>NC_052679.1:7644344-8307744 GCF_016802725.1 Solenopsis invicta | reverse complement strand
ACAATGAACTAGTCGTAATGGAAATGCGTCTCTCACATTCGTCAATATTTCGACAATTATTGTATTCATTTTATTAGTTATTCACTGCTTCAAATCTTCAATGTTGACAGGTCTTGTTTTGTAAACTCGTTCTTTCAAGTAGCCCCACAGAAAATAATCAAGAGGCGTCAAATCGGGGGATCTTGGCGGCCATTCAATTGTACCACGTCTTCCTATCCATCTATGTGGGAAGTTTTTATCTAAAACACGCCGTACACGCAACGCAAAATGTGCCGGTGCTCCATTATGCTGAAACCATAATTGATTGAACTCATCATTAAGGTAAAGGTTTCTAATAGCGGATATAATTTGCTGAATTAGCATAATTTTATACGCTTCAGCGTTAAGATTTTCAGCAAAGAAAAAAGACCCGATTAAATGCTCTCCTATTATACCTGCTCAAATATTTACTTTAGCAAGATATTGGGTTTTATCATCTCTCATCCAGTGTGGATTTTCAGTGCTCCAATATCGAAAGTTTTGATGATTCACATTTCCATTAATTTGAAAAGCAGCTTCATCTGTAAAAATAATTTTACTTACAAAATCGTTTCCACGTTCCTCAATTTCTTCACAAAATTCCATCCTCTGATCTAAATCTTGACTAAGCAACTCTTGAATATGATGTAATTTATAAGGATGGAACTTCTGATGTTTTAAAAGATTATGAACGCCACCTATGCTAACTTCATTTTCTGCAGAAATTTTTCTAATAGACGCATGAGGATTTTCGACAAAACTCTGTAAAATTATTATACTGCTATCGTCATCAAAAACAGTCCTAGGTCGTCTACTGCGTGGACGATTTTTTACGCTTTCGGTTCCGATAACACGCCCAATCGTTTTTATTATTGTCGATTTTGAAATTGGATTCCGGTCGTTAAATGTTGCATTGAACAGGTTGCAAGTTTCTTGAAACAACTTCTGCTTATCGCCATATTCTCTCATCATTAACAGATAATTCCGTTCTCTTTCTGTTATTTTTGCCATTATGTACTACCTAACTATCTACAATTATTATTAATAAATGTAGTAACTGGGTAATAATTATCATAATATTAATAATAATAATAATAATAATAATAATGACAATTTTTGCAAAAGAAGACAAAAGGACTTTTGTATAATGATGCTTTTGTATAACGATGCTTTACTCTCTGGCGCGAGACCATCGACAATCTCTCATCGTACAAAGTAACGCATTACGCCAGAGGTGGCTGACAGTCCCCTGAAGTCGGCCGGCGGCTCGAATTGGAGAGGGAGCGCTCACTATAGGACGATTATAAAAGCACCGTACGTAGCATCTAATAAATCTCATTCTTAAATTTTGATTGAAATTCGTATTGGTGAAGACTTTCTTTAAATTTTATGAATGCTTTGCGAGTCGTTTCTATTCGGCATTTTACTTCCATCTCTGACGTCCAATTTTTGCACAGCCATGTTCCCAGGTACTTAAATCTGTTCACCCGCTCTATTGGTCTGTCTTCTAGTATTAAACTAGCGTTTTCTGAACATATCCGGTTCTCTGGTAATAACCATGAATTTTGTTTTCTTGGTGTTAAGGTTCAATCTCATGTCTTTACTGTGCTGTCCTACCGTGTTAAGAAGCTGTTCCAGATTGTCCATGTTGTCTGGAACTAACATCATGTCATCTACGTATCGAATGTTATTTATCCATTCACGATTAACTTTTATGCCCTTATCAATGTCCCCGAGCGCCTCTTGAAAAATAGCCTCAGAGTACAGGTTAAACAAAAGAGGTGAGAGAACACATCCCTGTCAGACACCTCTGCAGATTTTAATCGCGTTGGTTTCCTCTCCGTCAATTCTGATTTGTGCTTTTCGATTCCAATATAAACTTTCAATACATTGTATGTCCTTTGCATCTATATCCGTTTTTCTGAGAATCTCCATAAGCCTATGATCTTGAACTCTGTCTAACGCCTTCTCATAATCTATAAAGCACAGGCATACATCCTTCTTCTAGTCGTAACAATTTTGCACCAGAGCGTGTGTTGCTACTATTGATTCCCTTGTGTCTAACTCCTGTCTGAATCCAAATTGTGAGTTACTGAAGTTTCTCTCGCACTTTTTAAAAATTCCTTGATGCAAGATTTTTATGAATAGTTTTAGGATATGACTTATAAGACTTATCAGCCTGTAGTCTGTGCATTTTCTCGCATTGTTTTTTTTGTAAAAGAACAAAGATTGAAGAAAGTCACTGTTCAGGATATATTCTTGTATCGTATACTTTATTAAAAATTTTGAGGAGAAGTGCTAATCCCTTCTTATCCAGTAACTTTAGTAGTTCTAATGGCACTTTATCTAGGCCTGTTGTTTTATTTGTTTTTGCAGTGTTTATTGCTTTTTTAATTTCTTCCTATGATGGGTGGTCCAGTGAGATTGTCGTTGTTTGCCTCTATTTGTCTGTCTGATCTCTTGTCTGCAAACAGACTTCCCACATATTTCTCCTATATTCTCTTTTCTTTTGTATATCGTTAGCTATATTGTTATTTTCAATAACTATCTGAAAAGTCCTTTCATTAACTATCAGAAAAAATCCTTTTACGGTATATTCCGGCTATTTCCTTTAGTTTTTTTATATAGAATGAAATCGCCGTGCAGCGTAACTTTTGTAACTTTTCCATTTCCTTGCATTCCTGTTGCAACCACATGCTCTTTTCTGTTCTGATCTTGGCTCTTATTTTTCTATGAATTTTATTTATATATCTGCTTGGATCTGCTTGATTCTTATTCATCGTTTGTCCATGAGCAAGAGAATCTCATCCGTCATCCAGTTCTGCCTCCAGTTTCTTTCAATATCCCAATTGGCTTTTTGCGATGCTTATCATGACATTTTTTAACTCTTCCTACATTCTGATTGGATTTTCCTCATTTTCTCCTGATTTTAACATTTTTTCTATGTTGTTATTCGCTTCATGGCTTACTACAATTTTTATATCTCCTTGTTTATGTTTCCTTTTGTATGTAAATCTTTGTTTTGAGACCGCATACTTTGTTAGTTTGATTTTGATAGTTGCCCGTAGTAGTATACGGTCAGAGGGCACGTCCGCTCCAGAATAAGTGCTTATTATATTAATTAAAGATCCAAAACGTTTATTGATAGGTATGAAATCTATCTGATTGTGACTTATGTTCTCTGGGCTGTCTCTGGGAGATCTCTACGTATATAATCTCCTAGGTGGTAATTGATACCATGTGTTAGTAGCTCTCATATCTTCTTGGCAAAATTGCACCAGGCGTTCGCCCTTCTCGTTTCTTAGTCTCAGTCCAAATGGTCTCATCAGATCCTCATACCTTTCTTTCCCTATTTTAGAGTTGAAGTCGCCCATAATTATATTGATCTCATGTTTTTTGGTGAGCTTTAGCATTTCTCTTATTTGCTCATAGAATATTTCCACCTCCTCTTCCGGTGCATTCGCAGTTAACGCGTATATCTGGATGATGTTTAAGTTGGTTGGCCTGGCATTAATCCTCATCAGCTATCATATCCGAATACGGTATGAAGTCGATGATGCAGTTCTTAAAATGTTCTGACACAATAATTCCAACTCCCTTTCAATGATTCCTATCTTGATTGCCCGAATAATAGAATGCACCTCCTTTGGTATTACACACTCCCGCAACCGGCCACTAAGTCTTCGCCACGTCCAGTATATGAATGTCAAGCCTCTTCATTTCCTGAATTAGATTTGCTAGTTTTCCTGCCTTGAATAAACTTTGCACGTTCCATGTGCCTATTGACCTTCTTACGCATATTTGCCGACTTGACCCTGCTCAAATCTGTTCCCCCCGGAGATCCGATTGGGGAACCTCCGGAATATTTCAAGTAGTCATATGATTCTTTTGGGATAGAGTAATGAAGGTGGTTTCCCGTTGCCTTCCTCCATAGTTTTTCTGTCGAGGTTTTCCTTCTTTTAGCTAGATTGCTTTCGTTTTTAGGCGCCAGAGTTTCGTTTTTGCCCATCTCTATTTCCTATGATTAAAGTCACATTACCCGAAGTGCATGACGAAGATGCTAGACAATATAAGTATAGATATTAGATATATGCACAGCATCTACATAAATAATTTCAAAAAAAGTTATAAAATTGCAAAAGCGGCGACATAAACAAAAAAAGAATTTTAAATAATTGTTAATAATTATTCTTTAAATACGATCGGTCAAGTAATTTTTGAGTTACGTAGGCTGGCGCGCAAAATTTATCGTTTTGAGAAAAAAACGTTTAAAGTTGTATAACTACACGCTCCGGCCGCTGAGGCCAACTCGCCTTTCTTTGAAACACAAAGGAAAGTCTCTTAGAACTTTCTAATTTTTTTTTCATATTTTTGAGATAATTTCCTAACAATTTCAACAAAAAACAGAAAACATAAAAAAAATTGATTTTACATAAGGTTCCCTCCTTAAAGCAGATATTCTGCTGTTTATAATCATATTCCCTACTTTTGCCTTTCTAAACATCTACAAGTTTGTTAAAGATGGTGCTGTAACAATCGTCTAAAAGTTCCGTATCTGTATTTTGATTTAGCCCATTTTTTGTTCATTAATACGTATCATTTCAGATATCAATCTTTTAAAATAATTGAGTTCAAAATCAAAAATCTTGACATTCTCCATATCAAAAATAAGATTCTGTTGTAATCTGTGTTCGCTAATAACGGATATCTTAGATGTTTCAAGTTTTATATTGCTTATACTATTTAATTATCGTTTTCAATTTTCTTTTTGTTTAGCGTACATACAAGGCATTACTATCCTTACAATTTAATTTATAGACGACGTTGTTACACTCTGTTTTAATGTTCTTGTCCTTGTGTACTTTAACAAACCTGTCAAGCTTTCTCCTTTCAAATTTATTTTTTCAGAATTTTATGTATTGTCATAAATTTTTAAATGACGATTTTTAAGAAATCTTATAATAGTACGATTTGGGCAACTGATCTCCTAAATCGCACTACTGGTCAATATTACTCTTCCTGAGATAAAACAACACTTTTGCTGCTAGATTCGTTCTTTAGCAAAAACGCATTAAATAAGCATAATTTTATTAATATTGAAGGTAAATATCGTAAACTAATTATAATTTCCGTCGATGTCGCTATTTCAGTAACTATTTAATAATATTGCAATATCATTGCTACATTACGCTAATATTGTTACAATGTATGCTCTGTATGATTATTATATTTAATTTTATATTTATAATCACAATTAAAGCAATAGTGCGATTTAGAACACTAAAATATGATGCGATTTAGGAGACTAAAGCATTTTAGTAAAACTTTATTTAATTTACAAATAAGAACATAAAGTTATTTGAATTTTGTTAATCTAATTTTAACCCTTAAACACACCGATCCTGTAAAATACGGAAACACATTTTTGGGTCTGGGAGACAAACTTTTTCAACTTTGAGAAGCTATAATTTTGATTACAATCAATATTTTTCTACGATTTTTTTTTAAAACAAAAGTTCAAAATTTCAGGAGTGTGACTGCATAATCGGCATTGCCGACAAATAATTTATTGTGAAGTTATAAAAGCAAAAACATTAAGCAAAAATTAGAAATTGGTCAAAAATCCACTTTTCCTTCAAAAAATTATATCTTAGCAACAACAAATGTTTAAGGACTTTCAAATACGGCGTTTTAAAGCTAAAGAATCACTTTCAAAATAAAATTTGGCAAAGTCATTTCTTTTAAAAAGTATAATTATATAACATGGAGAATATGAGGTATTTTTGGGCATCTAAAAATCCACTTAAAAAAAAAATCATATCTTTGCAACAAAAAACTTTAAAGAACTTTACAATACGGCGTTTTAAAGCTAAAGATTCATACTTTCAAAAAAAAAAATTATATTATTGTCATTTCTATTAAAAAATGTACTTATGTAACAAGGCGAATATGAGGAATTTTTGATTAAATCGTGTCTAAAATTGAAAATTGATGTGTTTCATGATATATTTCGGAAAAACTCTTTTTTCTACAACATTTTATAGTATTCCAACTTTAGATAGAGTATATGCGAGTGACATCTGCAAATCGACCTGTTCAAACGTATTTTGTCCAGTTTTTTTATGTAAAATACTTACAAAAAAAGTTTCACTTACACACTATATGGGTCGCATTGACCCTAACAAAACTTTGCTGCCGTGCCGTTCAAATTCTAGTTGACCAAAACAGTTGATCAACTATATCAATTGAAAGAGATTTCAAACTTTTTTTAGGTCTTGGTCCGAACCTCCTATCTCATTCCGTCTTCACATAGCAAGCGTTCAAAACTTCATATGGGGTCTCTCAGACCCACTCACGTGTTTAAGGGTTAATAATCATGTGATCATTACAAATTATAAAAATTTAAATTAATTATTTTACCTTTTCTGTAATCAAGTTACGAAATGTGTTAAAAAGTAGCAACAAAATTACGATTTTTCTATAAATATTAATAACAAAATTTTTATTGTTAACATGTTGAGTTCAATGAAGGATGATGATTATATATATTGTTATGTAGTTCCCAAATAATCCCATAAAGAGTGCACAAATATTGTAATTGAATTTATACGCGAGGTGGTATGATTTAGCAGCCGATGCGACTTTATCTTATGTATATAAGTATTAAAACCTTCAATTCTCTATATAAACTATAATTATGTAGAACATAAGCTTTTCTTATATCCATCAAATTTGTCTAATAATTTTTCTAATTCTGTACATTAATATTTTATTTATTTTTTACTATTTTTATAGTATATAATTTTTATAAAAATTTAGATTAAACATTGCTTTTAGATTTTAAATCTCGTCACATTTTATATCTCAAAATTAAATTTTTTCAATATTTAACAAAAAAAATTTTAAGCGTTTGTATAACAATAAATACAAAGTTTCGAAAGAATTTCGTACAATTTATGTAAAAAAAGATATTATCAGTCAATTAAATTTTTATCAGCAAATTATAATATATTAAAAAGTAAAGAAAACCGATATTTTTTTCATTCAAATTGTATGGGATCCTTTAATATAAAAAAATTATGTGATGTAAAAATATTCCATGTATTGTATACTTAAGAATAAGGGAGATTGGGGCTTTTTGGAACACTTTCTTTCCTTTTGCGTCTCCTGAGTCTTGTATTCATTAAAAAAAAGTTTGGACGGTTTGTAAGCTTGTACTTTCCCCTTCACAATGCTCTTATAGACAGAAGACGGAAATTTATTTGCTTTGAACTACATATAAAAATGTCGACCAGTGCCAAATATTTCGAATAGCTCCGAGCTCGGGATAATTTAAAGCAGGTCCGGAAATATTCTGAAATGTATGTTTTAAGATAAAAAAAGGAAAAGGATATATAGTATTATGAAGAAATGTTACATACAATAAAAGAATACAAAAGCACAATAGAGAATATTATTGTGCGTTTTCGGAATAAGTTAGGGACTATTCGTATTTCGTGTAATTACAACTGTTGAGTATTAAATTGTGTATTTTGATACGTAAAATGCAAATATGAAAGAAAAAAATCATCCGAACGACGATTCGATGTTTGGTGTTTCGAATAGCTCCGACGTCAACTGTGCGCACGATTGAGTCTGATTTACAAAAATAAAAATTACACAGCAAAAAATAAACACAAAATATTTCAAATACATTTAACTGGACACGATACATTCCAAGTTTTTAAAAGGAATCTTATATATCTTACTTAAATTTCGAAGAAATACTGACTATCAAAAATTACTTTGACTCTCGCAAAACACATTTTTCACTGCTACTACTTCGATGTGATGCTGTTGCCAACAAAACTTTGTTAGCAGTGTCGTTATATTAGAACGCGTTTACAGTATTTAAAATAAATTTTTAACATGTACCCATAAAAAAATATTTACATTTTTCGAATTGCCCCGTCTTTCGAATAGCTCCGGTCTCGCCTATGTAGTAATTAAAAGAAAAAAAGAAAAATATATATATATTCATAAACGTATTGGTGGAATAGAGACGAAAGAGAAAGAGGGAGAGAAGTATTAAAAAAGGCGATATTTGTTTGCGAATTACCGCGTTAATTGGCGCTCTGATGTTAGCAATTGGAAAGTTTGGGCTGCAGTAATTGCGCTCTCCCCTTTCGCTATCAAACTCACGCGCCAGGGAACTCAACTATGAGACTTTCGCTCAGCCTCCTGTTAAATTTTGTTGAAAAAAGAACAACAAAGTACACATTCCCTGCACCGGACATGACAATTTCGTAAACAATTTCATGTTTCAATTTTCACCTCATAAATACTTCAATAAAACTTCAAAACTACATTTAAACATCTACTCAACACTTAAGCAAACATCTTATATAACATACTATTTTTGCAAGGGACTATAAGCATTCTATCGGTCTGTAAATAAAATGATTTCCAAGTTATCTTGAAAATGATAAATTGTTTGTAACATAATGTGACATACATAAAAGAAATTGATTTCTTAGTGCTATAAAGAATAATAAACGAGGGGCAGAATTATGGTCGCATTATCCGCATTTGGCTAACGTTTGTGTTATATGTTGTGCTCATCGATCCGGAAGATATTAAAAAGATATTCGGGAATACGGAACACAGACAGAAGACGTCTCTTTACAAGTTGCTCGAAAATTTTCTGAGCAAAGGTCTCAAGATGAGACCTGACGCAAGATGTCGATAAATGGATCGGAAATCTTACAACCGGTCTTCAAGCCTGATAATTCAGCAAAATTTATCGGAACATTTAACGAGTGCGCCGATCGTCTAGTGAGCAAGTTGCTTGAAAAGAACGGGAAAGATATAAACATCACCACGGTTGTTAATAATCTACGATATATTGAGAGGTACGTATAATCAGAAATGTATGGCAATAATAAGAACGGATGCGAATCACGAAAGTATGGAATGTACTATACTAATACTATGTCGCTTCGTGGCGTTAGTTTGTAGAATCATGTAACATAATAATACTTATTTCAGAGACAATATTGGGCATCCCGGCAAGCCAGCAATACCACAAGGATAACATTAGAAAGTAAGTGTTCTGTCAAAAAATTATGTGTCTTTTGTTTAGAAAACTTGTTACAGTAAACAATTACTAACATTTGCTTTGGAAACAGGAACCAAGTTATGCTGACATATAGATTGACGCGATCGTGGGTACTAATCGATTGGATTTATCGATTGAGCAGCTAGAAAATTGGAAGAACGCAATGAGAAACATCTAATTGAGTTTTGCAATAAAAAAAATGAAGGAATTTCTACAAAATAACGGTTTCCTTAACCACAATGACAATACGACTAAAAAAACGTCTTTACTTGAGTACATGATTAAGTACATAATTAATAACGAGAATTCGGAAATTAATATGCTTGATATTAAACAATGTTGCGCCTTTATGCTGGCCGGCAGCCAGCCGGCTGAACCACTACCATCGCAGTAACTCTTTTCCATTTAGCAAATAATTCTAAATGGCAAAAAAAATGTACCTCGGAATTAAACGAGATCTTTGGTAAAGGTAAAAGATCACCAATTAAGGAAGATGTGGACAAGATGGAAAATTTAGAAATGTGCATTAAGGAATCTTTAAGATTATATCCTACTGTATCATTGTTTGCGAGGATACTCGGGATGGATGTGAAATTAGGTAAAATTTTAAGAAGAAAAGTTTCTAATTATTTTATTTCATTTGTGTTTTTTTTTCAAATTTGTAACTGTTACCATTTAATTATTTAATATTTTTGTATTATACAGAAGAGCATATAATACTAGGTTCCAATGTACTTATAATGCCATATTGCACGCAGCGATTATCCCATCAATTTTCTGATCCTCATGTATTTAAACCAGAGCGTTTTAGCCGTGAAAACTCCGAAAAAAGGCATCGATATGTATACATACCTTTCAGCATGGGATTTCGCGACAGTATTGGTGAGAAAAACAATTAAATATACAATAGATACATAAGATACATGAGAAATGTATCGTTTCTTTTTTCTATCTTTTTTTTTAGGACACTTTGCAATGTACGAGATAAAATCAATTATCAGCCCTATTTTAAGGAAATGCCAATTAAAACCGATACTTGGCAAAGAGAAAATAATACCTAAAAAGGGTCAGTAAAATTGGCCCATAGTAAAGAGCCCACGTAAAGAGCGTATTGTCAATGAAATAGATGGTACCCAGTTTAGAAGAATCCATATCAACGACATTATATTTTAATGCAAAGAAAAAGATTCATGTTTTAAGGCTTATAATAATACTGTTGCAATTCTTCAAAATATTGTACAAGTACAATCGTGAACTTAAAGGTTGCAACATATTTTCTTCGATAGTTTTTGGAATGTAGAATTGCTCATCGATCGGCGAACGTAACAACAATAAATGGCTTCTTCCTCAACACAAACAATATGGATCACGATGGAAAAGGAAACTTGGAAAATGATAGCAATGTGGACAGATATTATTAGTGATGTCATGAAATATGTCAGGAATTTAAACGTTCCTTTTCTTGATAAATGGTTAGAAAAAGTAAATTATTATATACTATGTCATTTAAAATTAAGGTATTAAAATTTGTCTCAAAATATATTTGCTTTTTTTGTAGGATAACGGAAGCATTTTGCTAGATAGAGAGATAAACGCTATATATCCCGATGTCTTTGCTCTACACCACAGTATGACTTAAACTGTCTCACATCTACAACACTCTGTCATGTCCCGCTGTGGCAAATTGAGGCAAAGTCGGATGAGCTGCAAGTCCCTAAACTTCCTTGTCGTGACCAAAGATTTTATAAATTTTAAGTAAAAAAGCTACAAAAATCAATAAAATTTACCAAAAAATAAGTACATTTTCTTTGTAAACTCAAATCGATTTTTATCAGTAGTGATTCTCGAAACGCAACTATAATCGACCTGGGGGCCTATTCTTGAATCTATCCCTGCCGCAAATTTACTTTAGAATATAGAAATGTCTATAGTTTTAAATGTGTTTTTTTAAACAGATATTGCATATACGGAATGGGGTTCTCCTTATACGATTTTTATAATTTTTAATAAGGTAATGAACATACGTATTACTTTATTAAAAATTATAAAAGTCGTATAAGGAGAACCCCATTCCGTATATGCAATACCTGTTTCAAAAAACACATTCAGAACTATAGACATTTCTATAGTAAATTTGCGGCAGAGATACGCAACTTTACGTATACGCACGTTGCGAACGGTGGAAAAGCGTATACGTATCTCATGTCGTATTTTTGAGGACTGTTTTGCAGTACTCGCAATTATATAATAGGAAACGTATACGTTTTCTGTTAGGCCAAAATACGCTTAACAACGTTGTAAAATATATTTAACTTTCTACAAACATTGGATCAAAAGTGTATTGCGCAGTAGTGTTTATGAAGGTTAACGTTACACATAGCGATTGAAAAGGTAAATAATTTGACTCTAATATTTTCAAATTTATTTAGATGGATAGGTTAAAAAAGAAAAAGCGAAGAGCAAACATCACAAACGAACAGAGAACTTTATTAATTAAATATATGAGAAAGCATCCACATTTGACAAAAGAAAAATTCTCGTCATCTTTTACGTTAAAAAATTCTATACAAATGTGAAACAACGTAGCACAAATTTTAAATTCAGTTAACGGGACAATGAAAGATTGGAGAGGTTGGCAAAAGGTAAGAATATATAATATAAGCAAAAAATTTTTAATAATTATTATTTAAAAGAAAAAAGATTTAAATTTAAGTTTAGAAGACTTGTCATTCGCAGCGGTTCTTAATGTTAAAATAATAATTCTTACAATTTCCAATTTATAAAAAATATTTAAAATTGTCTTTTAGTATTAAATATTCACTGCAAAGTAATGTTATTGTTATTATCCTTGTGATAGTATAAATTATTTGCAAATAGTTGCAATTTTGTGCTTTAAATGTTTAAGCAAGACTGATATTCATAGTTGATTCTGATATTTAAAATCGTCTTAAGTAACATCTTAAGATGTCATCAACCAATCAGAGCTCTGTATTAGTATCTTAAGACATTTCTTAAGATGATCTTGAAATAAGAATCGACTATGAATATCGGCCTAAGTAATTTTAAGTTAAAGTTCAATTTAAAAAATTTTCCAGTGTTGGCATGATTTGCAATCGCAAAGCAAAAAAAAACATTCAAGTATAAAACAATCAATGGCAAAAACAGGTGGTGGCACAATGAATAGTGAAGTTTAGTCCGTTTGTTTGTTGTTTTATATGTATCATTTCGGAAATTAATCTGTTTTGGTAATTTTCTTCGGTGTCAAGAATTTTTATTTCTTTCCAATTGAAGGAATGATCAAAAAATATTCTATGGTTTGTTATGACTGAGTGTTTTGAAGGATCAAGTTTTATATTATTAATATGCTCTTTTGTTGTAGTCCTCAGTTGCCTCCTCGTCTACCCCACATATATGGCATCGCAGTCATTACAGAAAATCTTATAAACAACATTGCTACTGCAGTCCCCCTCCATTTTGTCTTTATGTACTTTTATGAAATTGTTGATTTTATTTATGCATCTGTAGCCAACTGTAAATGTATTTTTGTCTAACAGAGATATTGTTCTTTCAGAAATATTTCGAATGTAAGAGACGACAATGAATTTTTTTGTGTTCTCGTCTTTTTTTGTTTTGTCTTGATCATTTGTGTCTTTGATGATGGTGGGTGCCAGTTTTGTATTGAATAAATTTTTTATTCTTGTTCCAATGTATTTGAAAATAAATTCCAGAGGGTATCCGTTTTTTAGAAGTAATCCAATGATTAGTTCTAAGTTTTTTTGTTGTGTGTGAAAGTGGGGTGAGAAAGGATTAGCGCTCTATCCACCATACTATAAATTGTTCCAATTTTGTGGCATATAGGGTGGTGATGAAGGCTAAGTAAAGCCGAAACGTCGTCCCTAATTATATGTATTACTTAATTAATTATATTATTGTAACTCAAATTGTAATCAAAATTGCTTATTTAATCGTGCTCGTTAATTTGCCCGTTCTAATATTATACTCTTTGTTTAAACATTATTTTGTTTATAGTTAAAAAATAAATATGTTATCGGTTTTTAAAAAACAGTAAGAAATTATTTAATAGCTACAGCTCAAATGGCATTAGATTTCAATCTGAGATCGTTTGTAGTTGTTTGTAGTTCAAGAATATTTGTTTATAGTTTAAAAATAAGAACGTTATCAATTTTTAAAAAACAGTTAGAAATTATTTTATAACTACAGCACAAATGGCGTTCCACTTCTATATAAAATTGTTTGTAGTTGTTTGTAGTATCAAAATTTTTGTTTGTAGTTAAAAAATATGTTTATGATTAACTTTTAAATAACAACTGGGTATTAAATTACAATAAAAAAAAATTACATTATATTGTTATTAAAAATCGTTTGTAGTTGTTTGTAGTGTAAGAGTTTTCATTCGTAGTTGATTGTAGTTCAAGAATTTTTGTTTGCAGTTGAAAAATAAATATGCTATTGGTTTTTAAAAAACAATAAAAAATTATTTAATAGCTACAGCTCAAATGGCATCAGACTTCAATTTAATATCGTTTGTAGTTGTTTGTAGTTCAAGAATTTTTTTTATAATTTAAAAATAAGTATATTATTGATTTTTAAGAAACATTTAAGGATTAATTTTTAACTGCAGCACAAATGTCATCACAATTTCTGTTTTTAAGCATGCTTACTTTTAACCTACAAAAAAATTCTTGAATTGCAAACAATTTCTACAAACAATTTTATATAAAAGTATAATACCATTTGAGCTATTGTTATATAATAATTTATAACTGGTTTAAAAAAATTGAAAACGTACTTATTTTTAAACTATAAACAAAAATACTTAAACTACAAACAACTACAAACGATTTCAGATTGAAATTTGATGTCATTTGAGCTGTAGCTATTAAATAATTTCTTACTGTTTTTTAAAAACCGATAACATACTTATATTTCAACTGCAAACAAAAATTCTTGAACTACAATTAACTACAAACAAAAACTCTTTTACAACAAATAACTACAAACAATTTTTAATGACGATATGATGTAATTTTTTTTATTGTAATTTAATACCCAGCTGTTATTTAATAGTCAATTACAAACATATTTTTTAACTACAAACAAAAATTTGATACTACAAACAATTTTATGTAGAAGTGGGATGTTATTTGTGCTGTAGTTATAAAATAATTCCCAACTGTTTTTTAAAAATTGATAACGTTCTTATTTTTTAATTATAAACAAAAATTCTTGAACTACAAACAAGTACAAACAATTTCAGATTGAAATCTAATGCCATTTGAGCTGTAGCTATTAAATAATTTCTTACTGTTTTTTAAAAACCGATAACATATTTATTTTTTAACTACAAACAAAATAATGTTTACTACAATCATCTACAAACAAAATCCTACAAGAAACACACTTTGAAATCTGATTTCGTAAAAGTCGGGTGCCAACTTCACGGAGGTAATGTTACGTCCAGAATTCTCGAAATAAGTCTCCCGGGTCGACTGGCAAGTAGAAACTTATGGAAATGATTTGAGTGAGATAGGAAGAACGGAACAGGCCTAATCTCACGCACACATGTTTCCGGGCGAGTGCGACGAGTCGAATGCGTCAGGTGAGCTAGAATCAGGTAGGTCAGATGTCGAGAATGACGGCTTATGACTGTCATTCAAACTCATGCATTCGTGTAGTCCTTATTTTACGTAAACGAATTAAATCGCTTTTACGCGGGATCGGACCAAGTGCAATTTTATCGGAGCGGGAATTAGAGGTGGTAAAGTAAGCGAAAATGGTTAAAATTAAAGATTACAATTTATTTTAACATAATAGAAGAAATAAACGATTACAATGATAGATGGTAATTATTAAAATAATAATAATTAATTCATGAATAACATTTTTGTTTGCAGAGAACATGTGTGATAAAAGAAAGAAAAATCTTGTGATCGGGTTAAGAAATCTTAACAAAGAATGTAATTATAAACTTAAATTCTAATTGGTTACATTTGTGATTAATGAAATTTATATAAATGTGCGTGAGTGGGTGTGTATTGTGGTCAAGGAATTTTTAGTTATTCACGTAGTTCTTGGACCGAGTCGAAGATTTCTTTCAATTCATTGGCCACTTCTTCGATTCGCTCTATTGGGATTTCGTTTACGATATTTTCTATTTTTTCAGGAGTAAATGGTGAGAAGGAACATTGGTTTTCTACGTGAGGTTCAAGGGAGTAAGAGGGGGAAGGATGACGACAGAGGGAAAGAGAAAATGATTCGGCGGACGGATTTGAGACTGGTGGAGATGAATTGGTCGATTTGTCGAGAGTTCTTAAATTAGTTAGAGCGCTAGGCAAAACAGAATTTTCTCCTCGCAGGTTGTTTAATTTTTCGGAAAGCGATAACGATGCGCCAAGCTTCCGGACTTTCTTATTTTGACGACTCCGATAGTTCTTAATAGCTTTTTGCGATTTACGCTCAGGGACTCGATTACGCACTAGAATAAATTTAAAATTTAAGGCTACGTTCTCTCTTTCCAATAAAGGAAAATAAAATCTAGATCGTAACCTACTTGAAAGGAAGAAAAAGGAAAGAGTTTAATTATGAAAAGAAAAGAAATTCTTTGTTTCCGATGGAAGCAAAGAAAGTTGCGAATTCAATCGAAAGAGAGTTCGATTGTATTCTGCAGAAAGTAAAGAGAGTTGCGGATTCAATCGAAAGAGCTCTATTGTATCCTGCAGAAAGTAGAGAAAGTTGCGGATTCAATCGAAAGAGAGTTCGATTGTATCCTGCAGAAAGTAAAAGAGAGTTGCAAATTTAATCAAAGGAGCTCGACTGTATCCTGCAGAAAGTAAAGAGAGTTGCGGATTCAATCGAAAGAAAATTCGATTGTATCCTGCAGAAAGTAAAAAGAGTAATAGAGAAAAGAAAGGAAGGGTAGTGAAATAATACTGGGTATATAAATATTTTGGAAATTATACGTATAATGAAAATCTTACTAGAGAGAGAAGGTAGTCTTATGAAGAGCAAAGTAGTGAATGGCTAAGACTTACTATTGGTTGAGATTTATGAAGATGCGAATGATCTGGTGTTCGGCGGAGCGGATTCAGCTTACAACGGCGGACGGCTGGTCAATGGTTGGCAGTCAGGGTGCTCGAAAGTTGCGAAAGAGCTCGTTGACTAAACTCTCACAACGCCGCGTCGAATTTAAGTGTGATGAATACGAATCCGAACGTCACAAACTCGGACATATAATGTCACGAAATGTTCGACGGATCGAACTGGAGTGAATTATGAATCGCGAAACAAATGGCGAAATGGCGAAATGAGCGAAATTAGCAAAATGATCCAAATGAGCCGGAGCTCCTTCTTTTTATACCCGATTCTGCCTATAGTTCCTATAGGATTTTAATCCGCAGGTGTACTGTCTTTTATTGTTCCCTTAAATGTTCCATTATATAATACTATTTGGCATAAAGAAAAGTTTGAAATTTGAGGTCCAAGAAATGGGCAAATTTTACTGACCCTCTTTAAACCAGATTTTTTATATGGAAATAATTATTGGCTTGGTAGTCGTAGTCAGTGCCTCGATGAGTAGAAGTCCTTCGATGCCATCATGAACAATATTCAATAACACGCACTATCGTAATCCACAAAAAGAACTTCCGCCTTTCAAAATAAATTACTTTGTCGCTTATTTTAGATACAATAGTACTCTTCAATATCATATACATATGTTTACAGAGGTAAGTAATTACAATTATTATTAAAAAAGATAAATAAATGCTTAGGCATATGTTATCTTAGGACATGATAACGCTAAGACTCTGTCTACCAGCATCATCTAATAATCTAAGTTTTATATTGGAAAGGATATTACAAGATAGAATTATCTTAATATATGATCTTTATTTCGCGGACATCCATTTGATTCAGGTTAAAAATCTAAAAGATAATGACAAGTTATTCGGTGATGCATTACTTTATATTTGGTACGTCTTAGGGAAAAATAATAATTAATTTATGATACAGACACAATAATAATATAATATATTATTTGTTATAGAACAATGCGGAAATATCCACCGGTACTTACCTTGATTCGCAAATGTACTGAAGATGTGTACCTCCCAACGGTAAATATCTTTATAGCCAAAGAATCTTTAACGGTTGTGCGGTATTAGGGATTCAGCAAATTATTCTGACCCTGATATGTTCAATCTAAAAAGATTCAACGAAAAGAATAAAGCAAGCAGACACCCCTACACGTACTTATCATTTGGTAAAGGGCCAAGAAAATGCATCAGTGAGAACAACCTCATTTAATTTGCACTCCTCCTTTCTTCTACTAATTGTGGAAAACGATTTTTAAACTTGTAAATGCAATTAAAAAAATAGCGTGTAAATGTTAAAATATGATAACTTTAGCATCCTCTTAACACGCACCTTTGGATATAGGAATTTCTTTGTATCCTTCGCATTTCAAGTACTAAGAATATTTGAGTAAACAACAGTCTCTATTCGTTTTCTAAAAATAAGTTTAGTATCTAAGGAATAACCCTAGTGCGTGGTTTCAATTTGTACATGTCCTTTGTCCAAGACACTTCAAAAATTCATCCTAAAATAATCTATTGTCATGAATATAAGAGGGTATCTTTTTAGGAAACCTGCGTATTTTGGAATATATATATGTGTGTGTGTGTGTGTGTGTGTGTGTATATATATATATATACACCCAGTAAACAAAGAACATTAAATAAACGTTTTTAAACATTGATTTCTTGTAATTTTTATCGACATTCTTATATAATATTGTGTACATGTTTTTAAAACATTATCTAATAATGTGATAATTCCGAATGTTAAAACGTTTCAATAATGTTGTTTCAAATATTTTTTTTATATAATGTTATCAAAATGGTTTTAAAACATTACCTAAATAATATGATATTTTCAAATGTTTAAGAAACATTTTAATAATATTATTCCAAATGTTTTTTCAACGTTCTTATATAATATTACATTAAATGTTTTTGAATCGTTGTTTTGCAATGAAATTGTTTAACCATGCTTAATCGTCAATAAAATCACGTTGATTGCTTTTAATAACGTCGGATAAAGGCATGCTGTGCGATAGTAAAGTGTGTGTTTCTTTGAACAGATTTCAGTTGCCGAAAAATTGTTTAACAGTGTTCAATAGCAAAAAATTTATTAATAAATTCAGTCGACTATTGATTATCATTGGGTAAACGTGTACGATAATATAAAATACATTATGTTTTATCTTTTCTACATATATTCACATAATCTATAGTTATACACACGATTAGTATAAAGTGATCACAATTCATCATGAGGGATCCAGTTCGCAGCAGACGCAGAAGTCAAGCAACGTTCCACGCGATCACGACTTGGATGGGTGGCCACTTGGAAATTTTCAAGAGAAATTCCAGAGATTTTTTTTGCGAAAAATGTTTTAAAAATACTACGAAAATAATGTTTTGCATTGAAATTATGTGGTGTAAACATATTAATATTTACATTTTAGAGAAAAATTTACATTGATATTTACATTAAATATTATTGAGATGTTGATATAATATTAGTGTGCTGTATGGGTAACGTTATATATCAAACATTATCAAAATGTTAATTATAATTGTTACTTCAACGTTACAGAAACCTCTAAATCAATGTCAAATTTTGTTCATAGTGATGTTGATTACAACGTTAAATACAACATATTTGGAAACGTTACATATTATTGAATAACGTTGTAATAACATCACAGAAATGTTTGGTTGCTTACTGGGTGTGTATATATATATATATATACACTACTCAAAAGAAAATAGGGAACACTTTCCAGACACCAAAAATTAGGCTATTTTCAAATGACTGTAACTCGGTGAAAAATCATCGTAGATAAAAAATAAAAAAAGCATTTTGAAGCTTGAAGATCCAACTTTAACGCTCTATCAGCAGATTTTCAAAATTCTTTTAACTTCCTTGTCTTATGCAGTAAAAAAGCACACCCTGTTTTGTTCCTTAAAATTTCGTATTTTTGACACTTTGCAGCTCGACCAACAAATTTTTTTCGAACAATTCAAGTAAAGCTTCATAAACTACAACATTTTGCCTACAAAATGCTTTTTTTAAAATTTCTCTACGATTTTTTTTGACCGAGTTACGCTACTTTGAAGCTAAACCTGCATTTTTTACAAATGATATCCGTACTCCGTGAAAAATCATCGTAGACAAAAAATCAAAAAACTATTTTAAAGCTCGAAGTTCCAGCTTTAACATGCTGTTAATGGTTTTCAAAAATTTTCTCAATTTCTTAGTACTATGCCCCAAAAAAGATACACTGTTTTTTCCTTAAAATAACGTATATTTAACAGCCTGTAGCTCAATAAAAAAATTTTTCTCGACAAATCCAATGCAAGTGCCATAAAGTATGACATTTTCTCTACAAAATGCTTTTTTTAAAGTTTTCTCTACGATTTTTTTTGACCGAGTTACAAGACTTTGAAGATATACATTTTTTACAGTACATTTTTCCGAAAAATGACGTCTACCGCCGACATTAGCATTACCCAATGTGCACCACGTGGAGGTTGTCGGTCGGATTTTTGCACATCGTGTGTGTGTGTGTGAGTGTGTGTGTGTGTGTGTGTGTGTGTGTGTGTGTGTGTGTGTGTGTGTGTGTGTGTGTGTGTGTGTGTGTGTGTGTGTGTGTGTGTGTGTGTGTGTATGTATGTATCACAGCAGAGATAAGGACCCCGCAGTTCGTCACTTCTGCAGTATTTAATGACTCCAAACCCTCTCTGCTGTGTGTGTATGCGCTCGCGCGCATGAGAGTTCAATAGTGTGTATTTCCTTCTCTCTGATCAATTACTGCTTGCAAGCGTTCTCGCATATTTATACATCTTGCAATACGATCTTGCGGAATGTTGTGCCAAATTTCCGTTAAAATTTCTCCCAATTCTTCTAAATTTCGCGGCTGTTCCTCGCGACGCCTTAATCGTCGTTCCATTTCATCCCAAATGTGCTCGATTGGATTTAAGTCCGGGCTATTGGCGGGATGATTTAACAGTCTAATTGCGTGTCGTTGAAAAAAACGTCGCGTTATATTCGCCGTATGAGGTCGAGCGTTGTCCTGCATAAAAATGAAGTTCCGACAGGTTCGATTTAATAGCAAAACGTGTGGTCGTAGAATATCGTTGATATAACGAACACCCGTCATTACCGGAGGTGGCAGGATCACTAGATCACTTCGTCTTGTAAGTGATATACACCCCCACACCATCACGGAACCGCCGTTGTAGGATCGTATTGGCATAACGCAACGTCGATCATAGCGTTCATTTCGTCGACGCCAAGTACGTATACGAGCATCATTGCCATAAAGGCAAAAACGTGATTCGTCGGAGAAATATACATTTCTCCAATCCCTAGCGGTCCAATTTATGTGATCGCGCGCAAATTGATAACGTACTTGGCGATGTACGAGTGTGAGTCTTGGTACTTGTGCACGAACACGAGAACGAAGACCGGCTTCTCTCAAACGGTTGCGAATTGTTTGTTCGCACACATGGCGCAAATGAATGTCATTACGAATGTTTCTTGCGGTAATTATTCGTCTTTCTAATGCATAACGAACAATGGCTCGATTTTGTCTATTTGTCGTTAATCGAGAACGACCACTACCTTCACGTCTCGTGTAATTTCCCGTGTCTTGATATCGTAACCAAGCTCTACTCACTACGGACACAGATGCACCAATATCTTGCGCCACATAACGCATACTAAAACCTTGTTGCAAAAGCGCAATTATGCGTGCAACTTCTACGGCCGATAAATGTCTACGCGGCATTTTGAAAATTCCGTGTCGCTTATCACACTGCGAGAATCGCCGGCGTACTAAACAAAATTTTATTGTATTGAGCATGCAATGTTTACATATGGTCATCTTTGTCTAAAAAGAGATTTTTTTTAGACTAAGACGACTATATGTTTACAGTTCACAGGATTGGAGAAATGTATATTTCTCCGACGAATCATGTTTTTGCCTTTATGGCAATGATGCTCGTATACGTACTTGGCGTCGACGAAATGAACGCTATGATCGACGTTGCGTTATGCCAATACGATCCTACAACGGCGGTTCCGTGATGGTGTGGGGGTGTATATCACTTACAAGACGAAGTGATCTAGTGATCCTGCCACCTCCGGCAATGACGGGTGTTCGTTATATCAACGATATTCTACGACCACACGTTTTGCTATTAAATCGAACCTGTCGGAACTTTATTTTTATGCAGGACAACGCTCGACCTCATACGGCGAATATAACGCGACGTTTTTTTCAACGACACGCAATTAGACTGTTAAATCATCCCGCCAATAGCCCGGACTTAAATCCAATCGAGCACATTTGGGATGAAATGGAACGACGATTAAGGCGTCGCGAGGAACAGCCGCGAAATTTAGAAGAATTGGGAGAAATTTTAACGGAAATTTGGCACAACATTCCGCAAGATCGTATTGCAAGATGTATAAATATGCGAGAACGCTTGCAAGCAGTAATTGATCAGAGAGGAGGAAATACACACTATTGAACTCTCATGCGCGCGAGCGCATACACACACAGCAGAGAGGGTTTGGAGTCATTAAATACTGCAGAAGTGACGAACTGCGGGGTCCTTATCTCTGCTGTGATACATACATACACACACACACACACACACACACACACACACACACACACACACACACACACACACACACACTCACACACGCACACACGATGTGCAAAAATCCGACCGACAACCTCCACGTGGTGCACATTGGGTAATGCTAATGTCGGCGGTAGACGTCATTTTTCGGAAAAATGTACTGTAAAAAATGTATATCTTCAAAGTCTTGTAACTCGGTCAAAAAAAATCGTAGAGAAAACTTTAAAAAAAGCATTTTGTAGAGAAATGTCATACTTTATGGCACTTGCATTGGATTTGTCGAGAAAAATTTTTTTATTGAGCTACAGGCTGTTAAAAATACGTTATTTTAAGGAAAAAACAGTGTATCTTTTTTGGGGCATAGTACTAAGAAATTGAGAAAATTTTTGAAAACCATTAACAGCATGTTAAAGCTGGAACTTCGAGCTTTAAAATGGTTTTTTGATTTTTTGTCTACGATGATTTTTCACGGAGTACGGATATCATTTGTAAAAAATGCAGGTTTAGCTTCAAAGTAGCGTAACTCGGTCAAAAAAAATCGTAGAGAAATTTTAAAAAAAGCATTTTGTAGGCAAAATGTTGTAGTTTATGAAGCTTTACTTGAATTGTTCGAAAAAAATTTGTTGGTCGAGCTGCAAAGTGTCAAAAATACGAAATTTTAAGGAACAAAACAGGGTGTGCTTTTTTACTGCATAAGACAAGGAAGTTAAAAGAATTTTGAAAATCTGCTGATAGAGCGTTAAAGTTGGATCTTCAAGCTTCAAAATGCTTTTTTTATTTTTTATCTACGATGATTTTTCACCGAGTTACAGTCATTTGAAAATAGCCTAATTTTTGGTGTCTGGAAAGTATTCCCTATTTTCTTTTGAGTAGTGTATATATATATATATATATATTTATATATATATTGTATATATAAAATACATATATAAGTAGGAAATACATAGTAATACGTCGCGCGCGCGCGCGCGTCGCAAACTCGACAACACGAAAATCGGAATTCATAGCTGAAAACAAAGCTATGCCTGTTAGTAGGGATGAGCGACATCAACTCAATTATTTTGACATCATTATTTTTAGTGTACAAAATCGATTATCGCATCGATGTTTTTAAAATGATTATTCCCTAAACGATAATTTTTTTGTCCGATGTTACTAGATGTTTAGATTTATTACTAAATTATTACTAAATTTTTTGAATGAACAACCAATCAACGAAAAGCTTACTGCTCATACAAAATCCTGACTGCGGTCAAAGTCTCGCTACAAATGATTTGAAGCGAGATTAACCAATCTGAATAAAGAATTTTACAAATTGACCAATCAAAAGATGCTTCAAAGCATTTGCAGCATCATCTTGACCGCACCCCCAATTGGGGGGGCAAGCACAAGCTTCGTTGATTGGTTACTACTTGACGTTTGTAGTGGAACGCGGCGCCGCGCTGTGGACTTCCAATATATTCGTAATAAAGGTAGTGTTGGGCAGTGTTTTGTTTCACGCATGATGCTCGTGATCAATTCTAATTGCGTAGCAGAATTGGACGATCGAAAGATCGGACGATCTAAAACAGTCTTACAACCGTTACAACCGTAGACCGTAGTCGTGGTTGAAAGACATTCCGACGGAACGTAAGTGCTTAAAGTGAAGCTCTACGTGGACGGCCTTTGCTATTCGGTACAGAAAATATATGGAAGTGAGAGTAAAGATACTGAAAATACAAAGGTACGTGAGACTATACCTTTGCCAATAAAATTTGGAAGCACAAATTATTCCCAGTGTCTCAGAATTACACTTTAACTTTTTTTTTACAGCACCAAGACAACGACGTAGATACTGAGGACAATAGTTCTGAATGCGTAATTAGAGTGAAGTTTTGCCATGCAGACGTTTGTGTCCATGCATCTCCTGTACCGATTCGTTGCGATATCAAGTGAACAATTTTCCAAAGCGCTCCTGCAAATCAAAGCTTTTTAGAAGGCAACTACAATTATATCTATTCCGCCATTGCCAGAGGTAAGAATAGTTAAATAATTTTTGAATAAATTTTTGAATAAACATGTTTTATCATTTTTTTATTAACTTTAAATGTATTTTGTAAGGTTCGGTAATAAGTTAAAAAGTTAAATAATAAAGTAAATCATTTTCAACTTAATTTTAAATGAGTAACTTTTAACTTAATTTTTAATAAATTTTTAATTTTAACTAATTATTTGTAAAACAATTAAAATTTATTGACTTTTTTCTTAAGTTAAAAAATTTATCTATTATTAAAAAAAATACAATTTTAAAAAAACAATATTTTATATAATTTAATTTACAAATAAAATATTAAGTTTTTCTTTGAAGATTGTAATTGCTATTTAGAATAATTTATTCGAAACTTACGTCGAAATTATAACATTTTCGAGTAACCAAAAGTTGCGTATGTAAAGAGTATAATGGAAGTTTTATACATTTTTTAATACTTTTGGAATGTATATGTAATAAATAATTTTATATTCTGGAAAAATTTGTTTAAAGATCGAATCAATATCGATGCGATGATGCAAAAAGAAAATTAACTAATTGCATTTCTACTTTTTCATTGTTTATTTTTATCTAGAGGCGCGGTCGCGACTCGCGCCTATGTAGGAGAAGCGAGTCGCAGACCGACCCTCTTTTACGCGAGTCAGCGAGTTCCAAGCACGCAAGATTATCAGATTTCAGTAATGGCTGAACCGATCAAGTTCTGAGTAGTCTCAAACGATAGCTTGGCCCCGACTTGTATATATAATATAAAAGTGTTTTTATTTTTTCTCTCCGTGCCCTACGAGCGGAGATATCGCGACGCAAAGTCTAAATATTCTACATTTTATTTAAGAAACGTCGTCGTCGCCCTCAGGAATTCTCCCTTTCATATTTTCGACACGAGTAGCGCTGGCATACATCAGTCAGCCGTATACGACTTGTGGTGTACTTGTGGTGTATGTGGTGTAGTACTTCTTGTCATCTTGTCATCATCATCATATCCGTCGTGACAGGTTCTTTAACCTGATCTTTATTCGTCAGTCATTATTAACAATAATCTTGGTAAAAATCTCTGACTAGCTTTGTTTTATTCTTTTTTATTGTGAATTTATATATTTTATTATAATTTATTGCAGACATAAGGATTGCATTGAACATTGAGCTACAAAATAAATTATGATCAGAAATATTTAAATAGCCCGTCAGTGGAAGAGACAGACATTGCGCTGCAAATAGATAATAAAATATCATTACAAGAACACGATGCCGATGTTGAAAAAAATATAATATAACAATTGTCAACTTTGAACAATCCGTTTTTCATGAAAGCTATGGAAGAGTACATGTCATGTGAATTATATAAAAACGATACGGTGGATGCTCGTATGCATAATACTCATAATTCTAAAGCAAGGTCAGATAAATAATTTAATCGTGTATATATATATATATATATATATATATATATATATATATATACCTAAGTGGTATTTACCTTTTGAAAGAAAAGGTAAAAAAAGGCGCTTACGTGTGTGCGCGCACCTAAAAATCTTTATTTTTTCAACCCAAATAATATGTATTAATTAATATTTTCTACAAAATCTCTTATTCCAACCTAAGTGGTATTTACTTAAAATAAATATCTTGAAATTGTGCAATCTAATAAACATGATATACGTCTAATAAACACGATATACGTTTATTCAAAAAAATGCATGAAATGTTTTAAAGTGCGCCTATTATGAAGAGAATATACTTTTTCTACAAAATCCATGATAGTATTTGTATTTTTTTGAAAAATATTCCTATTCTAACCCAACTGATAGTATTTTTAATTTTTATACAAAACCCACGTGGTACTATATCTTCTCTGTATTGTCATTGAAAAATCTTCCTATTGCAAAAATTCAAGTGATAGCATCTTTAATTCTCATTGAAAAATTTTATTTCAACCCAAATGGTATTTCAACATTTAATTTCAAAGAATTAAAGAGGAAACAATACAAAATGAGAAAATTTTATTGAAATAAAAAATTTTTAATGTACAAAAACATGGCTCTGCTAGATAGGAAAAGCAGAAAAGACATAAGAAAGAATGCAATAAATGTAACACTTGTAAAATATGCATTATAAAAGCAATTTATGAAATAAGTTTTAGTTTCATTAACATTTAAGTAACATCATAAGTCAAACTAAGATACCACCACTTGGATCTTAAAAAAATAAAGATGAAAAAACTTTTTATTTCAATAAAATGTTCTCATTTCTGTTAACATATAAATTATTTAGGTTAAAATAGATTACAAAATTTTAATATGTTATTTATTTTCAATTAAATACTTGGGTTGGAAGATTTTTCAATAACAATACAGAGAAGTAGTAGAAGAAGATAGTAGCAATTAGGTTTTGTATAGAAATTATTCAATTCTTCTCATTGCTTTTTCTATCTAGCAGCGCCATGTTTTTGTACATTAAAAATCTTTTATTTCAATAAAATTTTCTCATTTTGTATTGTTTCCTATTTAATTCTTTGAAATTAAATGTTGAAATACCATTGAGTTGGAATAAAATTTTTCAATGAGAATTAAAGATGCTATCACTTGAATTTTTGCAATAGGAAGATTTTTCAATGACAATACAGAGAAGAGATAGTACCACGTGGGTTTTGTATAAAAATTAAAGATACTACCAGTTGGGTTAGAATAGGAATATTTTTAAAAAAAATATAAATACTACCATGGATTTTGTAGAAAAAGTATATTCTCTTCATAATAGGCGCACTTTAAAAGATTTTTAATACGGCGAAAATGACTCCAAAGCGAGTTAAAATGTTTGTTCATTTTCGTAATTCAAAGATGAATAAATAATTTGTATAATATTAATACAATTGCGTACTTTTACCCGCGCTGACTCTTATTAGTCTAATTCCCGATTACTATTTGTCTGTTTTATTTACTATTTATTTATATTATTTTATAGTTTGTTCTTTTCACATATTTTATATATTTATTTATTTACCATTTATATTTTATTTTATTAATTATTTTATTATATTTTTTTTTTATATCTGTATCCATAAATGTATTTCTAAATTAAGGTGAAATTTTATGGCGCTTCTATAAATTTATTCGCACTCTTCAAATTGGCCATAATGCAGATAAAAATAAGGTGAAAATATAAAAGTATTATTAAAGGATTGTTACGTCGAAATATTACGATTTTTTATACGCGGGTTACATAACTACAGATAAAAATTCAATATTATCCGCGATAACAAATGACAGCTGCATAAACGGCCCAAGCTCCATATCTTTCCGTCACATTTAACATTTCAATAACAAGAAATTAAAATTAATATAATTTGACACGATTGAAAAAAGATGAATAAAGCCAAAGCATTTTATTTACTATACATATATAAAACATTGTTTACGTAAGATTTAATACATCCATTCTATCTTACTTTGGTCGTGTAACTGATCTTCTTTAAAATTATCAATTTGCTTCAGCATATACGAGCCGTTACATAAGATATAGATAACGGCTCGTACATGCTAAAAACAAATTAATAATTTGAAGAGAGATCAGTTAATTTTAGTTGAACTCAAAATTTAATTTATTTAAAAAATAAGTTAATCTCAAATTTAATTTAAAAAGGTTTATTTTTAACTCTTCATAACAATATCGATGACATTATAACAACTATACCGATACTTGTCAAGAATAAGGATCTTCGTTAATTTTTACTTTTTATTTAATTTTATCTTTTTAACGGTTATCCATTCTGTCCATTCTGAAATACACTCATAAGTTTTAATTATTCTTTATGTTTTCTGTTATACACAAATTTATGTGTCCGAAATGGCTTAGTTTCAAAGGTACAGAATGTCATGTTGAATACACAAAGTATGCACATACACAATTTATTTTCGAAATTTTTTGTAGAAACAAAATTCTTTTAACTTTGACACTTGTATTTTTGAAACCAAGTTGTTTCAAATATTTGATTAGAATGAAAAATATAAGTTTTAAATTAACGTAAGAAATCACTTTTTAAAATTTTTTAGAATACCTATGGAGCTTTTTATATAACAATTTATGGACATGTAGCATAAAAAATAGTCATATTTGTAGGTAGAAGTGTTTAAGATCTTTTTTGTTTTTGTAGCACCGCGCGCGATATTTTATTTATGTTCTGTGTTATATCAGCAAGACGATTCTTCATGAAGCATTTTGTCATCATAAATCCGTCAATCAGTCAGTGAATACTTCACAGGGTATAATTATGTTTCTTTTTTTTCTAATAACTTACAATAAAAGCTTTAGACGTAGAATTACCTTCTCTACAAATGTTTGATTTAAAAAATTTTACTTTCTTTACTTGTTAAAATTAAGTTTATTATATATATATTATATTTATGTACATTTTATTGTCATAAAAAGCATACGATTACAAATATTAAAAATTTTTTTTATTTAATTATAATTTTTTCGCATGATACAGCAACGGCCAAAATATCTATCTCTACTACTTTAATAAATATATATTTACAAATTGAACAAGAATGCCTTCTACGGTCGCAGCTAGGTGATCTTCGTGCTTGTATTACTTATGTGATTTTATGCACTTTCCTTAAGTTCAATGAACTGCGCGCCGAATTAATTTTCAATCATAATACAATTCTAAATTGAACAAGATTAAGTAATATCACGTATTATTAATTATTAACCCTTTTTAAGATTGTACATTCTTTGTTTAAGAGCGATAATCGACATCATAAATTGCTCAGAATTATGATTACTTATTTACGCTAGTATAAACTAAATTTCTCTGGTCCCAAGATTATCCTAGTGGTTTTTTCCCCCTTTTTTTGTTA
This sequence comes from Solenopsis invicta, assembly GCF_016802725.1. Classification (NCBI taxonomy): domain Eukaryota; kingdom Metazoa; phylum Arthropoda; class Insecta; order Hymenoptera; family Formicidae; genus Solenopsis; species Solenopsis invicta. The sequence goes on along the minus strand of NC_052679.1, from coordinate 8,279,007 downwards.
CTCATTTAATAATTAAGGATATAACGCAAGATCAACCTTTAAAGTTTATACCTAGGTTTTAAGGTTTATCTTAAGTTCATATGATTAAGTTGACTTATTTTCTTCCTCTATAAAAAATTTTGTTATTATCTGATTTTGTTTTCTTTTATTAATTGTATCTATTTCTTTGATCCAAAGCTTATCTTAGAGGTATTTCCGTTGCTTTATTTATTTATTTCAACAGAATTATTTCATGAAATATCCATCTAGGATTAGTTTGAGGTCGTTCTCCCTTTTTTATATTTCATTTTTTCCTTTTTTTATTTTATTAACTTATAATTATGCTAATTTGCTACTTGGTGATTTATGCTAGGCATCGCAGAGTTTGTTACTTCCTTAGTTCGTTGAGTGCATCCCATGCGGATGAGCAATTCTTGAGGATTGTTTATCTCTTTGTTGCTCCCGCATTTTAATTCAAATGAGATGGTTGCTGATGGTTATTCCTCACGGGCCGGATGATCCGCATCCACCTTTCTCGTTTTTCCAGCAGCAAACGGGTGAGCTCTCGGACCTTTCGGGGTCATCTTGCTTTGGCACCTTTTGGCTCGATGTGAGCAAGCCCACATGAGATGGCTTCCCAGTTTCTTTCACGGAAGCGATCCTCTAATTGATGTAAGTCAAAGATAGACCGTCGAATCACACGGCCCCAGTCGCGCAAGGCGACCAATACAGTGTTCTCTGCCAGGAAGTGGGTCATCACCCTCCCTCTGCCATCCTCCTCTTTCTTGGATTGCTACTTGTTCGCCAAAAAAAACGGGTCCGATGAAGCGCAGGGATCTAGCTCTTCTAGACATTCTGCGAGTAAGCTTCTCCAGTAACTCCTCTAGGTCTTCTCGGGCGTGGTCTATGTGCATCCAGAATAGGGTTGGTGACTCCATCTTAATGACTCTGATCTTCAGTGAACCGCGGGTAGTGTCGATTTCATGATTGTCGGAGGTAATGTTTCTACTGGTTTCGGAGTAATTTTATACCAAGCGTCCCCCAGGAGATATATAGGCGGAGCAAAGGTGTTGCAGTTAATTTGAGTGCCTTGTCTCAATAATATATGGGTTTGGGGAGTCAGAAATAATGATTGATTTCCTCTTAATACAGGTAGTTGCTCATAGCAATTTTGAGTCTGTGCCAATTTTACTTCGACCGGTACACATTTTATTATGTGAATTACCTCTCCGGCTAAGAAAGCCATGTACCCAGGCCCTCTCATAAAATGATAGGCAAAAATGTCGGGTGATTGTGTTGCTATGGCCAAGGCGTTCTGCATCATTCGTAATTCAAGGTTATGATTGAAAATTATTTTGGCGCGCACTTCATTAAACTTGAGGAAAGTGTATAAAATCACATAAACAATACAAGCACGAAGACCTAGCTGCAACCGTAGAAGGCATTTTTGTTCAATTTGTATTGATACAGCAACGATCAAAATATCTCTCTCTACTACTTTAAATATATATTTACTTATATTCGTTAATTTTCAATAAAAAATAATTCATTAAAAAAATAATTAGATTTAGACAGGTATAAAATTACTTCTATTACGGCTGCAGGTGATGCATATTTTGATTTAACGTATACTGAAATGGAAATGGAAAAAGCAAGAAATCGTCGGACACTCTCACTGCGTCCATCCTCGATCTCAGGACGCAGCAGGATGCTCTCGGTAGGCGCATGGATGCCCTCGAGATGCGCGGTCCGTCCGGCGACCAACGGGAGTTCGAGGGGATCGAGGCAAGGCTGGAGACTCTTGAGCGGGCCAAGCTGAGCTCGGAACTTATCATCTTCGGTGCCAGGGAGCCACCTTCTGAAGCCCTCCGCGAGACTGTTTCGAGCATTGCTGCTGCCATTGGTGTGGAGGTCGCCCCTGGCGATATAACTTCGTGCTTTCGCATCCCTGCCAAGGGTGGACGACCTCGCCCTATCATCGTCAAGCTGACCACCTGCGACGCTCGGAACCAGTGGATCGCCGGGAAGAGAGCTAAGGGGATGCTGGATGGATCCGACGTTCCCGGTCTTCCGCCTGGTATCATCGACATCAACGAGCGGCTTTCTCCTCGCGCCCGTGAGGTCCTTGGCGAGGCGCGGCGCGCTGTCAGGGAGGGACGCCTGCATCGCTCGTGGGTGAGAAATGGGCTCATCCTTGTCCGGCGTCACTCTAACACCCCCCCTATCCGCATCCGCGACCGTGCGCACTTGCAATCGCTGATTTCGGGGGCGTCGGTGCCCTCTTCGGGCGGGGTTGATGTCGGGCCGTCTCCGAGCGGTGCACGCTCCTCCTCTGCGCCTGCGAGCGCCGCCGGTCTTTCGCGGCATCCCCTGGCTTCACGATCGACCCCCGCGCCGCCGGCTCCACTCGGTCCCCTCCCACGGGGTGCCCCTCCTAACATTAACTCCGACGCGGCTGCCTCGGCTAGGGTCCTGCGGTCCAGAAAGGACTGACGGTCTGCCCAGGTCGCCCGTCTGCCTCCGGAGTACCTGCGTCTCTGCCACGTGAACTGCCAATCGCTCCTCCCCCATTTCTCTGAATTCGCGGACTTTTTCCACCGAGAGACTTTCGATATTGTGGCTATGTCGGAGACTTGGCTTAAGCCTCATGTTCCCGACAACTTCGTCTCCCTTCCCGGCTATCGCGTCATTCGACGCGACCGCGAGGGGAGGGGGGATTGGCGTTTACGTGCGCGGCGACATCGGCGCTTCTATCCTTGCAGCGTCCCCTGGTCCCTACAACTGCCAGCCTGAATACATGCTGCTTCGCGTCTCCCCAAAGGCTTCCCATCCTTTCCTTCTAGCCGTCATCTATCGACCTCCCAAAGTCGGTCATCTTTCCATCTTCCAAGCCGACTTTGAAAAATTCCTTCCCTCTTTCCGCAACGCAGTCATCATCGGAGACTTTAACATCGACACCAACCGTTCCACTCACGACACGGAATCTCTCTTGGATTTCTGCTCCACCAATCATCTTTTTTTCGTTCCCTTCGGCAACACTCACCATACCACCACCTCTCATACCAGAATCGACCACTGCCTCGTTAGCAGCCTCTCTCTCGTAACGTCTCACCATCAACTTCCAGTTCCGTTCCTGTCCAACCACGACCTCATCGAGGTGTCACTCAACTTTCTCATCCATCGCCTCCCTCCTCGCCTTGTCACCATCCGCGATCACTCCAGGACCGACTTACAGACTCTCCACAGTCTCCTGCTATCTCCCAACTGGCTACGCATCCGTAATTTCTCCCATGTCGACGACATGGTTCTCGCTTTCTGTCAACTCCTTACCTCTGATCGTGACGAACTCTTCCCGTTAAAATCGTTCATAGCGAGGAGACCTCCCGCCCCTTGGATAAATGACACCATCCGTGATCTCCTGCGAAGGCGGGACGTAGCTAGGAGAGCTTTCCTCCGCCTCCCCTCTCCCTCGAGGAGGGAAACCTTTCGAGTGCTCCGCAACCAAGCCAAGGCCGCTATTAAGTCTGCCAAAAATACTTACTTGACTAAAAGGCTTGGCTCGACCTCCAGCGCAGCACGATTATGGTCCGACTTGCGCTCTCTGGGCCTCGCTAGCGCTGGGACCTAGTGTCCGCATCTAAACGTCTCTCTAGAAATCCTGAACTCCTTCTTCTCCTTAGCTCACCTCGCCTCACCCGACCCCCCTATCCCGCCGCCAGGCTCTCTTCAAATCTCTCCCTCTAGCCCACCCTACTCTCCCTCTCCTCTTCCTTGCTCCTCTGTCTCTTCCTCGCCTCTAGCCGACCCTTCCACCTTTTACTTCCTTCATATTACACCCGACGCTCTGTTGCGTGCTCTGCGCCACAGCACCTCCAACTCTTCCGGACCCGACGACATCAATCGTCGCCTCATCTTAATGTGTCTTCCGTGCATCTTTACTTTCATCCTTGATATCTTTAACCGGTCCTTTACCACTTCCTCCTTTCCCTCCTCCTGGAAACTCTCTCACATTATTCCACTTCCCAAATCCAAGCATCCCTCCGAACCTTCCCATTTCCGCCCTATATCCTTGCTTTGCTTCCTGTCCAAAGTGCTCGAACGCGTTGCCTTCGAGCAACTTTCCTCCCACCTATCGACCTACAACCTTCTTGATCCTCTCCAAACCGGCTTCCGAAGGGGGCATAGCACACAAACGGCTCTACTGAAGCTGCTCGACGATGTGAGACTGGCCATCGACAAAAGGATGGTCACTTTGCTCGTCCTGTTCGACTTTACAAAGGCCTTCGATACGGTCTCTCACGAGCTCCTTCTTCGTAAGCTGTGCTCCTTCCGCCTGTCTCCCTCCGCCTGCCAATGGGTGCGTTCCTACCTTACGGGGCGTCACCAGCGTGTGCGTGGCCCGGACGGCTCCTTCTCGTCTTGGATGCCTGTTCTCGCCGGGGTCCCTCAGGGCTCGGTTCTCGGCCCCCTGCTCTTTTCACTCTTCATTAATGATCTCAGATCCGTCCTAAAACATTGCAACCACATCCTGTACGCGGACGACCTTCAAATTTACATTCACTTTCCACCTGCTGAAATTGACGCCGCTCTCGCTAAGGTCAGAGCGGACATTGCCGCAATCGAGTCCTGGGCCCAGAACAACTTTCTCATCCTTAACGCTCGCAAAACCAAATCCATGCTCCTGGGGTCCTCTAAATTTATCAACAGCATCCCCTCCTCTCGTATCCAACTTCACCTCAACGGTGCACCAATTGAAATAACCGACAAGGTCACAAATCTCGGCATCTGTCTATCCAGCTCTCTCAGCTGGTCGGAACAAGTTCGCGGCACCTCGAGCCGCGTCAACGGTATCCTTTGGCGGCTAAAAGCTTTCTCCGGCTGCCTCTCCTTGCGCCTCCGTACTCAGCTCGTCACGGCTCTCATCTTCCCCGTCTTTGACTACTGCGCGGCCCTCTTTACAGATTTAACGGGGCAACAAAAACTAAAGCTAAGACGCTTAATGAACTCATGCGTGCGGTTCATTTACAATCTTCGCAAGGATGAGCACATTTCGGGGTACTACGAGAAGTTGGGGTGGCTCAGCTCTGACGACAGGAGGGAGTATCTCACATGTTGCCTCCTATTCTCTATAATCCTTAATTCGTCTCCCCCCTATCTCTCAGAAAATTTCCGTCCTCTTCACCGCCCTCTCTCACACCTGCGCTCCTCCCCCTCCTCTTCCCTCGATCTTGCCATCCCCTTCTGCCGCACCTCCACCTACCAACGTTCCTTTCATTCGACCGCATGCTCTCTTTGGAACAATCTCCCTCCTGCCGTCAGGGAGACTGCCTCAACTAGCGCCTTTAGGCGCTCGCTCTTCGGCTATTTATTGAGCCGCGGTCGTGCTATAACCCCTCCCCCCCCCCCCCCGCCAGGCTCATAGCGCTCTTCAACTTCACTCACCACAAACATTACTATCACCGATATGTTATTTCATTTGTTTTGTTTTGTTGTTACAGAATTATTGTATAGTTTAGTTATCTCAGTTATATCTACTTCTTCTTTGCAGCTTAGTATTCTCCTGCAATTTCGTTTGCTCTTAGTTTGTAAGTGATATTATTGTTACTCTCTACGTTTTTCTGTACTTCTGCGCGTCCTTAGAGGGCTTGCCCTAGGACAGAATAAATGCTTATTCATTCATTCATTCATTCTCTCTTTCTCTCTCTGTCACATCACAATGCTAGCTTTAACTTAAAAATGTAATTAATTTTCTACTTAATTTTAATGATTTTAATAAGAGAAGTGCCAGGAAATTCTTTATACAGTCGAAGAATCGAACAAAGAATTGCACGAATCTAGATATTTAATTACATTTAATAAATTATGTCATTGCAAGTATTCAAACAAATATTTATTAAAATTTAATAACTTTTTTTCTCAGTGTAGAATCTCTTGATATAAAAAAATAATTTTAATAAAATAAATAGAAAAATATTTTTCAATCAATTTTATTATTAAAAACAATATTAATCACTATTTTACTTTTAAATTGCCGCGTTTTAACTTCTGTTCGATCAATCACGCATTCATATTCGATCATAACGTATCCCATAAAATCAGTCGGCTATTTCCTGTTGTCGAGTAAACACGTGTTGTCTGTTCGTCGCGCGTAAACACGGGTTTTATCGAGCTACATATTTTCGCACGCCGAATGACTAATAATTATTTACAATGATCGTTACTCGAAGTGATCGTTAATTAGTTACTCAAGTTTTATTGATTAAGTGAATAAATTATGTATTATGATATTAAAGTGATAATTTACGAGAGGATCAAGGAAACTTTGGTCTGTCTTATTGTGGAGATAACTAATTGATCGCTGTACAGAATAATACGTAAGTAAATGCATGTCCAAACTTGTTCACGCAAGCACGCGCGCACGTGCGCGCGTGCGTTTGCTTTCTCTCTCTCTCTCCCTCCCCCCCTCTCTCTCTGTAACAAAAAAAGTACTATTGTTTCTAAAAACTCGAGATGTAAATACTTTTGTAGATTTCGTGCAATTCTTTGTTCAATTCTTTGACTGTACAAAGAATTTCCTGGCACTTCTCTTATTAAAATCATTAAAATTAAGATAAAAATTAATTACATTTTTAAGTTAAAGCTATGCATTGTGATGTGATAGAGAGAGAGAGAGAGAGAAAGTGAGAAAGGAGAAATACTTGTGTTGCATCAGTTGAGCGCAGCAGGCACCTCAAGACACACCCGCACGTAACTGTGAGTGTGCCGCCCCTGCGTACCATCTGTATTCGACCCTTGATACGCTAACTTAATCGGCTGATATTTTAAAATCTAAGCGTCTGACAAATTTTTGGCAAAAGAAAAATCGTTTTAGAATTCGACCAGGAATACGTCCCTTAAAAGACAACGGGTTATTCTGAATCACCCTGTATATATATATATATATATATATATATATATATACGAGGTGTGATCAAAAAGTAAGGTGACTTTTCATTTTTATAAAAAAATATTCATTTATTCATCCAAAATTATGTTATCCCCTTCAAAATAATCCCCCTCTGATACAATGCATTTGTGCCAGCGCTTTTTCCAGTCGTCAAAACATTTCTGAAATGCACTTTTGGGTATTGCCTTGAGCTCCTCCAGCGATGCAGCCTTAATCTCCTCAATCGTCGCAAATCTTCGTCCTTTCATAGGCCTTTTCAATTTTGGGAAGAGGAAAAAGTCGCAGGGGGCCAAGTCTGGTGAATACGGTGGCTGAGGCATGATGATAGTATTGTTTTTGGCCAAAAAAGTACTCACTAGTAACGACGTGTGCGCAGGTGCATTATCATGGTGCAGAATCCATAAATTTTCTTTCCACACTTCCGGACGTTTTTTTCTTATTAAATTCACGCAAACGCCGCATAACCTCAAGGTAATACTCCTTGTTTACCGTATGACCTTGTGGTAGGAATTCTTGATGCACAACGCAATGGTAATCAAAGAAAACTGTGAGCAAAACCTTCACATTCGAACGAACTTGGCGTGCCTTTTTCGGTCTTGGCTCTCCTGGGCTTTTCCACTGGGATGATTAGGCTTTGGTTTCGACGTCATAACCATATACCCATGTTTCGTCACCAGTTATAACCCTTTTGAGCAGATCAGGATCATCATTGACATCGTTCAACATGTCTTGGGCGATGTTCATGCGACGCTGCTTCTGATCAAAATTAAGCAGTTTTGGAACGAATTTCGCTGACACACGTGTCATACCCAAAACATCCGTTAAAATTGATTGGCATGAGCCAAACGATATGTTAAGATCATCAGCTATTTCTCTAATTGTGATTCGACGATTTTTCAACACAATTTCTTTCACTTCCTGAACATTTTCGTCGGTTTTTGACGTGCTGGGGCGTCCAGAGCGAGGTTCATCGTTAACATTTTCTCGGCCCTCTTGGAATAACTTATACCATTTATAAACATTTTTTTTGTTCAAAGTTGACTCACCGTACGCCACTGTCAACATTTCAAGAGTTTTTGAACACTTAATACCATTTTTTACGCAAAAATTAATACAAACTCTGCTCCATTATTTTCAACAGCAAAAAATCGCCGAGCACGCAAACACGAGTCTAACCTTTATGCCTCTCACATAAAAACAACACATGCTATATAGTCAAAACTGTGAACATATGATCGTGACGAGTGTACCAACACAAAAAAAAAAAATTTTGAAATTATAGTGTACAGACCGCTCGAAATTCAAAAAGTCACCCTATTTTTTGATCACACCTCGTATATATATATATATATATATATATATACCGGGTGTCCCAGACCACCCGTCCCACCCGATTTTTTCGTAAACGCGACATTTTAAAGAAAAATGTTTCAGACAAAAGTTGTAGGGTTTTAAAAGATCTATTTACTGATTTTATCAGTTTGACCTTGGATGGCGTCGCCAAGGTCAGATCAAAATAACATTAACTTTTTTAAATAGGACACCTCATTTTTGGTTCCAGAATCTAATAGCTGGTGTCAAGACCTTTCCAAAACACTATAAGAAAGTTTATTTTTGTTGAGTACTTTCCGAGTTGTGAGGCTTGAAATTTACGGTGTACTGTTACCTTCAAGCGTCATAACTCGGAAAGTCCTTAACCAAAATAAACTTATTTATAGTGTTTTGGAAAGCTCTCGAAATCGACTACAAGAAAATGCAATGAAAAATATACCTGTTTCAGACCACCCGTCCCACCCTTTTAAAACGTAGGGATGTGCTTGTACAAAAAAATGGCTCAGACAAAATTTGCATGATTTCGAGGGATCAACCTGATGATGATCTTGAATTCGACCTTGAGATCGATCTTGGGCATAAAGGTATAAGTCAAAGTAACATTTTTAAAATGTAAAAACGAAATAATCGGTGCCGCCTGTAGGTATTAGCGTTACCTAAGGTGTACCACGTGTAGGTAACAAGATCGTACTTACACCTTATCGTGGTGCTTTTTTAAGGTGATTCCCCTCGCCGTCACCTTTGTCGGGGTGCTTTCATAAGGTGGTTCCCCTTGCCGTCACCTTTGTCGGGGTGCTTTCATAAGGTGGTTCCCCTTGCCGTCACCTTTGTCGGGGTGCTTTTTTAAGGTGGTTCCCCTCGCCGTCACCTTTGTCGGGGTGATTTCATAAGGTGGTTCCCCTTGCCGTCACCTTTGTCGGGGTGCTTTCATAAGGTGGTTCCCCTTGCCGTCACCTTTGTCGGGGTGCTTTTTTAAGGTGGTTCCCCTCGCCGTCACCTTTGTCGGGGTGCTTTCATAAGGTGGTTCCCCTTGCCGTCACCTTTGTCGGGGTGCTTTCATAAGGTGGTTCCCCTTGCCGTCACCTTTGTCGGGGTGCTTTTTTAAGGTGGTTCCCCTCGCCGTCACCTTTGTCGGGGTGCTTTCATAAGGTGGTTCCCCTTGCCGTCACCTTTGTGCATACGCATGTTGTTCAGTCTCGATGTTCAAAATGTCCACCACGTGCATTTATACAAGCTGTTACCCTACTTTGAAAATCATCCGTCGCCCGACGAATTTCGTCAGTATCTAGAGACTGAATGACTTGTCGAATTCTGTTTTTCATATCTTCTGCAGTCGTAGGTCGTTCGCGGTATACAAGGTCTTTTATTCGTCCCCACAAATAATAATCTAAAATTGTAAGGTCCGGTGATCGTGGTGGCCAATTATGTGGACCATGTTTACCTATCCATCGGCCGCGAAATATGCGGTTCAGTTGATGACGAGCAATGACAGACGTGTGGGCGGGACATCCATCCTGTTGAAACCACATATTTAGACGTAATTGGAGTGGAATATCTTCAAGTAAACGTGGAAGTTCGTTTTCGAGTAAATCGGCGTATAAAAAACGGTTTAAATTCTCTTGAAAGAAAAATGGTCCCACGATATGCGTATCAACAATTCCGCATCAAACATTGACTTTCCAGATACGTTGATGATCCATTTCTCGATACCAATGTGGATTCTCTTGTGCCCAATAACGAAAATTATGTGTGTTTATTTCGCCGTCACTTTTAAAGGTGCACTCATCAGAAAATATAATACTTCTATGGAAATTAGGTAATTGTTGAGTAATCCAATTACAGAATATCAGTTTTTGTCTATGATCGTTCAATGTCATGGCCTGGTGAAGTGACATTCGATATGGATGGAATGAATTTTCACGAAAAATTCGACTGATCGTGCTTCGACTTATTCCACTATCTCTTGCTCGTCGCTTTAAAGAATCATTCGGGGTTACAAAGGCAGATGCAATTACATCAGGTGCTCTTACTGAACGAACTGATCGATGAATTTGCCTTCCCTTATTATGATCCGGCTGAACAATACCTTTTACAATTATTCGACGTTGTAAGCGACTGAAAACTTTGCGCGAATGTGGTGTATGATCGGGATATTCATTTCGCCACATTATTTCAGCTGCTCGAAAACTTCCAGCTCTACCCAAAACTGACATCATTAACGCAGCTTCTTCGTTCGGGTAAGGCATAACTACAAATTACGCTTACGACCGGGTTGCTTATTAGAAAACGTGAATTGGTGACGAGTTGCGTAATATTATGAATTCTAAGCAATGACTTTTAGGAGTGGTATGTAAGGGTGCTTTTTCGTGAAAATTACTTTATTGCTACAATAATCAACATTAAATGAAGATTAATATTAATAAATCAAGAATAAACGGCATCATAGAGCTGTACCGAATGTTAGAGATCTCGGTAATTAGGTATCTTCAAAACTCTACGCGTAGGACTATAGGTACACGCACCGGCAGAAATGGTGTCTCTCGACGCTAGCGCTCGGCTGCCGCACACACGCGGAGCCGCGCTCGTACGTGTGTCTAGGCTGCGCGGCGACGATCGGGGTGCGGGCGGAAAGTGGTGGTGGGCTTTACGATAGTGCATCCTCCTCGCTCGACGCTGGGTCGAGAGAGAAAGCATTATTCAACGTGATACCATGGGCGAAGTCGGTGTCTTCTGCTTATATTTTTCATTGCATTTTCTTGTAGTCGATTTCGAGAGCTTTCCAAAACACTATAAATAAGTTTATTTTGGTTAAGGACTTTCCGAGTTATGACGCTTGAAGGTAACAGTACACCGTAACTTTCAAGCCTCACAACTCGGAAAGTACTCAACAAAAATAAACTTTCTTATAGTGTTTTGGAAAGGTCTTGACACCAGCTATTAGATTCTGGAACCAAAAATGAGGTGTCCTATTTAAAAAAGTTAATGTTATTTTGATCTGACCTTGGCGACGCCATCCAAGGTCAAACTGATAAAATCAGTAAATAGATCTTTTAAAACCCTACAACTTTTGTCTGAAACATTTTTCTTTAAAATGTCGCGTTTACGAAAAAATCGGGTGGGACGGGTGGTCTGGGACACCCGGTATATATATATATATACATATACAATATATATATATATACATATATATATACATATATATATATACATATATATATATACATATATATATATATATATATATACAGGGTGTTTCAGACCACCCGTACACTCCTTTTCTCTTCGCAGGATTAGGACCAATCAAAAATATGTTCAGAAGAAAGTTGTAGGGTTTCAAAAGATCTATTCAATGATCTTATCAGTTTGACCTTGGATGGCGTCGCCAAGGTCAGATCAAAATCACATTAAGTTTTTTAAATAGAACACCCTATTTTTGATTCCAGAATCTAATAGCTGGTGTCAAGACCTTTCCAAAACACTATAAGAATGTTTATTTTCGTTGACTACTTTCCGAGTTGTGCGGCTTGAAAGTTACACTACCTCCAGCATCAGCATTACTCAAGATGTACCATGTGGTGGTTACTTAGTCGGATTTAATCTTGTGTGTGGGTGTGTGCATACGTGCATGCGTATGTGTATGGGGGAGGAAAAGGGGAGTCAAAGTTTTATGTACTCTGCTTTTGTTTATTAACTGGATTGATTATGTTTGATGATCAATCATGTCCAGATTGACTGTATGCATTTTCCCGTGCTTAGCATTATCCAGAATGAACGACGTGGACGTGACGAGAATTTCATCCCATTGGGGTGCTTGATTCACGTGAGTCCCCTTGCCTCTCACGTTTGGGGTGCTTGATTCACGTGAGTCCCCTTGCCTCTCACGTTTGGGGTGCTTGATTCACGTGAGTCCCCTTGCCTCTCACGTTTGGGGTGCTTGATTCACGTGAGTCCCCTTGCCTCTCACGTTTGTGGTGCTTGATTCACGTGAGTCCCCTTGCCTCTCACGTTTGGGGTGCTTGATTCACGTGAGTCCCCTTGCCTCTCACGTTTGGGGTGCTTGATTCACGTGAGTCCCCTTGCCTCTCACGTTTGGGGTGCTTGATTCACGTGAGTCCCCTTGCCTCTCACGTTTGGGGTGCTTGATTCACGTGAGTCCCCTTGCCTCTCACGTTCGAGAATGAATGAGTGTATGTTTTGTTAAGCGACTAAATGTTCAAAGTGAGCACCATTCTCTGCGATGCAAGCATCAACTCTATTTTGAAAATCATTGGTTTCTCGAAGAATTTCCTCGGCACGTAAGGATCGAATTGCTTCACTTATTCTACGAATCATATTATCCCTCGTAGTCGGACGTTCATGATAGACCAAGTTTTTTATCCTTCCCCAGAAATAATAATCAAGGACGGTGAGATCTGGTGATCGGGGTGGATAATTGATTGGACCGTATTTGCCTATCCACTTGTCGGGGAACATAGTATTTAATGCCGCACGAGCAACTCTCGATGTATGAGACGGACATGCATCTTGTTGGAACCACATGTTCAGGCGCAATTACAGAGGAATATTTTCTAGTAAGACAGGAAGATCTGTCATTATCAAGGCGGAATATCTATCACCGTTTAGCTTTTCGTCAAAGAAAACAGGACCTATGATTTGACTTCCAATAATTCCACACGAAACATTGACTTTCCAAAAGGTTTGATGATCTACTTCTCTCAACCAGTGAGGATTATTTTGTGCCCAATAACGAGAGTTCCAAGTATTAACAGATCCATCACTTTTAAGTGTACATTCGTCAGAAAATAAAATTTTCAAGTGGAAATCAAGTGGTTGCTGTCTTATAAAGTTGCAAAATACAAGTCTCTGTTTAATATCGTTATAATTCAACGCTTGATGAACAGACATTCTGTAAGGGTGAAATTTGTTATTTTTTAGAATGCGCCAAACACTGATTTTACTAACACCAGAATCTTGTTCTCGTCGTCTTAAAGAATCATAAGGGTTCAATTCTGTCGATGCAAGAATTTCCACTGTTCTTTCATCCATAATCGGACGACGAATTTGTGTACCTTTGTTATGTTGAGGCTGAACGACACCTTTAATTTTGATTCGTTTAGCCAAACGTGAAAAAACATTTCGCGAGTGAGGAGTCCGATCAGGATAACGTTCCCGCCACAATCTTTCCGCTGCAATGAATGTACCTCGACACTCACCTAAAATTAGCAGCATATCATATGCTTCTTCATTGGAATAGGACATGGCTAAATAAACCTAGACTAATAAAGAGGGTCGGATTTTTGTTGCGCGATTGATACTGATATGACGGTTATTGAAGACGTAGGTGACAAGTTTGAGAGAGTTATTGTCACTCGTGTTGAGTTGAGTCACAATAGCGTTGTGGTGAATACATCTCTACTACATCCTATGCAAATAACAATATGTATAAAATCACGAGTTAGACATCGTTACGCAGAAAGCCGCGCTCGTTATTGCTCGTGTGCTACCGTTAAAGTAATAATGTAATTACATAATATTATGACATACATATGTATGTGACTATCTACGGTCGCGACAGCTAACTTTCACGATTTTTCATGATCTGTTTTTGTTGGCCCGGCTCGCGTGTTTACTTTCTTTGTGTCGGCTGCACGGCTTTCTGCGTAACGCGTGATTTTATATTGTGGATGATTATGGATGAAAGAACAGTGGAAATTCTTGCATCGACAGAATTGAACCCTTATGATTCTTTAAGACGACGAGAACAAGATTCTGGTGTTAGTAAAATCAGTGTTTGGCGCATTCTAAAAAATAACAAATTTCACCCTTACAGAATGTCTGTTCATCAAGCGTTGAATTATAACGATATTAAACAGAGACTTGTATTTTGCAACTTTATAAGACAGCAACCACTTGATTTCCACTTGAAAATTTTATTTTCTGACGAATGTACACTTAAAAGTGATGGATCTGTTAATACTTGGAACTCTCGTTATTGGGCACAAAATAATCCTCACTGGTTGAGAGAAGTAGATCATCAAACCATTTGGAAAGTCAATGTTTCGTGTGGAATTATTGGAAGTCAAATCATAGGTCCTGTTTTCTTTGACGAAAATCTAAACGGTGATAGATATTCCGCCTTGATAATGACAGATCTTCCTGTCTTACTAGAAAATATTCCTCTGTAATTGCGCCTGAACATGTGGTTCCAACAAGATGCATGTCCGTCTCATACATCGAGAGTTGCTCGTGCGGCATTAAATACTATGTTCCCCGACAAGTGGATAGGCAAATACGGTCCAATCAATTATCCACCCCGATCACCAGATCTCACCGTCCTTGATTATTATTTCTGGGGAAGGATAAAAAACTTGGTCTATCATGAACGTCCGACTACGAAGGATAATATGATTCGTAGAATAAGTGAAGCAATTCGATCCTTACGTGCCGAAGAAATTCTTCGAGCAACCAATTATTTTCCAAATAGAGTTGATGCTTGCATCGCAGAGAATGGTGCTCACTTTGAACATTTAGTCGCTTAACAAAACATACACTCATTCATTCCCGAACGTGAGAGGCAAGGGGACTCACGTGAATCAAGCACCCCAAACGTGAGAGGCAAGGGGACTCACGTGAATCAAGCACCCCAAACGTGAGAGGCAAGGGGACTCACGTGAATCAAGCACCCCAAACGTGAGAGGCAAGGGGACTCACGTGAATCAAGCACCCCAAACGTGAGAGGCAAGGGGACTCACGTGAATCAAGCACCCCAAACGTGAGAGGCAAGGGGACTCACGTGAATCAAGCACCCCAAACGTGAGAGGCAAGGGGACTCACGTGAATCAAGCACCCCAATGGGATGAAATTCTCGTCACGTCCACGTCGTTCATTCTGGATAATGCTAAGCACGGGAAAATGCATACAGTCAATCTGGACATGATTAATCATCAAACATAATCAATCCAGTTAATAAACAAAAGCAGAGTACATAAAACTTTGACTCCCCTTTTCCTCCCCCATACACATACGCATGCACGTATGCACACACCCACACACAAGATTAAATCCGACTAAGTAACCACCACATGGTACATCTTGAGTAATGCTGATGCTGGAGGTAGTGTAACTTTCAAGCCGCACAACTCGGAAAGTAGTCAACGAAAATAAACATTCTTATAGTGTTTTGGAAAGGTCTTGACACCAGCTATTAGATTCTGGAATCAAAAATAGGGTGTTCTATTTAAAAAACTTAATGTGATTTCGATCTGACCTTGGCGACGCCATCCAAGGTCAAACTGATAAGATCATTGAATAGATCTTTTGAAACCCTACAACTTTCTTCTGAACATATTTTTGATTGGTCCTAATCCTGCGAAGAGAAAAGGGGTGTACGGGTGGTCTGAAACACCCTGTATATATATATATATATATATATATATATATATATATATATGTGTATATATATATATGTATATATATATATATGTATATATATATATATATGTATATATATATATGTATATATATATATATATATATATATATACGAGGTGTGATCAAAAAATAGGGTGACTTTTTGAATTTCGAGCGCTCTGTACACTATAATTTCAAAATTTTTTTTTTTTGTGTTGGTACACTCGTCACGATCATATGTTCACAGTTTTGACTATATAGCATGTGTTGTTTTTATGTGAGAGGCATAAAGGTTAGACTCGTGTTTGCGTGCTCGGCGATTTTTTGCTGTTGAAAATAATGGAGCAGAGTTTGTATTAATTTTTGCGTAAAAAATGGTATTAAGTGTTCAAAAACTCTTGAAATGTTGACAGTGGCGTACGGTGAGTCAACTTTGAACAAAAAAAATGTTTATAAATGGTATAAGTTATTCCAAGAGGGCCGAGAAAATGTTAACGATGAACCTCGCTCTGGACGCCCCAGCACGTCAAAAACCGACGAAAATGTTCAGGAAGTGAAAGAAATTGTGTTGAAAAATCGTCGAATCACAATTAGAGAAATAGCTGATGATCTTAACATATCGTTTGGCTCATGCCAATCAATTTTAACGGATGTTTTGGGTATGACACGTGTGTCAGCGAAATTCGTTCCAAAACTACTTAATTTTGATCAGAAGCATCGTCGCATGAACATCGCCCAAGACATGTTGAACGATGTCAATGATGATCCTGATCTGCTCAAAAGGGTTATAACTGGTGACGAAACATGGGTATATGGTTATGACGTCGAAACCAAAGCCTAATCATCCCAGTGGAAAAGCCCAGGAGAGCCAAGACCGAAAAAGGCACGCCAAGTTCGTTCGAATGTGAAGGTTTTGCTCACAGTTTTCTTTGATTACCATTGCGTTGTGCATCAAGAATTCCTACCACAAGGTCGTACGTTAAACAAGGAGTATTACCTTGAGGTTATGCGGCGTTTGCGTGAATTTAATAAGAAAAAAACGTCCGGAAGTGTGGAAAGAAAATTTATGGATTCTGCACCATGATAATGCACCTGCGCACACGTCGTTACTAGTGAGTACTTTTTTGGCCAAAAACAATACTATCATCATGCCTCAGCCACCGTATTCACCAGACTTGGCCCCCTGCGACTTTTTCCTCTTCTCAAAATTGAAAAGGCCTATGAATGGACGAAGATTATTTATTACATGAAAGAAAAGTAGAATGATTTTCGCATGTAATGATTTATAGAATTGACGTCATTCGACATCGATTTGAACAATAATTTTATTAGTTATCTGAAATTTTTTTCAGAATTTTTATATAAATTGGAAGACAAGATATATACACTTTAGAAATATTGAGAAATTCATATTTTTTCTCCGAACTTTTCATATATATGTGTATTTTTAAATATTCTAAAGTTTACATTAAAAAATCTGAGAACTATTCTAAAAAATATGTTATATAGAAAATCAAAAAAATTTCAAAAAAAGTTTTCATCGGAGTATATAAATTTGTCTCAGATTTTTAAATATAATTTTCAAAATTTTTCGATATTTTTTAGTCATTTCAGAATTTTTCAAAATTTCTGTAATATTTTATAGTTTTTAGAAAATTTCTCAGTTTTTTTATAGAATATTAGAATATTTCAGAATTTATGCATACATAAAAATTTAAAAAAAAAACTTAATTACTTAATATTTTTGAAAAATGTTCTGTAATTTGTATAAAAGTATATCTCAGAAAAATTTTTATCAGCAATAGAGCTAATGATGTCTTTCTTCTCAAACCAATTTTTCTAGTTTTATTTTTTTTTTATATATACCAAAGTTATTACATACGTTTATAAACTATATATTTTTCTTCTGATGTTTATTTTGAAATACAATTGTTGCAGCATGAAATACCTTGTGTTTGATCAAATTAACCAAAGCATATGTACTCCAATTAGATACTCTTAATCAAATAATTGATTTTTAATAAAAAGATTAAAATATAGCAATTTTTGAAAAAATAAATTTATCAAATTGTTATTATCTTAACACCACCTTTGAGGCCCTAAAATGATACCTAAGTTTGGGAATTTATTATCGGCAAATGAATAACTTTATATAAAAAAAAAGTCAAAGGGCTTTATTGTACATATATTGACGAGTACAAAAATATTTTTTTAATTTTCTTTCATGCACAAAATGGCGGCGTACTAGCCTATTTACGAAATCGTCTTTTCTTAAAGATGAATTTTTGCGTACAAGTTTTCTATTACATGATTTATGTTGAAACCAAACTAAAAAAATCTACATTATCTACATATTCAAAACTAAGGAAGTACGTAGGGATTTTTAAAAATATTAATTTTTATCAAAATGGCAGCTATTTATAGAAAAAAGTGCATTTTTCACCTAAAACTTTGTTTAAAAAATGCTGATTACAAAAAGAGTTTTCAACATTTTGCAAAAAACCTACGTACTTCCCTGTAGAATAGTTACAAGAAGATTGTGTTAAAATTTCAAGTCAATTGGTCAACAATCAAGTCAAATAAAAATTATAAGATTGACGTTGCACGCAAATTTGAAAAACTGTGTTTTGAGAAAAACGCGTTTAAAGTTTAGGTAACTGATTTTTTGTGTATAAAGTTGAAAATTTTTAACTTATCTCTAATCTGCAATGCCTGCCCCATAAAGCTGTCCTTCCACGAGTTCAGCAGCTTTATCATATTTCTTTCTTGTTGCTAATAATGATATTCTGGTCTCTTTTCCCTTGTAGAAAAATACTACTGAGCACTACTAGTGCATAGTAGTATTTTGAGGCACTACGGCACTACTGCACCACTACACTACATTACACTACACTGGACTACTGCACTACGACACTACTGAACACTACCACACTACTGCTCCAGTAGTGCAGTAGTGTTCAGCAGTATTAAGTAGTGCTAAGATATTCTGTAGTTCTTATTTTGTTTTATAAGTTGTTTTTAATACATGTTTGAAAAATGTTATTCCAAATATACAGGACGTTATACCTGTATATCTGATTCAAAAGTTACAAAGAACTCGGTTTTATTCGTCTCAATGCTAAATACAACTATGATTACTACCCAAAATTTAATTTTTCATCGACAGAGTTTTTGAAAATAAAAACAATTCTCAAATAATGCTATTTTGAAATATAATGTAGTACGCAATAAATATAAATATTGTAATGAAATAAGAACATAATTAAATAATAAATAAAGTAATTATATCTTTATTTTTTCTTTTTCATTGCAAATGATTAGAAATAAATTTTATAAAACAAATAAGTGCAGATAAATATGTGCTTATTGAAAAAAATGTATATTTTATTTGCTTTTGTAAATTTTGTTTGTTATGGTCAAAAGAGCGTATTTAGCCTATGTTTTGAGATTTATTTACACTCGTATAGATATAACAACATATAATAACATATAGAAAGTCTATATACAATACTATCGTAAAATGAATTTTAATTCGTAATTTTAATGCTTGAACTCTTCTTCATTATATACTACTACTTTTTGCTTATTTATTTTTTCATGGCGTACAAAGCGTTCTTAATTTGATTGACAATTAATCCGTTTGTACATTATTTACCAAACGAACAATGCAATATGTGTTTTCCTCGCTATAAGGTAATCTCAGACATTTCGTGTGTAACATATTTGGAAGAAACGCAATACATCGATTAGTGAAAGAAGCGATTACGAACATATTCTGTGACGTAACTCCAAGAGTACGAGTAACACATATTTCAGTATTATCGGGTACTAATATATTCCCTATAATGACATATTTTAATTCATTAGTAATTACAGTTCGAATGCCAAATATCACCTGCACTGTTACAAATATGCCATTTCTTAATTCCGTAGTACTATTATGCCGCTTTTTTAATAATGTATAATCTTCTGTGTGCCATAGTGTATTATTAACTATAAATTGATCAAATTTATCTGCTAAATCTATAATGGATTCCTGCAATAAAGTTTCAATTTCAGTTTTCTCAATAAGCGTTAATGTTACATGAGCAAACGCTCCAAATAATCTTATGGAGCGTCCGTATGCAACACAACGCTGTGGCTTGAAAACGCCACACATTTTACGATAGAATTTAAATACTTCTTCAGGACAGTCTCTTTGAGAAAAGGTTACCGAGAATTTTTCAATAGTCTTAAATCGTATATATGATTTACAAATTTGCTCGGGAATGGCTTTCGATTTTTTAAACATTTTACTTAAAACACCATTGTAGTATTCAAATGGGAACGTGGACGTTGCCCACAAAGCGCCAAATTTTCTCACCGCATCAGGTAAATGAAGCATTAAATGAACATTAAATTTGTACATTTCAATTCCATATAGGTCTTGAATTTTGAATACAAATTCTCTTATAGCATCATTTGCAACAGCTAAGTCATTGGCGTTTATTTGATTTTTTAACAATTTATGAATACTGAAAACTAACAAGAACCAATGTTGAACGTATTTTTGGGACATTACTTTTTGCAAACAAGTAATTGAATAATATAATAAAAAATTCTTCCATTCAGAAGCTTTCCAGTATTTTCTTTCTTTTATTACTGATCTCGGATCTCTTTCTTTTATTACGGATCGCGTGATTTCGCACGGTGGTTTTATTTTTAATAATGTCTCATCTAAAATTAACATCTTATTCGCTGTTCCCAGATACCATACTTTATCGTTATATGCAGAATCCAACCATGCATCGGTGAAGGTTTTTACTACTCCCAAGAGCAAACTATGCAAATAATCTGGTGTAAAAGAATCTATTATGTTAAATATTGGCACCAACATTAGAATCGATGCCCCCTTCACACCTCTTACTGGTCTACCACTCTGTATCGCTTCTTCGCAATCTCGCTCGTGTTGCTCTATCGTACGAGCAGTACGTACATCACCCGGATATAATCTGGTTGTGCCACGTCCTATAGGAACTTGTTCACCTTCGTGCAAACAAAAAGAACAACCGTATTTACCATGAAGTTGTGTAAGTTCTTGAAGTACTGGCCTTGCTATTGAATCGACAGGACTCGCAATTACATGTACTTTTATACACACTTTTTCACCACCTACATTACGTATAATACCTCGCTCATGTAATTCCGTTAATTTGCGTACGAAATGGTGCAGAAATACGTGCATATTTGGCTTATTTTTGCCATACCATAAGCCGCACAAAATCATTTTTTCTTTTCGCACTAGATACGGTAATTCATTAATGCAAACCTGAATAGGCCACAAAGACATGGTAGAAGATTTACATAAATTAACACCATTCGTATTAAATTAAAGCGTAATATCGTTTTGTGAAACTACACGATTTTGCACCAAATTTTGTAAAATGTTCCTGACACGACATCAGAGTAGGAATCATTTGCTCTCGCAATTAAATTATATGTATCGCTGTTAACAATGTCACGCAACTGATCTTTTAACGAAATGTGCAAAAAATATTTCATGTCATCATTTAATACCGATTTATCTAAATTTCTGTTACATCTGAGACATGTTATTTTTTTTATTTGCCCTGTTTTCGTTACAATTAAGGACATTTGTACAATTTGGGCAATAATAAACTTTCCGCACTAATGTTTCAGAACCAAATTGCTTTAAAAAAATACTTGCTCCTGAATACCGGGCGAGGTAACAGTATATCTATTAACTGAATCAAATGCTTTAACGCAATGTCCGTAATGTGGTGACGAATGATAAAATTAAACAGCAATAAGTGCGCTTCTTCTTTTGAGACATTTGCACCTTGATACAATGGAACACGATTCTGTAAAAAAAAAGATTAAACTTTGTTGAAAAAAACATTCCCTTTTATATCATTGGTAAAAAATTTTCTCATTTTTTTCTCAAAAAATATCTTATAATCTCTTAGAAAATATGTCATATTTACTCATAAATTGGCGCTTTTTAATAAATACTCATAAATACTCATACAATGCAATAAGAAAATATGAATTTTTCTATAGTTTTTCCGCTCATTTGTCAGATTTTTTTTATACATGTATTATTTCATATTTTCTCATACATAGTATCTTCCCAAGTAGAAAAAGTCATATAGAAGTCAAAATGATGTCTACATAGTATCAAAAAGTAATCATTTTTAAATTGTCAAAGTGATATCATTTCGTAGCTTAATTAAACTGTAATTTAACTTTTATATGACTGCAAATTGACTTTTTTGTGACATTTGAATAATTTGATGAAAAAACATTAATCGCTTTCTAGTAAACATTAACAAACAATAACATAACATCAATGTATAGTTTTACACTCAACTACGTAATTATACGACATGTGTTATATTACATTTATGTATTATATTGTTGAGAGTAATATTATAGCATTGTTATTAATAGTTAGTATTTAAAGTTTATTAATCCAAAATAATACCTATATATTTTGAATATTTCTTAATTCCAATGTGTTCTTGCCTATTTTAGAAATATAAGTATTTTTATTTATCATTTCCAAAATACATTTACAAACAGGAAAGCGAGAAACTTTGTAATATAAATATGTGCTTAAAATATTTAAAATATTGCTTTACATTTTGCGTTATGTGTATAAGATTATATTTTTACAGTTCTATAAATAAATGTAAACTAAACGTTTTATAAATCATAATATTATTTCAAATAAATGATTAATATAAAATAAATATTAAATGCTGAATTAATGTTAAAAATAAATCGTCCTTTAAAACATTATTTCAAAAGAGTAACTAATACAAACCAGAGATGGGCAATTTTTCGAATAAAGAATAATAAATAACAAATAAAGTTTTATTCGCAAATAACGAATAATTTTTTATTCAAATAAAAAGTTATTCGTTCATCTCGAATAAAAATATTTTTGAATAAAATTTTATTTATGAATAATAAATAATTTTTTGTTCGAATAAAAATTTATTCGTCCATCTCGAATAAAAATATTTTTGAATAAAATTTTATTTATGAATAACGAATAATTTTTTATTCGAATAAAATTTTATTTATGAATAACCAATTTTTTATTCGAATAAATTTTTATTTGTTTATCTCGAATAAAATTTTATTAATAAATAACAAATAATTTTTTATTCTAATAAAATTTTATTTATGATAACAAATTTTTTATTCGAATAAAAATGTATTTGTCTATATCGAATAAAATATTTTTGAATAAAAATTTATTTATTATTTGTAAATAAAATCTTATTTTGGGTTAGCAATTTAAATTATTATTTTACAATTTAAGGTTAAATAATTTTTAATTTATTAATAAAGCATTTTTATTTAAATAATATTTAATATATTAAGACAAGTACAAATTGAAAACCGCCGTTTTCCAGTAGATGGCGCCAGCGGTAAATGCTGGCGCCAAACGTTAGATCAAAAATTTTAAATGTAAGGTTGGCCATCTGGCAACAATTCCTTATCATTGCAGTTGTGAATTTTTATCGGCGTTATATATTTTTTTGTGATCGAAAATGTCGAAATTTGTGCCCAATAAGCGTCATTTGCGAGAAGTTTTGCTTTTTGCCTTCAATTCGAAAAAATCTGCGGCTGAGGCGCGTCGAATGATTGTAAAAACTTATGGTGAGGCTTCCATTAGTGAAAGAACGTGTCGAGAATGGTTCCAACGCTTCAAAAGTGGTGATTTCGGCGTAGAAGACAAGGAGCGTCCCGGACAGGTGAAAAAGTTTGAAGACGCACAATTGGAAACATTACTGAATGAAGATTCATCTCAAACGCAACAGGAGCTTGCAGATTCATTGGGCGTGACTCAACAAGCTATTTCACATCGTTTCAAAACCATGGGAATGATCCAAAAGCATGGACACTGGGTACGAATTAAAGCCGAGAGACGTCGAACCGCGTTTTTTTCGCGTGCGAACAGCTGCTCCAACGGCAAAAACGAAAGGGTTTTCTGCATCGTATTGTAACCGGCGATGAAAAGTGGATCCATTATGATAATCCAAAGCGAAAAAAATCGTGGGGCTACCGCGGCCATGCACAACATCGACGGCCAAGCCAAACATCCATGGCTCGAAGCTCATGCTGTGTATTTGGTGGGACCAGCTCGGCGTGATTTAATATGAGCTGTTGCAACCGGGTGAAACCATCACAGGAGCTCGCTACCAAACACAACTAATGTGTTTGAGCCGAGCATTGCAGGAAAAACGGCCACAATACGAGCAAAGACACGAAAAAGTGATGTTGCTGCACGACAACGCTCGGCCACATGTTGCTCAGGTCATTAAAACCTATCTGGAAACATTGAAATGGGACGTCTTACCTCATCCGCCGTATTCTCCTGACATCGCCCCTTCAGATTACCACTTGTTCCGATCAATGGCGCATGGCCTGGCTGAGCAGCACTTCCATTATTACGAAGAGGCCAAAAACTGGGTCGATTCGTGGATCGCCGCAAAAGACGAGCAGTTTTTTCGACGCGGGATTTTTCGATTCGTATGCTGCCCGAAAGGTGGGAGAAAGTAGTGGCCAGCGATGGACAATACTTTCAAGAATAAGTATGTAACCATTTTTCAACAATCAATCCTCAAATTTTGACAAAAAACAGCGGTTTTCAATTTGTACTCCTAATATATATATATATATATATATATATATATATATATATATATATATATATATATATATATACAACACGCACGCACGCACACACGATATATATATATATATATATATATATATATATATATATATATATCAATACGTATGTTTCTGTGACTAATATGTGTGTGTGTGTGTGTGTGTGTGTGTGTGTGTGTGTATGTGCGTGCGTGCGTGCGTGCGTGCGTGCGTGCGTGCGTGCGTGCGTGCGTGCGTGCGTGCGTGCGTGCGTGCGTGCGTGCGTGCGTGCGTGCGTGCGTGCGTGCGTGCGTGCGTGCGTGCGTGCGTGCGTGCGTGCGTGCGTGCGTGCGTGCGTGCGTGCGTGCGTGCGTGCGTGCGTGCGTGCGTGCGTGCGTGCGTGCGTGCGTGCGTGCGTGCGTGCGTGCGTGCGTGCGTGCGTGCGTGCGTGCGTGCGTGCGTGCGTGCGTGCGTGCGTGCGTGCGTGCGTGCGTGCGTGCGTGCGTGCGTGCGTGCGTGCGTGCGTGCGTGCGTGCGTGTTGTATATATATATATATATATATATATCGATACGTATGTTCTGTGACTAATAGCAACTTTATATAGCATAACGATAACTTTTCTGAAGTCATCGATTTCAAAGTACATTCTGTTTCATGCGTAATATGTAAAATGTAATATTTATTGTGCATTAAAATTAAACATTTCTACACTTTTACATCAACGATTTTAGAAAAATTTCTTGAATCATTATTGATGTGTGAAACTTCTAATGCCCAAAGAAATACGGTATATGTGTACAATAATTTTTTTATTTTACTCTGTTCTATTTATCTTATTGCTTATTTTATTTGCTATTTAATTTTATTATTTAACTTATATTTTTACTTATTTTACTACTTTATTTATTTACTTTTCAGATTTTATTTTATTTTATTAATTATTTTATTATGTCTTTAGTTATTCTACTAACCATAAATGTATCTCCAAATTAAAAATGAAAATAAACGTAACTTTAGTAGCGTTTTTTTGAAATTTATTTGCACTTTTTAAGCCGTATAAGCCGTATAAAGCAGATAAAAATGAGGTGAGAATATGGAGCTATTATCAAAGTTTTATTTTCTTTTAATCTTTTATTGGATATAATAGTAACAATGAAAAAAGAAATTAACATGCAGATAATGATAAAAGAAAGAATAATGCGAATAAAGCTATTACAAATAAAAATAATGCAAATAAAGAATAACGCCAATAATAAATAATGCGAATAATGAATAACGCAAATAATGAATAATACATAATGCGAATAATAAATAACATCCATAATACAAATAACGATTAACGCGAATAATGAATAATAGGCAATAATATGAATAACGAATAATGCGAATAATGAATAATGCAAATAACGAATAACGCAAATAACAAATAATAGTTAATAATATGAATAATGAATAATGCTAATAATTTCTATAATACAAATAACAAATAACGCGAATAACGAATAATAGCCAATAATACAAATAATGAATAATGCGAATAATGAATAATGCAAATAACGAATAATGCAAATAACAAATAAAATTTTATGTAAATAATCATCTAAATAAAAAATTATTCGAAAAATAACGAATAATGCCCAACTCTGTCTTAATTCAGTGTAGTATTTTTTACTTTGATGTCTACCGGAAGATATCTTCTTTATAATAAAATAAATTTTACTTGAAACATTTTTCTAACAACAAATAATTTGAGAGATAATCATGAGGAAAGATTACAATGGATCAATTTGTTTTAAGCAGTTTATAAAATATATATTTTACATATAAATTTAATATTTTAGAAAAAAATGAGTGAAAATAAGACAAAAACTAAAACAAAAAAGAATATGGTCTGGAAATATTTTTGCACAAAGAGATCTGTCAGCGATTTGCCACATGTGCAATAAATCTATAAAACATGTAAGCAATACAACCAATTTGAAGCAACATTTACAAAGAAAACACTTAGTGCTTTTATTAGAAAATCAAAGAAAAACTGATAATATGGATAATATTGAAATTGACCAAGAAGTAATTGAAATAGATGAAGATAATTCTACTTTATCACATATTGATTCTCCTTCTATATTTAAAGTAAGTCAATATTTTAAGTTTTTCTATATGAGTAGTATAAATATAGATGGAGTTAATATATAATTAAAGAAAAATATCACTCATATAAATTATCCTAAATATATTTTAATAGAAAATGAAAATAAAATAAGATAAATATTATTGAATAAATTATTTTTTTTATTCAAATTTTCTTCGATACTAATCACAAGTTGGTATTTATAATACAATTTTTAAAAAATAATTTTTAATTTCTAATTCTAATTTACAATATCTAATATTCTATTATGCGCACTTTATTAACAGTCTCTATTAGATGACTCCATTGAATGATAATTTATTATTTTATGATAAGTTACTTCTTAAAATCCTTGTTTTTCGAATAAAGCCTATTTGGTTTAAAAAATAATTTTAAATTTCTAATTCTAATTTACAATATTTAGTATTCTATTATGTGCACTTTATTAACAGTCTCTATTAGATGACTCTATTGAATGATAATTTATTATTTTATGATGAGTTACTTCTTAAAATCCTTGTTTTTCAAAAAAGGCCCATTTGGTTCAGACTATATGTTGTCCCCAATAAGAAAAGGTTGGAGTGTGTTTCATCTAATGTTAATTTGACTACAGAGATGTAGAAGGTTTCAACATATTTGGATGTTTTGATTTAAGTTACATTTAAAGGACTTTAACATTTTTTGGCACATGTAGCTTCTAAAAGTATTGAAAACACATTTTCAATACAAGAAATTATAACTAAAATTAAAGCTGTAGTTACTGTAGTTAGAAGAAGTGTAGTACTTACAAATAAACTAATACATTTGCAAAAATGTGATAAAAAATCAGATGGATCTATTTTAAAATTTAAACAGGACGTCCCAACAAGATGGAATTCGACGTTTTATATGATAGAAAGATTTTTACAATTAAGGGAATATATCTATTTAGTGCTCTTAAAATGTCCAGTACCTCCAGACATGCTTACACATGAAGAATTTAATTTATTAACTGATATCGTTAACATTTTAAAACTAGTTGAATTAGTCACTGACGAAATTGAAGGTGATTCATATCCGACGTGTAGCATTATTATCTCTATAATAAGATGTATGATAGATGCCATAAATAATTATCGTCCTTTAACTGATCATGGTTTCACCTTCAAGAAAAATATTTTGTTTGAAATTGAAAAACGATTTGGTAACGTAGAAAGTTATGAAATATTAACAATTGCTACGATATTAGATCCCAGGTTTAAAAAGTTACATTTCCAACATCCAAGAGCTGTATCGTTGGCAATTATTTTAATATAATTTTAATTATTAATACTGCAATGCAAAAAGAAATAAATTTACATCCTAATACATTACCTATCTAATTTGTCAAAATCAAATATGGAACGTAAAAGTGTCTTGTGGAATTTGCATGATACAATGATAGCTACCTCCCCTGTAACTCGAGATGATCCTGAAGGAATAAATGTTGAATTTCGTCAATATTTAAATCGACCCGTACTTCTACGAAATCATGATCCGTTAAAAGCATGGCAAACTTTAAAATATGCATATCCTATATTGTTTAAAATAGCAAAGAAATATTTAGCAGTCGTTGCGACATCTGTTCCTTCCAAGCGTTTATTTTCGAAAGCGGGTATTATCAAATGTCAATTAAAAAATCGATAAACACCATCTAGACTTAATGCTTTACTTTTTCTCGGTTCTTTAACTCTAGAAGATTGGGAAGTAGTATATGGTTAGCCATGGGGCGTCAAAACAAATGACGTCACAGGGGGTAGAGGGGAAAACTGGCGCCAGTCTTATCAGTGAAGTGGAAGGGGTTGGAGGATGCGCTAGCAGTAAAAGGGCCAAGTGGAGGGCCTGACGAAATTTGGAACGGGGCGGGGAGGACCTGACGATATCAGGACCGGGGGGCGAGGAAGACCTGACGATATCAGGAGCGTTTTTATTGGGAAGTAAAGGGGATGGCTCCGGGAGGAATTAGAGTGTGCTTATTGGTTTCCCCCACGGCTGCCCCAGGAGCGGATTGGTTGAAAAACAGGTATTTTGGGAAAAATTTAGCAGCAAAGTGGGGAACGGGTAAAAGAGGCCTGAGAAGTTGAAAGGCCTTATCTGGAAATTACGATAGAAAGGACGGAAACGCCTTTTACGATATACATATGCTTTCAAAGGAATGGTTACTACGTACAGGAGATAGAGTCTTGGCATTAGGCAGGTCGTGTGAAAAAATAATTCGGTTTTAAAAGTTACAAAAGAGTATTTATTGAAACATTCAACTTTTTTTTTCATACAACTACGAGTATATTCTTACATTTTTAAGTTACATGATTGAATGGGGTAGCATACAGATGATTTCATCACGCATTTTTTTTATTAGAAAGAAAATATTTGTGAAAACTAATCTTATTGTTACATTAATCTTACAAACTATTTATTATTATTCTTACATTAATCATACGAAGATTTATACTTTTAAAAAATGCATGATTAAATATGACGCTACAAAAGAGTGCATTTATATCATGAAATTGTACAAATTATGACCCGTGATTTGACAGAATTATATGGACGATTTCGTCGAAGCGCAGTAAAGTTATTTCTAAAAATATTATATTAAAGTACATATCAAGAAAAGTTAAATCCTTAATTTGAGTACGTACATCGCGTTCGATTTCACTATAGTTTCCTTTTAACGTTAGTTTTATAATATCGCGATCTACGTAACTTTTCGGAAGTTTCAATTCTATTTCTTTGATTAAATAGTGAGCGCACTCGTTGACGATATTGCTTAAAGTTTTTAAATGTTCTAAATAAGCATCCACGCACTTCATTACGTTCTTCAGGCCCAGGAAGGTAGTTTTCTGCAACACGATTGCTACGGCATAGAGTTTCCGTTTCTTCATCGGTGGTGCTGAATCTTCGCCCTCCTCGTTGGTATTTTCCGCAGAATCTGACTTTTCTTTCTCCTTGTACATCAGCAATAGCGACTTTGACCCGTAGGATGAGGTAAAGATGACTGAGATATTTTTTATTACTACAGGTTCCGGTTTGAATTTGTTATTCGCGTTCAAGTAGTCGCTCATAAGTCCCATATTTTCTTGAAATTGCAGCCACGATTCCGCTTCAAAATATACTCCATCAGCGTTGCTCCCG
Source organism: Solenopsis invicta (assembly GCF_016802725.1). NCBI lineage: Eukaryota > Metazoa > Arthropoda > Insecta > Hymenoptera > Formicidae > Solenopsis > Solenopsis invicta. Next base: position 8,249,387 of record NC_052679.1, on the reverse strand, counting down.
CTTAATTTCACTACAGGCTCAAAGATTCCCTTTTTAGTAGTTTGCAGTCCCACGAGTATTCTTTTCGTATGTGAATTGTTGAGTCCATACGTTGTTGTCAGTAACATGGGAAAGCGTTCGCTTCTCCTCTCGACGTTATGCATCTCACTGATATCGGGAATCCCTGTTCGCTTTGCAGAGTTATTACTAGCTTGCTGGTTAGCCATCTTCTTCTTCTTCTTCTTACTTTGTTCTATCGAACGGCGAAACTGATGAAAAGTAACAGAACTAACAGTAATAAAAACACAACACTCTCTAACGAAGTTAACACTTCGAACGAAGAGACTTGAATGATTTTTAGTACGGAGTATCGTTGACCACGTCGACTCTGTTTGCGACGTTGCAACAATATAGACACGAGTCTGCGCGCGCAGCTAAGAAATTAAAAACATTTTTAAATTTTTCTAAATTTTCTAACAGAAATAATCTTACAGCGATATGATTTAAAATATCACGAGGATATGTCTAATACGACAAAGACGTGAGCGTGCGCACATACGATAAGTTGTTCGGACATGTGCCCACATAGAACTAAAACCTCCAATGGACGTCTAATGGACGTCTGCCGTGGAAGTTCGGACGTCCCATGGATGTCCAATGGACAGCCACTAGGCATCCACAGTTCCGCATTGCGCACGTCCATTGAACGTTAACAACGGATGTCCATTAGACGTTACGTGGATTATTAATAAAGGGTTCATAGAGCCTTAGTGGATGACAAACCGACGTCACGTGGATTATTAGTAGAGGCTTTATGGAGTCTCAGCAGACGTTATTTAGATTATTAATGGACGTGTACCGTGGAGGACCTTCAGTGGACGTCTCATGGACGGTAAAAAAAATTTTTTTTAAACAAATTTTATTATTTTTATAGCTTAATCTGTATTTGCTGTTTCACATATAACATTTTAATTCACTAATTACAATTACGTATTATTTTATAAATTTTTGAAACGCATCGGCGCCGGAGGGATTCGAACCTAAGATCTTCGGAACGATAACCTAGTATCTTAACACTGAGATAAACGTACACTTGTTAGATTGTTAATAAAAAGTTATATTTGAAGTAAAGCTGATTTGAACAAGAAGAAACTGGCGTCTTGGGTATCGTGCGAACACTCTTATTAACCTTTTGTTTATTTAGCTTTAAATATTTTTAATATAAATTACATAAATAATTAAAACCTGTTTCTGCCCATGACCAAATCAGTCAAAAAACAACAATTAGAAATAGTATCGAAGCATGAAAAAACATTAATGACGTAAAAAGCCCGTTGCCAAAGTTAATTTTGCAATTAATTGTTATAAACAAATTGTCAAAACTGACTGTAGAGGAGAACTGATTGCGCAATCGATTCACCGAGAAAAATTACTAAAAAAACATATATGACGCTTTTTTAATTGTCATAGTTGTTATAATTGTTATAAACGAATTAGTTGCATAATTGTTTTGGTAAAGAGATAATGACCAAATTCCGTAAAGAGAGCGCATGATGTACGTAATATAACATTTTATCCTTGTTTAACTTCTGGTGATCAATAAGGATAACGTCATGCACATTATACGCTTTACGGAATCTATCTGACTTCTATGATAAAAGTAAAATCTGATGAAGCTATAGAAATTTTATGGACTTCTAATGGACGTCCATCTGACTTCCATGATGGAAGTAAAATCCTATGAAGCTATAGAGGTTTAATGGACTTCTAATGGACGTCCATCTGACTTCTATGATGGAAATAAAATCCCATGGAGCTATGGAGGTTGGATGGATGTCTAATGGAGATCTATCTGACTTCCATGATGGAAGTAAAATCCCATGGAGCTATGGAGGTTGGATGGATGTCTAATGGAGATCTATTTGACTTCCATGATGGAAGTAAAATTCCATGGAGCTATGGAGGTTTCATGGATTTCTAATGGACGTCCATCTAACTTCCATGATGGAAGTAAAATCCCATGGAGCTATGGAGGTTTCATGGACTTCTAATGGACGTCCATCTGACTTCCACCATGGAGATAGACGTCTCATGGACCTATGGAAGGGCGAAAGACATCCACTGGAGGTCAATTTCTATGTGGGTGATAACTTGCACTTCCTGACTTTTTCCAGATATATGACTTCCTTCACTTCCGATATCAAAAATATCATCCTTTGCGGAGAGCGTGATTTTTCTAGTATGAGGAGTCAAAGATTAAACTTTTATTGAGCCTTTTGTTTTATCGACAGGAAAGAATGTCAAAATATGTTTTTGATAGAAGAATTTAAGATTTGGCTTTAGCTTGATTTTTCAAATGTCAACGTTTGACGAGAGTATGATTTTTCTAATCGAAGAATAGGGAACATTATCTACTATAAGATTAATCTACGAAACGAGGCTTTTGTCTAACAACAAAAAAGAACACTAGATAGGACTAGAAAAATCAGAGTCGAAAGAAGGCGGAGTTGTCGAGATAAATTCATTTTCTTTTTCCTCGCTTTTGAAATATTTGGAAGATGCAATATATAAATGTTAAGTTTCACGAAAGCTAAGCGTTAGTTCGGCTTTCGTACTCTCCAGTTATAAGTCGAGAGTTTTTCGTTGTACTACGATAAACGTTGTTGTAGGTGCAATATTTATTGTGAGTGAAAAAGTGAAAATAGTGAAGTTAAAATAGTGAAAATGTTGCGCGACGATATTGTTAAATTTTTTATCGTTGCGTGTAATTTTAATAATAAAATAGTGAAGGGTCACTATTTTAAGAAGGTAGCGCGTGACAATGACGCGTCGAATTACGCATTGTTCGACAAGTTCGCTAAGGAGTGCTCCATCACATTGCTGTGTGTTATGCACAGGCTGGGGCACTGTAATGGCAACGTGACGTTGGAAAATATAATTCGACGTCACGTTGAAACCCGACGACAAAACAAAGCGTTTTTCGAAAATAATCCGGGGGATCATATAGCTGACTTCTTGCGTCAAAGAGAAGGTAAGTAAATTTGATGTAAATTTAAAATTGAGCGTATTAATGTAAGTGTTTTTAGATATTATTTAATTATATTTATTTTTACAGTTGTAAGACACGTAGCCAGGGTTGAGCCGCTACCGCCTCGTCATGCGCCGCCTCTTGAGCGAAATTACGGGACGAGACGACGACGCGCAAAAGAGGAGCTTCAAGGTGCCGTAGCAGCCCGTAAGTAACTCTACGTACAGTAAGCATGAGACACGCGTCGTCTCGTGGAGAAAATTAAATATTCAAAGTTTTATCAAATATTAAATATAGAAAATTTTCTAGGAAGACCGCGAATTGAAATCGCGGCCTTAGTTGCGGAGGCACCATCATCTCGATACACCCCCGTCGGTAAATCATCAGGTAAATTTAAAAATATCGTGTTATAAAGTTATTGTAATAATAGTAATAATAATAACAATTGTTATTATATATTTAGATAACGACGACGATACTCGAGGTAATTTTGACAGAGTTCCATCCTCAACCGATGAGGCTATATTTACTCCAGGTAAGTTTTAAAAAATAGACTTGGAGAAACTAACATATAGTTATTTAGCATAATTAATAACAAAAAAAATATTATTTTTAGTGCAAGCAAACGAGACGGAGGACGAAGAAGAAAGAGAAGAAAGAGCGACGGGAGAAGGAAGAGGAGGAAATCGAAGAAGAAGCATTAAGAGAAGATGAGGAGGAGGATACAGACGAAGATGAGGAAGAGGAGGCAAAAGATCAAGAGGAAGAGGAAAATGAAATAGAAGAAGAAGAAGAAGAGCAGGAAGCAATGGAAGATGAGGAAGAAGGAGATAAAGAGGAATCGGATGAAGGCGCTGAAGTGGAGGATAATGAAGAGGGGACGAAAGTAGAAAATGACGCCGAGGAAAGAGAAGTCAGAGTTGCTTCGCCAGAGTATGATGGTAACTATTATTAATATTATTATTAAATTACTTTATTTCGAAGTAATATAAAGCAAAATAATTTTAGATGATATACATTATGCCAATACCTTACCATGGAGGGCATAATTAATATCACTGGGTGGGGAAATATTGTGGGGTAACTTGGTGAATTAGTTAGTATATTATATCTTTTGTCGGCGTTTTCGTGTATTAGTAAAAAAGAAAAGAAGAAATAAAACAGAATGTAAGACAGCAATGATTAATCAAAATATTTCAAAAATCTTTCAGTTCAAACTGGCGCTGGACTTGTTGAAGCTGTAATTGGAGGAAACGCTAGTGGGGAAGAATTTCTCCACAATGCTGCGGAGAATGTAGCCGACCAAAGGCCTCAACAGCAGCAACATCGGTCGCAGTAACCACAGTCGCAACATTCTCAGCAACAGGAGCAAGACCCACAATCGCAGCAGCAGCAGCAGCAGTCGCAGCAGCAACAACATTGGGCTGATGATAGATTTAATTATACAGAGCTGCAGACGAAAAACGCGCGTAGATTTAGGAATTTTTCTATACTCGGGATAGAGGCGAGTTTCGCGATACGTCCAGTGCCACAGGGTGCCGATACCGTGCGTTGGCTAGAAAACGCGTTCCGCGAAATCCATGCGTACGCGATAAGCTTAAGTGAACCGACGGATTACGTAGGGCTATCTTTCAATTCCGATAGTTTGACGCTCGGATCGGCGGGATTGTCGTTTCGTCCGGCGCGCGACTTGACTTACAAGGACATATGGGAACTCGTAAATTCGGTAGCGCAAAGCAACGGCGGAATTGAAGTCACGGAAACTTTTAATATCAGGGTTTTCAATGTCGCAGTACCGGTGGGACGTGGAAGGGTATCGAATCCATTGACGCGTGAGGATGTCGTCAAACGATCGATATTGGAAATAGTAAATGACGATAATTTATGCTTTCCTCGTTCACTTGTAGCCGCGCGAATCCACTGTGAACGTGGAAATCTTCGGGGGCCGCGTCACGAAATGTGGGAAGCCGTAAGATTCCGACGTTCCTCGCTACAACGCGATTTAGCGTTAAAATTAACGATGAACACCGGTATCGTGATACCGGACGAGGGATGTGGGATTTACGAAATCCAGCAATTTCAACGGTATCTCGCCGCTGAAAATCTGGCAATAATGGTTTACGGTTTTAAAGATTTCGGACGCGGGGGAAACCTAATCTACGACGGGCGTACGATACTCGCCTCACTAGGACGCGAACCAAATCATTGCTTAAATATTATGTATTATGAGGGTAGACGCCTTTATAATACCATTTTAAATTTAAAAGCCGCTGCGGGTTCACAAGGTGGATATTGCGTAGCGTGTAACGTTGGTTATCGCCCCATCAGAGGGCATCGTTGCTCTAAAAGATGCCCACGCTGCTACGCTATACCCTCGTGTGAACATCACGACGCGGAGAAAGTCAGGTGCGATACGTGTAATCGTACGTTCTTCGGAAATTCATGTTTCGAGCGTCATTGTACCGAAAAATCTTATGAAGGAAAATCAACTGTTTGCCATTCGGTTAAAATTTGTAACAATTGTGGACGATTTATAAAATCAAGCTCGCGACACGAATGTAATAGCGCCTATTGTAGGATATGTCATTTTCAGCAACTCGTAAATCATTCGTGTTTTATGCAACCTCTTCGACGCAGAGTCGAAGCTGAAGACCCTGGAGAGGGTACGAGTGCTGCGGCGATACGTGAAGAGGCACAAAGAAACGCTAATGACCTCGAGGGTGAGAACGTCAATGAAGTCAAGGGAGCTGTCGCATTCGTGTTTTACGATTTTGAAACGCGGCAGGACGAGGACGTACGAAAGAACCGAGAACGTAAAGTTACACGTTCCGACTCTCTGCGTAGCACAACAAATTTGCTTGCGTGGCGATAGTCGACATGACGGTGCGATGTCGGTGCGGAACGCGCGAATTTGTATTTAATATCGACCTGGTAAAACAGTTTATAGAGTTCGTGACACAACCAACAAAACATTTTAAAAGTATTATTTGTATTGCTCACAACGCAAAGGCGTTCGACGCGCAATTTATTTTAAAATATCTAGTCGAAAAATCGTTAATAACGGAAAAGCCACGGATAATTCTGAACGGGACGAAGATTATCGTGATGACGATCGGTCATACAAAATTCATCGACAGCGTTAATTATATGTCGATGCGATTATCTGATCTACCTAAAGCTTTCGGGCTAAGAGACACGGCAGATAAAGGCATTTTTCCGCATTTATTTAACACTGTGGAGAATGAATCGTATGTCGGTCCATTACCCGAGGCTCGATTTTATTCTCCCAATCAAATGAAACTTGATGAGCGCGAGCGATTTCTTGCATGGCATACGGAAATGACAAATAAAAATGTCATCTTCGACTTCCAGCGCGAGATCGTACGTTATTGTCGAAATGACGTAGATATTTTACGACGTGCTTGTGTAGCTTTCCAAAAAATATTTTTACAGCGCGGCGGTGTGTGTCCTTTCGAAGAATGCACGACTATCGCTTCCACGTGTATGAAAGTTTTTCGAAAAAACTTTCTTTGCGAGGGGGAAATAGGAATCATCCCGTCTGGCGGATACAGAAACGCCGATAGACAATCGCGCAAAGCTTTACAATGGTTAGTGTGGAAGGAGCGTGAGCTCGGACATCCCATAAACCATGCCGGGCGAGGTCGCGAGCGTTTAATCGGCGGTAGCCACGTAGACGGTGTAATGTGGGGAATTACTTAAAATTCACTCACTGAGTTTCGTCTTTCGTTTATGAGTTTATTTCTTGATAAGTGACAAAGGTTCAATCCACTCGCGTGGTAATCAATGTTCACGTGTGACGTGATATTTTGTATGTGCGTGAGATGACACGCTTCGTCGCGACAACGCCTCAGGGAAGCAGCGGCCCTGAGTCTAAAGAGACGACGCCTTGGGGTAGCTGTCCCGAGTCGCGAACTCGATAAGATATTCTTAGTCGAGGAAGATCGGACCGTTCGGACACTGCTAGGCTCGGACTTGACACGTTCGACCGATTTCTGCTCGTGATTCGTAATCTGATGGAATTAACCCGTCATCCGTGGGCACGCCGTTCTTATAACTTCTGATTCCCGAACCTTCGTCCTGATTGGCACTCAGGTCGGGTAGGCGTACGTCCAGGATAACAAATCGAAACCGACCAGTTTTTAGTTTGACGAATGAGCTGTGAACAACTAAGACAACGATCGCCGCACCCAGGATGACGAACGCGACAATAGCCGTTTCCGGGTCATCGTTTTATGGTTTAAGGGTCCGACGCCGCGGCGTCGAACCCTTTCTCGCCTTTCAAGGGATGCATGTGTACAAACATTCGGCAATTGTCCGAAACTCGCCCGTTATCTCCTCGGCTATGAATTATATCGTTTGTTTTTAGAAAGTGAAATACATAATATGATTCATAGCTATGAATGGTCATTTTGACATTATAGAACTGTGTAAGTGTGGGTCGTGCACGACATTGGTGTCTGTGTGTGTGTACATAACAGACGGATATTACGAGACAAAATTGGGGATTGAAACTCAGCCTTTCGTTCTCCAATTTCACGGGTGCTTCTGGCACGGATGCCTTACTTGCTTCCAAGTGAATCGTGACAGAAAGCTTTCAACTGCTAACCGCGACGATACGATAGAAACGCGTTACGAACGAACTATCGCAACGACATGGCGTCTTCGCCGGCAAGGATATCAGGTGATTGAAAAATAGGAGTGCGCTTTCGACCGAGAAATGAGGGCAAATAACGAGATGCGTAATTTTCTCGAACATCCCTATACTAAAATCTGCGCCTCTCGATCCGCGTGACGCGTTTTTTGGTGGCCGCACGGAAAATATCGTAACTCGACTCGAAGTAGCGGGGTACGCGGAAAAAATACGTTACGTGGACGTGTGTTCTTTGTATCCTTACGTATTAAAGATGGGCGTTTTTCCGATCGGCCACCCTGAAATCTATATCAGAGCGGAATGCTCATCGTTAATCGGCGACGGACCAAGGTATAATTTCGACCCGGTCGAAGGTCTCGTACGTTGTCGAGTACTCCCACCGCGCAATCTCTTTCACCCGGTACTCCCGTATCGTGTGCGCGGAAAATTGCTGTTTGCGTTGTGCCGGAGTTGCTGCGAAATGTTCTCGCAGTCCGCGTGCACTCACGAACATCCTGACGAACGTAAATTCGAGGGTACTTGGGTATCATACGAATTACGTAAAGCCATCGAGGAAGGTTATCTTGTGAGGCAAGTAAATGAAATTTAGCAATACAAAGTTGCTCGCTACGATCGCGATACGTAAAGCCATCGAGGAAGGTTATCTTGTGAGGCAAGTAAATGAAATTTGGCAATACAAAGTTGCTCGCTACGATCGCGATACGTGGCAGGGTGGATTGTTCACCGGATATATAAATTCCTTTTTGCAATTAAAGCAGGAAGCTAGTGGATGGCCGAGCAAATGTGTAGATGACGAGAGTAAAGCACGATACCTTCGTGAATATGAGGAAATCGAAGGTATTATACTCGATAGAAACAACATCTCTCGTAATCCTGGCTTGCGCTCGGTCGCGAAGCTCTGTTTAAATTCCTTCTGGGGAAAATTCGGCCAACGATCGAATCTTCCTAGTACCGAGATCGTAGAATCGCCTCAGCGTTTCGCAACTTTGCTCACTAGCCCTGAGCACAAAATAACTGACATATTACCAGTCAACGACGAGGTATTGTATGTCTCGTGACGACTGCGAGAAGAGGCAATCGTAGCTTCTCCGATTACCAACGTCGTGATCGCGGCATACACGACGGCACAAGCTAGGTTAAAATTGTATGATTATTTAGAAAAGTTAAATAGACGTGTATTATATTGCGATACCGATTCTGTTATACAGGGTGACCCATTTTAACTTAGGCAGTCAAATAACTCGAAAAATAAGCACACTACGAAAAAAATGTTTAGAATCAAAATTTCGTCATTTTGAGGGGGACGTACAATGACGTTAAAATCAGCCCCCCCACCCCTCTCCCTGGGCGGTGAGGGGGGCAAGTTTGAAATCTTAAAGGGGAACCCCTATTTTTTATTGCATATTCGGAATCTTTGACTAAAAACACATACAATTTGTCTGAAACATTTTTTTCGATTCATGATAAATGGCGCTGTAATCGACGAAATTCAATTTCTTCGATTTCTCTTACTGAGAACCCATGCTTACGATTCTGCAATAAATTAACAATAAAAATACCACGTTTTCATTGTTAATACTCGAAATTAGTTTCAAAACAAACTTCTCATTATTTTTTATTACTCATTAATTACTTCTCAAGAAACTGCTTTTAGCGTAACCCAGGAACAACGACGTGGACGTAGCAGTTTTCTGTTCCCTTCGGGATGCTTGATTAACGTGAGTCCCCTCGCCTCTCACAATTCGGGGTGCTCGTACGTGTGGTAATCTAGCCAGTGAAGGCAAGGTCGTATGGTGACCCAACCAGTTAAGGCAAGATTGCATTGTTATCAGCTCTCTCCGCATGGAGGAGATGCTCAAAGTGTGCACCATTGTTGTGCACATTCACCAAAGGTTATAAGAATATCGACTACTTCTGTAGGCGTATAATTTGCCATTTTACAAGAATTTTATCAGAGTACAAATGTTAAAAAAATACATAAACACTTGTGACTTTGGCACTAAATGGACAAAATTTTGGAGGGATACTTAGAAGAACTCCATCAGATGGAAAGTCCAAAATGTCTTGGTACTTTGGACCATTCAAGTTGCCTAAAGGGCAGGTTACGCTAAAAGCAGTTTCTTGAGAAGTAATTAATGAGTAATAAAAAATAATGAGAAGTTTGTTTTAAGTATTAACTAATTTCGAGTATTAACAATGAAAACGTGGTATTTTTATTGATAATTTATTGCAGAATCGTAAGCATAGATTCTCAGTAAGAGAAATCGAATAAATTGAATTTCGTCGATTACAGCGCCATCTATCATAAATCGAGAAAAATGTTTCAGACAAATTGTATGTGTTTTTAGCCAAAGATTCCGAATATGCAATAAAAAATAGGAGTTCCTATTTAAGATTTCAAACTTGCCACCCCTCACCGCCCAGGGGGAGGGGTGGGGAGGCTGATTTTAATGTCATTGTACGTCCCCCTCAAAATGACGAAATTTTAATTCTAAACATTTTTTCGTAGTGTGCTTATTTTTCGAGTTATTTGGCTGCCTAAGTTAAAATGGGTCACCCTGTATATTTGAGTAGTGGTGATCCAAACAAGTACGAACCACGTACTGGGAATTTTCTGGGCGACATGACGGACGAACTCGAAAGCTACGGCAACGGTAGCTACATCGAGTCGTTTGTGTCGGGAGGCCCAAAATTTTATGCGTATGTGGTTTGTACAGCGGATGGAATCACTCGTGAAACTTGTAAAGTGAAAGGAATAACTTTAAATTATAATAATTCTAGATTTGTAAATTTCCATAGTATAAGAAATTTAATATTAGAAAGAGAAAGGCAAGAGGAAGGAGAAAATGAAGAAAACCATGGAAAGGAACCCGTGATAAATCTGCGCTTTAATGCAATTCGTCGCGGGAAGGTCCCGTTAGCGCAGAGTGCGATAGCGCACATCCCGATAGCACACATAAAATTTAAAGTAATTCCCGATAACGCACATCCCGATAGCGCACATCTCGATAGCGCACAGCAAAGAAAGGCGCGATGACCCGATAACGCACAACATAAAAGGCGCATTGTCCCGATAGCACACAATGCAAAAAGCGCATCATCCCGATAGCGCACATCCCGATAGCGCACATCCCGATAACGCACATCCCGATAGCGCACATCTTGATAGCACGCGACTATGTCCTCTATCGGGAAAAAGACGCGTATCCCTTAGCACACGTATAATACTATGTAACGTGTACCGTATACAATGTGATTCATTATAATGTATTAGTCTTTTTATTTACATATTCGTAGTCGAACTCTGAGACGATTTTTCCTTTAGAAAAATATTTGTCCTGAACTTAGTTGTTAAGTTATAAAAAGAAATAGCGTATGACGTGTCGGATAGTAGTGGTATACAGGGGAGGCGCAACTCACTGTTACATGCGGGTGTTTCCGTGAGGCACCTGATGCACTCAGATGACACAACCGAATACGGACAACACTTTCACATTTGAAGTTTCGCTTTCTCTCTTTCACTTTAATTATGCTCTATTTAACTTGTCTAATATCAGTCTCTGTCATCTGGCCGTCAAATACCAGGATGACCGTGAGATCTTCACGTCGCCCAGAAAATTCAAGTACACGCTCACAGGCGCCACATATATGCGCAACATTATTGTAATGAATGTACACCCAGCGTCATTGATTCTTTAAATCGGAAAATTTTCCAAACAGAGGAGTTACCATCTTTCTACATACTCCCAGTTCATGATTAATGTAACGACTAGAACTTATTAGTCGTTACGTTAATCATGTTCTGTAAATATTTTTAAAGATAGCGACTACTCAAATTGGAAAATTTTCCGAGGGACAGAATCAATCAAGCTGGTTGTACTCTCGCGAATAATAAAATTTAATAAGAAAATTTAAGACAAATATGATCGCTTAAATATCATTTGCAAATTAAAAATACTACATTTTAAACGCACGAAAAGGGACGGAAGGAGTGAGAGAGAGAGTGAGAGGGTGCCTTCGAACAAGTTTATGCACGTTTACTCGCGCACATCCCGATAGCGAACATCGCGGTAACGCGCATCCCGATAGCGCACATCCCGATAACGCACATCCCGATAGCGCACATCCCGATATGTTTTTCCTAATTAAGCATTATATTAGAAAAATATTTAAGAAGTAAATATATTTACAAACATTTATAACAATTAAAAAAAAAAATATTTAGAATTATTAAAGTTGTTAGTAAAGTATACTGTTAGTAAAGTATACTGTCTATATGCATTTGTTAACGCTTCTGATTTAAAAAAAGAATTGAAATAAAACAATTATTTTATTTTTAATGTCTTTTCAAAAATTAAAAACGAAACTTAATTTTGCCCAAGGAAAAAAAAGAAAAAGGAAAAAAATAATTGTGCTAATATATTATATAATAATGTTCAAAGAAAAACAAATATTTACATTAAACATGTTTTACATATACAGGGAGGTTCGGAAACGGACGAACGTCTCAAAAAGAGCATTCTTGAGAAAAATGTTTTAAAAATTGTAATCATTTTAAGTGAGGGACTACATAGTATTATAGTAAAACCTCAAATAACGTTGTCAGGGTCACATAAAATTTAGATCTAATTTCTCAAATAGAAACTAATTTTTCGTTGCTATTATTGTAATTTATCTCTAAAACTTTTCAAAACACTAAATTACGTAGTTTTACCAATTATTATTGCATTCCACTTTTTAAACGTATACTAAAATATTGGAACTAAATAAAATAACGGTAGAAAACCATCTCATTACAATATATGTAGGCTCTAATAAAAGCGCGAAACGCGAATAACCCTACAATGTAAAGTAAAGAACAAAAAAATTAAGATGCAGAGTAAGGGTTATTTATACATAATGTTTTAAAATAATTATATATTAAACATTAATGTAATTAATTATACATAATTATATATAAAGTATGTCAATATATATTAAAATATACGTAATATTTTATAAACAGTTATACCTAATTATACATGTTTTATATATATGAATAATATATAAAAATTTTTTCGGAAAACTTCTAGGAAAGAAAAGTGTCATTCTTATCTCGCAGAATCTTTTCCATCAGGGACGCGGACAACGCGACATATCTCTCAACGCGAATTACATCGTGGTTTTCAAAAATCCTCGCGATCGCGCTCAAATTCGTCATTTAGCGCGACAAGTCTATCCCGATGATCCAAAATTTCTAGAAGAGGCTTATTACGACGCTACTTCGAGACCTCACGGATACTTGTTGCTCGATCTGAAGCAATCGACTCCGGACGAATATCGTATTTCGTACGTGCGTCTTTCCCGATGATACTAGACATTACGTTTACGTACCGCGTAGATCGTTTTCCATTGCATAAAAATCGCGTAACGCGGCTCGTGGAGACCAGTCGCGCTGTTCTCTCTCGCGACGAAGGAGGACAACATGAGTTCGGACAGCGTGACGAAAATCGCCAGACGTTCAATCGGAAAGAGAAACGCTTGTCTTCTCGAGGCGCTGTGTCATCTGAACAATAAGCAGCGAATGATCTTTCTTCGAATCGCGGACAATAAACCCTGTAAGCAAAATATCATTTCAACAATGTTACTACAACGATATTCTAGCAACATGTAACATTGTAGAACTTGTAGGTCGTAACGTTGCATACAACGTCATTATGAATAAACTTTGACGTACATATTGAAGTTTTCCGCAACATTGACTTGGAAGATATACAATATTGCATATAATGTTACATTAATGATTTCCTTACGTCGCAACAACGTTTATCCCAATATTAAAATAACAATTCAACAATGTTGCATCAATGTTTTTCTTACGTTGCAATAACGCTTATCCCAATATTAAAATAATATTTTTAAAATGTTGCATTAATGTTTTTCTAACGTTTCAATAACATTTTCCGCAATATCAAAGCAACATTTCAACAATAATGCATTGATTTTTTTTTAGCATTTCAACAACGTTGTCCCAATTAACAAAATATCGTTTCAACAATATTGTGTTAATATTTCTCTTACGTTAGAACAATATTTATTCTAAAATCTACTTAAAATTGTTCCAAATATTATATTTTTATTGTAAATTACACATTTTTCAACATTTTATCAATAAATATATTAAATTATATATATTTAACTATTTTAGTGGTAACGCATAAAATATTTTAATAAATTGTTAAAAAATTTTACATACAATAAAAATAATATATTTATAACAACTGTAAGTAGATTTTAGGATATTGTTTTATCGTAAAAAAATTATTAACACAGCATTGTTGAAATCTTTTGCTAACTGAAACAAATATTGTTCTAATGTAAGAGGAACATTAATGTTGTGTACGAATATATTATTTAGGGTGTGAAATAACAAGAAAATATAAAAGATTGAACATTTTACATTTTATAAACATTTTTATACACATTATACATTTTTTTAACATTTATAAACATTTTATAATACTGTGTTCTATATAAAAGTTAGATATTTCAATCAAGTATTCTCATATATATTATAACGAATTTTATATATTAATACAATAAAATTTAACAATGTTGCATTAATGTAACAGTAAATCAACAAGTAAAACCTGTAAGAAGCCTTTAACCTTTTGCTGAAAAAAAAATCACAATTCAAAGCTCATAGCGAAAGGTTAAAGGCTGTCACTATACATCTATCACAGATTGGAGCTTAATCTTATATTAAGATTCTACTAAGATTTATTAAATCAAAATTAAAAACAAATGAGGAATTTTATTTTCAAATTGATGATTATTACAAACAAATATCTCTTATGTGACTTCAAGATTGACCTTGTTACATTAATTCCTTTAGATTATATGCATTTGGCGTTACTAGGTTTCATAATTATAAAACAGCTGGTTAAAAATACAGTTCCTCATTAGTTTTTAATAGCAAATTTAATTTTGAAAGTCAACTTATTTTAAAATTGTATTTCATAATTATTTTATACAACTTTGGCATGAATTTAAACTTTTTATAAACAAGGTTACTTAAATGATACTAATTACTTGAAAAACGTTATAAAAGTGTTATGCAATTAGTTATATCACTTTATAAATCATTTCTGTATAATATTAAATACAACACACTCCTATTTTGTAAATTTTGAGTGATATGTCTCCAATAGAGACAGTACTTTCTGAAGAAATCTGAGATCCTATTTCTTCATTCGTTTAAGTAGAGCAATGTCCATCTGTTAATTTATCATTTACCTCTCCAATAATTCAAAATACGGTGTAAGTAAATAAGATTCCAAGTGCTTCACTATCTGAATCGTCAACATATCAAAATGCTGATTTGTCAATTGAAACATTTTAAAAATCATCTTAAATGTTGGGCGACTAAACATCATATCGCGCAATCTGCTGTTAGCGATTTATTAAAAATAATAAAATCAGACTTAAATATTCATTCATTGTCTTCAGATGCACGTACCATTTTGAAAACAGAAGACATTAGTAATAAAATCTTTAACCCTTAAACACAGCGATCCTGTAAAATACGGAAACACATTTTTGGGTCTGGGAGACTTTTTCAACTTTGAGAAGCTATAACTTTGATTACAATCAATATTTTTCTACAATTTTTTTTTTTTAACAAAAGTTCAAAATTTCAGGAGTGTGACTACATAATCGGCATTGCCAAAAAATAATTTATTGTGAGGTTATAAGAGAAAAACCATTAAGCAAAAATGAGAAATTGGTCAAAAATCCACTTTTCCTTCAAAAAATCACATCTTTGCAACAAAAAACGTTTAAGGACTTTCAAATACGGCGTTTTAAAGCTAAAGAGTCACACTTTCAAAATAAAATTTAGCAAAGTTATTCCTTTTAAAAAGTATAATTATATAACATGGAGAATATGAGGTATTTTTGGGCATCTAAAAATCCACTTTTTAAAAATAAAATCATATCTTTGCAACAAAAAACTTTGAAGAACTTTACAATACGGCGTTTTAAAGCTAAAGATTCATACTTTCAAAAACAAATTATATTATTGTCATTTCTATTAAAAAATGTACTTATGTAACAAGGCGAATATGAGGTATTTTTGATTAAATCGTGTCTAAAATTGAAAATTGATGTGTCTCATGATATACTTCGGAAAAATTCTTTTTTCTACAGCATTTTATAGTATTCCAACTTTAAACAGAGTATATGCGAGTAACATCCGCAAACTGACCTGTTTGAACGTATTTTGTCCAGCTTTTTTATGTAAAATACTCACAAAAAAAGTTTCACTTACGCACTATATGGGTCGCATTGACCCTAACAAAACTTTGCTGCCGTGACGTTCGAATTCTAGTTGACCAAAAAAGTTGATCAACCATATCAATCAAAAGAGGAGATTTCAAACTTTTTTTACGTCTTGGTGCGAACCTTCTATTTCATTCCGTCTTCACATAGCAAGCGTTCAAAATTTCATATAGGGTCTCTCAAACCCACTTACGTATTTAAGGGTTAATTTAGATCTCGGGAAATATTATCACTTTGAATTAAAATCACAGTTGTCATTGAAATTAAAGCAAAATAATTTTAAAGGTAATGAAGTTAATATGTCGATTAATGTTGATGGACTTTCTCTTACAAAAAGTAGCAATAGTCAGTTTTAGCCTATCTTGATAAAAATAGACGAACTTGAAAAGGTAAAACCATTTCCAATAGGAATATATCACGAAGAAAGTAAGCCAAATAATTCTAATACGTTTTTTATTAAGATTTATCAAAAAAATGAAAATTTTACAAAAAGAAGGTTTAGTCAAAGAAATACCAGTGCAAGATGATTAGATTAAATATAAATGCAGCATCAGTAAGCATGATAAGTTCACGTGCAAATATTCAAAAAAATGTACAAAGAAATAAGAGACATATTTTCTGAAAAAAGAGAATTCTGAGATTCCTCTTTTTTCATTTGTTCAATTAAAGCAATCTCCATCTTTTAATTTATTAATTACCTCTCTAACCATTCAAAATACGGTGGAAGTAGATGGGATTTCAAGTGCTTCACTATCTAAAGCGTCAACATATCTAAATTCTGATTTGCCAATTGAGACATTTAAAAATCACCTTGGATTGTTAATATGTCGATTAATGTTGATAGGCTTCCTCTTACAAAAAGTAGCAATAGTCAATTTTGGCCTATTTTGATAAAAATAGACAAACTCGAAAAAGTAGAACTATTTCCAATAGATATTACATCACGGAGAAAGTAAGCCAAGCCCATCATTCTAACACGTTTCTATTAAAATTTATCGAAGAAATTAAATTTTACAAATAAACATATAAATTTCATTGACAGAATTGTAAAAATGAGCATTAGTAAAATTCTGGGCAATGCGCCTGCAAAAAATGTGACTGGATGTCAGCGCTGTTAAAAGCAAAATAAGTAAAAAAAAAAAAAATACCGCGAGACGCGACCACGCCTCCTGATACAAAAAGGAAAGACATATGAAAAGCTCCTCCTTGGATATTTCATCGGGAAGGACAATTTTTGCCAGCAGTATCATTGAGATCATTGGTGAGCCTGTCTTCAATGTCTCGCTGACTTTTTTTAAAGTTTTCTTTGTCTACGAACATTGGAAAATCGGAACCATTCCATCACTGTAAATTCGAAATCCCTTTCGGTGACTCGAGGAAATGTTGTTCTAAAAGCTTCTAAAATAAGAAAAATATAACACATGAACAAAAAACATTCTATTTACTAGTTTCATTAATACAAAAATAGCAATATGTTTATATTTGCGTGATTTTTTCTTTTTATTCTAATTGACATTTTAATATATAGAAAAATTAAATGTCACGTATGTAAGTACGCAAACGTATATTGTGCATTGTATACCCCCGCTAATTGATTCTGTCTCTCGGAAAATTTTCCAAACTGACAAGTCGCAATCTTTCTACATATTTATAGTTCATGATTAACGTAACGACCAATAAGCTGTAGTCGTTACATTAATCATGAACTGCGAGTATGTAGAAAGATGGTGACTTCTCAGTTTGGAAAATTTTCTGAGGAACAGATTCAATTACCGTGGGTGTACACCCAAGGACTTTGATTCTGTCAATGGGGATATTTTCCAAATTGAGAAGTTGCTATCTTTCTACATACTTACAGTTCATGATTAATGTAACTAGCAATAAGCTCTAGTCGTTTCATTAATCATGAACTGCAAATATGTAGAAAGTGGTAACTTCTCAGTTTGAAAAATTTCCTCATGGACAGAATCAAAGTCCTTGGGTGTACATACACATACAATCGAGTCATAAATGCCTTTCCGATGCATATTCATGCGCATGCATTCGTATAGGATACGTTACATACATTATATGGAAAGATAAGGCAAAAGAATCACACCGGGAAGGCAATAATGACTGCTAGTACACAAATCATAAACGGGCTTACTTTTAATACTCATTATAATTTGCGTATCCCCAACTTTGAAGTTGTTTTTTTGCCCTGTCCATGAGCACATTGATGTTAAGTTATCCGTGAACATTGCGCTTAAAGTTCTTCGAAGGAAATCTTTTTCGTTCTTTCCTCCTATTAATAATACTTTATTAACCTGTGAACAAAAATATTTGTTATACTTATCTATTAATATAATTACAATTTTTAATAAAAATTAATAAAAGTATTTTCACAAATTTAATAGTATTTTGATATGTCTAATATAAAAGTACATTTCTTTATCAAGAAAATAATATGTTGACAATTAGTACGTATTTCCTAAATAACAGATACTTGTTAAATAAATGTACTTACAACTTGCATTGAAGCCTCATCATCATTTTTCAATATATCCTCTAATTGAAGCAAGTCTTCAATTGTGGTTAATGGAAGGTATTTTCCAATTTTATTGTCCTTTATGGTTATGTCTTCCTTATGGTATTGTTCATTATTAATTTTAGTCAGGATTATATTTACAGTCTCCTGAATCTGTTCCTGTTTATTTTCCAAAGTTTGCAGTTGTAATTGAATATCTGTCATCGTTCTCCTAAATTCAATTACAAAGTTAGAGAAATTATCGTCATCGTCTACTTGTTCATTTACTATTGGCGCTGTAGTAATATTGTCTGCTAAGATATCACTCTCTGTAATATAAAATTAATAAATGTTACATATTTTTACATTAAATGAAATTAACATTGTTTTCATATTAAAATAATTTTTGTATTACCATTGTTCTGTTCTGCATCACCTCCTTCAAAATTGTTATTATTCGATTCCAATGGTTCTAAAAATAAAAAACATTTTATACAATTAAATATATAATCAAAATTGTTTGAAAATTTTGTAGAAAATAAATTAAACATAACATCAGATTTTATTTGAATATCAGGATATATATTAGGGTTAGGTAAGTTAATCCCAAGTTCATGGCCAAATCAGCAAAAATAACAAAAAAATAATTATTATTAATAGAACCGGAGCATTAAAAAATATTAATTACATAAAAAGCACGTTGCAAAAATCAATTTTGCAAGTAATTCTTATAAACAAATTATTAAAAATATATTGTAGAGGAAAACTGATTGCGGCAATCAATTCTACAGGAAAAATTACTAAAAAAGCATGTAACTTTTTAAAATCATTCTTATTTTAAGCTAAAAAAATAATTATAGTTTATTTTTTTCCATATGTAAACCTGTATAATGCACTTGCAATCGAATTACAGTTTACCTGTGGTTTTAGTACTTGTGGTAGTATTTTTCTTCTGGTGAGAGACCAATTTTGGAGAACCAACAAATTCAACAAAATCATTTTGCTTGTTGTGTTTTACTTTTCGTTTTCCCGCTTATCGCTTATTTTCCGATTCTGACGAGGCAACAGCGTGTTTTTCAGCGTTTAAAACTAATTCATAAGTGGGTAAAAAAAAAGATAATCACTGCGATTTCAATAATCAACAAATTTGAATTTATACAAAAGCTCTAAAAAAGTCATATGAACATAAGTACTGTATTCTAACACTATCGGTACTATAAAACTGTAGAATATGAATTTCAATAATCTTTGCACATATTCGTTTATTTTTAAATTTCATGTAGAAATAATTTTCATTATAAACAATGCACAAATTAAATTAAACAAAATAGGCAATAAATTATTTTAAACTTTCTTTACGAACATTCTAACATTAACTTACCATGCTTACTAATAACACTGCATTTACATTTAATCCAATCATTTTGTACTGCCATTCCTTTGACTATGGCCGTTCTGATATTTTTCATTCCCTGAGGCCAAAAACAATAATTTGGTTCTTCTAACCAGAATATAGGAACTACTGAGAACTCCATGTGCTCAAATTGAAGCGCAAACTAAAATGATAAAAAAGACATTGCTTTTGAGTTTCTAATATAAAAAATACAAAATTAAGTTAAAAAATAAATTAAAAACATGTTTATAAAATCGAGCTAAAAAAACAGCATTAAATTTCTATAGTCTTTTTTACATTTATTAATTAATTCTTTTATGTAACAAAATTCTTATAATTAATAAAATTTTGATTAGCAAAAAGATCGAATAAAATTTTTTTACAGTCACTAAGATGTTTGTTCTCTGTTTATCTACACTAACAAGACAGTATGAAATTATTTATCTCTTACCTTACAAATCAATTTTACGTAATATTGATAAAATACAGTCTCCTATTTTGTAAGCTTTACGTGATATATGCTCGATAGGAACAATATTTTCTTCATTCGTTGCTTGAGAAATACCACACCAAAATATGATACTATCCATAGGATTTTCAAAATACGATGTTAACTTTAATTTTATGTATTTAATACAAAATCCGTTATCGGCTCAAAAAATATTAATTACCTTTATAACTTCATTATTTTTTAAGAGAAAATTGCAATTGGGTTCTTTAGTCTCAATTTTGAAATTTCTATAATTAATTGATGAAAAACATTCCACATGTTTATTATTAATAAAAATAAAACCATTTTCTTTAAAAGATAATTTTTCTTGTATTTTATATGAAGCATACTTTTCACTCTCTTGAACTCTCTTTACAAATTGTGATAACGGTTTATTGGACGTTTTCAACATCATCTTAATTTTATGCATATAATTTTCAAATGGAAAACAACTGAATTTATCCAATGAACCAAATTTTTTAACGTCTGAAGTTAAGTGAATGAGATTATGAACATTATGATTAACGTATTCATTTCCATATAAATTGCCGAACTCATTTGCAAAGTATATTAATAATTCATGAGCATAATCAACATATTCTTCTATCAAATCATCACATATCAAAATTCGAATTGCGCAATGTAAAGAAAGGAAATGGAGAAAGTACTGTTCTTTTAAGAATGGTTTCATAAGCCATGGACCATAATAAAGTAAAAAGGTTCTTAGTTCAACAGCTTTCCATCTTTCATATTCCGTTATTTGTCTCGATTTTCTTGAAAACTCATAGGGAGTTGATTCGTATATTAGTTTCAATTTTTCGTTAATCATATAAATATCCTCTTTAAATAAACGAACTTGTTGATTACCTTTAATCCAAAATCCTATTAAACGTTTCATATTTCCTAGTAACACCAAATGCATGTAATCTAAAGGAACTAATGTAACAAGATCAATTTTCAAATCACATAAAAGAGATGTTTGTTTGTGATAATCTTCATCAATTTGAGAATAAAATTCCTCATTAGTTCTTAATTTTGAATTTAATTCTGGAAAAGTCATTCTATTATGTAGAAACTCTCCTTCAGCATAACATTTTGTACAACTTTGGTATGAATTGAAATTTTTTATACATAATATGAAGGATTTTGCAGGAACATCGCAAAGAATTTTACTAATGGTCACTTTTATAATTCTATCATTGAAATTTAAACCTTCTTTTTGTAAAATTTTCATTTCTTCAATAAATCTTAATAGAAATCGTATTAGAATTATTTGGCTTATTTTCTCCGTGATATATACCTATTGGAAATGGTTATACTTTTTCAAGTTCGTCTATTTTTATCAAGATAGGCCAAAACTGACTATTGCTACTTTTTGTAAGAGAAAGTCCATCAACATTAATCGATATATTAACTTCATTACTTTCAAAATTATTCTGCTTTAATTTCAATGACAACTGTGATTTTAATCCAAAGTGATAATATTTCCCGGGATCTAAATAAATGATTTTATTACTAATGTCTTCTGTTTTCAAAATGGTACGTGCATCTGAAGGCAATGAATGAATATTTAAGTCTGATTTTATTATTTTTAATAAATCGCTAACAGCAGATTGCGCAATACGAGGTGTGTTCAAAAAGTATCGCGAATTTTGTGTTTTTTCAAAAATTATTTATTTATTCATGAATATCTATTTTGTCCCCTTCAAAGTAATCCCCATGAGATATTATACACTTGTGCCAACGGTTTTTCCAATCGTCGAAGCACTTCAAAAAATCATTTTTTTTTATCTTGTTCAGCTCCTCCTTCGATGCCGTCTTTATCTCGTCAAGCGTAGCGTAACGTCGTCCTTTCATGGGCCTCTTCAGTTTAGGGAACAAGAAAAAGTCACAGGGGGCCAGATCTGGGGAATACGGTGGCTACGGCATCATTAGTGTGTTGTTTTTGGCCAAAAAGTCGCGCACAAGCAACGATGTGTAAGCAGGGGCGTTATCGTGGTGCAAAAGCCAATTTTTGTTCTTCCACAAATCCGGGCGTTTCTGGCGGATTGCTTCGCGCAAATTGCGCATAACTTGCAAGTAATATTCCTTATTGACCGTTCTACCCTGTGGCAAGAACTCATGATGCACCACGCCCCTGCAATCGAAGAAAACTGTCAGCAAAACTTTCACATTCGACCGAACTTGGCGCGCTTTTTTCGGTCTTGGTTCGTGCGGCAGCTTCCATTGAGATGATTGAGCTTTGGTTTCCACGTCATAACCATAAACCCACGATTCGTCACCAGTTATGACCCTCTGGAGCAAATTTGGGTCGTCGCGGACAGAGTCCAACATCTCATTAGCAATGTTCATGCGATGCTGTTTTTGGTCGCAATTGAGCAATTTTGGTACGAATTTCGCGGCGACCCGTCTCATGCCCAAATCATTGATAAAAATCGAATGGCACGAGCCAATCGATATGTTTAGGTCCTCAGCAACTTCTCTAACGGTGATTCGACGATTGGCCAATACCATTTTCTCCACTTCATTAATTTTTTCGTCTGTTGTTGAAGTGCTCGGGCGTCCGGCACGCTCTTCGTCGTTCACATCTTCTCGGCCTTCTGAGAACATTTTGTACCACCGATAAACGTTGCTTCGGTCCAAGGTAGCTTCTCCGTATGCCACAGTCAACATTCGGAATGCATCCGCGCACTTAATTTCGTTTTTCACACAAAATTTGATACAGGTTCTTTGATCCATTTTTTTGAATAGGTAAAAATCGAAGACGATCCAAAACACGTGCAAGCAAAGCAGCTGTCAACAATTAAGTGAACATTCAAAATGGCCGAGCTTGTCGGCATAAGTGAGAGACATGAGTACCAACATAACGCCACAAAAAGATCGAAATTCGAATATACGTAACCCGCGAAAATTCAAAATTCGCGATACTTTTTGAACACACCTCGTATGATGTTCAATCGCCCAACATCTAAGATGATTTTTAAATGTCTCAATTGACAAATCAGCATTTTGATATGTTGTCGATTCAGATAGTAAAACACTTGGAATCTCATTTACTTCCACCGTATTTTGAATTATTGGAGAGGTAAATGATAAATTAACAGATGGACATTGCTCTACTTGAACGAATGAAGAAAGAGGAGTCTCAGAATTCTCTTTTTTCGGCAAATATGTCTCTTTCTTACTTTTTTGTGCATTTTTTCGAATATTTGCACGTACAAGTCTTTTTAAATATCTCTCGTTATGAGATTTTTTGTAGAACTAAAAATTATATATAAAAATTATACATCAATATATTTTAGTTATATGTATATAGTCTTGTTACGTCCCGACCGAGCGCGGTCGCCGTTGAGCAGAATACGCGCGTTTCGGCGAAACTGGCTGTTTCGAAACCTAAGCTTCGGGGGCTCCACAGCCCAGGAGCGGATCGCGTGGCCGGATTTACCGGCGGACGGGCCCGATTTTCCGCGACCGATGGCCTAGTGAGGGGAGTTTTGTAACTTTAGAGGGGGTGCCACGAGAGCGCGAGTATGGTGGCGTCGGAATCGTTCCAGGGACTATCTCCTTCTCGGATTAAATAAGTTATGAATTCTTCCAACTCGTGGGGGCAACGGTCACAATCGAGAGGGTGGCGGCGAGCAGCTACGGGCACGTGGCAAAGATCGCACTTTTGCGGATTGTATGGATGGCCAAGATAGATATAGTGGGTAATTACCCCGAGATAGTTTCCCTTCTTGGTGCTCGGGTGTTTGCTTTTACACTCGAGGCATAATACCATTGATTCGTCGTCGTTGCAAAAGTATAGATAGGTTACGCACTGGGCGCTACGCAGCCATATACCGAACGAGCGATTCACTTCGCGTTGGGCACGGACCGAGAAAATGGCAATGCGCGGCGGTGGGCACATACTCTAATTTACCGTGTAAGATTATTATTCTTCGGGGCATACACACGTGCACGTCTTTTCGATCTCTATTATAGTAGGCTCGGTGTTAAGATATGGCTTATCTTCTGAGTTGTACAAATGACGCGCGAGGTCGTTCAGTGCTGCGTAGCACTCGACGCAGTCAACCGCGGTCTCCGGAAATGAGATCAAACGATTGCAGGACGAGCAGCGTATGGCTTCTTCGTCCCCGCCGACAATTAAATGATGACGCGTGATTGAATTGTAAAATACGCGGTCGCGAGGGGGAAGGTTATTTTGGCACCTGTCACAAATGATGGTGTGATCAATTTAGTGCTGATGGAAAGTGGCCAGGCTACACAACGCAGAGTTAAGCCAATTGAAATATGGGGCTTGGATTGAAAAATACACGTTATGTGACATGCCTTATTGGACGTTGCGACTTAGCTTTAGAACGGTTGCTGTTGAGACTGTTGCCTCTGCCTTGGTGGCCGCTCTGGTCAGGTGATGATCATCCTCGTCCTTCTCGGCTGTCCGGTTGTCTTTGGACCTCGACCGTGGTACTTCTGGTTATGCACTACACTCGTGTCGCGGTGTTGCGTGCATGGAAGCGGGGGTGCATGGAAGCGGTGGAGGTTAAGCGTGGAAATTAAACGAAAGCGTGTTTGTATAAACTACCCTTTTATTACTACGATATAAAGGGTAAAAGAAGTGAGTTACAAAAGCACAATTTAAACTACGATTACATTAAAATTAAGCTTACAGTAAAAATTTAAAATAACGGTGGATTTAGGGTTAGGCTTAGAATTAGAATTAGAATTGGAATTAGAATGTGTCTCGATTTAGGATTTGAGTTAGAGTTTGAATTAGAATGGATTTTCGAATTAGAGTTAAAATTGGAATTAGAGTGACTCGTTTGGATTAGCGCGAACTAGTAGCTCAGGGGAACTCGGTCGCTACAATTGCGACACAGAACCGTCCTGGCTACACTAGCCCTGATCTCTACTGTCGAGTTCGAACTGCACTGCACTGCACGGAGTCGCGGGCTGCATCTCTATTTATATGATTGTTGAGACAAAGCTCTGAAAAAAGCGCGGCAAGTCGGTACCCTTAGTGGGGGTTGCTGCTGATGCAACCACCACTCAGATTTCTTAAATGAGGAAACTCAAATTCAAGTGCCGTGCGAGCGGACTTCTCCGCCGCGACCATCCGGCACTGAGAAATGTCAGGGAAATGTCAGTTCACGATTTTATGACTTTAACGGTCGCGCAACAAATTTCTCTGTCGCGGTGTCTTTCAAGTGCCGTGCGAGCGGACTTCTCCGCCGCGACCATCCGGCGCTGGAAAATGTTGGATTGAGATTTTATTACTTTTCGAGTGTCGTAGGCGCAGTTTTCCTCTAGCAACCTTCCGTCACTGGAAAATGTTAAATATGATTTTACGACTTACTGGCCGTGCGTGCAGATCGCTCTGCCGCGACTATCCGGCGCTGGGAAATGTTAAATAGACATTAGTCTATGATTTTTATGACTTACTGGCCGTGCGTGCAGATCATTCTGCCGCGATTATCCGGCGCTGGAAAATGTTAAGAACAGGATGCGACCTGACAGTTAGATTTGTTAGCGAATGCCGGCTTGCCCGTCTGTTTTATACCGGTGTCGAAAAAATTTATACTCGCAACGTCGCGGACGTGACAGTCTCATTCATATAGTATACATGCATTTATATGCATATATTTATATATATATATATATATATATATATATATATATATATACGAGGTGTGATCAAAAAGTAAGGTGACTTTTTGAATTTTGCGCGCTTTGTACACTCTAATTTCAAAATTTTTTTTTTGTGTTGGTACACTCGTCACGATCATATGTTCACAGTTTTGACTATATAGCATGTGTTGTTTTTATGTGAGAGGCATAAAGGTTAGACTCGTGTTTGCGTGCTCGGCGATTTTTTGCTGTTGAAAATAATGGAGCAGAGAGTTTGTATTAATTTTTGCGTAAAAAATGGTATTAAGTGTTCAAAAACTCTTGAAATGTTGACAGTGGCGTACGGTGAGTCAACTTTGAGCAAAAAAAATGTTTATAAATGGTATAAATTATTCCAAGAGGGCCGAGAAAATGTTAATGATGAACCTCGCTCTGGACGCCCCAGCACGTCAAAAACCGACGAAAATGTTCAGGAAGTGAAAGAAATTGTGTTGAAAAATCGTCGAATCACAATTAGAGCAATAGCTGATGATCTTAACATATCGTTTGGCTCATGCCAATCAATTTTAACGGATGTTTTGGGTATGACACGTGTGTCAGCGAAATTCGTTCCAAAACTGCTTAATTTTGATCAGAAGCAGCGTCGCATGAACATCGCCCAAGACATGTTGAACGACGTCAATGATGATCCTGATCTGCTCAAAAGGGTTATAACTGGTGACGAAACATGGGTATATGGTTATGACGTCGAAACCAAAGCCCAGTGGAAGAGCCCAGGAGAGCCAAGACCGAAAAAGGCACGCCAAGTTCGTTCGAATGTGAAGGTTTTGCTCACAGTTTTCTTTGATTACCATGGCGTTGTGCATCAAGAATTCCTACCACAAGGTCGTACGGTAAACAAGGAGTATTATCTTGAGGTTATGCGGCGTTTACGTGAATCAATAAGAAAAAAACGTCCGGAAGTGTGGAAAGAAAATTCATGGATTCTGCACCATGATAATGCACCTGCGCACACGTCGTTACTAGTGAGTACTTTTTTGGCCAAAAACAATACTATCATCATGCCTCAGCCGTATTCACCAGACTTGGCCCCCTGCGACTTTTTCCTCTTCCCAAAATTGAAAAGGCCTATGAAAGGACGAAGATTTGCGACGATTGAGGAGATTAAGGCTGCATCGCTGGAGGAGTTCAAGGCAATACCCAAAAGTGCATTTCAGAAATGTTTTGACGACTGGAAAAAGCGCTGGCACAAATGCATTGTATCAGAGGGGGATTATTTTGAAGGGGATAACATAATTTTGGATGAATAAATGAATATTTTTTTATAAAAATGAAAAGTCACCTTACTTTTTGATCACACATCGTATATATATATTTTTTTTTTTACATATATTTACACACATATATGTATGTATGTATGTATGTAAAACTTAAAGTAACTCCGTCATTGCAGGTCTCAAGCCTTGATAAGAAAGAATGAAGAGTTTTAACATCAAACTGTTAAAACCAAGGTTGGAAAATAACTCGTTACTTATAACAAAGTTACAGTTAGAGTTATCTTTTTTTGATAACTATAACTTAACTTAGTTACATTATTTGTGTAACTAATAACTAAATTAATAGTTATTTTTATAATTAGAACAATTCATATAGCTTTTATGTGTACATATACATAAATAATTAATATATGCAATATATTTTACACAATTAAAGATATTTTACGTGGGTGCTCTTCAGCAAACAACAAATAGACACAGGAATAATTTTATCTTTGATCCTCACTGAATTTCAAGCAACAGCATCTCTACATTTTACACCATGTTCCAATATAAATAAAATAATTGACTAATCTTAGTAATGTAAAAATCATGTATTTAAATTTTCAATGTTTCAAAATATT
The DNA here is from genome assembly GCF_016802725.1 of Solenopsis invicta. Classification (NCBI taxonomy): domain Eukaryota; kingdom Metazoa; phylum Arthropoda; class Insecta; order Hymenoptera; family Formicidae; genus Solenopsis; species Solenopsis invicta. The sequence goes on along the minus strand of NC_052679.1, from coordinate 8,221,475 downwards.
ACAAGAAAAAACAGAAAAATAACTTAAAAGTAACTTTAAGTTACTTTTTGAATAACTGTAACAAGTTATTTTTTAAAGTCAGTAACTTGTAACGATAACTAGATATTTTTTGGAAGACTGAAACTGTAACTGTAATTAGTTATTTTTACAAAGTAACTTTCCCAACCCTGGTTAAAACATATAATTACGTACAAGCTTTTAGAGAGACAGGGAGAGAGAGATAGAGATCCATAATCTCTTTAAAAAAGTATCAAGCAGTACCTAAAATTTAATACATGAACTTTGTATATAAATTTAAAAAATCTTACCTTATGTAATGAATGTTGTTCGTTTTCCATTTTTTTAATGAAAACGTTTCTTCAACTTTTAAATTAATAGACCTTTCTATTTAGAGAGCTCTGGCAAAATATTCTCCACTTATTTCTGTAAAAGAAAAAAATAGATAGGATGAATTAATATTATAAAATCATATATGTATTTTTTTAAGTACTCTAAAACATTTCAAGGAATGATTTCTCATACTAACTCCAAACAGAAGCTTCATATGATCATACGTCGCAAACGTCTTATTAGTTGTAAAAGTGCAGAGTATCAAAATTGCAGGAAAAAGTTTATTTTTTATAAACATTTCAAAAATCACTTGAGTAATTTTGATGAAATTTTGTATATGGTAAAACATGGAAATAGCAAAGAGATTCGGAATTTTTATAAAAAATAAAATTTTTTCTTAATCTTTGTCATCCTGTGTCACTGAAATAGTTGTTTTGAACATATGGTCATAGAAAGTTTTCATCCTGATTTAATGTAAGAAATCATATTAAAATGTTTTAAAATACTTAATGTATATATGTAAAAGACGTATATTTAACAAACGGGGAAGAATACAAGCGTTCGGCTAGCGAAGCGTATGCCGACTGTCGCTGGGCTGTTCTGCGCATGACCACAGCCGATCGGACGGGCGACAACGCACGAGTGCGCGTTCACATGTGACGACTCGCTACCGATGTACAATACCGATGTACATTACTTATGATTTCGTTACAGTTTCGGGCATTCTGACCATAGTGAAGAGACCACTGAAGAGATCGTCCTCGATCTCTTCGATACGCAAATTAGACAACATACTTGACAAAACATATATTTCGCAATTATAAAATAAACTCAATTCTTACTGATTATAATAAACTTTCGCATAACTACAAACATTACTTATAACTATAAAATTAGGAGTACAAATTGAAAACCGCCGTTTTCCAATAGATGGCGCCAGCGGTAAATGCTGGCGCCAAACGTTAGATCAAAAATTTTAAATGTAAGGTTGGGCATCTGGCAACAATTCCTTATCATTGCAGTTGTGAATTTTTATCGGCGTTATATATTTTTTTGTGATCGAAAATGTCGAAATTTGTGCCCAATAAGCGTCATTTGCGGGAAGTTTTGCTTTTTGGCTTCAATTCGAAAAAATCTGCGGCTGAGGCGCGTCAAATGATTGTAAAAACTTATGGTGAGGCTTTCATTAGTGAAAGAACGTGTCGAGAATGGTTTCAACGCTACAAAAGTGGTGATTTTGGCATAAAGGACAAGGAGCGTCCCGGATCGGTGAAAAAGTTTGAAGGCGCAAAGTTAGAGGTATTATTGGAGTGAAACCATCACAGAACGTCGCTATCAAGCACAACTAATGCGTTTGAGCCAAGCATTGCAGGAAAAACGTTCACAATACGAGCAAATACACGAAAAAGTGATTTTGCTGCACGACAACGCTCGGCCACATGTTGCTCAGGTCGTTAAAACCTATCTGGAAACATTGAAATGGGACGTCTTACCTCATCCGCCGTATTCTCCTGACATCGCCCCTTCAGATTACCACTTGTTCCGATCAATGGCGCATGGCCTGGCTGAGCAGCACTTCCATTATTACGAAGAGGCCAAAAACTGGGTCGATTCGTATGCTGCGGGATCGCCGCAAAAGACGAGCAGTTTTTTCGACGCGGGATTCGTATGCTGCCCGAAAGGTGGGAGAAAGTAGTGGCCAGCGATGGACAATACTTTCAAGAATAAGTATGTAACCATTTTTCAACAATCAATCCTCAAATTTTGACAAAAAACGGCGGTTTTCAATTTGTACTCCTAATACTTATGACTCTGAAGACATATTTTAAAGATATATACTAAATTCTAATGATAATATACTTAAACTTAAACTTTGGTGTCAGGACTTAACCATGGTCGCATGTGCTTTGATTCCCAAACCCCTTGATATCTTTTTTGAGTGTTTTGAAACCCCTCCACGTCGGCTACAAGATAACGATCGTTTCGCAACACCCTTTTGACAATGTAGGGTCCTTTAAACTGTGGAATCAATTTTTTTGACGCTCCGACTGTAGCATCGAAATTACGCAACATCACATAATCTCCTTCTTTGTATACATTAGGTTCTTTACGCTTTTTATTGTAATGCTTTTCATTATTCTTTTGCGTTATCTCTATTTTTCCTTTTTTTCTTAACTCTTCTAAGCCTCTTGGCTTAACGTTAGCGTTAGAGTCCAAATATTCTTTTACTTCGTCATTAATTTGACCTCGCTGGTTTATGCCAAAAAGTAGTCTGCTCGGAGTTCCGCCGGTACTTTGAATTTTGGAATTGTTTATAGCATATTCGGCCTCGTGTAACAATTTATACCAATTTTTTCCTTCATCTTTATTAACGATTTTGCTTAACATAGGGACTAGTGTTCTATTTGTACGCTCTACTTGACCGTTACTTTGCGGTGAACCGGTCGCAACTAATACATGTTTGTTTCCTTGTTCGGTAATAAAGTCTGTGAACTCTTTTGATGTGAAACACGAACCGTGATCAGAAATAATCACACGAGGTTTACTATAATTGGCAAAATAATCGTAGAGCTCGAATAGCTTCAATACTGGCAGTGGTTTTCGTAGCAAATAATTTTATATACCTAGTAAATGCGTCTACTACTACAAACACATATTTTTTAATTAAGCACTTGTTATATAAGGGATCTAGATGGTCTATATGAATCGTATCTAAGAGAATATTCCCCTTGGGTATTGAATGTAAGACGCATTTCGATTTTCCAGACTTCGGTGAATATGCGATACATTTTAAACAATTTGCTATATGCTCTTTTACTTTAGCCGTTAAATTAGGGAACCAATAGTTTCGTAATATCGTACTCGCAGTCTTTTCAATGCCGAGGTGGCCCATTTGGTCATGATATTTGAACAATACATTCTTCTCCATCGCTTCAGGAACATAGAAAAACAGATTGCTACCTTTCTTTCTATATATTAATCCGTTTCTCATTTCAAACGAAGGGTTTTCGCCCTGCTCTAACTCTAGTCTTAATTTCTTAATTTTTCTATCTTGTGACTGACAAACTGACAAGTTATATTCGAAGGGATTATCTTCTACAATATAAGTACTAAAAGATCTGCTAAGAGCATCAACATGTCCCATTCGGACACCTGGTCTATGTTCTATCGTATATTCGTAGTTTTGTAGTTCTAAGGCCCACCGTGCGATTCTAGGATTTATGTCTTTTTTTTGTAAAGTCAATTTGAGCGCATTACAATCAGTCACTATCTTAAAGGGGATCCCTACTAAATAAATTTGAAAACGATTTAACGCGTAAATTATCGCCAATGTCTCCAGCCGCTATAGTAGCGGCTTTCTACCGTCGTAGTGCGCTTAGAGAAATAGAATACTGGGTGTAATCTAAGATCAGACTTTCTTTGCATGAGCACGACTCCAAAACCGTAACTGCTTGCGTCGCAATGTAACTCCGTAGAGTCACGTGGATCATAAATTGCCAAGATAGGTGTCTTCACAAGCTTCCCCTTTAGCTCCTCGAAAGCGTGCAACTCTATTTGTGTAAATTTAAACACGGCATCTTTTTTAAGCAAATCGTGAAGGGGTTTGGCCACCACTGCAAATCCTTCAATGAATTTTCGAAAATAAGAGCAAAGTCCCAAAAGACTTTGAACCATACGTATGCTTTGAGGGACAGGATAATTTAATACAGCCTCAATACTTTTTGTTGTCGGCCTAATGCCCTCCGCGGTAATTAAGTACCCTAAATACTCAATTTTAGTGAACATGAATTTACATTTATCAAGTCTTAAATTCAATTTATTGTCTACCAATAACTTGAACACTTTCTTTAAAATAATTAAGTGATGTTCCAGCGATTCTGTTGCGATCAAAAAATCATCTAGATACACTATTACATCACTCGATCGAATTAACTCGCCGAGTACTTCATTTACAAACTTTTGGAATCTACCCGGGGCTGACTTCAAACCAAAAGGCATCTTAGTATATTCAAATTGCCCTAACGGCGTTATGAAGGCTGTGTACTCTACTGACTCCTCGGCTATTCTAATGTGAAAAAACCCATTTCTAAGATCCAATATACTAAAATATTTTTTTCCCTTTAAAGTATTAATCTGATCTTCTATTACAGGTATCGGGTAATTCGTACGCGCAATATATTTGTTAAGTGTTCTATAGTCGATACACAATCTATATTCATCTGTTTTTTTCTTGAATAACACAATAGACGACGCATATTCTGAACTGCTTGGTCTAATTACCTCCTTGGACAATAAATCATTGAGTATTTTCTGCAATTGTTCCCTCTCCGTATAAGCAAGTTGTCTCGGTTGGAAATGAAAAGGTTGCACATCCTTCAATTGTAGTTTTAACTCTGCATTCACCTTCGGTTCTTTTGGACGCTCGGGATTTACATAGTGCTTCTCGAAAATATTCTTAAACTCTATTCGCTTTTCCTGTACAATTTCGGAGTTAATTATTAAAGAGTCGGTAATGTTATTCGCAGTTCTATCGCATTTATACTTAAGATCTCGTCAATTTTTTCATCTGAATCAATTTCCGGTTTGCTTGCACGGTTCTTACACAATGTAACAAATCACGACTTAATATCATTGAAAAGGACATAGTATTATTAGTAACAACGTAAATTTGAGCTCCGACTTCCCGAATTTCATCACAAGTTACGTCTGCTGTAGCAGATCCAATAATGCTTAATTTACTTCCATTTATTCCGCAATACTCATTTGATATGTTAGTGTAATTAATGCAATCACTAGGAATTACTTTTTCTTTTACAATGCTAATCGGACTTCCCGTATCAATTAATGCGTCTACTATTATTTCACAACTGAGTTTAGGACCATTAAATTTTAAAGTAGCTTGCCCTTGAAAATTGTTACTAACCTCCATAATATTTACGCTATTATCTTGCTTCGGTTCTACCTTACGATTAGTCGTGCATTCGCCGATCGTGTGTCCTTTCTCGCCACATTTGAAACAAGTACCTCTCTCTCTCTCTTCGTTAGTCTGCACTCCTTGGACATGTGGTTAAATTTATTACAATTGTAGCACCGTATCTTCGCTTGTGCCGTTCCGACGTTCTGCGCTGTTTTTTTCTTCGGCGACGTCTCTTTCTTCAGTTGAGTCCGCGCCCCTCCTTGATCCTTGTTCCACGCTTTGGTATCTCGATCCGAACGATTCCTGGTTTCTGATAAGCTAATGTCCTCGAAAGCAGCTAACAATTCTGCCCTCGAATCAAAACGCTGTAATTTCGCCTGGTTTCGTAATTGCGTGTTCGATATCCCGTCGATAACGTATTCTATTATTTCTTCCTCGTCTATCGGAATTCGATTGGCTAAGATTATTTTCTCATAAAAATACTAAAACTTTCGTCCGCTTTCCACGTTCTCTCTTCAAATTGTTTACGACGTTTCAATTTACTTTCCCGATGATCGAACATTTTTTTCATCTCTATCAATATTTCGTCAATGGTTAGTTCAATATGCTCGGGGCGAGAATGAAACCATTCTGCCGCTTTAGCTTTAAGGCGCATTCCGATTAACACTTTTGCTCTATTATTGTCCAACTTATAGGTTAGTATCAGTAACCTTAACTGTTTCTGCCAATTTTGGAACGTACACCCAAGGACTTTGATTCTGTCCATGGGACTTTTCCAAACTGAGAAGTCGCTATCTTTCTACATACTTACAGTTCATGATTAACGTAACGACCAATAAGCTCTAGTCGTTTCATTAATCATGAACTGCGAGTATGTAGAAAGTGGTGACTTCTCAGTTTGGAAAATTTCCCCATGGACAGAATCAAAGTCCTTAGGTGTACCTTCGGATCCGTTGAACTCACTTAAGAGCTCACTTATTGCCTCGACACTGATTTTCGATTGTTCTTCCGGCCGATTGTCGTCTCTGTCGCTCGTTCTGGCTTGCAGTAGTCTTTTCTCTCTCGGCGATTTTCAGCTCTCTTTCTAGTAGCCGCTGTTCCCGCGTCAGCCACTCGATCTCTCTCGCTGCGTTTTTCGCCGCCTCACCGCTGTTGCCGGGTATGCCAATCTGCGATGCCGTCGAGGAATATTCACCATCCGACTCGTCTCCTAAGGTCGCCATTGCACCCGTCTGCTCACTTTCCAACTCGCTTGCCCAATTTCCTTCCGGATCCGCCATTTTCAATCTTGCGACCAATTCTGGTTTGTTTCCCGTTACGGGTAACTTCCGTTCTTGCAACAGCTTCTTCAGCTGCACAATCTTGAGTCTGCTCGGATCAGACATGCTTCGATAGGGCAATCAGAAGTCTATTCAAAACACTGCACTCACTAAAACTGATCGAGTCTCTCTCAGCCGGCGAATGGCTTGCGCAATTCAATGCTGCACGTGTGTCGATCGTGCTCGTCTGGCGGTCTCTCGTCTGCCTCGCAGTATTTTTCTCAATACTATCCGAACTACTCTTCCGTCACTATCGCTGGATTCTTCTTTCGAATCTGAGTCCGAATTCAAGTTCAAATCCCACTTCTGATTTGTAAAAGACGTATATTTAACAAACGGGGAAGAGTACAAGCGAGGCGCATGCAGACTGTCGCTGGGCTGTTCTGCGCATGACCACAGCCGATCGGACAGGCGACAACGCATGAGTACGCGTTCGCATGTGACGACTCGCTACCGATGTACAATATCGATGTACATTACTTATGATTTCGTTACATACACTACTCAAAAGAAAATAGGGAACACTTTCCAGACACCAAAAATTAGGCTATTTTCAAATGACTGTAACTCGGTGAAAAATCATCGTAGATAAAAAATAAAAAAAGCATTTTGAAGCTTGAAGATCCAACTTTAACGCTCTATCAGCAGATTTTCAAAATTCTTTTAACTTCCTTGTCTTATGCAGTAAAAAAGCACACCCTGTTTTGTTCCTTAAAATTTCGTATTTTTGACACTTTGCAGCTCGACCAACAAATTTTTTTCGAACAATTCAAGTAAAGCTTCATAAACTACAACATTTTGCCTACAAAATGCTTTTTTTAAAATTTCTCTACGATTTTTTTTGACCGAGTTACGCTACTTTGAAGCTAAACCTGCATTTTTTACAAATGATATCCGTACTCCGTGAAAAATCATCGTAGACAAAAAATCAAAAAACCATTTTAAAGCTCGAAGTTCCAGCTTTAACATGCTGTTAATGGTTTTCAAAAATTTTCTCAATTTCTTAGTACTATGCCCCAAAAAAGATACACTGTTTTTTCCTTAAAATAACGTATATTTAACAGCCTGTAGCTCAATAAAAAAATTTTTCTCGACAAATCCAATGCAAGTGCCATAAAGTATGACATTTTCTCTACAAAATGCTTTTTTTAAAGTTTTCTCTACGATTTTTTTTGACCGAGTTACAAGACTTTGAAGATATACATTTTTTACAGTACATTTTTCCGAAAAATGACGTCTACCGCCGACATTAGCATTACCCAATGTGCACCACGTGGAGGTTGTCGGTCGGATTTTTGCACATCGTGTGTGTGTGTGTGTGTGTGTGCGTGTGCGTGTGCGTGTGCGTGTGCGTGTGCGTGTGCGTGTGCGTGTGCGTGTGCGTGTGCGTGTGCGTGTGCGTGTGCGTGTGCGTGTGCGTGTGCGTGTGCGTGTGCGTGTGCGTGTGCGTGTGCGTGTGCGTGTGCGTGTGCGTGTGCGTGTGCGTGTGCGTGTGCGTGTGCGTGTGCGTGTGCGTGTGCGTGTGTGTGTGTGTGTGTGTGTGTGTGTGTGTATGTATCACAGCAGAGATAAGGACCCCGCAGTTCGTCACTTCTGCAGTATTTAATGACTCCAAACCCTCTCTGCTGTGTGTGTATGCGCTCGCGCGCATGAGAGTTCAATAGTGTGTATTTCCTCCTCTCTGATCAATTACTGCTTGCAAGCGTTCTCGCATGATGCTCGTATACGTACTTGGCATCGACGAAATGAACGCTATGATCGACGTTGCGTTATGCCAATACGATCCTACAACGGCGGTTCCGTGATGGTGTGGGGGTGTATATCACTTACAAGACGAAGTGATCTAGTGATCCTGCCACCTCCGGCAATGACGGGTGTTCGTTATATCAACGATATTCTACGACCACACGTTTTGCTATTAAATCGAACCTGTCGGAACTTTATTTTTATGCAGGACAACGCTCGACCTCATACGGCGAATATAACGCGACGTTTTTTTCAACGACACGCAATTAGACTGTTAAATCATCCCGCCAATAGCCCGGACTTAAATCCAATCGAGCACATTTGGGATGAAATGGAACGACGATTAAGGCGTCGCGAGGAACAGCCGCGAAATTTAGAAGAATTGGGAGAAATTTTAACGGAAATTTGGCACAACATTCCGCAAGATCGTATTGCAAGATGTATAAATATGCGAGAACGCTTGCAAGCAGTAATTGATCAGAAAGGAGGAAATACACACTATTGAACTCTCATGCGCGCGAGCGCATACAAACACAGCAGAGAGGGTTTGGAGTCATTAAATACTGCAGAAGTGACGAACTGCGGGGTCCTTATCTCTGCTGTGATACATACACACACACACACGCACGCACGCACGCACGCACGCACGCACGCACGCACGCACGCACGCACGCACGCACGCACGCACGCACGCACACACACACACACACACACACACACACACACACGATGTGCAAAAATCCGACCGACAACCTCCACGTGGTGCACATTGGGTAATGCTAATGTCGGCGGTAGACGTCATTTTTCGGAAAAATGTACTGTAAAAAATGTATATCTTCAAAGTCTTGTAACTCGGTCAAAAAAAATCGTAGAGAAAACTTTAAAAAAAGCATTTTGTAGAGAAAATGTCATACTTTATGGCACTTGCATTGGATTTGTCGAGAAAAATTTTTTTATTGAGCTACAGGCTGTTAAATATACGTTATTTTAAGGAAAAAACAGTGTATCTTTTTTGGGGCATAGTACTAAGAAATTGAGAAAATTTTTGAAAACCATTAACAGCATGTTAAAGCTGGAACTTCGAGCTTTAAAATGGTTTTTTGATTTTTTGTCTACGATGATTTTTCACGGAGTACGGATATCATTTGTAAAAAATGCAGGTTTAGCTTCAAAGTAGCGTAACTCGGTCAAAAAAAATCGTAGAGAAATTTTAAAAAAAGCATTTTGTAGGCAAAATGTTGTAGTTTATGAAGCTTTACTTGAATTGTTCGAAAAAAATTTGTTGGTCGAGCTGCAAAGTGTCAAAAATACGAAATTTTAAGGAACAAAACAGGGTGTGCTTTTTTACTGCATAAGACAAGGAAGTTAAAAGAATTTTGAAAATCTGCTGATAGAGCGTTAAAGTTGGATCTTCAAGTTTCAAAATACTTTTTTTATTTTTTATCTACGATGATTTTTCACCGAGTTACAGTCATTTGAAAATAGCCTAATTTTTGGTGTCTGGAAAGTGTTCCCTATTTTCTTTTGAGTAGTGTATATTTAAAAAAATCAAACAATTATGTATTATTTATGAACTTTTTAACATCTGCAAAAGAATCTTTGTACTCTCCTTTTGTTTAATTAAATAAAAAAAAATTATTTTTTTTAGTAGACAGCCAAAGAATTCATCTCATAATTAAAGAAATGCGTTAATAAAGAAAAAAAAATAAAAACTAGCTCGTTAAATGCAAAGCAATAATTTTAAATAATCAATTAGCAAGCAACAGTAAGATGTTTTATTTGTATAAATTATTCGAAATTAATATAAATTAAATGCAAACATGTTTCAGTTTAAATTGGCTGTGTTCAGTGTTTATGATAAATAAGTGACTGTCATTCTGTAAACATTTTAGAAGATTAAGTATAATATACAGTTTTTCTATATTATCCGCTTGTAAAAATTGATCATGTTAATATTGCATTATGTGTAGTTTGCATAAAACCATGAATTTAGAGAAATTGTTATCGAATGTCATTCTTGTAGAAAAACTGTCTATATTATATTTGATGTTGTAAAATGTTTACAAAATGACAGTTAATTATTCATCATAAACATTGAACAGAGCTAATTTAAGCCGAAATAAAGAATAACATTCGATAAAAATTTCTCTGAATTCATGCAGGTTTTATGCGAACTACATGTAATGCAATGTTAACATATATGATCAATTTTTACAAGTGGATGATATTGGGTGCTTTCCAGCTACGCAACACAGGCAACACTGTGTAACACAGTAAATTATTTTATCTTTGTTTAATATTTACAAACAACAAGGATAAAATGATTCACTGTTACACAGTGTCGACTTGTATCATAGTTGGAAAGCACCCATAGTGAATTATTGCAGTCGACTTAGGCTGTTTTCCTTTTAGAAGACACAAATTGACACAAGTTAACACACTCGAACACAGTCTCAGACTCTCCTCCTGAGTAGAGTCAAAAAGTGTCGATTGAGTTTGTAGATGGAAAGTGTGTCGCTTTGTGTTAACAGTGTCGACTGTATTCTCTAAAAGGAAAACAGCCTTACGCTGCTTTCCATATAGAGAACATAGTCGACACTTTTAACACAAAGGGACACACTGCGCTTTCCATTTACAAACTCAATCAACACTTTTCGACTCTACTCAGGAGGAGAGTCGGACTGTGTTCGAGTGTGTTAACTCGTGTCGATTTGTGTCTTCTAAAAGGAAAGCAGCCTACATGTAGTAAGAGCGTGTTGTGTTCAAGCACATGCATTTTAATTGATATGTTACGCACTAACCTTTCTTTTCGTTCTCCGATCGCTTCAATCCGGCTGGATCGGTCTTCTTCTCCTGGATGGATTTTTGACTTTTTGTTTCCAAAGGATCACACAAGGATTTTCACTTTACACTTTCACATCCGGCCGATTCCTGGTATCCTAGCTAGAGCTTCTAGATATTCCCCGCACGTGCTACCATGTGCGAGTTGCTTTGGTGCGAGTCGAGTCCACAAGAGGATGGACAAAATGGCAGAAGATGAGAAGCGAGCGCGCGCTTTAAGGCAATGCTGGACAACATATATATATATATATATATATATATATATATATATATATATATATATATATTGTGACGTGACATCCCGTTTGGCTGTCCGTCACAAGGATCGTAAGATCCGAACGAGGAGCGCACGCTGCGGCTTTACGTCCTCTCGGCTCGGAGACGGACGTGTCGGCGAGTGCGCTTATAATTCCGCGTCTTTGTTTTGCGTGTGTGTGTCCGTCCGTTGATTTTAGCGACGTTTTGCGGATCGGCGGCTAGCGAATATTCCTTTTTTTGTATCGACAAAATCTCACCCGGCGAGCAGACTGGAAGAAGGAGGAGGCTGCCGCCACTGGAGACCTTCCGGACCGTGCGCAGGATCGCAGTAGCGCGCACGACAGGTGATCTCGCTTCATTTAATTACGTTGTCTCTTACCATCGCGCCTGTACGCAACAGTAAAGCCGCTGAAATTGCAGGACGCAAAGAGGGAAGGTCCGGCGTAGGAGATGTCGGCACTCCACGCAGATCATCGCATAGGAGACTCCGAACAAGGAGCTGCGAGGGAAAGTTCCGGACGTGGTCCCGAGCGCGGGGGCACCGGACGTCGGAGAGTCCGTAGGGATAGCCATCCGGCTTCGGGAAAACCACGGGAAGAGTCGCAAGCTGCCCGAAGACACCGACCTCGAATTGCGCGCCGCGGCGCGACAGCCTGATTAGAGGGTCGCGAGGACCGCGTTATCAGGCGGAACCAATAGCGCGGCGCGACGAACCCCCGTGCGTGGGGGCGAGAGATCCTGCGTGCCGCCTGCCGAATTTCCTCGCGCTATCGATCACTTCGCTGTGGATCGTCACGAGTGCGCTGCCACGAGCCGAGACGACGGGAGCCGCTTTCGAGGCCGAGTTACATCCCCGCACGAGGACGAGTTCGGGCCCAGCCAGCGTTGTAGTGAGACGAACGAACTAGTGTAAAGCCACCGATTTCGCCGGCCGGATGAGTCGCGCGTGCGAAAGTCGTCTTTAGAGTTAACGTTTGCCGTACGATCCTCCGCCGGGATGGGAACATGCTAGTGCTCGCGTGCTGTCCGCGTGCTCAACCGCCGTACGCCTCATCCGACCAAGTCGCGTCTTGATTCTTTCGGTTCCGTTTATTGAGAGCGTCGCCGACGCCACAGCCAAGTCGCGTTAATTGTGTCATATTCTTGTGTGTCGTCTGTACTAGCGTATGTATGCGTTTCTGTTTGGCGATGTCCGTTTTGTTCCGCGTATTTCCGAATGCTTGCTTCGTGCCGAATCGTCATAATTTTGCGTGAGCTGAGAGTGCGTGTGTAGCGTGGCGAGAGTGCACGGTGTTTGTCTGCCGCTGCTCAGAATGGAATTGTGACTCTCTCCGTTCGGTGAGCTCGTACCGACGACCGCGTAATATTTCCGACCGCGCCCGAGTCGCGAGACATCATCGCGAGGCCATGCGAGTAGTGTTAGATCTCGGAAATACATTGTCCAATTCTCTATGACAGTGCTCGGAATTAGTGGCACATTTCGAGCCGATTTCCGAGGCGACGCCTACTGTCTCCCCTCGAGCCCCTCACTCCGCTCGCGGGCCTACAGCCGAGCTGCCGGCCGCGCGTCAAATGTTGTGGCTCAGGAGCGTAGAGCGTCCCTTGTAAAAGAAATAGTCTAGGCCCTAGGCTATTTCTTTTACAAGGGACGCTCTACGCTCCTGAGCCACAACATTTGACGCGCGGCCGGCAGCTCGGTTGTAGGCCCGCGAGCGGAGTGAGGGGCTCGAGGGGAGACAGTAGGCGTCGCCTCGGAAATCGGCTCGAAATGTGCCACTAATTCCGAGCACTGGTCTAGGCCCTAGGCCCTAGGCTATTTCTTTTACAAGGGACGCTCTACGCTCCTGAGCCACAACATTTGACGCGCGGCCGGCAGCTCGGCTGTAGGCCCGCGAACGGAGTGAGGGGCTCGAGGGGAAACAGTAGGCGTCATCTCGGAAATCGGCTCGAAATGTGCCACTAATTCCGAGCACTGCTCTATGAAATCAAAGTGTTTTCTTTAAGTTCCCTCGCTCTCCTCTACCTCCCCGCCCGCCACGAACCACCCCCTCTGCCAATTCCGTGGCTGAGCTACCGATTAAAAGAGCCCGTTATTGCCCGTGACGAAGTAGAGTATTTTCGCGTTTCCTTTTCCGGCATGAATCGAGAGATCGGTCTCGTTCCGATCTAAGAGTGGCACGCTCGCTCGTGCCTGGCGCCCAATCGTACCGGCTAACTTCGCGCTTTTGATGTGAGCGACGTCACGATTACCGTGGCTGCCTAACTAGCGTCACGAGCAATTAACGTAGTTGCACCACGCTCGTGAGTGCGGTCGCAATATATATATATATATATATATATATATATATATATATATATATATATATATGGGGCATTCTCCGTCAAAAAGGCCATCCATGCTGCCCATTTCAATTTTTGAGATAAAATATTCGAAAAGGGCTTAAAATTTTCGTTGAAATGTCTATTTTTTGATGCCGTTTGGCCTTTTGGAAAATTCAAAATGGCGGACCTAATATCACGGCTAGAATGAAAAAAGCCTTTAAAAAAATACATAATAACGTGAATAAATGTGCAAGATATGACGTAGCAGAGGTCTAATCCTTATGTGTAAGTGTGTGAGTGTGTGTGTGTGTGTGTGTGGGGGGAGGTGGGGGGAGAGGGGGTACGCGCGCTCATACGCGTGCGTGTATAAATGAATCACGTAAAAATCCTTGCTCAACATGGTCTGGCTATCAAGACATTTGCATACAAAATTTCGAATCATTTCATTATCCTTGTCCTGAAAAAGTACGTCACAAAAAACCTACAGTACAGAAAATATTGTTCTTTAAAAAACATTTTCTCCACAGAATAATAGTAAGATTACTTAAAATTACTTTGAAACTTATACTATACTTATATTCCTCTTTTTGAGATAGTTGATCTATATTAGTCACTTTAACTCTTATGTTTGAAATGCTTGATTTACGCGAATCCCTTAGCCTCTCACATTTGGGGTGCTTGATTTACGTGAGTTCCCTAGCCTCTCACGTGTGTACGTGTGTGCGTGTATGTGTATGTGTGTCTGTATATGTAGATAGATGTTTCATGAAATATTTTTTTATTTTTATCCTATATTTCTTACTTTTGTTCTCATAACTGCCATAGTATTCCATTTGTATCATTAGAATACCTTTTGATTAGTACTTTATTCTCGTCCACAACTATAAACCCATGATTTTTAAGAATTTGCGGTACAGGCGGTGCAGTTTCAAATCTCTTCTTAAGTTTTCTTTTTACCTTCTCATGGTCAGTTTTTTGTAAATAAAAAATCTTTATGTTTTTGAAATGTTTTTTAGCCCAATTAAAAAGAACTTGAGATGTTAGTATTGCATCCTGTGGTTTAGCAACAAGACTTGCTTTATATGCCTCTCTTTTGAAAGTAGCACCAATGCCATCATAAGCACTTTTACCGTGAGCAGTCGCACTGTAATGCCATTCTGCTTGAATATTGAAATCATGTTTATGATGCACTAAGTTAGCAATCTGAAATTTATTTTTAAAATGCTGTTTCGCCTTATCCGTCAAGTATAATACTCTTTTAAGATTTTTGACATTTTTTTAAATCTCTGGAATTAATAATGTTTGTATAGTGTAAACGGCAGCGGTATCGTGTTTCAAACTCTCTGATAAAAATACATTACTCTTGTGCTTCAATTCAGAATTTTCTTTATAATAGTAAATAACAGGAAACACAGTACACTGATCATTGTTGAAGTGAAATGCTTGTGCATTTTGACAAACATATGAATAGTTTTCAGAAAAATCAAACATGACAATTATTTCATCTTCACAAAGATTCTCTTTTTTTTCTGAAATGAAAAGCATTTGTTGTTTGGCGATAAATGAATAAGATTTCAGAATTTGTAATTTGTTGCATACCTCGTTTATGAACTCATCAACTTTTAACTGTTGCGTTAATAGAGTTGATCGATCAGTTCCGGTCCATAAAGAACATTGAACATGGGAAATGCATGAATCGTCCAATAGTTTAGAAAACTTTGTAGAAAGCTCGGTAGTACCTGGGCATTGATCACATTTATCAAGATAGCAATCAGGATTCGATTCCTTACATATAATTTCATTCAAACAATCTTTATAATTGGAAAGTGGCTTGTCTATATTTTCTGTTAGTTTCCGTACATTAATTGCATCAATCATTAACTTGACATTTTCATGGATTGTGCAAACACAAACGGAATGTGTTCCAGAAGCCCCAGGGAGTATGCAATTTCTAGGTCTAAGTTTAGCAAATGTACTAAAGCTAACATCATATTTTGGGTTGGATTCTTTAAATAAGGCATGCAGTTCTTTTAAATTTAATAGTAAAAAACGTTTTTGCATTATTATCCGTTTATTATTATTTATTAAGGAAATGGCATTCTTCATTCCAGGCATTATCCTGCTGTTTATATCACTATTATAAAACTCAATTACTTTTTCAACAATAGTTTGCGGTAAAACTTTCCCAACTCTTTTAGTAGTATCAGCTAATACGCCATGGTTGAATTTCAATCCCTTAGATTTTTTTGCTAAATATCGTGATGCACCAAATTCTTTTACTATTTTTCTCACACTCCAAGACGACGGAGCTATAGTGAGAATTCGCACCCTTAAAGGATCATTGTGTTTCAAGGTGGAAAATTTTTGTTTAAGACCATCAAGCATTTCTTCCAGTTCAATTTCTCTAGGTGATCGAATGTTATCTTCATTATAAGAAATCTCTGAGTTATCAATATCCATTGTTAATGAGCTTCCATCACATTCCATATTTGTGACACAATCATTAGATTCATCTAAAGACATATCAACATATTCAGTCCTACTTTTTTTCCTACATGCACAACAAATTTTAGAATTGGTATCTCAGGAAATTTGTCCCGAAAAAATTTTGGTATCACTCGTAAATCTTTACCACAATGTCCTTTTTCACCAAGTTTCTTGAATGGATTCATACATCTATCTGTACGAGATATTAACAAAAGTGTGCTACCATAATTGACTATAACAAAGTATGTTTTCTGTTTGCGATTTTTCTACTAACTAATCTGTTGCCAACATTTGCAATTGTAAAAAATGTTATGAGGGATAATATAAGTTTCAAAGTAATTTTAAGTAATCTTACTATTATTCTGTGGAGAAAATGTTTTTTAAAGAACAATATTTTCTGTACTGTAGGTTTTTTGTGACGTACTTTTGCAGGACAAGGATAATGAAATGATTCGAAATTTTGTATGCAAATGTCTTGATAGCCAGACCATGTTGAGCAAGGATTTTTACGTGATTCATTTATACACGCACGCATATGAGCGCGCGTACCCCCCCTCCCCCCACCTCCCCCCCACACACACACTCACACACACTCATACACTTACACATAAGGATTAGACCTCTGCTACGTCATATCTTGCACATTTATTCACGTTATTATGTATTTTTTCAAAGGCTTTTTTCATTCTAGCCGTGATATTAGGTCCGCCATTTTGAATTTTCCAAAAGGCCAAACGGCATCAAAAAATAGACATTTCAACGAAAATTTTAAGCCCTTTTCGAACATTTTATCTCAAAAATTGAAATGGGCAGCAGAGGTGGCCTTTTTGACGGAGAATGCCCCATACATATGTGCTTATTTTTATTCCGGCTTTTCTCTTAATTGGCTTTATTGATCTAGAAATCCTTTTACACGATTAAAGTAGTGACAAAAATATTTGCCGGAAACTATAATTCAATACGAAAAACAAAAGTTGATTAAAAAATTATAGTTTAATTATCGGCATTTGCAGCCGATTCGTGACAACATATGCCCCATATAAAAGTTTTAGACTTGGTATGTATAAAATAAGTAGTTTACGACGAGTAGAAAAAATGAAAGAACAACACGACGCTTGCAGAATGATCCTAGAAGTTTTAGTATAAGAGAAAGGTCTGAATAAAATTTGTTTATGTAATTTTCACATATATTGATGTAAAGAGCATAAATTGCGTTCATGGTAGTTCAGAAATCCTGCATTAGAGGCGCTAAAGTCAAAAAAACAAGGAAAGATGAGTGCGTTTGACAAAGAGCGCTAGCCTATTTCCCTTACTCTTTGCCTCACGCGCGACCCGAGTTCGTAGAAGAAAAATCTGCAATAATCTGAAATACCGACGTCGAGTGAGTTTCACCGTCAGTCTAGCATCGCCTTAAGCCCAGTGCAGACTGCACTAGCTAGGCTTTCAGCCTCGATCATTAAGGCATGGATAATGAAACGAGTGTCTAATTCATCAATTGGTCAATCGTATTATATGCTGCAAATGCGGCTTTTATAGAGCAAAATTACATTTGAGAATAATGCGATTGTATAAATCGATGAATTAAGAACTCATTATTACAAATATGATAACAACTTTATAACAATACAAAAATCTTATTATTTAAACATTACATAAAACATAAAATAAAATAATTTTAAACTATTGCAGATACATTGAATTTACTTTAATAAACGTATCATAATAATATTTATGAAATATTTTGAGCAATATTACTAAAACGTTTTTTAAACATTCGAAAATATCACATTATTTAGGTAATGTTTTAAAAACATTTTTGTAATATTGTAACAAACGTTGTAAAAATATTTGGAACAACATTACTAAAATGTTTTATAAATATTCGTAAATATCATATTATTTAGGTAATGTTTTGAAAACATTTTAACAACGTTTATAAAAACGTTAAAAAAATATTTGGAACTACATTTTTGCAAGTTTTTTTAACATTCGGAATTTTCACATTAGTAGATAATGTTTTAAAAACATGTATACAATATTACAATACAAGGTTGATAAAAGTTACAAGAAATCAATGTTTCAAAAAGGTTAATCTAATGTTCCTTGCTTACTGGGAATTTATTCATTGTATTTGCGAGTGCGTTTTTAATACACTTAAAGGCAACGTCCCGCTCAAACGATGTGAAAAAGATCGACTGAGTAAATACAAATCGACACTGCGACGTATTGCGACAAAACGCGAAAATTGGAAGGATAAGAGACAACTTGTGGTACAACGAGGCGGATTTTTACCCTATATCATAGGACCCATATTGGCCTTATTAACACGAATCATCGGAGGCACGGAATCATAAGAATAAATCGCAATGGAAAGGGCAAAAAAGATGGTTTTAATTTCTACAGAAAATCTTGAGAGAATGCAGCAACAGCAGCAACAACAGAATAAATCGATTGCTGTAGAGCCGAAGGAAAATATCACGACGGAGAACGGTGAAAACGATAATAATAATTCCGTACAAACTCCTGGTACCTTTCTGACACGACTCGATGCGGAAATGAGTCGTATTCTTAATTCACCTTACCCGCGTAACGAGGATGAGAGATAGAAAATGTACAGAGAGGTACTTTGGCGGTATCTTTACTATATCCGAGAAGCGCGAAAACAAAATGCAACCAACGTAACCGAAATTGTCGACAACGAAACACTCCCGGAGGAGATCAGCAACAATAGCGACGGCGAATCGACGCTCGTTTCTCACGATATCCCCCAAAAATCGCAAATTTCTGCTAATCTTTCTCATTTATCCGATATCGACGATACCGTGATAAAAAGAGAACATAGCCTTCGATTGCTGAAAAGTGCCGGAAAAATAGTAGAAACTGTCCCGAAATCGTATCGCGCTCAAGCTCGCTTACTGATGAAACATTTGCTCGATAAAGCGGTGCCTGACAGAATTAATTGGAACGAGAATGGAGTCGTGACTATAGATAACAACATTGTAAAAAATTCGAATATCAGCGAGCTGATGAACGACATGATGCGAGAAAGAAAAACCGTGAAACCACCAGTAGGAAGAGTTCAGTTTGCTCGATTACTACGCAGCTTAAACACGCATTTGGCACTGGTAGGGAATAAGCGACTGTTAAATGGCACCCTCGCTTTTTCTTCCCCGATTAATGTGAAACATCGGCCTTCGTCAAGTTCCACGCCGATTGCAACGAAAACATATTCAACGAGATCGACAAAACGTCAATCGGAAAAACGCAAGAAGCAGGTACGAGAAGAAAAAAGAGCCCCTGATTACGCATTGTATCTGTCCCCTTACTTTCGTAAAGCCTATCCATCTACAACTTTTATGAAAAACGTGGATTCGCTTCCTGCGCGAAAAAGGCGTTTGCTAGATTGGAATACACTGAAGAAATAATCGATAATGTCGGAACTTGAAAAATTATACTACGATCCCGCGCATTACGCCGGCTTCTCAGCAGTGGAAAATCTGACACGTGCCGCTAAGCCGAATTTCACACGTAACAATGTCGCTCGCTGGCTGGAATCGCAAGATGCGTACTCGCTGCACCGTCCACTGCGCCGAAAATTTCCTCAACTGCATTACAACGTAACGAATATCGACGATGTGTGGGAGGGCGATTTGATTGAGCTGCGAAATCTTAAAAGTTATAATGACGGATATTCTTATATTCTCGTGATTATCGATGTACTCAGTAAATTCGTTTGGGTGGAACCATTACGTGACAAAACAAGCGTATGCGTGACAAAAGCTTTTCAACGTGTATTCGCGAGAAGCAAAGGACGAATACCTATATACTTGCAAACTGACAAGAGTAAAGAATTTGTCGGGCGTGCGACGCAAAAGTTTTTGGAAAAAAACGATATTAATTTTAGAGTAACGCGCAATCCCGATATCAAAGCAGCTGTCGTCGAACGTTTTAACAGAACGTTAAAGGAACGAATGTGGCGGTATTTTACGTATAAAAATACGCGTCGATATATCAAAGTTTTGCAGGATATTGTGCGTGCGTACAATCACACTCGTCATTCGATCACCAAAATGCAACCCGCGGTTCAAACGAGAGAAAATGCTCGTATCGCGCGTGAAAATATAACTCGACGGTGGAAAGACGTTAACAAAATTAAGAATGCTAAATACCATGCTGGCGATCTCGTCCGCGTCAGTAGAGCGAAAGGCACCTTCGAGAAAGGATACGAGGCGAACTGGACCGAGGAGATATTTCGAATTCATTGTGTTCTTGAATGGCGAAAACCTTGTGTGTACGAATTAAGCGATTTAATGGAGGAGGTCATAGACGGAATCTTTTACGAACAAGAATTAGATCGAATCGAGAAAAACCTGTAGGAGGAAGAATTTATTGTGGATCGCGTGATAAGGAGTAAAGGACGTGGTGCTAATAAGCAACTGCTAGTTAGCTGGCGCGGATATCCCAAATTCGACTCTTGGATCCCAGCTTCGAGTTTATCGAATCTCCGAGATGACGGCAACGGACCAATTTCACATGATTCTTCCAAGCAATAGCAGTATGCAGTATTTTCCGGAAAATACTACTTCCTTGTTCATCACGGAGTTACCTCAAACTGTAGAATTGCATGGAGAATGCGAAGTTGCACTGTAAGCGAGATTCAATTTCCCTGTAGTTTTTTTCACGTACGTCAGTTTCCCGAAAATGAGCTCAAATATTTCTTTTCCACAGAAGATATATACGAAATACGCAATGGATCATATGTGTTGCATCATAGAATAATACAGAATGGTATTTACGAGACTATCGAGAATCTTATCCATGAGATTAATGAAGCGTGCCGAGATTCACATTTTGTTTTCGAAATACAAAAAGAGGGTAGTAAACTCGAAATAGGACTTAGCTGCGACGTGGAAAAATGTCGTGTTAATCATTATATTAACTTTTCCGATAATCTTTTTCGAATATTAGGATGCGAAACGGAATTAGGCATAAAAGATAATTTATACTTTCGTAAGATTATGATAAACAATTCCGGTGAATGCATGACTTTTCTCAAACTCGGATTTAAAATGGAAAACGGTAATCGAATTTATTATTATCACAGTAAAGAGCCCTGTAGCCTGTGGCGTGGTATTCCAGATAAGCTGTTCGTGATATTTGTGAATCTTATATAAGTATGTGATGTACAAACCCCGCTTCTCCGAATAGTCCCGGTCGAGTCACGCGAAAGTAATTACGCGTACGGGACGAATCAGGTGAAACATTTCTCTTTTCCATTTTGTATTCCGTTGCGACAAACGCGTTTCCGCAGAATCGAAATAGATATAAAAGATCAGCTCGGAAAAAAAATACCATTTGAATCGGGAACCTTGACGGTGACATTGAACTCCAGATGTGCTCGATAATTTACATTAGAATACAGTTGAAATAAACGTAAGTCTGCGATAAACAAAAGAGAGAAAATTAATTTCACCATGGACTATGAGGAATATTACGAGGCGCAAAGCGGAGGTGCCGGCGGAAGAAGTGGGGGAATTCCACGGGTTTTTGTCGGCTCGCCCTATCAACGCGGACATGGTATCGGAAGTTTTCTCGGTGGATTATTTAGAAAAATTTTACCTTATCTAAAGAGGGGTGCACGGGCATCAACGTAATGGAGGATGTCGAGAACCATACCCCGTTGAATGAGGCATTCAAAAATCGCTTTGCAAAATCGGGGAAAAACCTCAAAAGAAAAGCCACAGAAAAAATAAAAGACTTGATGAAAGTATCGGAATATAAAGTATCCGTAACAACTCCGATGCTTCAGTTTCTTCACGGTTACCACGATCCTCGCATCGCTGAGAGAACGTCGCTTTGTAAACGTAATCGTTCAGTCAAAAGAAAATCAAAAAAAAGTGTACGCAGAAAAGGCGCTAAAAAATCGAAGAAGAAGAAAAGTCACGGAACAACTCGAAAAACTAAAAAGTCATCCGGCACGAAACGCCGCAACAGCAAGAAGCGCAGTGTATCCGACATATTCTCGTAATCCTCGCACGAATTAGCGTTATCCATAGTGCGTCGTGATAAGTATGTCCTTCCTTCATACCCATTCGAGCGAGTGTTTGAAGAGTAAACTCGATCTCTTCGCTTTACCGCCTACCCAGACTAGTATCGAGAGTGCTCAATGGATTTATTACAAGCCCGTAACATCGCTCGCAGACGACGCACCAATAGAATTTGTTATACCCGGTCATGGAGAAGACTACCTGGATCTCACGCATACTATGCTAAGTCTCCGTATACGTGTAGAAACGGGAACAAATACCGCCACCGCCGCCGCCGCCGCGCCCAAAGTAGGCCCTGTAAATCAACTGCTGCATTGCATGTTCAATCAAATCGACGTGTATTTTCAATCAAAAACTCGTGTCACCTCCAAACAACGCTTACGCTTATCGCGCATACATCGAGGCGTTATTAAATTATGCTTCACCCGCAAAAACTTCCCATCTCACATCTTGTCTGTTGGACATGGATACTCCCGGTTTCATGGACGAGCCGGTAGATTCGCCAACAAATCAGGCTCTCGTGAGACGCGCTCGTTACATTCAAGGAGGACGCGCGTTAGATTTCATAGGACATCTTCACTGCGACGTTTTTAATCAAGATAAATTCTTAATTAACGAGGTGGAAGTTAGAATGAGACTCGTACGTTCCAAAGATTCGTTTTGTCTAATGGAAACAAATTCCACGTCGAAAATCCGCATTCTAGACGCTAGCCTACTTGTAAGAAGAGCAAAAATAACTCCCGGAGTATTACTAGCGCATGCGAGAATGCTGAGTAAAACCACTGCCAAGTATCCCCTTACGAGAGTCGAAGTTAAAACGTTCACGATACACTCTGGTCGTGGAAGAATCGTTAGACAATGTAATACTTGGACAGCTACCGAAACGAATAATAGTTGGCTTTGTTGATAACAAAGCGTTTAACGGCGACAGAAAATTAAACCCGTTTAACTTTAAGAATTACGGCATAAATTTCTTTTCGCTCTACGCTGACGGAATGCAGATTCCAAGTAGACCGTTACAGGCAAGCTTTAAGAAAGACGAACCGCTCTACATTGAAGCGTCACACCCTCTTTTCCATAGGAACAAGCATACATTTTTTGAACGAAGGAAATTCTATAAGCAGAGACGATTACTCTAACGGATATTGCCTCTTCGCTTTTGACCTTACACCCGATCTATCGGGTAATTGTGCTGGGCATTGGAATCTCGTGAAACATGGAAGCTTACGACTAGAAGTGAGATTCGAAAAGGCACTTACCGCGACCGTTAATTGCATCGTGTATGCCGAGTTCAATAATGTTCTAGAAATCGATTCATCTCGGCAAGTCATAGTCGATTTTTCTGGATAGTTTCTTATAACGCAGAGAGATCAACAACAAGAACATTGTCTGTAAAATGTTCACCCCCATCATTTTTATTGTCACCACCATTATTAAACTACCGTATGCCTAAAAAAGAATTCAGTTTGGAACGAGACTTGGACGTAGCCGGTTCGATTAAGAAAGCTTGCGTAAAGTATAAAACTATGGACATAGTCATCGACATTCAAGGTTTTCGCGATGCTGAGGAACAATTTATTCCGAAAGAAGTCGCGGTTGTCGCTGTTAACACTCCAATCATCGGACAATGGATTATAATACGACCTTGCCCGTTTGACGAGTTGCCTGTAAATTCGAGACATGAAAACAACTGGCTTACGCGCAATTATCACGGCATCGAGTGGTTCGACGGCGAAGTTAATCTCAAATATTTCAAGCAACATCTACGAGAAATTACTCGACAAGCACGCTACATCTATAGCAGGGGACATGAAAAGGCGCGTTATCTACGCAATCTGCTATCCAGAAACGTATATAATCTGGAAGGCATTTCTCCAGCCTTCAAAAATTTACCCGATGTCGAGGAGAGTGGTCATCGATGCACGTATCACGGATTTCGCGCAAAAGCAAATTTTCACTGCGCGTTGCGCAATGCTTACAAATTGAAACGCTGGTTAATCGAGCAAAATAGTAGTAGAAAACGATGAAAACGACAGCGAAGAAGAAGAAGAAGAAGAAATAACATACAAAACAGCATCGGCTATAGCCGAAGACGAGAAAATAATCCCACTGCCGTCGTATGAATTCACTCAATTTTTACATGCGAAATTTTACATGCGCTGCGCCAATTAAACGCAGGATACACAGGAGTCTATCCAGCCGACAAGCTATCGAAAGTGTAGACGAGGTCGACCGCCATCGTTGCCAACACGGATGATCACAATCAACCTGGCCAACATTGGGTCGCCTTTTACATCGACAAACTTGAAAATGGAACATATTTCGATAGCTACGGATTACCTCCCTCGGATTCTAGATTTCTCCGATTTCTGCGATTGCGACGAAACTCTATCACGCATCAATGGAACACCACACAGTTACAAGGAGCGCTTTTCCAAACTTGCAGGCAATACTGCTGTGTTTTTTTATATTTCATGTGTAACGGCTATAATCTTAATCAATTTCTCAATTTATTTTCTGTCGAACACACATACAACGACCGACTAATCGCAAAATTATTTCACAAATTTTTTCTTTATAATAAAAGAAAATGCGTGATGAAATCATCTGTATGCTACCCCATTCAATCATGTAACTTAAAAATGTAAGAATATACTCGTAGAATGTATGAAAAAAAAAGTTGAATGTTTCAATAAATACTCTTTTGTAACTTTTAAAACCGAATTATTTTTTCACACGACCTGCCTAATGCCAAGACTCTATCTCCTGTATGTAGTAACCATTCCTTTGAAAGCATATGTATATCGTAAAAGGCATTTCCGTCCTTTCTATCGTAATTTCCAGATAAGGTTTTTCGACTTCTCAGGCCTCTTTTACCCGTTCCCCACTTTGCTGCTAAATTTTTCCCAAAATACCTGTTTTTCGACCAATCCGCTCCTGGGGCAGCCGTAGGAGAAACTAAGGGAGGGTCCCAGATGCGCACGGACCCAATCGGACACCACTAATCACGTAATCTAATCTAACCCAACCAACGGAAATACTCTCGGCATCGGCCGCTATAATTGGTGGTGTCCAATTGGGTCTGTGCGCATCTGGGACCCTCCCGAAACTAATAAGCACACTCTAATTCCTCCCGGAGCCGTCCGCTTTACTTCCCAATAAAAACGCTCCTGATATCGTCAGGTCTTCCTCGCCCTTCGGTCCTGATATCGTCAGGTCCTCCACGCCCCGCTCCAAATTTCGTCAGGCCCTCCCTCCACTTGGCCCTTTTACTGCTAGCGCGTCCACCAACCCCCTCCACTTCACTGATAAGACTGGCGCCAGTTTTCCCCCCTTCCTCCCTGTGACGTCATTTGTTTTGACGCCCCATGGCTAACCATATACTACTACTATGAATACCGGTCTTGGATCGTTGCAGTTATTATAAGAGGAGACGAAACAATAATCAAAGATAAAAAATTAAATTTTAAAATGTCATCACGTTAAAAAAAATAAACATGAAATAAACAATAAAACTTTTCTCTTATCCTCTTTACTTTTCGAGCTTGTTAGCGTTATCAATTTTGATAGACTTGTTAGAGTGCAAAAATTGTTAGCAAAATTAATTTAGTATTTAGGTCCTAATTTTGAAAGTTTGGAATGTTTTATGAATATTAATCACTAACGGTAATTATAATTAATACATTTATTTCGAAGATGCGAAAAATGTTAAGCGCATAAAGAAATATTTTAATCAAAAACTTTTTTTAAATTTATATGCAAACTATTTATTGAAAACTATATAATTTTTATAACAAGTGTTCAAAATAGCCTCCCGATTCCTCAGTACATAATGCGACTCTTCTCATAAAACTTTGTCGCACGTTACTCAGCATCGTTGGTGTAATATTGCGACTAGCTGTCTAACCACAATCACCCCTTACAAAAAAAAACTATGCAAAAAATTTATTGATATACTATATAAAAACTGCAGTTTTTCAACAGTATTCTAGTAATTTTTTCGTATTCTTGTAGT
Source organism: Solenopsis invicta (assembly GCF_016802725.1). Classification (NCBI taxonomy): domain Eukaryota; kingdom Metazoa; phylum Arthropoda; class Insecta; order Hymenoptera; family Formicidae; genus Solenopsis; species Solenopsis invicta. The sequence goes on along the minus strand of NC_052679.1, from coordinate 8,195,192 downwards.
TTTTTTCCGTAAGGGACCATTCAAACATTGATATTATATTGCTTCTGAACATGCGTTTTTTTCGGGCAAAGGAGAATCTCTTCTGTATAAAGGTATTCGGCGATTAATACAATTGCCACTTCGTCCGTCCATAAAAAAATTATTCTCAGAAATTATTATTCGAATTATCTATGTCAATTTATGATAAAAATATTAAATAATACAATTGCATTTTTTTATATCATCTATTTTTTTGTTTAATTGTAAGAAATTATTATTTTTCTATTTATTATTTAAGTAAACGTTTTTTATTGTTAAACATTTGCACGCATGCATTATAAAATACAACTTGCACAATAAAAAAATATTAGGAGTACAAATTGAAAACCGCCGTTTTTTGTCAAAATTTGAGGATTGATTGTTGAAAAATGGTTACATACTTATTCTTGAAAGTATTGTCCATCGCTGGCCACTACTTTCTCCCACCTTTCGGGCAGCATACGAATCCCGCGTCGAAAATACTGCTCGTCTTTTGCGGCGATCCACGAATCGACCCAGTTTTTGGTCTCTTCGTAATAATGGAAGTGCTGCTCAGCCAGGCCATGCGCCATTGATAGGAACAAGTGGTAATCTGAAGGGGCGATGTCAGGAGAATATGGCGGATGAGGTAAGACGTCCCATTTCAATGTTTCCAGATAGGTTTTAACGACCTGAGCAACATGTGGCCGAGCGTTGTCGTGCAGCAAAATCATTTTTTCGTGTATTTGCTCGTATTGTGACCGTTTTTCCTGCAATGCTTGGCTCAAACGCATTAGTTGTGCTTGATAGCGACGTTCTGTGATGGTTTCACCCCAATAATACCTCTAACTTTGCGCCTTCAAACTTTTTCACCGATCCGGGACGCTCCTTGTCCTTTATGCCAAAATCACCACTTTTGTAGCGTTGAAACTATTCTCGACACGTTCTTTCACTAATGGAAGCCTCACCATAAGTTTTTACAATCATTCGACGCGCCTCAGCCGCAGATTTTTTCGAATTGAAGGCAAAAAGCAAAACTTCCCGCAAATGACGCTTATTGGGCACAAATTTCGACATTTCGATCACAAAAAAATATATAACGCCGATAAAAATTCACAACTGCAATGATAAGGAATTGTTGCCAGATGCCCAACCTTACATTTAAAATTTTTGACCTAACGTTTGGCGCCAGCATTTACTACTGGCGCCATCTACTGGAAAACGGCGGTTTTCAATTTGTACTCCTAATAATAAATTATTGAAATAATATATTAATCTTACATTGTTTAAAATTCAATCACAAAGTCTTTCTTAACGTGATAAATTTTGGAGAAACAATTTTTACGTCGTGTGTCAATTAAAAAAAAATGTTTTCAATTTTTTTTAATAATTATGTAGCTTGATATTATGTACATTGTATAATGTGTTCAATACATCTGATATTAATATACAGATTTGTTGAAATCGCCAGTCTTACTTGATCGACCATTTCGTCGCGTTAGGTAACGTTTCGTAAACGCGTTGATTCGTGAAGAGTGCTATGTTGACAAAATCGGCTATATAAAATAACGAAAAGTTCATGTGTCAGTTGTCCCTTATTAAGATAATGATTAGCGTATAGAACTGTTGTTCTCTTTGCGTTTTTATTACATTTTTCATAATTGAGTAACATATTTGCTAACTTTTTAACTGTAACGAAGATGCGGTTTTATTGATTGCATTACTAATGTTACTTTTTACGTTATGTGTTTTTTGAAAGAATGTCAGAATGAAAAAAATGCTGATTTGTCTTTTATTCACATTTATTTTAACGCGGGAAGAGAAGAACATGGAGCCTCCTCTCGCGTTAAAATAAATGCGAATCTGACAAAAGACAATCGACCTGCGAGCCAGAGAGAGTTGTTGGTTAGACAAAAGTTATGCGAGAAAAGCGACAGCGTAATAGTACAGTCAATAATGCCTCCACGTTATACTAACGAAGAGTTAGCAAAGATGGTGCTTAATTATGGTGAATGCCACCAAAGCAAAAGAAGAGCAACAGCTTTACATGCTAATCGATATCCTAATCTACGGCACCCACCACATTCATTATTCGGAATTTTATATCGCCGTCTTTGCGAATCTGGTACACTACATGCATCAACGCCCACGAAATGTGCGTCAACGGGATGAAAGAGAAATTGAGCAAATAAGAGAGGCTATGTCAACAAATCCGCATATCAGTACTTGATGTGGGCGCGATTTAAATATACACCACACCAAGTGCATAGAGTTATAAAAAAAAATTTGGGATGGCATCCATTTAAGAGACATACTACCCAGAAATTGTTTCCACAAGATCTACCTCGTCGAGACAGATTTTGTGATTGGATCTCAGGCCAAATAAGTTTAAGCATTTACGTATGTAATAAATAGAAAATTAATAATTTGTATAATTTCCAAAAATAGTTATAATTTATAAATGTAACAAATTCTAATATATTATTACATACTTTTATTGTGTAGGTTGACATTGACAATATTGCAAACGATAATTTTTTGAGAAAAATCTTATGGTTCGATGAGTGTACATACGTTTCAAACCGATGGACATATCAATCGACATAATGAACATCACTACGCAGAAGAAAATCCCCATTGTTGCAAAGAAACACATATACAAGGGCACTATAGTGTAAATGTTTGGATAGGGATTTTAAATAATACCATTATCGGGCTATACTACTGTGTCCAAAAAGTAAGGTGACATTGCATTTATTTCGAAAATTCTTTATTTATTCTTGCAAATCAATTTCGTTCCCTTCAAAGTAATCCCCCCCTGATATAATACACTTATTCCAACGGATTTTCCAATCTTCGAAACAGTTGTAATAATCGATTTCAGGAATGGCCTTTAGCTCCTTCTTCGCAGCGGCTTGAATCTCTTCTATCGACTCGAAACGGTGATTCGTGATTTTTTAACCAAAAACTCGACTAATATCGTTCCACAACCACCGTATTCACCTGATTTGGCTCCATGCGACTTCTGGCTATTCAGCAAACTCAAGCAAGTGGATAGAAGAGATTTAAGCCGCTGCGAAGAAGGAGCTAAAGGCCATTCCTGAAATCGATTATTACAACTGTTTCGAAGATTGGAAAATCCGTTGGAATAAGTGTATTATATCAGGGGGGGATTACTTTGAAGGGGACGAAATTGATTTGCAAGAATAAATAAAGAATTTTCGAAATAAATGCAATGTCACCTTACTTTTTGGACACAGTAGTATTTCTTTCCAGAAAATATTAATATTACGGAAGTATATACAGAATTTTTAGAAGAAACTCTGCCAAATTTGTTAAACAATGTGCAATTAAATATACCCCAAAACAAAATTGTTTTTCAACAAGACGGACATCCAGCTCATACGGCACTTCGTACACGGGGAGTTTTAAATGATAGATATCCAAACCGATGGATAGGGATACATAGCAATCTTCACGAGTGGCCACCGCGATCACCTGATCTCACACCCATGGATTTTTTTACGTGGGGGTATATACAAGATCAGGAGTATCAAACAATACCAACCACTCGTGAAAATTTAATAGAAAAAATTGAAGCAGCTAGTCGCAATATTACATCAGCGATGCTGAGTAACGTGCGACAAAGGTTTATGAGAAGAGTCGCATTATGTATGGAGGAATCGGGAGGTTATTTTGAACATTTGTTATAAATATTATATAGTTTTCAATAAATAGTTTGCATATAAATTTGAAAAAAGTTTTTGATTAAAATATTTCCTTATGCGCTTAACATTTTTCGCATCTTCGAAATAAATGTATCAATTATAATTATCGTTAGTGATCAATATTCATAAAACATTTCGAACTTTCAAAATTAGGACCTAAATACTAAATTAATTTTGCTAACAATTTTTGCAATCTAACAAGTCTATCAAAATTGATAACGCTAACAAGCGCGAAAAGTAAAGAGGATAAGAGAAAAGTTTTATTGTTTATTTTATGTTTGTGTCTTTTAACGTGATGACATTTTAAAATTTAATTTTTATCTTTGATTATTGTTTTGTCTCCTCTTATAATAACTGCAACGATCCAAGACCGGTATTCATAGATCGATTCTTATAATTAAGATCATCTTAAGTATCATTTTAAGATGTCATCAACTAATCAGAGAACCGTATTAGCATCTTAAGACGTTACTTAAGACGATCTTGAAATGAGAATTGACTGTGAATACTGGTCCAAGTCTGTCATATTTAATTCATAAATTGATAAAAATGCGCGCAATCCACTCGATCGATAACGATTATGCCGGTATATGTACATGCCGTCGTTACCTACTGATCCTGCCTGCCCCTGGCTCCTGCCGTATGCAACCATTTGTGCGTCCTAAATGTATCTGCAACACCCTGTACAATCAAATACAAACAATTCGAAAATAGGATCCGCTTGCGCTTTTTAAATATCTTCAAAAATGGCGAAGATAGCTCTCACTCCTATCTTTAAATTTTGGTACAATCACCCTCTTGGAGGTACAAATGAAACAAACAATAGTACAATTGGATACAAATGATGCTGAATAAGATAGTATTTTGAAAATTGTTGTAGCTTAAAGTGGAGTGCTAATATTTTTTTACCCTTCTGTAATTTTCAACAATGTCAAACGATAACTGCATACAGTTGACCTACTGACGACTTGTATTCGAAAACAATAAAGCTGATTGATTTTTCACAGCTTTAGATTTTCTTATATATAACGGTAGCTTGTCGAGATCAGGTCAGACGAAATCTTTTTGGGAGATAATATTTTGCGAACCAAACGAGTGAATCAAGTTGACTCTCGTACAACACTCATATTCGTCAATAGAGACTAAGATCTCTTTTTTTATTATACATATATATTAAAACACACTTGTGTAATGAGGCCAAGAACTCTTTGTAATTATTCGTGTAACGAGGCCTCTTTGTAATCCATCTGGAGATAATAAACATTTTTACCTAAACGTAATCAGTGTATGGAGTGACCTTCCGTATACAACGAAACATAGGGAGCTGTTAATACTAGAAATGATAATTCTTAGAGAATGATTTTGTTTATGCATTTTTGTTTACCCGTAAGCTCTTGGCAAAAATCTGTCATTAAGACTTATATATATATATATATCTTCTATGTACTTTTTTTTGTCCATCTAGTTAACAAAATATGCAATTTGTTTGTAATTCTTCTAGACGGATCTTTGTCAATAATTTCGTATGTAGATTTGTCAGAGAGCATCTCTTCAATCCTACATATGTAACGCTGTTTATTTTAACACGACAATAATATTACCTTCATTTGCCCGCGTGAAAAGGATGTCCGGATGCTTTCTCACGAATCTTTTTGTGTAGTTTAACCATTTTATAACCGCGTTGCCTCATTGTCTTTTAATTTTTTATCTACGCAAGATAATATACTGATACTATTTATCGCTTTGTTTCTTATCTTATTCTTAAAATTTTCGCTATAATAGACGTACGTACATTCTTCTCTAGATGTTTTATAAATTTTATAATAGTGCTTCCTTTGTATTTATTAGTGAAATGTAGCTCAAATCTATCGCCGAGTTGTAAAAGATATTGTACCTCATCAGGGATGTCGATCTTAATAATAAACCATTTATTGATAAGCTATTTATTGATAAATCATTTTCCTTGTTTTTCATCCAGCACAGACTCTCGTTTCTTTATTTACATTTCTTTGATCCATCTAGCCATAAATTTTCGCCAGAGTAGCTTTTATTGCGAACTTATCGTCGTCACGATAAGGTTGGGGGGTGGAGGGGATAATTCGTAGGGGCGATGGCAAGATGGCTTTCTTCTCTGCGCAGGACGAGTCTTCCGAATGTGAGTCTTCCACTTGCGACTCTTGCTGCTGATTTTCTGGATTAACCGTCTTAGAACGGAGGATTCTTTGCGTTTCCATCCACGAAACATTGCTTAGATGACTGTGATGCACACGATTGTGGTCCACGATAAGACTCAATAGATCTGCAGGAACGATTAAGAAAAATTAGAAACACGTCGGAAATAACGCGAAATGGTAAATCTCTCTGACGAGCACGAGGGATTTACGAGGATATGAGGAATCGTGAGCAAAAAATGTTTGTAGTAAGCTTTGCTTTACTTTGAAAGGGGCAGGATGCAAATGCGAGATTGTAGTGCAAAACTGTCTAACTTTATATTCCTCTTTCTCACACCTTTGGATTAATATCTAAATCAAACTTTTTATTATTCTTTTTTTTAATTACAAGTTGTTACAATCAACAGAATAAATTATAGTCCATTTATTTTTCAAGAGATTAAAAAAAGGTAAAAAACAGTCTAGTACTTTCCAAGAAAAAGTTGCATTAAAAAAAACAATTCCATAAAAAGAATTTTTTTATTCTGTTTTTTTTTTTAATTACGAGCTTTTAAAACCACCGAATTAAATTATACTCCGTTCCTTCAAATTACTCCCTAATCTGAAGAGATTAAAAATAATTATAAAAAAAGTACAACAATTCCCAAGAAAAAAGTGTTTACATAAAAGTATAAACAATTTTATTAACAAAACGATTTTTTTATTCTTTTTTTCTAAATTATGAGTTTTTAAAACCAACAGATTATATCAATTATAGTCCGTTCATTCCTGAGGAGGTTAAAAAAAAATAAAAACAATTTGATAGAAGTTGTACTCCCCAAGAAAAAGATACGCAAAAGTAAAGAAAGAAACAATTTTACAGTAAGTAAACTTTAAAGATTTCGATGGTATCAAATAACTAAAAAAAGTTCGAGCAATGTGGTTTTTTATACAAACTGTCACGAGTTTAATTCTCCTTGAAATATGTTGTTCAACGCAAAGATTTAAGAGACCGATAATTTTTTATATGGGCGGAATCTTATGTTTAAGGAGTGAAACACCTCTTTGAAGAAAAACGGTATTTCTTTTTTGGGACAAATATCGTTGAAAGTAAAAAAATAGAAAACAATTTTTTTAACAAAAGTTATACAGTTTTAAGAGTACTACTTTACTGTAGTAAAAAAAAAATTGTTTGTTTTCAACAAAATATCTCCAGCAATTAAAGCTTTTTTTAATGTAAAAAATTGTTTTTTAGCCAAATTAAAGGATTTTTTCAAATTCAACTATATATAATAAAATTTAAAAAATTTGAAAAAAAATTTTGATTGTTGGAGATCTCTCAAATTATCGTGTTTAACAACATATTTCAAGGAGAATCAAATTCGCCGGACATTCGTGACAGTTTCCTTGTAAGAATAAAAAGTTTCAAGAAATTTTGCACATGTCAGTACATATAAAGTATATTGACTGATGGACTAAAGCTAGAAAGTGTGTTATGACGTAAAGTTTAAATCTAACAACTATAAAACTTATCATAACGGCACAATTCACAAAAATGTCATCAAACTTGAAAAACAAACTTTTTTTTATTACTTGATATTTGACGTCACAATTTTACATTTTTCATAATTATTTATTCTCTTTTACTTTCTTTATTTGAAATCAAAGCCATAAAAGTATTCTATTAGGTAACAAATTAAACATAATTTTCAAACAATTCTTTTTCTCAGTCGTCTATTTTTAACAGCGGAGGACTATAATCTTTTTTTTTTAAACATTTAGACGTATTCAAAAATTTAACATGATTCAAAATGTGCAGAAAGTAATTTATTAAAAAAAAATTATAAAGTGGATTTACATGTTAAAATGCACCTTCCTTTTTAAACGTGCATTTAATATTTATCTCTCAATTTTTTTTTAGTTTCAAGAGAACTTGAGAAAATCCTTGTCACGTGCAACGTAACATGAGAGACTTCTATAACGAGAATCGTTCGCGTTTGTGATTCGAATTGAAAATGTATTGACGTACTTAAAAAGGCAAGTACACAGGTCACTCGCAAAAAATGATCGGACACTCAACACAAAATGATTTAACACGTTTTTATAAAAGAAACACTAACTTTAATTCAAAAGTTGAATGCAACGAAATAATCAGCGGAATCATTTAAATGTCAGCTGACAGCTCCGCGTTTCGAACAAGATAACAAAAGTCGGCACCGCGCCTTGTCTTGTCCGATCGATTGATCTTCCTTCGGCCAGCTTCTCAAACTCAGCCGAAAAAAGAGCACAACAGTATTATATGTTATCGCAAAAATTATGATACGCGTTACGACCAGGGCTTGTATCAGGAAACTCTTCGGAACAGATTCTGTTTGGAATTGTTCTGTTTCCCCTAAAAGATACAATAGAAATTTAGGGAATGACTGAATAATTCTGGATGGAATTTATTCCGATCAATTTCATAATATTATATGTACCCTGAATCGCAAGAATTCGATGAAACTTTAAAATAACCATTTAAAATAATCGTTTAAAATAAAATATAACATTTTCTAATCCAATGCATTTTTTTTACCTTTTCTACATTGAACGACGATTCTTCGGTAATCATCTGGAGACATACCGACTTTCCACGAATAATTTTCGCTGAGCCATAAAAGTGTCCCGTTTCGAGGCATCTGCTCCGACACATTTCTCTCACATTTTGTATCATTTTGAGTGCGTCGGCGACGAGCGCGCGAAGTTTCCGCCGATGGAAACTTTGGTACAGGTACCATTCTCGGTGCAAGAATCCTGAAAAACGAATTTCGCATTACCGGTTTACCATGCCATTTAATGTCGTTTAATGAAGACATGGAAAACAATCAACATTGCAATTCAAATGATATATTCGTATATGACAAAAAGGAAAAAGAAATCTAGCAAATTTGTAATTAATTTAATTTGTATTAAAATGCAAATTAAATAAATTACGAAATTTTTAGGTGTCTTTTTTTGTTTTAACAGCGAAGAATAATAAATACAACAGAGTAGGCTCGTTGTGTGTTACGAAAATAAGTAATTAAAGATAATCGTATTTTTCTAATTTATTTCAGCGCGTAGTTAGAAAGAATTGGAAATTCTAAAATTATACAAAATATTATTTTAACACTAATATTTTGCTATGACCGTACAGCTCATTTTCTATTTAAATTGTTGAATACAAATCACGTTTTTGAGTCTAATATGCCTTATAAATATTATTCAAAGAGAACCTAAAAAATACAAGTCAATCAGTAGTTTACAAGACATAAATAAAAAACAAAATATGGTCGGGTCGTAAGTGTTTTCTGATTAGGTAAAATTATTATTACGATAATTTAAATAAAGACTAAATAACAAATTATCGTAAATTTCACACGATAAAGGCATCTCTTGCTTTAGTAGATAATACTAAATAATTATTGGTTGTACAAAGAAAATATCTTCTAGTCAAATGAAATTTAGATTCAAATACCAATATGCGTTTTAAATGGTTCAGAAATTTTCAATTTATGAAGCTTTACAACACAAAAAATATGTTTCCAATTGTACATATAATTATTCTAATAGTTTTCGATACTTACAATTAATTTTTAGAGGAGAAGAAGGTATTATGGCTACTGTCGAAAATATGGCTACCCCTATTATCTCCATTAATAGGTAACGTATTCTAACAATTGCTTATAGTGTGACGTGATATCCTGTTCGGCTGTCCGTCACAGGGATCGTAAGATTCGGCCGGGGAGCGCACGCTGCGGCTCTACGTCCTCTCGGCTCGGAGACGGACGTGTCGGCGCGTGCGCTAATAATTTCGCGTCTTTGTTTTGTGTGCGTGTGTTCGTCCTTGAAATTTTAGCGACGTTTTGCGAATTGGCGACTAGCAAATACCAATTTTGTCCAAATACGGAGTCTCGCCCGGCAAAAAGACTGCAGGAAGAAGGACATGCCGTCACTCGGAATTTTACGGATCGTGCGCAGGATCGCAGTAGCGTGCACGATAGGTGATCTCAATTCAGTTAATTACGTTATTTCTTAACGTCGCGCCCGTACGCAACAGTAAGGCCGCTAAATATTGCAGGACGCAAAGAGGGAAAGTCAGACGAAGGGGACATCAACGCTCCACATAGATCATCGCGTGAGAGACCTCGAACGAGGAGCTGCGAGAAGATGCTCCCAATTTGGTCGCGGGGGCAGCGGACAATGAAGAGTACGTAAGGATAGCCATCCAACCTCGGAAAAACCACGGGAAGAGTCGCAAGCTGCCCGAAGACACCGACCTACCTCGAACTGCGCGCTGCAGCACGACAATATGATTAGAGAGTTGCAAGGACCGCGTGATAAGGCGGGACTAAAGGCGTAATCACACTAGTTGCGAGCTCGGTTGCAGTTGGGGTTACAGTTAACAGTTTAAGGTTGATCAATCACACTACATACAGGTTGCGAGTTCGGTTACGATTGGGGTTAGGGTACACAGTTTTTTTTTTTAACGTTGATCAATCACACTATAGACAATAATTCTTGATTAACCAAGCCGGTACGTAAACAAAACAGAATTAACCACAAGACGATTAGGTTATATAACGTGCAAAACAGACGAAGCAATACGCAGTTAAGTTAGGTTATAATTTAGACTTGTGGTTCTCGCAATCTTATTGGCTACTGTTACAACCTCAAGCTTGAAAAATAGACTCGGGTCTAAATTGTAACCTGCAATCTAACCGACAAACTGCTTCTCTCTGATTGGTTGATTTCCAACACTCAACAGTAACCCTAACTGCAACCGAGCTCACAACCTGTAGTGTGATTACGGCTTAACAGCGGGGCGCGACGAGCCCCCGTACATGGGGCGAGAGATCCTGCGTGCCGCTTGCCGAATTTCCTCGCGCTATCGATCACTTTGCTGTGGATGGTCGCGTAAGTGCCATTACGAGCCAAGACGACCTGAGCTACTTCCGCTTTTCCTGTGAGGACGATCTTTGGAGCGAGGCCAACGTCGTGGTGAGACGAACGAGACTATTGTAAAGCCACCGATTTCGCCGATCGGATGAATCGCGCGCGCGGTGGTCGTAATTAGAGTTCGCGTTCCCGGTAAGATTTTCCGCGGAAATTGGAGCACGCAGATGACCGCGTGCTGTCCGCGTACTCGACCGTCGTGCGCCTCATCCGATCAAGTCGCGTCTTAATTTTCTTTGGTTCCGTTTATTGAGAGCGTCGTCGACGCCACAGCCAAGTCGCGTTAATTGTTGTAATATTCTTGTGTGTTGTTCGTAGTAGCGTTTAGATGTGTCTCTGTTTGGCGATCGCGTAGTTCCGATCGCATACTTCGAGCCAAATCGCTATGTAATGTATCTTGTGCGGAATGAGAGCGCGCGTCTAGAGAGTTTTGAGTGTGCACGGTGTATATTGTCGCTAATTAGAATTTAATTCTGACTCTTTCCGTTTCGTGAGCTCGTACCGACGACCGCGTGGTACTTTCCGGCCGCGCCCGTGTCGCGAGAAATTGTTTCAAAGCACTATGATTTAATGTCCGAGATCGGCCGAAATATACACTCGACAGCAAAATTAAGAGATCACCTATTTTGACTGCGAAAAATAAGCGTAATTCAAGACAGTGTAACTTTGTTAAAAATAATTGTAAAAAAATTTTTTAAAGGCATTTAAAGTTTGAAATCTCTAGTTTTAAGATTAATAAATCATTAAACACTTTACAGTTCGTTTACAAAGTTACGCGGATTCAAATAGGGATGCATCAAATCTTGACATTTTTTACAAACTTTGCAAAGCTCCACGACGCAAAATAAAAATTGCACGCAAATGCCGATTACAGCATTCGAAAGGGTGGATCTTTAACTTTAATCTGCGTTTTTCTTGAGCTTTGTACGATTTTTTTCACTGACAATGAGTTAGGCAACACTGCAGCAAAATTAAAAGATTTAGTAATTAAAAAATAATCCACAATACTTTTAATGTTTTATTGCATTATGAAAAATTTTTTATTTTGCAAATTTTTGATTTTTAAAAATTTTCCTAAACTTCTTTTATTTTCTAGTGTAAAAAAAACTTCGAGAAAAATCAACTTAGATAAAATAAACCTTTAAATTATTTTAAAGATTTTGCCCTTTAAAATAAACCCTGGAAAATTGTTTTATAATTTTTTTTTCACAAAGTTTAAATATTGACTTCAGCAAAGATTAAGTAAGCGTTCAACAGCAAAATTAAAGGATCGTCAACAATTACTCTCCAAAAAAGAGTGTAATATGATAAATCAACAAAAATCATAAATCAAATGTTTCAAAACGCATTTCACAGCTTAATGTTTCTACATTCACTTTTAATATTGACTTTGAAAATATATACTGATTTTTTACGGATAAAAATAAAAATGCGGCAAAATTTATTACAAATTTTGCGAGTTTATTTGATGTGAATTGAAAATTGCACACAAATGAGGTTTGCAGCGTTCGAAAGCGTGAATCTTTGTCTTTAATTTGCGTACTTATTGAGTGTTGTACGATTTTTATTCACCGACTTATTCAACATTAAAAAAAAGAACCATTTTTGTATCAGTGTTGCCTAACTCATTGTCAGTGAAAAAAAATCGCACAAAGCTCAACAAAAACGCAAATTAAAGGTAAAGATCCACGCTTTTGAATGCTGTAAACTGCATTTGTGCGCAATTTTTATTTCACGCTGTACAGCTTGGCAAAATTTTTATAATATTTTGACATTTGTCGGATATTTTTTACAAACTTTGCAAAGCTACACGGTATGAAATAAAAATTCCACAAAAATGCGGTTATAGCATTTGAAAGCGTGAATCTTTACCTTTAATTTGCGTTTTTGTTGAGCGTTGTACAATTATGATTTACTGAATTATTCAACATTGAAACAAAAGAGGCCATTTTTGTTTCAGTGTTGCCTAAGTCAGTGACCAAAAATCGTACAAAGCTCAACAAAAACGCAAATGAAAGCTAAAGATCCACTTTTAAATGCTGTAAACCGTATTTGCGTGTAATTTTTATTTCGCGTCATGGAGCTTTGCAAAGTTTGTAAAAAATTTTAGGATTTGACACATCCTTATTTGAATCCGCGTAACTTCGTAAACAATGTGTAAATCGTTTAATGATTTATTAATCTCAAAACTAGAGATTTCAAGCTTTAAAATGCTTTTCTTTTAAATTTTTTTTTTTATCATTTTTGACAAAGTTACACTGTCTTAAATTACGCCTATTTTTCAGAGTCAGAATAAGTAATCCCTTAATTTTGCTATCGAGTGTATTTGTTAATTTTCCAGTTAATTGATGTGTTCTTTTTAAGCTCCCTCATTCTCTTCTATCTTCCCGCCCGCAACGAACTACCCCCTCTACCAATTCCGTGGCTGAGCTACGGTTAAGAGAGCCCGTTATTGCCCGTGATGCAATAAAATATTTCCGCGTTTAATAGCAAGAAATTTCAGCGACCGGTAATCTTGTTATATAAGAGTGGCACGCTCGCTCGGGCCTGGCGCCCAATCTGTTGCTTAATTGTTACGCATTTGAGGCAAACAATATCTGCGAGCTAATTTTTGCGTCTATCTGTCGTCACGGGTGATCACGTAGTTGCACCACGCTCGTGAGTGCGGTCGCAAATTTGGCGCCCAACGTGGGGTCCGAAACGTTGGAATAAAAAAATTCTTCAATTATCGAAATTACAGGCATTGAGAGCAAGAGAACTTTTGCATGTTTTCCTATTGATTTATTGAATTTCTGAATTATTGTCTATATGTTTGATTTATGTCTTTCTGGCGATTTTTATTCCAGGCAGAAACGCGAGATCGAATAGACTTCTATTAGAACTCGGAGGCATCTACGTCTAAAACAACATCTAAAAATATTAAATTTAGACTAAAATAACGTCTAAAATAATGTTTAGGAATATAAAATTTAGACAGCATAAGATTTTGTATTATTGTGTTATTAGACATAAAAGAACCTGATATCCGCACAATATAGAACAGTGGGTCGATTACAGTTGCGTTTCGAGAATCACTATTGATAAAAATCGATGTGAATTTACAAAGGAAATGTACTTACTTTTTGGTAAATTTTATTGATTTTTTTGTAGTTTTTTACTTAAAATTGATATCTTTTGGTCACGACGAGGAAGTTTGGGAACTTGCGGCTCATCCGACTTTGCTTCAATTTGCCACAGTGGGACATGATAGATTGTTGTAGATGTGGGACAGTTTAAGTCATATTGTGGTATAGAGAAAAGACAACGGGGTATATAGCGTTTATCTCTCTAGTAGCAAAATGCTTACTTTATTTTACAAAAAAAAAGCAAATATATTTTAAAACAAATTTTAATACATAAATTTTAATTAATTTTCCAAATTGCAAAAATGAATAAAGTACACTGTTAAATAGTGTCAAATTATATCCCAATTTGATTTAGTTTTAATCATTCCTGTAAGACGTTGTTTATACTCGATGTGTCATTAATTTAATTAAAACAATGGTAGTACATAATTTAATTATATTTTATGTGTTAATTTATAAATTTAAACACAAAAAAATTAAAAATTAAAAATTAGTATAAAAATTCATTATTTTTTTGAAGCAAGCACAAAGTATTACTTTTTCACCGGATGGTAATATTAGAGTCGTCGGCTCCGCCCCTCCCCCGCATTCCTTTCCCGTATTTTTTTTTAACCTAACCTAATTCTATTTTAGTTATAATTTGGCCAAGAATATTTAATTGACCATGTTGCGATATTAGATTTGAAATTATGGCCCACCCTTTCTCGCACTCACCACATTATTAGTGGACTGACTGAGACGGGTTGGGTTAGGTTAGAAAAAATACAGGGAGGGTGTGCAGGGAGAGTGGTGGAACCCCTTCCCCGCCCACCTGTTCTCTGTACGACATGTAAAAATTTGAATTTGTCAGAGTTTTCTTAAAATAGTTTTTTAATTACAACTCCTAAAGTATAGGTAAAATATGTACAGAACCTTATTTGTAGAGCTTATCTCAAGCTTCATTTTTTATTTAACACATTTTTTTGTAAAATATATATTTTCTGAAAAAATGAAAGAAAACTAAAATAATTAAGTTTTTTTTTCTCTAAGTATATCTCAAAATCTGTAGGAGAGCGCCAATTAATTTATAAGGAAAAGTTGATCAGTATCCTTGCCTCTATAATATATGTTAAGGTCAACATGATTGGAGCTGGATCCCCTAAGTGTACAATTACCTTCTAAAGTTTCTGAACACAGGAAAATTTTTAATCAGAAAAATTCTAAACAATGAAAAATTAAAAATATGTAATTTTGTAACAAAGTACTGGGTTTATCTTAAACTAAACTAATTTTCTAAAATTATTTCTACGGATAGTCATATTACAGCCACTTTTTTCCTTCCACCGATTATGCAGTGCATTAGACTTTATAAATCACGTCCAAAATAATATTTTATTACTTTGAGTCTGTCAAACAACATTTTGGCGAATGTAATCGTTTAAGTTTTAATAGAAAATGTTAATTATAAACAAAGTTATTCAATAAAATAAAAATAGGTGTCATGTTACCTATTTCTTCTCTAATATTTGAGTATTCACGTCTTTCAATCCACATATTTTCACTTCTAGTTCTGTCAAAATTAACTTTTCCTTACTTATAATCAAGAATGCATTTTAAAAACAAGTAATTTTACCTGATATTACACAAATTTTAATTCATAAAAATTTTTGGCATTAAAAATAAAACCTAAACTAATATTTTCTCTTTCGAACAAACTAAAACTATTTCTACTTTTTTTATAAAGACAACGACGGATTGATTTTAAGTTTATTATATGTATTTTCAAGAATATGTAAAATAAAAATTGTTAAAAAAAGTATTAATTTGGGTAAAAGATATAAAATAATGACAAAGGCTTTTAAAAAAAAACTTACTATTTTACGAACACTATAACTTAATTTATATTCTAAATAGATATATACTAAAGACATGGAAGATGAGAAGTAATGCATTATAAGTAACAAGTTGCTCTTTACTTTTATTTATAATAGCAAATAAATTAATAAAGACGTTATAACTTTTCATAAAACTAATGTTAACGTCTGGGTTGGGACAATCAAAATTTTGACAAATAACTTTTTACTATTACTTAATGAAATAATTCGTTAGTATACTAATTCGTTAGTATACTAACGAATTATATCTTCTAAAAGTTACGCAACGAGTTTATAAACTCGTTGCGTAATTTTTTTTCATAATAAGTAGCTTGTTAAAAATGATTAATTCAACCCTGACCTTATAAGAAGTTGAATAATGTTCTCACTCCAAAGAGCACAATCTAGTAGTATAATAGTTATAGAAACGTTTATACAACTTTCTTTAAAACTTTATAACTTTTCTTACAACCGTACGGCAACTAAAAAGTACAGATAATAACGTCGTTGAAATGTTTATGTCAACTAAGTAGGGAATCTATACAACTGATTTCTAACGTTACATTAACGACATTAAAACTTGTAACACAACTGTTTTACAATCGACTGTTAATAGTCATTGCATAACGTTACAATAATCTATTTTAAACACCACGTATAGACGTTAATACAACTTTCGCAAACTTCGGCCAATACAAAAATTTTAGTCTGTGCCCGTTTTTTTTTACTTTATAAATTAAAAAACTTTTTTTTAGTTTTTTTAACAGATCTTACTATTCGTATAGCTTATATCTATATTTACTAGCTCGCATATAATATTCCATTAATATTTCATTAATTACAATTGAGCTGCG
Source organism: Solenopsis invicta (assembly GCF_016802725.1). Taxonomy (NCBI): domain Eukaryota; kingdom Metazoa; phylum Arthropoda; class Insecta; order Hymenoptera; family Formicidae; genus Solenopsis; species Solenopsis invicta. Next base: position 8,178,511 of record NC_052679.1, on the reverse strand, counting down.
TAAAGTTGGCCTTCCCCCCCCCACTATTAAAAATCTAATAACGATCATTACTATTCGATTGGTGATCATTTAGTGGTGTTTGGTAGTCGATTCCCAACGATTGATAGTCAAAATTTTAATTAATAATATATAAAAAAAAAGACACTTGCGTGAAGCTGGCCTCCCTTTTATAAAATTCGGCTTTCCAGACTGCATAAGAAATTATAACAGTAAGCATTCTTTTGGTGCTTGCTTACTGACGTTTGGTAGTCCATTCTTGATTATTGGTAATTAAAACTGTTATTAATAATACGAAAAAAAGACATGTTCATGTGAAGTTGGCCCCCTTTCATAAAAGTTGACTTTTCAGATTGCATAAAAAATTATAACAGTAAGCATTTGTTTGTTGGTCGCTTACTGACGTTTGGTAGTCCATTTCCGATGATTGGTAGTCGAAAAATTGTAATAATGCAAAAAGAAGTAATGTATCTGGATAAAAGATTCACCTAAATTTTTTTTTTTAATTCTGTTTATATCGATAGTAAAATAAACTAAATGCGAATAAATTCTCTCTTCTAATTTAATAACGTGATATAATTGTTTCTTGTTTAACTTAGAATTGTGTTTTAAGACCAAAAACTTATCCGGCATACAATTTCGTGAACTTGAAAATGTATATAAAATCACAAAATAAAGATCAACACTAAGATTTAGCAATAACCAATAAAGCATTTCGTTTATATTGTGTTTTCACATATCAGTTGCAGTTCTCTATTTAATATAAAAAATATATTCTATGCTTTTCGTATTTTTAAATTTATTGATAATACATTGTAGCTTTAGCAATCATAATTGTTTTTAAAATATGGCTATATAATTTTGTAATTTCTTTTCGCACTTGCTCACAATATATTTATAATTCATCGCTTTATACTAAATTTATAGGTTAGCTAGAATAATAGCATATACTAATCAGCATTATACTGCATATGCAAGAAGAATACACGGCACATGGAATATGTATAATGATCTAGTGAACTCAGTGCAATACTGTCATGAAGACTGTAAGATAAAACCGCATGGAGTAATATATAAAAATTAAAAAAAATGAACATATATATATATATATATATATATATATATATATATATATATACGTATGTATATAACATGTACAGCTATATTAAAACGCATTCAAAAATTTTATAAGTATACAAAATTTATTTTATAACAAACAAAAAATGAATAATGAATTTTACATACACGCACATAAAGATTTTATTTATCAGAAAAAATATACGACAAAATTATAGTTTTAAAAGTTTGGAAAAAAATTGATTTTTTTCAATTCTTCCGCGGACTTTTTCGCTTTTTTTCCAATGGTACAAAAATTCATTAGAAGTATTTCTTTCTCTGTAGTAATTCTTTCTTCGAAAAGTAATTCTTTCTCTGTAAAAAAATAACTTTCTTAGATTTACAAAATAATTTAGTTAAACTCTGCTTATCTAAAAAAAAAGAAATTTTTATTAAAACATACTTTTTAAGTATATCAAATCGATTAGTAATAAATAATCTCATTTTGAAAGTTATATAAAGGTTTTAGAAACATCATACACGTGTTATTTCTACTCAACAATATTTGCAGTTGTATACACGTTTAAAAACCTGATATTATGACTCAAAAATTAAGTTAAAATATACGGAGTCGTATAAATGTTTTAAAAACAATGCCATAAATATTGCAAAATGACTAATTTATAAAGAATCGTAAAGATTCTATAAATTAAATATTTTATACAAATAAATCGAAACTTATACGATCTATTTATAGAATTGATTTATAGAATTGATTGTATAAGTTTCAAAAACTTGTAATGAACGCTACAAGACAGCTAATATTCAATGAAGTCGTATAGACGTTACAAACTTTTAAAATAAATATTACGTAACAACTAATTTATACAGAGTCGTACAGACGTTATAAAAACTTCAAATAAATACGTATACATAAACTGATTTTTACATAGTCATATAGATGTTTTAAAAACTACAAATAGTTATATAATCGATATTAACTTTTTAATCGTACAATTTTCCAGTATATATCATGTACAAACATTTTATGGAGTTATAAAAACTTTTTTATAACCTTGTGCTCCTTGGGACCAAATCGCTATTATAAAAAAAAAGTAGAGATGACGTAATAGCGTTACTCAACTCATTATTTCTTTGATTAATTATACGGATACATACTAAAATAGAAGTCAATAATTTCTTAAATGTCATATTTGCTTCTTTGTCATTATTTAATAATCTTTTAAATAAATGTATATTTTTAACAATAATTTTTACATTGTTAAAGATACATAGAACATAAATGCAAATAAATATACACTAAAATTGCATTAAAAAATAATATTTTCATTATATTATTGATCTAATGGTTTAATGATTCAAAACATTTCAACTAGTTTTTTAGAAAATTTTCTTTTATTGAGTTACTTATGTGTTACCTGTTCTGAGTGATTTAGAAATATATAATTAAATATCTTACAATCAAATGCAAAAATGTTATAATATTATATGAAAGAATATTTGAATTTCATTTGATTGAAATGCCTTATTTACATAATAATTTATAAAAGTTTGTTGATATGATAAATTATTAATGAATTTTTGCTACAACGAATAACATTAAATCTATGGTGAAACATCTCAATTGTATCGCTGATCTTGTATGGTCAATACATATACAAAAATATAAAAATAAATATAAAGATAAATAAATTTTAAAAAAATTATATGTGCACATCATATACATACATATATCTCAGTCAGAAATAGTTTCTCGAAACAATGTCGTTTCGATGTCGAAAATGCAAGTCAAAAATTTTTGAAATTTTTATTAATTTTAATGGATTTTTTACTCCAATTTTGAGTAATTTTCGATTTCATTCGACATCGAAACAATATCGTTACGAGAAGCTATTTTGATATTTACGAGAATATCGCGTCAAACACAAAAAAATAATTAATTTTTTCTTCTTAAAGAATTATTTCTAACTAGATCAAATAATTGTAAAATCGAAATTGTTTTGATATTAGTTCAAGTTAGGATTATTGTTAAAGGTACTTTCTTTTTTATTTTGTGTATTTAAGATAATAACACTATCGATTAAATTTATTTTTTCAAAAATTGCTTTATTTTTATCGCTTTATTAAAAATTAATTATTTGATTAAGATTATCTAATCGGAGTACATATGCTTTGGTTAATTTGATCAAACATAGAAGGTATTTTATGCTGCAACAATTCTATTTCAAAATAAACATCGGAAGAAAAATATATAGTTTATAAATGTATGTAATAACTTTGGTATACAAAAAAGATAAAACTAGAAAAATCGGTTTGAGAAGAAAAACATCATTAGCTCTATTGCTGACAAAAATTTCTCTGAGATATACTTTTTATATGAATTACTAAACATTTTTCAAAAATATTAAGTAATTAAGTTTTTTCTTTAAATTTTTCATGTATGCATAAATTCTAATATTCTAATATTCTAAACTGAGAAATTTTCTAAGAACTATAAAATATTACAGAAATTTTAAAAAATTCTGGAAATGACTAACAAATATCTAAAAATTTTGAAAATTATATTTAAAAATCTGAGACAAATTTATATACTCCGATGAAAACTTTTCTTAGAATTTTTCTGATTTTCTGTATAACATATATTTTAGAATAGTTCTCAGATTTTTTAATGTAAACTTTAGAATATTTAAAAATACACATATATATGAAAAGTTCGGAGAAAAAATATGAATTTCTCAATATTTCTAAAGTGTTCCAATTTATATAAAAATCCTGAAAAAAATTTCAGATAACTAATAAAATTATTGTTCAAATCGAAGTCGAATGACGTCAATTCTATAAATCATTACATGCGAAAATCATTTTACTTTTCTTTCATGTAATAAATAATAAAAATAAACGATGAAAAAAGTAGAAATGCAATTAGTTAATTTTTTTTTTTACATCATCACATCGTCGAATCGCTGTCGAATCAGTACCGATTCGATCTTTAAACAAATTTTTCCAGAATATAAAATTATTTATTACATATACATACCAAAAATATTAAAAAATGTATGAAACTTCCATTATACTCTTTACATACGCAACTTTTGGTTACTCGAAAATGTTATAATTTCGACGTAAGTTTCAAATCGATCTTAACGATGTCGAAACGACATCGTTTCGAGGAACTATTTCTGACTGGAATGTGTATACTTACGAAACGCGTGTGCAAGATGAACTGTCACTCAATGTCGTCGTTCCTTTCTTATTGATCTACACGCGCCAATGAATAGTCGCAAATCGACTAAATTACACCGTGCAATCACTATGTTATATTCGTGAAGTATACGAGACGAAGGCTCGAATTAATTCAGATGTATTATGGCTGCTTTCTTTTTAGAGGATACAGTCGACACTTTTAACATAAAGCGATACACGTCGTTTTCCGTTTGATACAAACTCAATCGACACTTTTTGACTCTACTCGGGAGGAGAGTCTGAGTGTGTTCCACTAACTACGACGGCTGTCTGAGTTCGAGTGTGCTAACTTGTGCCGATCTGTGTCTTTTAAAAGGAAAGCGGCTTATGTAAAGATGACGAAAGGGACGACACGTGCGTCCCCATTATGATAACCTCCACTACCACCACCGTTACGGTCGTTAAATGATCGTTGATAGAAGTTAATTTGGAGTGTGCTTATACTTATTTTTTACTCGGTTGATATCAATGCTGCGCAGTTTTATCTCTAATCGCTGTTTTAGGCATAACAGTTTTTATGAATAAACATTAGCATTCTACGCGTATTTTCGCATGAATATTTTTCTATCGCGCTATTTATAGTAACACAAAATATTACTACTTCCTATATAACGCTACATATGATCTTGAAATATTAATGCGAGCGCGTTCGATAATTTTATATATTTTGAGATAATTATGCTACGTCTCGTCCGGATGGATAATGGTAGTAGCATTCTGCTGCGTTGTTTCCCAACGGAAATTTAAAGTGCACTAAAATTCGAATTCGGCGCCGCGCTTCACGTTTCTCGCACGGTCTAGTGCAACTCTGTGCTCCTCGCGTGCGTTTCTTCATTGTTTTCGGCGACGTTCCGTTTCACGCATGATGCGCATGATGTATCATTTCGTCCTTGTGTAATATTTGGGCAATTAAAACATTAAAATGATGTACCATACGCATTATGCGTGAAACGGAACGTAGCCGACTACGTTCCGTTTCACGCATGATGCGCATGATGTATCATTTTGTTTTTGTTTCACGTTTGGGGAATTATAAGGATAAAATAATGTGCCATGCGCATTATGCGTGAAACGGACCGTAGCCAAGATATTTTTCTAAATAGAGGCAAATTAGTTGCTTGTCCTGGACTCCCTCAATAATTAAATCGGCAGGTTAACCGTGCCTCAACGAATCTACGTGGTCTCTCTCTCTCTCTCTCTCTCTCTCTCTCTCTCTCTCTCTCTCTCTCTCTCTCTCACACACACATGATGAAAAAAAACTGCTCATCTCGTGATTTTGCGTTGCGAAAACTCTGTTTAAATTTGTATTTTATTCAATAAGAACCTCGTAGTCTTGTAATAATACCAGAGAACGAAGCTGTACCTGGTAGAAAGTCGAATTAAGTATTTGCAGGTTCTGTACAAGCATTAACATTTTTCAAATCGAATATCGATGTCTAGATCCGTTCGATATCTACAAAAGCACTCTTCAGCTAAAGATTGCTGCATCGATCGGAATGAATAAAAATTTGAAGGCGCCTAGTCGAAGGAATACGCAGCACCCTCCCCCCCCCAAAAAAAAAATATGCTGAATACGAGATATAACATGTGGATGTTGTTATCCAATAAATCCTTCTGCTTTTTTTTCAGTAAAAGATCTTTTTCGATCAATTTCATCAACCAAATTAATCAGCACTGTCCACTGTTGCTTATTCAGGTATTTATGACTGCGTATTTTTTTTAATCCCCTCTTATGTTTCTTCGAACACGCTCCCTCGCATATATCATAATTTACTTGGCTTCTATCATGTAGATTTCCGTTTGACATTCAAAAAACTTTCCTATTACCATTTATCTCGTATTTATCAGCGTGACACTTTAAAAGTCATAGGATATCACAAGAAAAAAAAAAGAGAAAGGAATAACATAATATTTTTGAAGCAGTACGAATTTATGGGGAAAAAAAAGGAAGACGCACGAGCACCGCGCGTGTTATCGCAATGATTGACGTTTATCCAAGTATAAATTCTCCGACGTTTTTTTTCTCTTTGCTCCGGACGAAAGAAATAAGAAATGGAGGAGCGCACTAGAACATTCGGCAAACGTTACCGATTATGATTATTACATACAAACGCTAGTGACAATTCCGTAACGCGGAAACACTGAGGCTGCGACAATTTTTTTTTTTTTTTTTGATAAATTTTAGAACGCGCGGCGAAATTTAGGATGCGAATCTCTGTCATGCGTTCATGCGCATAAATAACTATGATGCTGTCAATTTTGCATATACAATATATAACAAATTTAAACGAACGTCATGTAGCGCGCGCAAAATTTACAAGGGGCAGTCAAATGAAAAGGAGACAGACTGTGTAACGAGCATTTTTTCATCTGTCTCGTTTTCATTTGATTGTCCCTTATATAATAAATAAATAAGAAATGCATGAAATATAAATATAATGCATGAAAGATGACGTTTGTTTAAATTTGTTACATATTGGCTATTGGCTACTATTGAAAATATATAGTTTACGTTACGTAAACTATACGTACTATCTATAGTTTACGTTACGTAAACTATAGATTTGCAGTACTAGCAGTGAATTTTGGGATGCACCCATTATATATGCAAATTTGACAACATCATAGTCATTTATGCAACATGAGCGCATGACAGAGGTTGCATTCCGAGTTAAGGCTCTGGCACACACTTTTGCATAGCTGCATAATCATATGCATAAAGAAATTGATTGGTCCATTTCCTTATGCATGTGCTAATGGACCAATTAGTTTTCTTATGCACATGGTTATGCAGCTATGCAAAAGTGTGTGCTTCCGTCTTTACGCATGAAGCGCATAGACTGCATAGAAAGTCGTTCCGATTTAACCAATGCACGCATTGAAAGCACACTGAAAGCGCTAAGGATTTCCCAGATTGTACTAACTGTCCTGAATTTGTGGCACCCCTCCTAACGCATTGACTGCATCAATTTCGACTGAAAGCAGTTGATGCGTCTGATGCCTTCACGCAATTAATACGCTTCATGCGTAATTTGGAACGACAATTGACGACGACGTTATTTTCGCGTTACAGCTAACTGAACGTTTGTACTCGTATATTGCGTTTGTGTATGTGTATCTTTGCAATGGAAGAGCAATTACACGAATAATATTTCTTTCGTGTAATTTGGAATAATGCGATCGGCGTATCTAATTTGTAATTTTTTCAGTTTCGAATTTTTCTCCACGTGACTTACTTAACATTAATATAGAAAATAATATTTGCATATCTCTTAGAGATATGTCTTCAATATTTTGATCATTTTCACTATCTCTCGATGCGGAACTATTGCTTTCATCATTTTTGTTCAAAACATATTGAAGACATTATAATTATTGAAATTTCAGAATTGACGTTTTGTACGGCATCTATTTTCAAATTTATTAGCGCGCAGAGCGCAGAGACAATCGTTCCGAATAACTAAAGCGCATGAAGCGCATTGTTAAAACGAAACGATTTCAAAGCGCTGCGCAGCACTAATGCGTTCCATGCGTTTCATGCGCAATTCGGAACGGGGAGATTTCGCATTTTGAATCTCGTTGCGCGTTCTAAAATTTATCGAAAAAAAGTGTCGCAACCTCAGTGTTCCCGACTACTATATATTTGCATATACTATCATTTACATATACTTTCGTTTAAAAAAATTGTCAAAGATACTAGGGTCAATCAAATGAAAACCGAACATCAGCTATGGCGGGTATTAAGGCGGATGTTTGGTTTTTATTTGACTGACCCTAATAAAAAGATCATATTTTACATACATCGCGTCTAAAATTATTTTCGTCGCAATACGCACATATTGGTTATTTACACATTGCTTTTCATATAGATAAATAAAACGTTAAAGATAAGCAGAGATATTCGCAATTATTATCGCTAATTTTCAATTTGATAAAACTTAAAGTTCACTGGACCAATGTGATAATAACCGATACGAGCTATATTACTACATATCATTCACGTAATACGCAATACTTACGCAGTTCGCCACTATCATATCTAATATATACCACTTATCTTCTGTACAAACATCAAATAAATTATTAAATTAATTAGCAAAATTTAATTTTGTGATATTACATTAAGAGTCTTCTTTAGAGCTGTGCTTTAAATCCGGCAAATATGTGGTGCGCAGTTTGGAGGCAATCTTGTAAATGTTAATAGAATTCATTTAAAAATATTATTGGGTATTAAGAACTGCTTTTAACCGGCAATACCGTATTCATTATCGATTTGTTACTACAATTTCCGGTCTTATTAGGATTATTTATTATATATTGTAAAATTTTTTGCTTTCTGTTGATAGTGTTACGTCCAGCCTTAGGAGTGAGATTCTTATTTTGCAATAAGTCGGATTTAGGGAAGGCGGGGAAGGACGCAACAGAATCTTTAAACTCGTGCTCATACTTGACGGACGTATGACACGAGGGCGAACGCACTTATTTTATGACTCTGGAAATTGGGTCACCGTGCTACAATACGCTTTGACGCCCTTCCAAGAGTCGTGCGATCATCGGTCCTTATTTGAGTCAGAGAATCTCTTTAACTCGGAATCGGATCTCGCGTAATCTTTTACTAGGAGGAGGCGCCCAACGAAACGGGTTAATTTGAGGAGGAAATGTAATAAATTTTAACAGTTAAATTTCTTTATAAAAACTAGCATAACATATATTTTAAGACTAACGTATGTAATGGTATAATTATTATGTATCAATAAAAGAGAAAAGAAGATTTTACATTTGACAATTTGATTTGCCGCATTTATTTATTACTAGAGATGTATTGGTTTAACGTTAATTTTTCTCATTGACTTGTAAATAAAAGAGATAATTAATTGCGAACGTTACATATTTGACAGTTCATAATCTAAATAATAGTATTCGATTATTACAACATTACTCAAATAATTATAATTTATAGATTATTAAACAATTGTTACACATATATATATATATATATATATATATATATATAAAAGCGTATGTATAATTATGAGACATTTTCGAGGGCGATTTGATCAGATTACAATTAATTGGATATATCGGAAAAAGACAGGATATTAACTTCTATGATTATTCTTTAGTAATCGATTTTTAGTTAATAGAAAAAAGGGGGGGTGGGAGAAGAAAGAAAGAATGAATGATAACTTACTATTTTCGTATAGCGAAGGACTCTCAAACGAATCTCGGATTACTAACCTTTTACAATTATGGTAGTGGCCAACGCGGATTTCTGATTGCCCATCGTGTGGAGGTACGCTCGCAGTAGATATTTAGCCCCGTGACACTCGCGGAAAAGTAAAAATGCGAATTTAACCGGCACTGGGTGACTAACTGAATAATGGATTAACGGAGTTGAATGGATATACCCGAGTCTCAACGAATTGACGAACTCAGTGAAGGAAGAGAATAAGTATCGACGAACTGACGGACTCGGGTGGATGGGATGAAACGAAAGAATGAATCCGAGCGTCATAGACTCGAGCATACAAGATGCCACGGACTGTGCGACGGATTAGAGATGATGAAATGGAAAGAAGGAATGATCCTCCTGCTTAGGAACGCTGCTTATTTATATTGATTTTGGCCGATGATTCTTGGAGTCGTGCACCGATTTTATTTATTGTAACGCCTACGCGCTCTTCCACGAGTTTCGATTTAATAACGCTCTTTGTCTCTAATGCTTCGCCGACCGGGCATGTATCAGGCGTCAAAGAGCGCCGTCTACTTAAGGAATCTCATAATTTCTTTTTGACAGTAGGCTTCTCGGTAAACAGCGTAGGTGACTCATTAGCAAACTGCAGAGAATGACAGTTTTTAGAGCAATTTATTGTGGTGTGGGCGCTGAGTTTCTGAAAGCCGAAAGGGCCGCGTACTCGTGTTTATCGACTTCCTGGCTTTAGCGTTTGGTAGGGGAGCTTATGCGTATCTTTCTATCGAACAACGTGTACCCGCTCGAAAGAAAAGAATTGTTACTACGTAGGACGTAACCCCCCGGCTTAGACAAATGTTAGAGGTGCACAACATTTGCAAGAAAACTTGATTCTTTTCTTTCGACGGCTGTTAGTTCCCTTATTTAGGAAGTAAAATTCCATATCTAAGTTCGTTGTTTAGATATGCATTTTTAAATTATATAGAAACAGAAAAGAAAAACGCGACCTTCCAAATCCCCTTCCTTTGTTTCTTTTGTATTTCTGGTCATTTATTTATTATTGTTACTTACTTAACTATTGAGGGCGCGCTTACAATGTGAAAATCCTACCTTGTCTTTTGAATAAAAAGATTTTACATAATTCTTAGAGAAAAGAGTAATGTATATATAAATATAAATGTGTGTGTGTGTGTGTGTGTGTGTGTGTGTGTGTGTGTGTGTTTCAACATATGTATATTTTTTTTGTTTTTATTTTATTATTATAAATATATAAGAAAATTTTTTTTGCTGTTTAGGCAAGAGAGAAATGTAAATATATTCCTAAAATATATATATATATATATATTTTTTTTTTTTTTTATCAAATTTTAGTTCTAAAGCTTACAGGTACGTTGTATGAAAAAAATAAAGGTGCTATAATTGAGTTTGCATGTCACAGCATGCGGGGTTTACACGTCGTAGCGTGTGAATTTTAGATAAACAATTTTGATACGCGTAATTAGATTGTGAAGAGAATTGGGGTAAACGGTATTGCCAATTTTATATTTTTATTTCCTCTCTCCAAAAATGTTTTCAGTTCTTGAGTGTGTAGGCCTGGGTTTCCTTTACAGAGACGAGGAGGTAGACAGGTTTTGCTTGTGTCGGTAAAATAGGTAATATTATCCTTGTGTAAGAGTAATAAGCCCCGTTTTTCAATTATATCTCTTTTAAATGTTTATATATCGATCACGGTAGGTTTCTTGCGAACTTTGCTTATAACTTGATTTTGATTTCCATTGATTCTTCATCTTCATTATCTGTTTCTTCGCTTTCATTTAATTTGTCTGGCGGATCATTTCTGTCTTCTATTTCTCTAATTTTGTCTTCGTGTCTCTTGGAATCCTTGGGTGTCATCTCCTGGCAGGTATTATTCTTAGTCTGGCTTCGAGTTTGCATTCTACTAGGTTAAAATGCCTCGTGGGTCAGCGCCTTTCCGTAATTTGCAGTTGCTATGATTCACTCGGTTCTTCGCATTTGAGCGACATTGAGTCGGAATTTTTTTCGAATGAGTTCTTGTTGGACAACAGATTATCAATCTTCTTATTGTCCGAGGGATGGAGTTCAAAATCTTTGTCTTTTTCTTCTACTTCTTCTTCTTCAATCTTATAATTCTCTTGCTTTTCAAAAATGCAAAAAATGACACCCGAGAAGCAAGAAAAACGAAAAGTTGTAAAAGGTAGGTTTCAAATTATTGTCATCAATCTTATTAAATATCCTATTCTTCCCCCCCATCTCTTGCTGCTTTTGTATCTGAATGAAAAATACTTTTTTCCTTTCTTCAGATTTAACATATGCCTTTCATCATTTAATATATGCTTTTCCTGATAATTCTATGAAACTATTTCCAGCAGTTTAAAGGAATATTTTTAATCTTTATTTTTATTTCTTTTTTCTATACTTATTAATGTACTTTCATGTACATTAATACTTCATGTACATGTACTTCTACATACGTCCAACATCCTCCTTTCTCGTAGCTATTATTTAAAATGAACCATCTTTGATCTTTATTTTTGTTTATCAATATTTGCTTTTTTTTATAAATTTTTCCTTAGATTATCTTGATTCTCCATCTTTTTTCTCCTTTCTTTATCAAACCTCCCTTTAGTCCATAATTGAACTATTTCCTATTCTGCTATTTTTCTTAAGTATTTATTAATTGTAATGTACTAATTGTAATTGTAGTAATGATTTCTTTTTTCATTCTTCTTTCTGTTTTATTGCCAAAATAAGACTATACAAATGTATCCGATAATTTATTTATAATGTTCTATTTGTATCACTGCAATGTCAATACTGTAAATGATATATTTCTTTCAATTACAGGAAACGTAACAGCTCGATCAACAATTGTATCACAACAAATTATTCGTCCTTCCACGACTACTAATGTATTAAAATTAAATATTCAAAACAACGAAAATATTGAAAATTCAATGACAATGCAGCACTCGTTTTGTTGTGGTAAGTTTTATTTTATTTTGTCATTATTTATATGTAGTTATTTTGTATTCACTTATAGCTGGATCTTGGTGTTAATATTTTATTATGCAATTTTGTATACATCTTCAAGATCAAACTACACATTGAATAAATTAGAGATCCTTGAAAAGCTATAACAATAGAATGAAAACAATATCGCGATATTATCACGATTTTAACTGGAGATATTTTTTTTTAACAAATTTTTTACTTGCAATATTTTAAATAAAGGGAGTTTTATTACATGGTTGTTATCATTATTATCTAATCATCAATTTCATCTCTTAGTACTATTTTTTTGTTTTCAACCTATAACTATATCAAAACTAAATATTTGTTTGGCGCGCAGTTTGATGTATGTAACAATATATGTAAAATCATAATATATTGAATAACAAATTTCAGTTGCATTTTTTCAGGTTAATTTTTAATTATTTACTTTTATATATTTCTTTTGTTGTATAGAAAAATGCCGCAAAAATTGCTTAGTAAAATTTGAAACGATTGAAAGGAAACTGAATAGGATTATTCATTTCCTAAAAAATGAAAAAAATGTTGATCAACCAAATGAAATGGAACAAGATGTGTCCAAGTTGTTACCGCATTTTCCACTCACAACAGTTGAACAAACGGAAACATTCAACAATAGATTGGAAGACATTAATGTTCGGCGACGATTTGTAAGTATCTTGTTATATACAAATTAAAAGGTTTATGATAACAGTAAGCTAACGTTAATATTTAGAAAAAAAGAAATTGAAGAAATTGTGCAATAAAATAATGTATGTATTATATAATAGAAACTATTATTTTTATCCCTGCCGCAAATTTACTTTAGAACACTATAGAAATGTCTATAGTTCTTAATGTGTTGTTTGAAACAGGCATTGCATATACGGAATGGGGTTCTCCTTATACGACTTTTATAATTTTTAATAAGATAATGAACATACGTATTACCTTATCAAAAATTATAAAAGTCGTATAAAGAGAACCTCATTCCGTATATGGAATACCTGTTTCAAAAAACACATTTAGAACTATAGACATTTCTATAGTGTTCTAAAGTAAATTTGCTGTAGAGATTTATTAAGATGCAAAAGATGGCGCAGTTTGGCGGGGATACCGTAGTCAAACTTGTAAAAAATATAATGCTGGAAACTCTCAGATACAAAGTAGCTGCATCGTATACGTGGACAGGTCAAAAAAAAGGTTATCATTCAAAAAATCTAAACTGGTCGACACGATAATTGGTATACAATTTTAATATTTTTTTTTTTTTTTTATGGTTCTACTGAATTGTATTTAAACAAACATTTTTTAACATACATACATATATATATATATATATATATATACATATGTATACATATGTACATTGGAGTTGTATTTAAATATATTTCTATCTTGCGAGTTACGCGCCGGGAAGCAAACGATCGTGAAGCAGCTTAATTGTGACACCTCGCAGCGCTTTTATCTAGTTATTACAAATATCGGCGAAAGTAGGGCTTCACCGTTCCCTCAAGCGAGACCGGGACTGGCGCGCGTGGTGAGCGGATGCACGAGATACTGCTCCGTTTGCTCCGGCTCTTAATTTTGGTGTTAATCGAATAAAGATATAGTTAAGTGCTAAATAGTGGTTTTATTAAGTATCTCGGGTCTCCAATAAACATTAAAATATATAACAACATTAAATACAATTTAAATGAAGTATTTTTTAGAATTACTTTATTTCATGTTAACATGTATTTTAACAAGATCCAATTATTACATTTGCAGAAAAAAAAAGAATTAAACAAGTAAATTTATTGTATGTAATACCTTAACGTAAGCTTACTATTATTATAAGCCTTTTAATTTGTATATAACAAGATAGTTGAACATTAATATCGTCCAATCTGTCGTCCAATCAGTTGAACATTTCTGTTTGTTCAACTGATACTGATTCAGACATATTGAAGAGTCTGCAATATAGTGTTTGCATGATATAAAAGTATAATTTATCATTTTATAGATACACGGTAGTTATTATTTTAATTTTCATCATCTAAAAATTTGCACAAAAATGCTTTACTTTAACTATAAACATAATTTATTAAATTTTACGGTATTAATAAATAATTTAATATAAATTTTTGATACATTTCTTGAAATAATGCAAAATATGGTAATTTATTTAAGTTAAAAAGTTTAGTCAAATTAACAGTTCTTTTTACTGTTATATGAGCAACGTCCAAGATAATTAAATGTAAAAAACCGGACGTGCCGGATTGGGACGATGTGGATCGTTTTAATTTGCACACGTTCTCTAGACGAGTCTTAAAGCGCGTTTCATTAAGGATATAATATACAAGAGGCGATATACAGATTTTATATATATATATGGTACATATAGTTTTTTTTACAAACCGCGCGTAGTTCTCCGGGATATGCGGTCTCGCTTTGCCGTCACTCTCCAACGATGTAGTAAAATATATTCTATGTATGTATATTATATACACATGTCTACTACATACACAAAACGGGATAGGCTAAACATTAATAATTATTATTATAATTATTATAATTAATTCTAATAATTATTACAATTAATATTATATATACGTTGATGTATGTGCGCGTAATGTAATGTCGCGATTTGCGTCTCACGATCCTATACTGCGACTTGCGTTGCCGATTCTCACATCGTGAATTCGTCTGAGGACGAGGGAAAGAGACAAGGAAGAGAAAAAGGTAGTGATTCGCGCAATCGCGCGCCTTGTCGCAATACACGCGCGAGCGACTCTAAGCGATCTGTCTAAACAATTTTCGTTTGATTTCTTTTTCTTGACTTAACACGAGGTTTTAAGTTCTATTTTCTCGTTTATTCTTTTTCTTATCTGCATTTACGTAGAATCACTGCATCCCAGTCAATGAACAGAAATAACATTTTAGTTTTATGCAATCCTAAAAAAGATTGATTTTAATTTCTTCAATAATATTTAATGTTAAAATTATTTCTTTTAATACTTATTTTGCTTCTAGTAAATTTCTGTTACATATACATTTGTTAAAATGAAATACCTTTTTTTACCTAACTACATTTACTTGCAACTAACTTATATTTTAATAAACATAGTTATTTTAATTAAATCTAAAGTTAGATCTATCTTATTTAATAATAGTCATTTACTAGTGTTAGTAATTCTACATTCATGTCTTCTTTGTTGCTTTCCGATATTGTTATATATGCGCACGCGAAAGCAAAAAGTGCGGTGTAATGTATATAACTGATTAATGAAAATTAGATTGAGGGATCTATAGATATTAATTACGAAAAGCAAAAAAGATAATAGTAAAAAAAGAAAATTAGAAAGAAATACTTGATCAAAAAAAGTATATTGGTCTATATTTAACAGCGTTTCTCCTGATGTTACACGAGTTTGAATGAAGTGAGAGAAGAAAATTAATAATATATTGCGAAAGTATTTTGCCTACTAATTTAAGCGCTAATCGCGGTTAACAGTGTGCTATTTGTGATTTTTATAGATTAACGCTGAAATCAGAGTTTTAAGAGTTTTGTTGTTAATTGAATGAGCTTTTTTAGATTTGCAACCGGTCGTTGTCTGGTTTCCTCACGGAATAGATCATTTTAGATAATTCTCAAAATTTTTATAACAATAAATTGGCATAATAATGAGGATTTGTATAAACATGTCTCATCTTTTAAAGATTAGATTTTCATATTTAATGCAAGATGATATTTCTCTTTGATTATAAAATAAACTACGATATAGTGAAAGAAAAGTTTGATAACAACGACACATTGTCTCGTTCTATTTTATTTCGTTGTACGTTTTTTTCATTTCCTAAAAAATTTATGATTTGATTGAGTTTCCGTTTAATTGTTGCAAATTTAACTAAGTTAACGTTAGCTTACTGTTATCATAAGACCTTTAATTTGTATATGACAAAAGATACAAATTGTCGAACATATCGTCCAATCTGTTATTGAACATTTCTGTTTGTTCAACTGTAGTTGAGAGAAAAAGTAACAACACATCGTCTCCTTCTATTTCACTTTATTGTACTTTTTTTTCATTTTCTAGAAAATGAATGATTCAAATGAATTTATTATTTACGTATACCATATGTATATGTACCTGATGTACATTGAATTTTGTTTTGAACTATATTTTATACAAGTATAATATATATTAAAATGTATTTAATATAAAACATTTATATTTTTTGTAAATAACATTAAATACTATAAACAAATAAGTTTTGTTTTCTCTTTCCCTATTTATTATATCCACTTACATTTGTACATATATGTTCAACTTTGGTGTAAATCAGGCCGTGTAACACTTTGCATGATTACACTTGATTTACACGGAAGTTAAAATATGACGCTCAAGACGCGCGGATACAATTTATTCGAAGCTATTGCAATATGGAACTCGTCTTTCTGATAATGTTAATAATATTAGTTAATAAAATGTAACGGTACAAAACAGCTAAAAATAGCAAAATCTTATTTTTCGTTTACATTAAATACTAATATATTTTCAATAGAATTTTTAATTTAAAATTTAATTATATCGACATGTATAATATTAAAAACTATGAAAAAATATTCATTACATTTTTGTTAAAAGAAAGTCAAACCTTTTTCTTAAAGACTTCTCTAAATGCATTATCTTATATAAAAAATTACTATGTTTTTATTCTTTGTACAATTCTTTCTAAGGAAAACAGAAAAGTCAAAATAATGTTAATTTGATGTCAAATTGATCTAATTTACATCATTTTTTGTTAAATCATGACTAAAATATGTAAATTTGATCAATTTGACATCAAATTACTTTGACTTTCCTATTCTCCTTGGATTTATATTTTCTACATAAATAGAATGTAGAAAATATAAAGGATTGTACAAATAATAAGAAAATAGTAATTTTTTAAATAAGATAATGTATTTAAAGAAGTTTTTGATAAAGAAGTCTGACCTTCTTAACCCCAGGCAAACAAAATACATTTTATTTTAATATATATTTATTTAATTTCGATAAAAATATATTCTTGGGACAGTGTTATCATAACGTTATTTATATTATGTCTCTACTATTTTGATTTATTGTCGGTGTTATGCAACTGCCAATTAGTCTTTCCATTCTGCGTGCGAGTTTAACAGTAATCAGACTAGAGATTAAGATTGCGATTGAATTGGAATTTGACTATTTTAATTAAAACAAAATTAATCAAACTTGAGGTTAGTTATCTTAATTCCTTCGGATTAGTTAAATTCCAATCCCATCTCAATCTTTAGTCTGATACGAGCATTTGTCCACGTTACAATTAAAATTTTGTACGTATTTAATATGTATGAGTACTTTTGGGGGCCTATTCGCGAAAAATATCGCATACGAAAATATACAAAAATATTATAGTATACGTTACATATATTATAGAGTTCCCTAGTATTTTCGTATGCAATATTTTTTCGAGAATAGGCCCCCTGTTTTACATACACAATATGTTTTTATATTCACTATTAATATGCGTTATGTTTATAAAATGTTTATAAAAGATATGTACAACGAATAATATATAATATGTAATAAACAATTGTTTTTTTTTATTGTACATATATAGATATTAAAATTGTACGGTCATTTCCAAAAAGATTGCAACACTTTTTGATGAGTTTCGGAATGTAGTCTAATTAATTCTTACGGATCTAACCAATTACGTTCATCCGCTTTATGAGCAAAGCTATGTTTCGAAACTTATCAAAAAAAGTGTTGCAATCTTTTTGGAAATGACCATTCATATAGATATTAAGATAAATTCAAAAAACATTAAAATAAATCGATTATTATCGATGTTTTTAAATTTTATCTATTATGAAAAAGCGATGTATTTTATAATCAATTTTTCGAATACTAATTATTTTTTTTTAACATCGCCTATTCCTACGTGTTATAAGAAAGAAAGAGAACGCTGAAGACAGAATTAAGAAGATAGATCGAAAAGGAAAAATTCCTCGCGAAAGAAGGAGACAGGAAGAGCTCCCCAGTCCCCACTCGTCACATTGGCTGCTCTCCGCCATCGCCGTCGTCGTCGTCGTCGTTGCCGTCGCCGTCGCCGTCGCCGTCGTCGTCGTCGTTGCCGTCGCCGTCGCCGTCGCCGTCGTCGTCGTCGTCGTCATCGTCTTTGTCGTCGTCGACGCCTTCAAACACGCCTATCGATACCGATGGTGGCACCCATCCACCAAAGGTCATCTCCAGCTCTTTTGCAACCGCCAGACAGAGACGGTCTTGATAAGGCGCGGCTATGATCTGCAAGATTTTATACATACGGTTACCAATCGATTATTTTGAATGATTTTAATTCAAGAGTTTTAAATTTTTATATCGCGACAGGTAGACAGAGAGTATGATAATTAACTCTGATAATTTACTTAAATTTGTTAATTAAAATTTACCTGAACGCCTACTGGCATCCCTTCATGATCCAATCCCATCGGAACGTGCGTCGCGGGACAGCCGAAAATATTGAATAAAGCACAACTCGAAAAGGATAATAATTCGCATAGCAGAAGTTGCGGAAGAAACTGTTTTCGGAAGGTTGGATAAATAAGTACTCCATCGTCCCCCAACAGATCCTGTAGAAGAAACGAAGGAAGAAAATGGCAAGCGTAAAGAATAGTAATAACGAATTGACTCCTATAGATGTAGTAATTGTTTCAGATTTTCTGAACACTAACCAGTAGTTTCTGTCGAAGCTCGTCTGTCTGCTTCGAGTAATACGATATCTCTGACTTCGTGAACGGAAAATTCGGTTGAAACGATACAGCGAAGGTAAGCATCTGCTTCGTGTATTGCGATAAACCGAATAGAGCTTTCATCAATTCGACGGTTGGCTTTTCCTGTTCCTTCAACAGGAAATTGATATCAAAATTAACTGCACAAAATTGAAGCATGTATTGTTTACCATCGAGCAAAAATAAACTTGCACTTTCCAATAATTTTTCACTTTGCAAGATTTAAAGAAAACATATAAATATTATATTTAGATAAATATCTAACACACACACATATAACAAGTTTGTGTATAATTTCATCGTGTTTATTCTGGAATGCGATTCTAATCAATAAAATTTACTTTTTACTTGTGACATACAACATGAAAGAAAATAACGTTTTCTAGACAAATTTAAATAATATTATTGGTATGTACCATTTATGAGGTCGTACACGTAAACAATCATTGTAAATTTGCCTTCGATGGCCTTGCACATATAGTGCGTTGATTAAAATAGTACATCCTGTATGTAAATATACGATTCGCATAGATATAATTATTAGAGCATCAAAGACAAAAAAAACGGGAGTATTCTAATAATAACATTATAGAATGAAGAATGCATAACAGTATTCTAATAATAAAAATGATGCAACATTAATAAGATGATTCATTCCACCTCTGAAACGATATTGCACTCAAGACTGCATACGCGGCTGCAACACCGTAATATTATACAGTGAAGTACGTCCATTTTTTAGCACAATCGGGAAAGGGCACTAACGTGACATGACTTTTCCGTACAAAAATTTAGCTAGTTAATTAAATTTTCCTTCTCTATCTTTGTTTCTCAATCTTAAAACGTATGTATATCAGAAACAATCATCAATTTTATTTAACGTATCAAATCTTGTGTATTTTTATAACATAAAAAAAGAATTTTGTATATCTTGTACCTTGGAATGGTTCGCATCCAGTAGCAATCGAGGCCTATCCTTTACTTGCGAAAGTTGAGTTAACGTAATTTCGGGAATCGTAACTGGCCATTCTATCGGTAACTGCAATGTCAAATTAACGCGTGCGTTAAATAATGCGCATACATCACTACAAATATCGTACCTTCTTCACAGGAATATCGTATCGAACAAAATGATTAGCGGCTTGCTGAATGCATTCCACAATTTTCAGTGGCATTGGCAATACGCCGAACGTCGTGTCCAAACCTTCTCGATAATAGATCTTTATTTGCCTCAAATCCACCGGTGCATCTAGACGTAAATCGTGATTGCATTTCGATGTCATCACTTTCATAAGCAGACTGAGATCTTCGGCGTATTTGGTCATTGGACCGATGGTCAGGATCGTTTGAAAGAATGCGTTATCGGTGTATGGGAAGTGTCCGTTAGTCGAAACAATTCCTGCAAAACACAAAAGGGGAGAGAATTAATATAATAATCACACAAATTTCTTTAACTTGCAATTTTATCCGCGGACTTGTAAAATATTTTTTAGCAGACTTTCTAATATTTGTAGTGTACTTTAAAGCAGAAATTAAAAAAGAAATTATTATGATTTAATTAAAGAATTTAAGACCATCAAAGGATTACAACTGGTGGAGAATACTAATATATTAAAAAAAGATCAATTTACCAGGCGTGGGTTTGTGCCCGAAAACGCCATTTAGAAAAGCCGGCAGTCTTATAGAGCCAGCCATGTCCGAACCAATACCCATTACGGAAGCACCTGCTCCGAGCAATGCACCCTTAAACAAAGATATAATTAAATACTATTCTTTTTTTTATTTAGAGCGTGTCAGATTGTTACATATTTTAAAGAGAAATTATATAAAATCTAGCTACGTATCTTACAACTAAAATTAGATCTGTTACAAAGTAGCAGTGTCTCGTGGTAGTGCACTTTCCGAGAAAAAAAAAACGAAAGTCGTAAATAAATAAGTAATAAACGACAACATATGATTTGCCTACTTAAAAATGTGGAACTTTTACACTGACTAAAATTATCACTTGGAAAGTAATTTTCGTGGGTAATCTACACCGATGACGAAACATCAGTAACTCTAATTGCTAGTCGCGATAATCTATACAGATAGCATGTTTTATATAAGAATATTTATTATATAATTTTTTATTCATACGCGTGCCATAATGTAGTAGGTAATATGTTTTCTTTTCCCGTAACACTTTACGTTATATTCTTTCGATTCATACCATTTTTATTTTATATGCAGAGACAATAATACTTTTTTCATGGAGAGTTAATCATTCTCAAATGTTTAATGATTAGAC
This sequence comes from Solenopsis invicta, assembly GCF_016802725.1. Lineage (NCBI taxonomy): Eukaryota > Metazoa > Arthropoda > Insecta > Hymenoptera > Formicidae > Solenopsis > Solenopsis invicta. Next base: position 8,156,887 of record NC_052679.1, on the reverse strand, counting down.
TTGAATCACCTCTCCACCGGACGATCCACCGGGTGAATACCTAGTGTCATAAGGATTACAGGTGCGACCGTACAACAGATTCGTGCTATCGTAAGCAAGGCACAACTCCGGCGTATTTGTAACGCACAATGGTATCGCACCGGCATTCCGGACCATTTCGACAACCACTGCATCGTGATCCGCCTTCACTCCTTTACGAGGCAAAGTGCAACCTGTGTGGCTCAAGCCTGTAATCATAATAATACTTGTTTACATAGATTCCCCAGCTAATATATTTCAATTGTATACTTAACATAATTATTATAATATAGTTAATATAATTTATGTCTACATTTCTTATATATGTTTTTTTAAGAATATATAAAAATGCGATTATTGCAGTATTAACATCAACAAATTACTCATACCTTTTACAGCAAGACTTTCCTTAATGGTAATTGGAACACCGTACAGCGGTTTACATTTCTCTAAAGTTTCAATATCAAATTCGCCTTTTTTTAATTGCTCGTCACAACTTTTCGCCTCGATTAGTGCATCGGAAAATCGTTCATCAACGGTAGCGTTTAAAAAAGGATTTACTTCTTTAATGCGCGAAATATATGCTTCCACTACTTCGTAGCTCGTAATCTATTTTTTAAGTACGTTAAAAATAAAATTTATATTTATGTGAAGTTATTATTATTTGTATTTATGAGGGTTACAAAGTATGGTAAATTGTTAAAATAAAGTAAAATTTTGTAATAGAGTCGTAATAATTACATTGACATATTTTGTGCCTATAAGCACAAATTAAAAACCATCTTTGAAACTTGTAAATACACACAGAAGAATATTGGCATAGAAATATAGGTGAACCTTACCTCTTTCTGTCTTATTTTTCTAGCGAGCGTCGTGGCACTCCACATGTGTATCGGATGTGTTATCGGAGGTATACATGACGGTTTCTTATAAATGAACAATAAGATGCGACAAAATATTGCATATATAACGTTTATGATACTAAACAATATACGTATTTTCAGCAGCATTTTGCCTGTAAGGTGATGAGTCATTTATTTTATGTGTCGCGTAAATCATCGGGGCTTTACGTTATTTTACACGAACAGTTAAGTTGTAACGACACTTTAGAGCATGAAAAAAAACTGAATTTGAATTTTTTTTTTTAACATATAAAAGAAACAAGCACATTGAAGTTAAGGGCTTTACTAGTCATATAAAAAAAATTTTTTTTTTAATTTTAATGTCAAAAATGGCGGGGCTAGTGCTCCATAACCGCAAACATCATTTTTGAAAAGCGTCGCACGGGCGGACCGATTTCTCCTACAATTTTTTACCTGGAACAAAATATTTTCAAATCTAGATATGATTAGCTAGAGAATTACGAATAAAAATTTTAAAATTCGGTTTTTTTTTCTAAAAATGGTGCAAGTTTTAAAAAAGAGTTTTGTTTTTGGAGAAAAATTGGCGTGAAAAATTGTTTATAAAAGAAAAGTTTACAATTAAGTTAAAAATCCGCCCGTACTTCTCTGAGGAATGTTATCCTGAAGCTACAGTGAAAATTTTAATTGTTTTCATGAAGATCTGTTAAAATTATGCGTCCGCCCGATGTGAAAAATGTAGTTTTGCGAAAAACGCATTTAAAATTTTAATTAAAGTTTAGAAAAATAAGTTTTCAATTTACCTTCAGTTTTCCTTGCTAGATTGGCCTTCAAAAATCTCCTCTTCCTTTCTGGTCGATACAAATTTTAAGTCTGATTTTGCAGCTCTTTTGCTGCGCAGTAAGCGAACGCTCCGAAAAATTTGATGCGGCGCTCGTTGGCCTTTACAGGCTGCGTTCAGATTCCCCACCCGGGTACACCCAGGCATCTAAAAAGCGTTCAGATATCTTTAGAGTGCCCCTACCAAATATCTGGTGAATCATTCACATTGTCACTTTGTTTATCCAGAGAAAGTAGAAAAACCACATGGGTCCTTGAGCCGGGTGAAACGGGTCGGTGACGTAGAGGTGCATTCCAAAATGTATTGCAATGAAAATTTATATATAATTGTGATAAAGCTCGTATATTTAAAACAAATTTGGGACACAAAAATAAGATTAATTTAAAATATCGTAGTAAATAAAAATTAAAATGTATAATATAATAAAGAAAAATGTTAATGACAAAGTAAAGGTGAAACATTTTGTTCATTATATTATTTATCTAATCAGACTAATAAATATTAATCTTTTATCCCATTAATGTAGATAATGTTCTTGGTCTGCAATCTCACAAATCCGTTGTATAAATATTTATATTTGAGATTAGTACGTTAAAGATATTTAATATTATCAAATATTTTTTAATATTAATAAAATATAGGTACATATTATAGATGATATACGCAACATATATCTTTATCTAATTTGTTAAAATAAGAATTTATTTTCATATCGTTTAAATTGATTTGTCCTATTCTACTAGCATTTAATTTTCATCTACTTTAATTATACTGATAAAAATATTTTTAATGAAATATTTACGTATTATCTTTATTGTTTATCTTTATTTATTATGTAATTTATTCTGAATCTGAGATATTTATGTTACTATTTTTGTTCTCAGCGTTATTTACTAGACACACTCAATGTTTAAGAGTGCATTCAGATTCTATAAATACTAGGGAGATCACCCACCGGGTGAAGAATCTGAACGCAGACAAAAAAGTAGCCATAAATTTTTGTCCACGTAAATTTAGATTTTTTGTAAATGAAAAAGTCATATAACTTTAATAAACAATATATATTACATCATTGACGTTGTTTTGATGTGCCTTATTTCCTCATAGAAGAAGTATAGTTTGTTAACTGCCTCATTTGTAATAATGATGGAACAAAAATAAACTGGTCGGAAAGTTTTGACCGTCACTTATATCTGGCAACACATAATATTTAAATATTCATAAACATTTATTATTATTTATTTTTGAAGAATATTATAAAACATTTTATATAACATTTTTATAAAAATACACAATTTTATAAAATTCTATACATTTTATATACATGAAGAAGAGAAATCATAATTTTTGTTCAGTACATGTTTGTAACATGTTATTAATATGTAAACTTTATTCAACACGTTATTAAAGTAAAATTAAGAAAAAAGTTAGTAAGTGAAAAATTAAATATTTATATTAACTTTTATACATATTTTATACATAAATATTTTTACAATCTATATAAATAAAAATGTAAATATTTGTGTGTTCAAAATCTTAAATCTCCGAAAGTTCTTCAACGAATGCTTTGAAATTTTGACACAACGTTGCATTCGAATACGCACGTGTTGATTTATATACCTACTAGCTATACCTTGCCACACGTTGCTGTGGCTCACAAAAAAAGAGAGTTCGGAAAGTATAAAATTTAAAAAATCTGAAACTTTGTAGTTTAGATTAGATGGACCTAATGTCACTTAATCACAAAACAATTTTTTTTACCTGCTGATATTCGTTTTTAGGGATACATCAGCATGCTCTTGAATAAAATTGGTGTTTACGTTTTTAAGAGAATATTGCCGAAATGAGAAATATAAATGAGAAATATAAAAAAATGTTTTCAGCAAAAATTTTATGGTTTTGAAAGCTCTTTATAATGGCATGATCAAATTTTTCAAAAATGTTAAATTTTTCAAAATATCCCTACCACTAATCTTTTTTTTATTATTTAAATTGTTTTTGTCTTAATATTTTATTTTTACAAATATGAGATATTATTAAATTTATTCTATATAATTGTTACAATGGTATTGTTCAAAGAAGTGTTCAAAACAGAAGTAATTTTTACACCATGTACAACGTATAAAAGACACTTTACCACAAATACTGCATTTCGGTATACGTTTTTTATCTTTAAAATAACAGTAATTAATTGGATTTTCAAACTTTTTCGGCCGTGTTGATAAATAGCCACTTTTATACCAACTATATTTAAATCAATTTCGAAATCTTAGAGAAAAAAGTTGATTGTGTGCCAGAAACTGTAATTTTATGTTATTTCGTAAATGTAATTTTATACCGTAATTAAAAATAATACTATAAAAGAAGCTTTAAATAAAATTTAAAAAAAATTTTTTTTCACACGTTCACACAAATCAGTTTATTTTTCAAAAACACGTTTATGGATCGCAACTTTATTATATATGGTTAAAATAAACTTTATAACGTGAAATAAACTTTAATTTAGTTGCAAGAACAATTTATATAATAGAAAAAGGATAAGTGATGGAGGTATTTTGAAAAATTTAACATTTTTAAAAAATTTGATCATTCCATTATAAAGAGTTTTCAAACCCATAAAACTTTTTCTGGAAACAATTTTTGTATTTCTCATTGTATCGGCGATATTCGTTTGAAAAAGTAAACACCGATTTTATTCAGGTGGATGCTACACCTCTAAAACCGAATATCAGCAGCTAAAAACATTGTTTCATGATTAGGTCCATCTACTCTAAATCTATAACAAAAGTTTTGAATTTTACATTTGCCGAATTTCCCCTGTGAGCCACGCATGGCAGGGCACAGCTAGTTTTATGATAAATATTTATAATCTGTCTTCAATCTAAAATTGAAAAAATGTGTATAAAATATTTTAAATATTATTTGAGTATGCTATAAATATTTATAGCATACTCAAATAACTATTATAAAGATTTTATAAATCTTTTATAAATTATGTATGCTGTATAGGATAGTTACACTCGCAGCATGTGGGCGGTCGCACCTTTAGATACGGAAGAAGAGAGAAGAGATTCTCGCTTTTCGGAAAGCTACATCAATGTTTATTCAAAACAAATATAGAAAGACATTTTTTTTAACCGCGACAGCCATCGACTCAAATATTTGTTAGTCATTTTCGATTAAAGCTCACGCCTGAATTAGTGAGTGTTCAGTGATTAATTATAATTAGTTTCTACATTTAGACCCAACGAAAATAACTAAAAGTAAGAAATCGATTATCTTGAAGAATCACCGAGTGCTCTACTTTCTCTGCTGAACGTATATTTGTCCAATTTTATCGATCTTGAAGCGCATAAGCTGGAAGCTAGAAATAATATCATAAATAAAATTAATTGTTAATTTAATAAACGTTAATTTAATAATGTACGATTTTCCGTAAGTGCTTTCTCACACCTGACACGGCGAAGTGCACGTTTTAACATGGTAATAAATTCTCTGATTTTTTCCTTTATACGATATTTTTTTTCTGTAGAAAGAAGCATGACTAAACAATCGTATAAATTGACCGGCGCGTCCTGGGTTTGCTCTTTGGTCAAGTACACACTCCGAGGCATTCTTGCAATAAAATTTTCTATACAAAAGACCACGTTCATCACAAACAATTCAATTCCTATCTCACGGGGTGGCCCGTAAAGCGATTTCCTTATCATCGGCGACAAACCTAACATTCAGCGCAAACCTCGGTCTTGGATAGTTTGGACATTTATGACAAAGTCACACCCATCGAAACTACAAAAATCTAATAATATTTAAATCTAAACAAAAAGGCCTTCTCTGGACGTAGCTGGATCTTAGTGCTTTTTATATATTTGTGTGATTTTATATACTTTCTCAGATTCAACCAAACTGCGCGCCGTTACTTTCGGTCATATAGCACAGTTATAATCGAATAAGAGTTAGTAATATCACTTTTATTAAATTAAAATTAATTTAATAATACTTGATGCTCACTAGCATCTATATCAACCCTTTCCCCCCTAAAAAACTGTAAAGAATTTATTGCGAAAAATAGCACCTCAGTCAATAATATTTATCTTATCGTGTTTTGAGACATTCGTTCCGGATATTCAACGTTTACTTTATACAGTACCGTCACGTAGAAGCGAAAATGATTGGTGTCTCTTAATGATAAATGACACGCGTTTTACTATTCGAGAACAATAATCAAATACGTTGTTGTTTTTTTTAATCATTATCATCACTCTCTAAAATAGAAATCAGTGTATCATTCACTAAAAAATAGTAAATAGTTTGATTTCAATGTTATAACTAACATTAGTTAAGTTAATATTTTTTTTAGAAATTAAATTAAGTTGAAGTTAATGATCTATAAACTTAATTGAATTACGTCAAAGGTTTTATAAGCAAAGAATAGTTAAAAGTTGCGTTAAGATCAAATCAAAAGTGAATTATGAAAAGTATTATTTAAATTAGAATGTCATAATTCTTTATAATTACTGTTTTTCTCACATATTTTAGATTACACTAAATTACAAAATAATTACAATATAAGTCAACAAATAGATTTAATATTTTCTTTGTAAATTAAATGCCTACATGAAATAAGGAAAAAATGTATTTTATATAAGAATGTACTTTTTTTAAACAAGTTTGAATTTTAAACTGATAAAAATAAATCAAACATATATGGAAAGAACAACTTTACTGCAGCATTTAAAAATTTTGCTAGAAAAAAAATCAGAAAATAACTTTATGTTGCGGCGATTAAAATAATTACATAAGACACTCTGGCATTCTAACGTTGCTCCAAACAATTCTGACATTCTAGCAACCAAGTTAAACGTATGATACAATTTTTTAAATGGTTAAACATAATTTGTTTCGTAAAAATTAGATGACCTATACATATATCAATCACAACGATAGCGTTGAATAATAATTTTTACATCCTCCGGCTTATGCACACTGCGCGCCGCATATGCTCGTCGGATTTAAAATATTGAATAATATATTATTATGTATACTAATATTATACAGCATTATGCAATACATGTATTTTTTCTTTTAAAATTTTTTTACATAGATAAATTTTTATTTTAGAAAAAAGGTCAAAGTTTATGTGTTTTAAAAGTAACTATAAGTTAAAGGAATGCCCTTTTTACCAACTAAACACGATTAATTTTTGCAGACAAAATTCTTCTAATTGCATTTACAGATTTCAAAATTCTTTTCGTCAATTAAAGTATAGACATTAATGTACGTCCTAGTAATACCCTTTATGTTGAAAACCTTAATTTATATCTTTTTTACCTAATCTTAATCCAACATGACATCTAGAGGTGTGTGTGAAGCTGGCGTATCATTTCGTGGAAACTCACAAAATGTTGAGAGTTCTTTATTTACAATAGTTCTATAGTTCCTGATAGATAAAACAAATAATTCTGGCCTTTAAAGCGAAAAAAACGTATAGGACAAAGTGAGACGCCAGGTTCACGCAGCGTCTCAGTTTGTCCTGCGTCATTTTCCAGACCCAATTCTTGTAGGATTTTAAAAGATCTATAGTTCTAGATGAGTTCTAGAAAGAGTTCTAGCGTTTAACATAGTTTATATAATAAAAAAAAAAAAAAAATTATAAAACATTTATTTTATAATATTACATAATAGAGTTCCGTGTACAAAAAAATATTTCTCCTCCAGTTCTGAATGTATCTAAAAGTCTTCCGAAGAGTTCCGGTCGATTGCCTAATTTATTAGTTAATAATAAATTGTTAACTCTCGCGAAACACGTATTTTGTCATATATGGGTGAGACGCTGGTCTTTTTTCGAGAGTTCTGTGTACCAAAAAATATTTTTCCAATAGTTCTTAACGTAACAAAGCGCCTTCCAAAAAGTTCCGGTCGATTGCATAATTTATTAGTTAATAATAAATTGTTAACTCTCGCGAAACACGTATTTTGTCATATATGGGTGAGACGCTGGTCTTTATTCGAGAGTTCTATGTACCAAAAAATATTTTTCCAATAGTTCTTAACGTAACAAAGCGCCTTCCAAAGAGTTCCGGTCGGATGCATAATTTATTAGTTAATAATAAATTGTTAACTCCCGCCAAACACGTATTTTGTCATATATGGGTGAGACGCTGCAGCGTCAACTAATAAATTATGCAATAGACCGGAACTCTTCGGAAGGCGCTTTGTTACGTTAAGAACTATTGGAAAAATATATTTTGTACACAGAACTCTCGAATGAAGACCATTTATTATTAACTAATAAATTAGGCAATCAACCAGAACTCTTCGGAAGGCATTTAGATACATTCAGAACTGGAGGAGAAATATTTTTTTGTACACGGAACTCTATTATGTAATATTATAAAATAAATGTTTTATAATATTTTTTTTTTTTTTTTTTTTTTTTTATTATATAAACTATGTTAAACGCTAGAACTCTTTCTAGAACTCATCTAGAACTATAGATCTTTTAAAATCCTACAAGAATTGGGTCTGGAAAATGACGCAGGACAAACTGAGACGCTGCGTGAACCTGGCGTCTCACTTTGTCCTATACGTTTTTTTCGCTTTAAAGGCCAGAACTGTTTGTTTTATCTATCAGGAACTATAGAACTATTGTAAATAAAGCCAGAACTCTCAACATTTCGTGAGTTTCCACGAAATGATACGCCAGCTTCACACACACCATCTAGAGCTGTCAACGGGTATCAATATTCACTTTATACAAATATTTGACGGTTTTTTTTCCTACAAATCAAGTGTACTTGTAGATTATTTGCAAGAACAACGTAGAATTTCCGAAATTTGGCTTAGAGGTCTAATATAAAAGATTTTTGTGTGCAAAAATTTGTGAGCACATGTATTGTACATATAGTCGTGAGCTAAAAGGTTGCAACATTTTCTTTGATTGTTTTTGGAATGTAGACTTGCTCATCGAACGGCGAACATCATTGGTTCTTATCTGTGGATCCAACCAATTAAGCATCAAACCATCTAACCATCGAAGAAAATGTGTTGCAACCTTTTAGCTCACGACTATACGTCCAATGTCGGGATATCACTGCTGATCGCAGCAGAAGAATAAGAAAATTAGTTGCCCTATATTGTGACAGTGTTCAAGTCGGACGAAGCAATCGACCGATTGGATTGAATCTAAGCTAAGCGATATTAGATTAGATTTCCTATCGAATTTAACTCTGCAAGCAGATTATCTGCTTTGGCTGACTTGAAGGCCAAACTTCTTGGCCTTCTACGTTTCAAAATTCACTGCTCGTGTAACGTTCGAGCGTCATAACTCGAAAAGTATTTAACAAAAATAAATTTATTTATAGTATTTTAAAAAACTCTTGAAATCGACTATAAGAAAATGCAATAAAGTATATAAATGTTAGTATCGATAATTCCCTAAAAGGTATCGGTACTTCCCTATTAAAGGGTATCGGTACTTCCCTATTAAAGGGTATCGGTACTTGCCTAACATTCTATATTTTTTATTGCTTTTTCTTGTAGTTGATTTTGAGAGCTTTCCAAAACACTACCCCAATAACCATTTCTGCAATTGCAAAGGTAACAGATTTTGGTCCGCATATGGTCCGCATACATTGGTATTTCCGGTACTGTTAGCAGATTTATACCAAATATGCTACAACCTTGTTGGCAGAGTATATGACAAATTGGCGTTGAAAAGCAAGCAAATTTGTTGAAAGTTTTGACGACAAATTTATAACAAATATTAAACGAGTTTGTTATTGCAAAAATGTTAACAATTTTTACGCAAGAATGCAATACTATTCCTTTGACAAAATACACGACAGATTGGAAGTTGATAGTAGACAGATCTGTTGTATGTATAATTGACAAATTGATGCAGATAGTAAGCAAGCTTACTATTACGAAAATGTCAGCATTTATCACACAAGAATACAACATTGGTTGAGTTCCGTAAAGCGCATAATGCGCATGACATAATCCTTGTTGATCGCCAAAAGTAAACAAGGATAAAATGTTACATTTTACGCATGCTCTTTTTACGAAATTCGACCATTATCTTTTTGTTAATTATGCAATTAATTTGTTTATAACAATTATAAAAACTATAACAATTAAGAAAGCGTCATATATATTTCTTTAGTTATTTTTCCCGGTAAATCAATTGGTGCAATCAGTTTTTCTCTACAGTCATTTTTAACAATTTGTTTATAACAATTAATTGCAAAATTGACTTTTGCAACATGCTCTTTACGTCAATAATGTTTTATTATGCTTTGATACTACTTTTAATTGTTATTTTTTGACTAATCTGGCCAGGAAAAGATTTTAATTATTTATATAGTTTATATTAAAAATATCTAAGGCTAAATAACCATAGGGTTAGTGATAGTGTTTACGTGATATTCAAAACGCAAGTTTCTTTTGGTTTAATTCAGCTTTATTTCAAATATAACTTTTTATTAACGATATCACATGTGTACGATTAGCTCAGTGTCAGCGTGTTAGGTTGTTATTGCGAAATCTTAGGTTAGAATCCTGCCGGCGCCGACATGCGTTTTCAAAAATTTATAAAATAATGCGTAATTGTAATAAGTAAATTAAAATGTTATATGTGAAACAGTGGATACAGATTAAGCTATAAGAATAATAAAATTGGTTAAAAAAAAATAAATTTTTTGTTGGTCTCGGAAACATCAGATTTGATCTGTATTTAGTGTCATTCTGTCAGCACGTTTGAAAACAGATTTGGTTTGTATAATATTTGGCATTATTTTGTCAACGCATTTGATAACAGATTTGGTATACATTAGAGACTCTATAATAAGAAACTTGCCACTGCTACTGTTTTGTAATAAAATAGTGTCTGTCGCAAAACATTTAAAGACTCTAGAAACATTATGCGCCACAACGTTTAAATAGAGTGCAATAGAGTGTCAATTTGTTATTATTAGAGTGTGAGTTGTATATTTTTTGGATAAAAAATTCGTCTTTATGGTAAGTACAACTATTGTAAACTATAAACTATTGTAAATTATAAATTATATTTTAATTCAATATTTTTATAACAAAGCAAGTGAACTAAACCTTTTAATCTTAATCTTCTAACCTTCTAATCTTAGAAAGTATTTGACAAGTAATTATAAAATAACCAATTAATAAAATAATAACAAATATAAATATAATAGGCAAGAATTAAAATACCAAGCTGCTGCATTTTGGTGCAAAAATTATTACCAAAAAGGAATTTCCATGCGACCATTTCCAACTAATTCCATAAGGAGAGCGTTATGGATTTCTAAAATTGGTAGAAAAGATTTGAAACCTTCCGAAAAATTGTTTATATGTGAGGTAAGATATATAATATAAAATATTGTCAGTAAACGAAAGTACTCAGTACTCATTACATTAATATTTTGCAGATGCATTTTTCGGAAGACGTGTTAAATTGAAAATTGAAAATTGTCAGTTTCTTGTAGCTGTAGTTACAATTACTAATAGTAAATATAAAAAATTTTTCAGAAAATACTTTTTTTGTCAAAGAAAAAGAGATTGTACCAATCTATGATTACGTACACTTACTCAAAGCAACAAGGAATAATCGTTTGACCAAAGATTTGGATACTAATGTTAAGAATACATGTTCAGAAACAAAATACGCTTCTTGGGAAAACATCAAGACTGCATTTGAGATTGATAAAAATACTACCTTAAAATATCGCCAGCTGCAAAAGATTACAGAGAAGCATATACAGCCTAGATTAATTCCTAAAATGAGAGTTAAATATGCTTCTCAAATTTTTTCTGCAACATTGGCAAATTTTTTAGACATTATATTACTTTTAAGTAATGGTAAGGATAGCGATCATGTAACCCTAGGGTGGAAAGATAAAAAGTGAAAAATTTTGCCATTAACTTCAATGGCGAAAGATTTCACTTTTTACCTTTCCGCCCTAGGAAAAAAGTTACATGATCGCTACCAAGCTGTTCAAATAAAGACTCGACCATCCCCCGGTGTAAAGAACAGAAAGTATAACATACCAAAATATTTTTTTGATTTTATCATATTTATTTATTATTATAGAGGTTGTTGAAACTCAAAAAGGCACAATAAAATTGTCATCATCTGCAATAGTAACAAGTGAAATTTTGCATTTCTTTAATGATGTATTTGATTCGTTCAACAAAATCAAAGGACAGGGATTGTCTAGCAAAATTCATGTAAATAGTGGACATGTTCATTTTTTACAAGAAGCTATTCAGAAATTAATCAAAATGCGGTTTGTTGAAAAAGAGTCTAAAAAAATTATTAAAAAAATGCTCCAAAATGTTCAACAATTGGGTATGGACCATCAGAGGTACCATAAAAATATGGGACATTTTAAAACAAAATAATTTTCAATCTTTGAATTTAAAATATTTAAATCAAGATGCTGTGGAAAATTTCTTCAGTCAAATAGAAGCAATGGTTCTAACAGAAATCCCAGTCTTTCTCAATTTGAAGGAGCCTTTAGATTTTTACTTATATCAAATCTTAACATCAAAACATTCCGTTGGAACAAACTGTCAAAACGACAAGGAAACCTCATTTGCTCTGTCCCAATTTTAGAATCACAATAAAAATGATTCGAATGAAATAAATTTAAAGGAAGAGGAAAGTGAATATGCGGAGACTGCTATACCGTCAACAACAAGAACTGAGATCATATTAAGTGAAAAAAAAATTATTAATTATGTACGCAATAGCAAAACAGTTGCAGAGTGCAAAGAATAATGTATTCAAATTTTAGAACATTCTGAAACATTGCAATTTATACAAGGTGTCTCTGAATTTTTAGAAAAAATTATTATAAATATATGTCACGAGTCAAAAATTGCCAAAAAATTAATACGTATTTTGGAAGAAAAGTGTCCACCTATTCTTTTTAAATGCACACACGCAAAAACAATACTTTGCCATATAATTGCCGAGGATTTCATAAAAGCTTTCTGTACACTAATAAATCGAATTTTATGCCGAAAAATTGACATTGAATCGGACAATTAGGTATATAACTTATTGTTAGCAAAAAGAATGTCGCTAAAATACTCAAAAAAAGAAAGCGAAAGGAAATTTGTTTAATACAACAATATGTATTATCTGAACAAACTCTTATTAACGATGGAGAAATGTAAATTTAAATTGTATTTTGACTCATGTAAAATGTATGCACGACTGATGAAGGACACGTAAGTCCGAAACGTTCCACTAATAACTTCAAGAGGAGAATAAATATTTATATTTTTTTGACAACTGTATTTGCTTGTCTTCCCGCTTTTAGTAATTTAAATATATATTGATTTAACCAGATAATTTATCATATTTAATTTTACATTTATTGGCTGCGTTCAACAGAAAAAACAGCGACTGTTGTAAAATTCTTTAATATGATTGATTTGTGTATTTAGATCCGGCAAAAACCAATTGTATCAAAGAATTTTACAACAGTTACGATGTTAGTTTTCTGCTGAACGCAACCAATGTTTATTGACAATATTATTAAAAATTTTTTTGTTTTTCAGATAAATGTTACTTTTCTAAAAACTTTCAAAGCTTATAAATAGTTTTTATCTTTTTATCTTTTATCTTTTTTTTATATTACAAAATGATTTTGAATACGGCAGTACTTTAAAGACGCTTTACTCAGGATACGCCCTAACATGGCAAGTATCTATTAAACTTAAAAACGATATTTCAATGAAGAAAACAGCTATTAAATAAAATCACTTATAGTGTTGCAGAATGTGGAAGGTGTGATATTGCATATTCCTATGCTCGGCCATGTAGTTGGCCCAAGTATGATGAAATCGATTAGGGAGGCTGTAAGCAAGTTGCTAAAACTCGTGAATAGCCACGACATAGTGTTGCTATTATAGATTCGCGTGAGGCGAGGGCGAGATGGTTGACGACCCTGTTGTGCGCCGCAACGAATAAAATAGCTATCAATGCCGCTTTAGGTTTTGATTCGTATACGGTACAACGATACGGCACGCACGATACTCTTTCCGATTCCGTTTCGCCAAATTTGACAGTGCAGAATCCTGCAGGGCACGATCTTGGATGTTACTTTTGCAACAATGCAACAACGTAACCTGGAAATGTAAGTACATATTTTATTTTAACATCTCATTTTAGAAAAGATTTATAACATAAATCAACTTGCAAATTAATTTTTTTAAATAATACGTTTCAGTCTTGTAATCGCAATTTTCATTTTTATTTTAATCGCAAATTGATAGAACACTCGATCAACAATGCACTGTAATGCCCATTTCCACCAATGTAGATTAACTTTGATCTCAGTTTAACTTCCCAGATAGCCAAATAATTACAAGTTGTCGACAACTTGTCACAAATATTCATATTAGTTGTCAGCAAAGCAACAGAAGCGGGTATCCTCTTACCATTACGTTCTTGCCAACAATAGTTTTTAAAATATAATACCCGCAAGTTTCCAACAACTTATCAGCATTATACTTATTACAAGTTATAAATGGGAATTGTTGCTCACATGTTGCTGTCATGTTGCTCGCAGATTGCTATAAACAATTTTCAAATATAGTAATGGCAAGTTCTAAACACAACTTACCACAATATAATAACACAGATTGACTTCAATAATTTTTCTACATTTGCTCGACAATAAAACTCAGCATATTGATACTAAATTGACTAAAACATTTTTGTCGCATTAAATAAAAGGCAACGTAATAGCAATTAACAAGCAATTTAATCTGCGCGATGATTTGCTTCAGATTGAGTTATCACGTTTTGCTATCTGGGTTACTCCTTATCTTTTTTCATTTCTTAGAACTAAAGACAGATAAAGAGTAAGTTAAACTGAGATCAAAGTTAATCTGCATTGGTGGAAATAGGCATAAGTCGACTGGGTTTATCGCAAATTGCCGCGGGTTTGGCAGTCGAATTACTCGTGGCGCAACATTCTCAAGGGTAAGCTGAATTCAAATATAAGCTGGAAATATAAAAGATTAGGGATAATATAATTTTAATAACATTTAATTTATTTTTACCTAAATACATATATATTGTAAGATCTGGTTTAATGTAATATTATAATTTTCAGAATTTCAGCTATAGCCCTTATGAGGAACGATAGAGACATTTATCGAGAGGATGTCGATAATCCGTTGATAGGATTATTAGGTGGTGTACCGCATAGGATATGGGGCTCGCTTTGGAGCCACGAAATAAAACTGACTGTTATGCATAGATTCCCATTTTGTACAACTTGCTCAACGCCTTTGATCAAGGAGTATCGACAGCGCGATTTTGTTTTTGTGCTCGACGCTTGCAATACGCCAAATTATATGTAAAGAAATTATCTGCTGTGGCGATTCAAGTGATATACGTGATTTATATTCAGGAGTAACTACAATCATGCTTGATAATCTTGCAACTGAAACTGCAGTTACAATGGCAACCCAGCAAACGAGAAATGATTAGATTGGATAAATCCATATGAATCATGTTTCTGAATCCGCGAAAAAGTATTAAATTTTATAGAAACTGAACACATTGAATCCGTTTCCTATATCTCTAATTAAATATAATTCATTGCATTTTTTTTACGTAAATCATTCAAATGGAATCTACGTGAGCAAAACAATATTTTTTTAATATTTTCACAAACAATTTTTGCAAAAAAAAATCAATTTCTTAGGAATTTTTTTCAGAAATTTTCAAGCGTCGCCCATCCAAGTCGCGACTCCGGTGAACGTTGCTTGACCTCCGTGATCGCTGCAATCTGATCTCTCATGATGACCTGTGAACACTTTATACTGATATGTGTATATAATTGTTAGACCAGGTCAATATAAAATCAAAAAAATGAAATATGTATAATTAAAGCATATTATTTATATAAACAAATATAAAATTATAGTTTTTTTACTAATTTCGCAAATGTAAAATAGCATCTGGAATAACTTTTCTGTTATTTGTTTAAAAAAGAATGCAATTAGAAAATATATATAAATATAATATAATAATTAAATCAAATATAAAAAATTTTTATTAAAAAAGCAATTAAAAAATATTGTTTGCTCATTGGGATGTAGATCAAGGTTTCTTCATATATGGACCTATTTTGTCTATTGATATGAGCATTTATGTTTCTCAATAATACATGATGCACACAGGATTACAGGACCGTATGCCTTTTTCTAGACGTCGTAAAGTCAATATTTGAAGGACGTCTGCAGACGTCTATGCAAAGTCGACTTGCAGTCAACTCCGAAAGCCTGACTTAGAAAAGTCGATTTACAATTGACATATGGATGGTTGTGCTGTTAGGGTAGTTAAATATAATTTATTGCATTGTACATTGAATATGATACAAAAAACAAATGACCAATCCACAATTACGGATTCAAACAAATAGACTCACGTTCATTGCATTGAATATTGAATATGATATCAAAAGTAGATAACCAATCCGGATTCAAATGAATAGGTCGCACGTTTTACTTTTATGTATATTGAATAAGATACA
This sequence comes from Solenopsis invicta, assembly GCF_016802725.1. Lineage (NCBI taxonomy): Eukaryota > Metazoa > Arthropoda > Insecta > Hymenoptera > Formicidae > Solenopsis > Solenopsis invicta. Next base: position 8,140,595 of record NC_052679.1, on the reverse strand, counting down.
GAAAGCAAATAGCCAATTCGTAATTATTGATTCAAATTGATAGAAAACGGATTCAAAAAATCCAAAAACTGGATTTGATTTTGTTTTATTTAATAATCCTAAATATTTTTCAATTATTTCTCGTTTGCTGGGTCAACATATGTTGATGAGAGCTGTTGGTATTCACGAAAACGACTTTGACAAAGCTATAGAAACGTATGTACAATTATTTATCTGAACGATATTTTACCAGGGTTGGGAACGTTACCTTAAAAAAATAACGCGTTACCGTTATCGTTACTGTTTGTAAAAAAATAACTCGTTACCGTTACCGTTACTAACTTAATTAAAAAGGTAACGCGTTACCGTTACTGTTGCTTGGAAAGTAACGATTCGTTACTTTTTCGTTACTTTTTGGTGATGTTAAAATAGGGATCTTTTAACGTGAAAAAAATCTATTCAATACGTGATAAAAAGAAACATTTCATGTTTTTTTGTTTTACAATATCCGCACAGAGGGACATAAATACCTTCCTATGTCTGTTCATGCCTTTATCTCATTCTTTCTTATGTCGTCTTCAATACACGTGCAGATGTTAAAGCATTTATGGCCGGTATTCATAGTAGATTCTTATTTCGAGATCATCTTAAGTAATGTCTTAAGATGCTGATACGTCTCTCTGATTGGTTAATAGCATCATATAATGATACTTAAGACGATCTTAAATATAAGAGTGGACTATGAATATCATATGTACCATATGTCTCCGTGTGTACATTCAAGAATATGATTCTATCACTGAATATAAATCCTATCGCAATTGCGATTCGTAATCATATACCATATCAAATGATTATGAGTGATAATTAAACATAATTGATCAATACAAAAAGTCTACGTTAATTAATGGGGCGAGTGCTGCCAACCATTTCTCCCACGCTGCGCGCGGTCTGCAAATAGTGCCCGTACTGATACCGCTGGCGCGCTGTATGAACAAACGTACTTGTTTAATTTGGTAACTATTAATTATGGGCCGAATTCTGTAAAGCGCATGTTGGTTACCGAATGTAAGACGAACATAAAATGACGCATCATACGTTTTATGAAACATAGATACTGCCAGCTAAAGTAACGAAAAATAACGGCTGAATTCCGTTACCGTTATTGTAAAAATGTAACGACGTTACGTTACCGTTACAGACATAAAAAAGTAACGCTCGTTACCATAAAAAAGTAACGAAAACGGTAACGGCGTTACAAGTAACGCGTTACTTCCCAACCCTGTATTTTACGCATGCTTTACCAACACTATTTAACGCTTGTACTAAATTTAATATAAATAAAATATAAAAAATAATTAAAATGGTGTACTTTTATTTAAAAAATTATTATTAAGAATATTAAAAATTAATAAAGATCGGAACCATTTAGCTATATTTAGCAAAGACAAAAACCATGAAAGGTCTCGACAGAATGCCGTTTTTATCGACAGATTGCTATTTAGTTCAGAATTTTGGGGTTGTCAATCTTTAGATGGCGTTCAAAACACTGTACAATTTTTTAACACGGGAGTCGACTCAACCTGATGAACACAGCTTATGAAATTAGCGTGACATTAGCGACATCTGTAGCGTTACATCATGGCATTAATGGAGTCTGTATGCCTGTTGGATTGAATGCCTGTTTGATCCTCCAGAGGATCTTCCTCTGTTTTGAGAAGAAAGAGGTTTTGTTTAGAAGCTAGCGTGAATGTAGATTTTAAACTTTGTAGATTTAAAAGAAAGATTAAAGTGTGGTAATGATGAGTCCCTTGCAAATAATTGCGCAAACCAGAAAATTTGGTATGACATCGATATGTGATTTTTATGACAAATCTAATATTGATTATTTTTCTCCTTTCGTTCCTCTTTTTTTCTCTTTCTCTTGCCTTTTTACGCCAGTGCTACGCTTTAATTATAATAACAATTTTAAGAATTATAAATGTTTCAGCTCCAAAATTTCTTAGGATTATTCCAAATGGAGTAAATATATGTTTGAGTCGAAATAAATATTACTATGTAAGAGAGGACAAAGATAAAACCTGGACAGATATTATGGAAGCTGCTACTACGCATATGTTTGTTCTTGAACTTATTCGAGGATTTGGAATTGTTTTGTCTCAGGTATTTCGAGAACCAGCGACGATAAATTATCCTTTTGAAAAAGGACCTTTGAGTCCTCGGTTTAGGGGAGAACACGCATTAAGAAGGTATGTATCATAACTAAAAAATTTATATTGTAAATATTAATATTACATATATGTAGGTATATGTATATTGTACACATTACATATATATTATCAAAATCTTTTACTTTTTCATAATAATTAAACAAGATGTGACTTGTTATAGCTTATATTTCCAAATTTTTAAGACACTTTATTTTGTTGATGAGTGTACATATTACGATATAGAGAAAAAAGGAAAAAAATGTAGTAAATTACCTTTTTTCAAAATGAAATATTGAAGCGTTAAATTCATCGAGTCTTTCTGGGATTCCTCAGGTATCCTTCTGGAGAAGAAAGATGCATCGCTTGTAAATTATGTGAAGCTATATGTCCTGCACAAGCTATTACAATTGAGGCAGAAGAAAGAGCAGATGGATCTCGACGAACTACAAGATACGACATTGATATGTCTAAATGTATCTATTGTGGTTTTTGCCAGGAAGCTTGTCCAGTAGACGCTATTGTTGAGGTATTCAAGTTCTATTATTAACAAAAAGATGGTGTAAGAGGAGAGAGTGATAGAAGGATGACAGAATTTGATAAAATTAATAAATTATTTCATAGGGTCCCAACTTTGAATTTTCAACTGAAACTCATGAGGAAATGCTGTACAACAAGGAAAAACTTTTAAATAATGGAGATAAGTGGGAATCTGAAATTGCTAGTAATATCCATGCGGATCATTTGTATCGTTAAACAGTGTATAGCAATACGTAACGTAGTCATAATGATCGAATCAAGTGTGGAATCGAATACTGAAAAAAATTCTTTTCCTGCTATTAAACATATTGTAATATATGAACTGTTTAAATAGATGAAATAAACAAATATGTAATTAGATGTGTGTAAATACATTTTCAACAAGTATTTAAATGAAAAAATACATGAGATAGTGGAGTGAGCGAAATTAGTAAAAAAAACTATAATTTTATATTTGTGTAAATGATGTACTTTAATTATACATATTTTATTTTTTCAATAACGTATATTAATCTGATCTACCAGTTATATACATATATCAGCATAAAGTGTTTATAGATCATCATGAGGAATCAGTTCACAGTGGAATAAGAGCGGAATGCCAAAGTTATAGAATACCCTCACCACAGCACGAGCCCACCAATCCATGTACTTGCGCGAGCAAAGTACACGGTGATTGTCAAGGCTTGTTTTCTATTCCTGCACTAGACTGCATTGGAACGTTCCTTCTTGCTTTCGCTAACTTTCAAACATCTATCTATTTCATTTTAAGTGTACACTAATTCAGGGAGTTCAGGAGTAGAAAACAAACGGTTAGACTCGTGCTGTGGTGAGGGTATTCTGTTAAGGAAGGAATATGATATTAGTGTTTGTGAAAGTACGTGTGAAGGAATGTAAAGATTAGAGGGGCTAAATTTAAAGAGACTCTACGGTATTTCTCGTTTAATTGCTGGGTTCGCAGCAATCACGGAGGTCAAGCAACGTTCACCGGAGTGGCGACTTAGATGGGTGACCGCTTGAAAATTTTTGAAAAAAAATTCCTAAGAAATAAATTTTTTTGCAAAAATTGTTTTTGAAAATATTACAAAAATTAATGTTGTTTTGCTCACGTAGATTTCATTTGAATGATTCACGTGAAAAAAAGTGCAATGAGTTATATTTAATTAGAGATACAGGAAACGGATTTAATGTGTTCAGTTTCTATAAAATTCAATACCTTTTTCGCGGATTTAGAAATCATTTATCGTTTACTGAGCTGCGTCCATAATGACGTCATTGGTGTATTACGTACACATCAGCGGTAAAATCCGAATGAATACCTATGGTTTGTGTCCCTTTTAGATGGAAAGCTATGAGTAAACTTAATTTCGAAGGGAGTCCACCTTTGAGATTAATTTTTTATAGCTTTTTTTCAAAGGTAAACTAACTTTGATTAATTTGTTCATAACTTAATTATTTTCTTCTGAGAGAAACACGAAATGCACGTAAAAATCGTTGTTATCAATCGAGAGATATTATATTACCGATGGAACCGATAGAGTTACTGTATTACCGATAGCGTATTGTTATTAGTTCGTAAAATGTCTCACCAAACTTCATGGTGTGCAAATGCTTATGTCATTCTCTTTAAAAATTCTCTTGTCTAATTCTATTCATTCTATTTAGTTGTAAATACTGTGAAAATAAATAATGTTTAACCGCAAAATGTATATATCCAAGTACCTTCACAGCAATGTTATTTGAAAAATTGAATATATTTTAAATTAGGATACAATTTATTTGTAAATATATATCAGAAATATGACTGGATTACTTGCATTCTGCATAATTTTTTTAATCCTTTATTGTTTTTTTACCCGGTAAGTGTTGAAATTTACATAAAAAATAATATCAGCTTTGAATAAAATGATTGTACGCAACAATTGTCTGTTAAATTGTAGAGTGGTACCAAGACTATTGGCATGGATAGTGAAACGTCGGTACAAAATTCATTTACAAGTAGGCCATATATCTGTCCCTTATTTTATCTTCCGTGATGTCAATGTAACTAAAAATGGATTTACATTGGTAAGTTTTTCAAGTCATTGTGTATATATATTATAATATAATTTAATGTGCGACATTTAATTTCAGCAAATTGAAGAGATAAGCATACGCAGCAGTTTACTTAGTAGTGACGTAGCAAAACTGTTGGCTGTTGTTATGAGAGATGTCAGAATAAATAAGGATGTTCCGACAATTGGTCCAACGTGTAAAATAAAGCAGTCCAATGAATTATTAGATTTTAGAAATAAGAAAATACCACCGATCATAATAAAGTGTGTCCAGGTACATGCAAAACTAAGATCCCAAGTTTTCTATTATATTGTGCAAAACTTTTATATTATAAAACTGTCGGATGGATTATACTTGGTTTATTAATGGCTTTTTAACTTTTAATTGATGATTCCAGTTTACAGCTGTACATGTAGAGAACATAAGCATACTAGCTCTTGGCAATGGCTGGTTGGCTAACGGAAATGCAGAAAGTCTGAGCTTGGATGGCAGTATTGTACATGGTGCACGAACGTTATTAGCATCTGCCTCTATTGTTGGTGGAACTATGAAACTACTACGACATGCTTCCGATGCATGTCTCTCTCAAATAACGTTTGCTGGAACAGTAGAAGCCACATTTAAAGCTCAAGGAGAACTCTCGGTCGAGGTACATAGGATTAAAAATTTGTTGCGTTAATATTTGAACATTAAAGGAAAAGGCATAGCCTCTTCACAACAATTGTTATTAAAATTTATAAAAAGTAATCAATTTCATACTTTGTGGTGTGTAATAAATAGATTTTTAAGAAGTAAATGTGTCTGATTATCGACCGTTTTCAAAAGGAATCAAGTGGGATCTAATTTATAGACATTATGTATCGGAGTGACGCAAACTGAAGGATCTGGCGGTGCAGGTCTCATTCAATTCTTGAGAGATAGAAGTTCGCCAAGTACTACAGCTTGTACATGCACCGAAGCAGCACATGACGACTCCTCCAATAACTTAATGACTAGAATAGCGCCTATTTTGCCGAAAGTAAATTTCCTTATTGTAAATGAACAATAATAACAATTGTATATTACTCAATATAATTACCGCCTTTGTCATATTTATAGGATTTTACATTGAAAGTCGGCAATTCGTTGATAATAGCTGGTAGAGAGGATAGTAGTATGGTAGGTTTGGAGGGTACCTTAAGAAGTCTTCAAGTCCATGCAAAATTTCAAGCTAATAAGACGCGTTTAAATTTTACCGTTGGCCTAGACGGTTTGTGCGTCCGCGGAAAGCTTCCTATTTTAACTCTACATTCATTGTCGATTGATACAAAGGTAAGAGTTGGGAATACACTAATGTGTAGATAGTAGGAAAGTAAATAGGACGAGAAAAATGGCTAATCTCTAATTGATAATTTTACTTATGCTCAATTTTGATTCAATACAGATGGAGGAAAATCTTTTGTGCGTTGACGTACAACTGAATAATCTTTCAATGATGTATGATCATAGAGACTGGGAATTGTTGCTGTATAATAATGAAAATGACATTTCACAACCTGTTGGCAACATATCGTTGAAAGATAGATTACCAAATTTTGAAATAACATTAAATACTGAGCTGTATGACTCTTCCTTAAATATCAAATTACCAGATGTGCAAGAAGCATCGTGTGGTGTCGCACATATGAAATTTGCTTTGAATTCACAGACAGGTATGTATGTGGGTATGTGAACCATCTCGTCTTGTCTTTTATTTATTTTTTTTCTAAAATTATGAAATAAATTATTAATTTTTATAATATATGTTTCCTATATTAGACAAAACAAAAAATCTAAATACAGAATTGGTCGTTGAATCTTTATATTGTGCATTAAATGGCACCAATAGCAATATCTCTGAAACCTCTCATCAATGGGGCAGCCCACTTTCCATTGGCGTGCTTTTAGCGACAACTCGTAGCAACGCCATAGGAATCGCAGTTGACGCTCTCATAACCGAGTGGAGTTTAGAGTTAGCGAGATTTCTCGAGCAAGCTTACAAGTAATAATTAAAATCATTTATGAGTCCCATTATTTATTCTATTACTATTATAGAAGGAAAAATGTAGTGGGCATGAAATGATTGCGAAAATATTTGTAGGTGCTACAAAAAGTATCGGCAACCAATAATGAAAAAAAAGGATACGATATCAAGCAATTCCATCCAATTGAATCTTAAAGTAACAAACTGCAATCTATTTTTCATCGCAGAAAACGAACGTAAATATTTTAAAATAGTGTCAAAGAAGAATTTTTGTCTTGTCAACTGTCACTTACGCTATTCGTTTTAGTATCTATAATGATGCGTTTGGATGTCGCGACTGTGGAACAAAACTCAAAGCGATTCGTAGGCGTGGCGGAAGGCATGAGCGCGATAACTCTTAATAAGAACGAGCCGATCATGTGCCAACATGCGCAAACATTAACGCATCCGTTTCTGGCAGTACGAAAGTGCAAAGCTGCGATTACTTCTGACGCCGTCAACATTAGTCTCGACGGTACTAATCTAGCATGGAGTCCTAATTTACATCTACGTTTATTGCAATTTTGGGTGGAGTCTGCAGATTTTCGATCTATCATCAGAAAAGAAATGAGCGCGACTCGTATCGAAGGTAATGAATCAACTGTGCTGTTTATGATTTTGAATTAATCGCGGTCAAGATCAAGATTTATAATAATTTATAATAATTTGAGATAAGGGATCGTGAGTGAGGGGAGGAGGATAATCACTTTCTTCATTTACAGAAGTACAAAAGAAGAAACGCGTTTTGGATTTATTAGCGACTGGTGGGATCACCGTCTCTATAGATATTTCTACTAAACATTTCTTGATCCTGGCGTCTGACCAGCTGCGCTGGTCACATGGCGAATGGAGACTCACCTACGTTCGAGTTACCTTAGACATGGCTGATGTAATTATGATCGAGGGTTTCGAATTGATTAGAATAGCCGATAACGCGGAAGTGCGAGCGGAGAGGCAAAGTAACGAAGGCTTCGTATTGGATTGGAACGAGTGCTGGGCGCTAAACATCGATTCCATGAAAATTTCTTTTCCATACGAGCATCAATTTACGAACGCGATACAAAATGAGTTGCTCAGCATCAGAAAATGGCTGAAGGAAATTCATTCGTCGAGCTTACGAGATAAAAGGGAATCCCTGCCTTCCGATTTGATGATCAAAATAAAGGAGTGGACGTTCGAGCTGAGCGACGATCCGTTCGAGGTACGTCTGCGCGACAATTACGAGCTGCTGGAGGACGAGTACAAGGAGAGTTTGAAGCGGCAGGCGATGCTGGATGCCAAGGTGCAGGAACTTTGCCGCGCGCACTTACTGCTACCGCAAGGAAAGGTCGAGGAATTATACGCGAGCTTAAATAAGAAAAACGCGGAGATCTACGTGCAGAGGTGGAAGCAGATGCAACGGGCGGGACCGGCGAGGACTCGATTGTTCGCGTGGACCATGTTAGACCTGGAGATATTGGCCCTGGCCGATCCATCGATAAATGGTACAGAAAAGGCGGTGAGAGCACTCCGAGAAATGGACTCAGAAACACCTTGGCCCGAGGACGGTCTCGAATTCAATGCCGTGTGGGTTCGCGGGATCAGCCTGAAATGCGCCGAGTGGAAACTCCAGCTTCGCGACTTTCCGCAGCCGTTACTCCTGGTGGAAAACTTGAACGTGTGGGGCAGATTGGCTGGCGCGGAAGCTCTGGCACCGCCGAGGGCAAAAAGGACTGTGAGAATTGAAATCGGCGCGCCATGGGAGGATATAGTGGTAGAAAGAGGTATGACGTCTCTCAAGTATTATCACGATCTCAATTGGGATATTGACAAGTTTAGATATGCGTTCGGTCCTTGCTGGGAGCCGGTGATAGCGCAGTGTAATCTCAGTTTCGAGAAGATCCTTCATCCGTCGAGGGACCCGAGCCCGCCGTTACCGTTCTGGGATAAAATGCGATTGGCCCTTCACGGTAGGCTGACGCTCTGCGTGAAACAGCTGACGGTATTGTTGCACGGCTCTCTAGACCCGTACAACACGACGGAGGAGATGGAGCTTACATGGACCGGATTAGAGCTCGATTGGACGCAAGGGAAGATAATCGTTAAAGGTGATCTCGACGTGTACGTGCGCACTGCTAGCAAATACGACGATTGCCGACTACTACACTTGCCCAACGTGAGATTGAGCGTTAAACTAGCCTGGGTATGCTTAGGCGATCCGCGCGATCATCACGCCGCTATACCCTGCGCCCCGGACCGCTTGCCCGAGTACTCGAGTAATCAGGAGCACGATTCGTTTAGGGCGTTCCGCTCGCAAAACCTCAACGTCAGCCTCTCGTTGGAGACGAAGCCGACTGGCTCGCCTACCCTGACCAGTGCGCCAACGGCGCTGCTCTACGGCAGCACGTTGAGATGGTTCGAGAATCTTAAGTTAATTCTGTCGGGCGCGACGAGACCGACGAGAAAGGGCCCGCTGTTCAAAAATATCCGGCCGAGGAAGAAACAGCTCAGTAGACATTACAGGAAGGTTCGGCTGACCTTGGCCTTCCACCGTTTCCACGTAAACTACTGGATGTCGTTCGCGATGCAGCGTGGCTTTGAGGTGACCGGAGGTCGAGTCGCCTGCAGTTCGGAGCACAATCTCGCCCTGCATCCGATCGACGACGGGCTGATCCATCGGCCGCGAGCGGAATGGTCCATCGTCTACATGAACTGCGAGCTGAGCGACGCCGAGATTTGGCTGAAGAGCGCCCTGCAGGAAGACGAGGTGGAGAGCGCCTCGCTGCGTCAGCCGGTCGAGAAGTGTTACTGCTTGAGCGTGGCGCGCGTCAGTTACGGCAGGGAAGCGATGGTCGCCGGGGTGAGCGGCGACACGCCGATTCATCGATTGGTCGTGCACGACCTACGCGGCGCCTGGACCAAGACCAATCGTGACGTTGCCTTCGCTCTCTTCGACTCCTTCATCAAGACTCAACAACTCAAGAAGAATCTATCGACCGCAGCCCTCAAAGGTTTCCACAGGGAACCCCCCAACAGCTCGACAACGCACAAGAATCGTGCGATCACCATGAGACCGAGCGTGGTGTCGGTAGTCGATCAACAGGTGGTGGGCGTCGGCGTCGGCGTCGGTGTGGGCGTTGGAGTTGGAGTCGGCGTTGGCGTCGGAATCGGCGTGGGCACCTCCACAGGTGGTGGTGGTGTTGTTGCTGATGACCAGGTCGTAACAACGCCAGGAGGCTCCTCCTCCGTCGTGAAGAAACCGCAGCAAGGCGAGGCGGCGGGAATGCTGCAGAGACTGATAGCAGAGGCCGGGAACAAACCGGTGGCTTTCAGCGACGATTTGTCGGTGCAAACTAGGGGACACCAACTGCGCGGGCTAGCGGCATGTCATCAGGACGACGTCTTGCACAAAAACTGGCTGAGTATGTCAAGTTTGATAAGCACTGTGGCATAGCGAAAGGCACAAAGGACCAAAGGGATTTTTATTAAATGAACAATGTTCTTTTCAGTCGCTTTGGTAAACAGCCAAGTACTGTTGAAGGGCATTGAAACCCGCGGCTACGTCATTCTCTCGGCGGCTAAAGCAGAAATACTACAAAGAGTTCATTCGCCGGTCTGGAAGGAGCGATCTCTTGTTTCGAAAACAACTTGGGTTGGCTCGTTGGAATGCATGCAATATTACGCTACTGTAAGCGCAAACATCGACGACAATCTCGACGATAATATCATGTGGTTGACATTGGATAATATACAAGTACGTTTTTTAGAATGTGAGCACGGAGCGAAGATACGCGAGCGAGATAAACTTTTATATCATGTGTTTTCACATTTTAGGAGAAAGATTCCACTATCATAGCCGGCTTGCCGGATGTCCCGGCTCTAGTAGGATCTGGCCAAAGCGTCGGCGGTGTGGTCAGTCAGACGGTGGGAGGCGGTGGCGGCCCTCAGCATCAATTGCAACGCATAGTGTCCCGATGCAAGTGCGAATTTTTCTACGTTGGTTACGGTCAGACCTTAGATGTGGGCTCTGTCGATCAAGTGCCAGCTCCGCCCGGGGAAGAGGTCAGCCCATGGGAGAGGAAGGATCTAACCGCGGCCGACGCGTTTACCTTGATGCATCATGATCTAGATGTATGCACCAATTCGTTACAATACGCTATGATTCTAGACATAGTCAACAATTTGCTGCTATATGTGGAACCGAGGCGGAAAGAGGCTTCGGAAAGGTTGCAAAGGATGAGATTCCAGTTGCAATTGCATTCCGTCGAAGATCAAAAGAGGCCGATACAACAATTACAAAATACAGTGCGCGGCTTGATGGCGAAATTGAGACGGTTGGAACGCGAGACGTATTTGGTGCAAAAAGCATTGGCCGACGAGTCCAGTCCGGAATTACTCACGGAGATGGAACGCTTGGAAGCGAGCGTATTTGAATGCAAGGAACAACTTGGCGCCAAGGCGGAGGAATTGGACGTTATGTTAAGTTGTTACAAAGAAACTACCGCGCCAGCGGCCGCGTCGACTACACTCAAGGACAAGCCAGCCGCGGTGGCCAGAGTAGCTGAGATTTGCTTTAAACACGCGCAATGGAGGCTGACGGATGCGGACGGTCAATTGGGTATCGCCGATCTTATTTTAACCAATTTTCTTTATACGAAAACTAGCAAGACCGATGACTCGGTGGAACATCTGTTGGAACTAGGATACGTCCGGATGACGAATTTACTACCGAATCAAATTTATACGGAAGTACTTGTACCTACGGAACTGCAAAGTAATATGCCTGTAGATCGACAAAGAGCTCTTCGAGTCTTTTGCAGGGAAAAGGCGCCGGTCGCAGGAATCTCCGTCAAAGAACACTTTGAGATCAATGTAGTACCTCTTACGATAGGTAAGCAAACGCCTAACTTGTGTATCGAATACAACGGAGCCTCACTTCTATGTGTCGTGTGTTTCGTACGTGAAACATAACGTTTTACTCTTCTTCAGGTTTGACGAAAAAATTCTTCAATACTATGCTTAAATTTTGCTTTCCCGAGCGCGATCCGGAAGGCATAGAGGAAGCACCAGCGCCGCAACGTGATTCCTCCTTTTACGTGCCTATCGAGAGAAGAGACGACGTGGAAAAAATGAAGGAAAGAGCTGATAAGAACAAATTGTTTATATACATAAAGATACCGGAAGTACCTGTTCGCGTATCGTACAAGGTAACGTTTTATAGTAAACTAGAATAGAAAATTGAATGTTCCATCTGTTACTTGGCGAGTTATTCTTTCAAATCCAACGCTATTCTTCCAACAGGGAAATAAAGAAAAAAACCTTGAAGATGTACGTGACTTTGCGCTGGTCATACCAACTTTAGAATACCATAATGTTACATGGACATGGCTCGACCTGCTTTTGGCGATGAAGAGCGATTCCAGACGTGTAATACTGAGCCAAGCTATTAAACAAAAACTGCAAATAAAACCAAGGGGACCACCTGAGGAATCTACGCCGCAGGAAGAAGACAAAGCTCGCCTTTTGTTAGGTACCAGACATCTTCCTGGGGACGCGAAAAAAAAGAGCATGTTTAAATTTAAATAATTTATACATCTGATGACTTACGTAACCATAGTAATTTATTTGTTGTGGTATTGATAAATGTTACTTTGCAAATCACGTGTTTATCACCCAATTATAAATTGTACAAATAATTTTTCAATTATACGTATAATGTAAAATACATGTAACATATATATACATACATACGCACACATCGTCCCAGAAAAAAAATGAGTTTTGCGTTTTTATCTTTTCCATATGGCATTTATAATGGCAAAAAATGTGACAATATTTTTCCTATTACGCCATTAACTCATATCTATCGTAACAATCTCAATGTGGTAACCAAGTATTATCAAAAATTAAAAATTTTTTGAAAAAATTTTCTACAAAGCATTACAAGTAATGTAAGAATATAACATTTTTCGAAAGAAAAAAATCATTTTTATCTATATAAATTACATTTTTATACGCACCTATACATATATACACTTACATCTGAGGCTGTACTCCAAAACTGTACTACCAGTAACTAAAAAGCTATAATTTGCTATAAACTTTTTAGTTATAGTACAAGTTTGGAGAACTTGTGCAACTCTCTCTCTCTCTCTCTCTCTCTCTTAATATAACACGAAAAAATTTTCTATCAATTACTTCCGCCAATTAAGATATATTTAATACATACTTCAGCCAGTAATTATCATAGATTGTGTACTTTGTTCCATCATCTACAAAATATGTACAAAATTAGAGAGTTATCAGAGGTGCCTCTGTATTTTTCTTTGCATGTCTCCATGCGTTTAGGTCCGCCAAAATTCGCCTGCCGTATGCCGTATGAAGCTCGCGAAAAGTTATTCTAGTTCTAGGTACGTTTTCTGTCCTACCAGGCGCCGATCTGACGCTCTGAGAACGATGATGGGAATCTGGTCTGTTGAATGGATTATGTCGCTGTCTTGGTGGAGCCTTAGGGGATTGTTGAATCGGCGTGGCTACTGTTTCTTCCTCCACAGCATCCAACTGACGTTGCAATTCTGTCACCATAAGTTTCATATAATCATAACTGGCACATGCCAATGCCTTCATCCATTGTTCCATAGATTCCTAGATATTATTGTTCCTCATTAAACACAGCCCTTACTAAGCACAGACATATTAGTAAGTATATATTAGTAAGTATATTATAAAGAGCATCTATTTACTTGAGACTCTGCCGCTAAAACATAACTTCTGTTGTTTGGCCCGTGAAAAACTATCTTGAAGCCAAACTGCTCTTCGTCCTCCGCCAGTTCGATCGTACAGCCTTCGAGAACGATCATGCCGACCGGCTCTTTGTCACCGCGACGATCAAAATAGAATAATATATTGCCTTTGAGTACAAACCATCGTCTCTGATATCCGCGATTGATCTCTCCACGTTTATTCAACCAGCCTTCACGATCTACCGGCGTTGCAGAGGTCGCAAACGCGACCATATTCTTTTCATTAATTTTCATGGTTTTTTCTTTTAGCAACGTACGGTCTCATTCGTTTCACAACTTTTTAGAAATTAGAGCGCACTGTTAAATGATATAATTAAACAAGAATAGTAGTTAGCACCATTTGTCAGGTTAGGATTAGGTTAGGGTTAGTTTATTATGTATTATCTTCATTTCGAGAATAAACTCGATAAGAATGTTACGAGACACCTTCACCATCGTCGGTGTATATACATCTTACACGTTTATACGTCGCGCAAATACCGTGTCACGAAAATCGTTTCCGAAAAAAGACAAAAATGTTATCGTATCCCTCGTGAATACGGACATTGATGGACATACCAAAATTGACATACACACAGAACATAGGCGGCATATACATATAGCACGCAGTGTAGTATCTTTTTAAACCTACCTATCAAAAAAAACTTTAAACTATAATGGAAAATTATCGTGCTATTGGCTACATTTGTTTCAAGTCCAATTTTTAAATGTCGAATCGGCATATGGAAAAAATGAGATAACAAATCTGATTGGCTACGCCATGTTGCAATTACCTTTTAAAATGAGGCGTCATCAGCGCTTGCAACGCAAGAAAAAAAAATTCGTGACGGATGACTTTAGTGACGAGGACGTAAAGAAAGAGCGGTGATTGCGATTGATTGAGATGGTGACTAGTGAACAATTGCGTATTTACGCGTATTTTTTATTGTTTAGTGCATATTGAGTATTACGATTATTTTAGTAAAATACAAGTTTTAAGGACAAATTTATAAAAATGGGAAAAGGATTTAACAATTACATGTGTAAAAAGTTTTTTCATCCAGCGTCACGAGACAACTTGAAGCGAGTACGTATATGCCTAACCTCTCTTTACGATAACGGAATATTTTTTTATTTCGTGTCATATATTTAAAAAGAAAACCATGTAATCTTGTGTTAAATGCGTGTTATTGTATTAGGTATGGATGGCGGAACAACAAGCAGAAGCTTATAAAAAGAAGCAGGAGGAGCTGCGAGTGCAGTACGAGAAGGAACAAGACCTGCATAATAATAAGTAAGCTATTTAAAAATATTGCATAATCAACAGCAGCTTTGTTCCTAATGTAAAATTTCTTTCAGAGCACTGCTCAGCAAAGAAAGTAAGGATAAACTTAGTGTCAATTTTATGTACGAACCACCTCCTGGGGCAAAGAAAGAACGAGAAAAGGAAGACAACGAGCCTGAATACAAGTTTGAATGGCAGCGAAAGTACAATGCTCCAAGAGAAAGCTACTGCAAAGGGGATAGCGAAATTCGAGATCAGCCCTTTGGCATACAAGTTAGAAATGTGCGGTGTATTAAATGTCACAAATGGGGACACATAAATACAGGTATTTTAAAAATTTATATAGTAAAGTGCAAATATATATACAACAGAAAACAAATGTTGCTAATTAAATATTTTTAGATAAGGAATGTCCCTTGTACAGTCAAGCGATGAGTGTTGTAATGGCAAATAATAATTCCCAAACACCATCTGCCCCAGATACTATGACGCTTGTGCAACAAATGCGAGAAGATGGTCTGGCTTTGAAAAAGTAAATATATGTTATTTTTATAAATTTTAGTATCATGTTTTATATATTTAAATATATTTATTTTACATGTATGTATATGTGTATATAATATGTGTACACACACGCAATGTTTAAATACATTAGTGTAAATAAATGAGTTGTACATTAAAATATATATTAATGTAAATAAACTATTGCTTTTATATATTACAGATCTGCGTTGGATGCACAACAACATTTAAGAGTTCCAGAACATGAACATCTTATAATTTCTGAAGATGAGGAACAATCAGAATTATCTTTCCTAAAATCTCTATCAAAGAAGGAAAAGAAAAGATTATTATTGTAAGTTAATTTAACTACATGATAACATGTTACATTCTCTTGCTATTGATAAAAGATATTAGAAAGTTAATGATTAAGTAAAAAATTTGGTCATATAATTACAGGAAATTACAACTACTGGAGAGAAAGAATCGTAAAAAAGAAAAAAGAAAATTAAAGAAGAAAAGCAGTAATAGGAAGTGTAGCAGTACTAGCAGTAATACTAGTAGCAATAGTAATAGTAGTAGTGATAGCGATAGTAGCAGCAGCAGTAGCATCGATTCAGAAGATTTTCAGTCTAAAAAGAACAGAAAGAAGAAAAAATCAGATTCTAAAAAACAGAAGGATATTTACAAGATTTGTAAACATAAAAGGAAACAAAGTTATGACAAACACAAGTATAGATGTAAGGAGATGAATGGTGATGTAAAACATGATAAAGATAAAGATCGTTATAATAGAAAAAGGAAAGTTAAAGACCAAGACAAGGATGGCGGTAATTCAAGACATGGTAAAATACATAAAAAGCACTATTAATAATCATTTAAACAATACTTATAAAATGTTAATGTAACATCACTTATAAAATTAACAATAATAAAAGGAAACATTTATTGCTGGAGAATGCATTTTGCAATTTAATTTCATATTATATCTTTTCAAGACGCAAAAGTGTCGTGGAAAGATACGTATATCGATCAACAATATTTGCGTATTAATAGAATAACCTGAGTCAATTACAGTAATTTATTCAATGACAGTGAAACATTTCTAATAACAATTTGTAATACAAACATTAATTCGCCGTATATAAGTTTTATTACAATAATAGCATGCACTTTATTACAAATCAATGAAGCGCATTAATATATTATTGGTATTCTTAATAATCATATGTATATATATAGTGTGTGTGTGTGTGTGTGTGTGTGTGTGTGTGTGTGTGTGTGTGTGTGTGTGTGTGTGTGTGTGCGCGCATATATATATATATATATATATATGTCTTTCGCAAAGATGATACATGGGACCATTGGCAATGTACGTATATGTGCGTGTGTGTGTGTGTGTGTTTGTGTGTGTATTACAAATATTAACCAATTTTTTTTTTTTTGTACGGTATACATTCAAATAAGTCATAGTACAAGTTTTCTCACTCTATTTCATTTCTTACACGGCTAGTAACAATCCGTTCTTGCATATACATTTTTATATGTATAATATACGAATGTATATTGTGTACGTAATACTAGCCACGTTGGCTTTGAACACTTGGGCACTTTGAAATCTGCGTGATTATTTTTCTTGCAAATGGATTACACTTTCAATGTGATATAATGCTATAACTTTGGGAAGTTATTGGATTGGCAGCTATATATACAATTAATCCATTATTTGATTATATTTTATAAACGCAACAAGACGATCGATATATATATATATATATATATATATATATATATATATTATGTTTATATTATATACACGTGTCTGTGTATATACATTCATACGCGCGCGCGCACGCACGCACAGTTAAAAAGAGAATACACTCGCTTATATTATGAAACATTCATATTTTTCAAATATTAAATAGCAATTGTAATTAATTATAATAAAGAAATGTTATTCTTGAAAATGCAACATACTATTGCATTAAATAGGACCAAACTTATTCATATATATATATATATATATATATATATATATATATATATATATATGATACCATGGAGAATTTCCGTTTTCCTTTCTGATTCTATTAGGACAGATTTCTTTAAATATAGTTAAATAAACTATATATTCAATAGAATAGAATCAATCACGTCTAATAATAATAACAAAACAAGAGATAATTGTGGATTTATTTACTTTTGCTTACTTTAATAAATTTTCAATGTTCTATCTTGTACAAGTGCGAATTATCGTTATAATATCCGGAATGTAGAATTATTTTTATGAGAATCGGCGTTAAAATAGAGCGTGTCTCTTACATACATACATACATACATACATACATACATACATACATACATACATACTTCGGCATCTATTGTATGAAAATTGAAAAAATTCTCGTAAGAATTTCGAAAATTATTCTAACCCACACATATCTAAAGTACACAGTGTTTTACTTGAAATAAATCGGTCGCAATGTTAACCAAAGCATTAAAATTAAAAAAACTATTACAAGAGTCTTTACCACAATGTAACAACAAAAGATTTAATCGAATACAATGTTTTGAAACAAGAAAATAAAAATTATCTTCCCTTGATTCTAATAGCAATCTCTCTAAAGCAATCGTCACTTTATATAAATTAATGTGTATTAGAAACAGTTGAATGCTAGTCAACTACGTTAGCGATATGATTGCGATATTTATATTACTATTATGATATTAGATTTGAACTGCATTCTGCTCATAAATGTTTCATTAAGAACGTACTTGCTTTTAATTATCCGCACGTATTTACATAGCGAAAAGACATACACTATTTGCTCCCTCGCATCGATGCAACAAAAAAAACCCGTTTGACCGTCTTGAAATCGCTAAAAATCTAAGAAAAATTTGCTTACAGGTGTAGACAATATCGCGATATCAAGAAGCTCAAACTCACCCTGTGCTTACTTTTTGCTATACATATTATTGAATTTGCTAAATGTATTTTGCAACCTCTGTTTGTCATCGTACACGAATGTGAAGAAACGATTCGGCGAACAAACAGGTTCACGTGGACTATGTTGCTCTTGTCCCCTAATTTGCATGAAAAAGCTAATAGTTTGTGTGCAGTGAATCACGGCACTATAAACGGTTTGGTAACTGACCGAGATCAACCATTTCAGTATCTTCTACGCTGTTGGGGCCCATCATATGTTGTCTGTGGTGATGGTGATGATGGTGGTGATGATGTTGATGGTGTTGTTGTTGTTGGAGGTCTAACGATGGACGCAAATGGACGTCCATCGTTCTGGGCGAAGAGAAGCCATGTAAACTCGCGGCTGCACCAAAACCCGTGTTATTCAACAGTCCTCTACGTGGACTTCTAGCGTTGACGACTCTTGGCTGCGCGTACATCTCCTCCAGGACGCTCGGCGCGACATACGTGAAACCCTGAAATATCAGGTTTGCAGATTCACTGAGTGTACTCTCGACCGGCGAATCCACCGGCACAGTTGCCGTGAATTGTTCGTCGAATTGAGACGTATCGTCGGCGCTCTTGAGGGACGGTTTAAATGGCGGATCCAACTTCCGAGCGATTACGTCCTGCCAATTAATGTGCTTGAAGAAATTATGGTTTTTAATTTGCTCGGCATCCTCTGGACCAGAGCCCAATCTCTGAACAACTTGCCTCTTCAAGAGTTTCCGAATGAGATCTCGGGCGTCCGGCGTCAGATATTGTGGAAGACTCAGCTTTCCCCGTAAGATCTTTTCGATGGTTTTTCTTCTGTCGTCACCAGTGAACGGCGGCATCCCTGTAAGCATGTCGAACATCAAAGCACCTAAACTCCACCAATCCACAGCTTTACCGTGACCGCTCCTAGTAAGAATTTCTGGAGCCATGTATTCTATCGTTCCGCAAAACGTATGCGTCACTGTCCCCTCTTGTATGTGTTCTTTGCAAAGACCGAAATCTGTCAACTTGACGTGACCTTCGGCATCCAGCAAGATATTCTCTGGCTTCAAATCTCTGTATATAATTCCCTGATTGTGAAGATGTTGCAGCGCCAGGATAATTTCCGACAGATAGAAGCAAGCTGTGTCCTCTAAGAAGATACCCTCTCGATCGAGATACGTGAAAAGCTCTCCTCCACACAGATACTCCAAGATGAGATATAATTTACCACCAGTTTGGAACGCATACATAAGGTTTACAATAAATGGATGTTTTACAGCCTCCAGGATATTCCTCTCAGCCTTGGTATGAGCCGTGTCTTTCTGATTTCGTATAATGGATGCTTTGCGCAGTACTTTCATAGCAAAGATGCTGCCTTTATCTTTTCCAGTAACCTTTCTCACTTGAAAGACCTTTCCGTAGCCACCCTCTCCTAATATCTTGCACAATTCAAAATCCTGTGGACCAGCCTTCTCTTGACCAGGATTCACATTTTGCTCTGACAACTGAACCCTCTCCAAGTTATCAGATCTAAAAAGTAACCCAATATTTTGCACTTTAATGAGACATCAATAGCAAACGGTTGAATAGAAATTACTCTAAAATCAAAGACAAACAAAATGTGCTTACTCTAGTATCGCGCTTACAGTTGCGGCATGATTATATTCCTCCTAAGAACGAATATAACGAGATTAAATAAAAATATTGCCATTTTAGGAATGTAACTCGCATCTCCGCATATATAACTTCACCTCTCTATTCTCGATCACGTCGTCATCCGACTCGTCCTGATTCGCGGCATCTCCGTCGTGCAGTTCAATGTCGAATACTCCCGCCATCCTAGATAAGTGAAATTCACATCGGAAGATTTCAAACGAAGGAATTAAGGAGGCGGACACCGCTGATGGTTCAATCTGTCAAAATGCTTCTTACGCTCCAGGGCGAGGCTGAATGAAGAAGATCCGAGTGACATAAGCTCGATGCTCGGGCGCTACGTATACCCCGGACCCCCCGTAACGCCCGCAGATGAAGCACGTTTCGAGAGAGAGGACTTACCTTCAATTATTTGCCAACACCCCTGACGTACCGCGCGCTCGATCTCTCTGGATCTCTCGCTCTTTACTCAGACTTTTTCAAATGATCGCGCAAAACTGAAAAAGACTCGCCGCCAGATTTTAACGCGAGTGATACACGATTGTCTACCTTACATATGTAATCGCAAATACACGGCGTACACGCATGAACTACAGCGACAGAGAGAGAAAAGAAAGAGAGAGAGAGAAAGAGAGGTTGATACGCGCGCGCGCGCGAGTGTGGTGCGACATGCGTCACTCGCGACGACGGTCGCGACGCGGCGGCTCCTAGCCCGAGCTCCGACTCCGATTGCGTTGCGAATCGGAGATTAGAACGATTAGACTCCTCGACCAATGGAATTGACCGATCGATTTTTTCGGGCCGCTTGGCAGTCTCGCGATTGGTGAAGAAGTCTTTAATTCATCTTCAATTTCCGTCTACGTCAATGTGGCTTTAATGTATACGCACCTTGAGGTGCATGTCTCTTCTTCCCACTTCCTACCTTTGTTCCACCTAAATCTGTCTCTGAATCGGAGCGATGACCATTTTCAGGGGTGTCTAGACTTTTCCATCTCTCTTTCTATCGGTATTTAGTGTTCTCAATGTTTTCATGATTAAATCAGGTAGGCGGTGGACAATTGAGATCATCGAGATTGTAGCAGATTATAGGCAAGGAGGAGGGAGGGAGAGAGAGAGAGAGAGAGAGAAAAAAACTGTGAATGACGTGTGTAACGCAATGTCAAGCGATATTTAAAAGTTTAAAGCCGATCGATTCCGAGCTGGAGGGATGTTGGTGGATCCACGTGGGTACCGTTCCATCTACCATTTGAAGAGATCAAATTACACAAAGTGAGGTTAGTTATTTCGTTTCATTCGGATGTACACGCACGCTAGATTCGCTTTATATTTAGCGCAGCTACAATTATCGGCATAACATTGCGATCTCACATGAAAAAGTTGCGATGACTTTTGACAATTGTGCGCATCTCGACAATAATCACGCGACAATCGAAAGTTAGGTTAACTTGAAACATTGGCTGAATTATGCAGAAAATTGGTCAAGGGGAATAGGGATCGATCTCTCGATCAGCTTAGATATATCGCTATCCTTCGCGAATTTGGCGCGAGCGTGACGGAATACGGAATATGCGCGTTCATACACGTGTATACGTGGTCGCATCGTTTCGTCCGTGTCCACGCGATTGTCGCATGCGTGCCGCGCGAGCGCGAATCATCCAAAGTCGCGTTCGTCGCGGATCGCTCCGCGGCAACCGCCGCGACTTATCGATTCCCAATCCCGCCTAGGCGTCGCCGGCTGCGGAAGCCCCCGCTAGGCGACTAGGGCGGCTAGGCTAGGGTCTAGCTTCAGCTTAGACCAGCCAGCCAGCCAGCCAGCCAGCCAGTTGTCGTCGTCGTCGTCGTCGTCGTCATTTGTACCAAGTTGCACGGACGACGGGCAAATTCGTGAGACGATTCCTTCTACATTCTACACCGTCCGCAAGCCGCGAACGTGCCGCGAGCGATCGCGAGCGATGAAATATGGAATGCGACGAGAGAAGATTACACCTCGACGAGATTACAGTCACACCGTCGGACGAACAAGGATCTTGCGTCACACGGATATACCATTATTTTCCCAAGCGGAAAGACCTCGGAACTTCACACAGTCACCTGTATGTCGAATTGGAGATGATCGTGAATTATCGAGATTTCACGAGGAGCGAACGTGGCTGTGAAAATATAAGGTGGAAATAGAAGGATTTGCACAAAATAAGTTCGGCTTTATCATTGATAATGAAGAGACACATAAAAGTGGGTAGGACTTGAAAAAAAAAATATATATCATTTTCGTAATGAGTGAAACTGTAACTTTTTTTTTTAATTGTATTTAATAATATTTTTTGTTAAATAATATTTAATAGGAAATATTTATATACATGTATAAAAAGAATATAATGGATATTGTAGAAACGCAATGCATCGGTAATAAAATGTGAGAAAAAGCGAGGCAAGGCGAAGGCGCCGTCGAGAGACTCCGCAGAAAAATGAGAAAGGACGAAGACACGGTTAGCTACACGACATTTAAACGTTGATCGATATCGAGAGCGCGCTGGCAACGTAAACGTATAAATAATAAGAGATAAATAATAGCCACTCTTGACTTCCTCGAGAGGGAGAGCGAGAGCGGGAATGCTAAACGAGAGCGAGGCGAAGCGCGAGATTGTCGTCCGGCGCTGCTGCTGGGACACGCGGCACCAGCGGGCGGTGGTGTCACCGGAGCACCGAAGATTCCGGCGCGTTCACGGCCTGCAGCTGCCGTTGCATCCTCAGCAGGTTGCCGGTTGGGTGCTGCTGATAGTCGTGTTCGTCGGTACCTTCACCGTACTGCTGACGACGCCGTCGCCGTCGCCGTCGCCGTCGCCGCCTTCACCTCCGCTGCTGCAGCTGTTGTTGCTGCTGCCCGATCTGCGCTTCACCCTTACGCTCCTGTTCGCCGCCTTGTTCCTGCTGCACGCGTCGACCCATCTGACGGTGTTGCTGCTGGACCCGGCCCATCCAGAGGTTCGAGCTCGACCAGCTCGCGTGGTCGTCCCGGAGTTCGATCGAACGAAGCATCGGCACGTCATCGAGAACGGCCGATGCCACCTCTGCAACATAACGACGCGCGGTCGACGCACCAAGCACTGCTCCATCTGCAACAAGTGCGTGCCGCGTTTCGACCACCACTGCAAGTGGCTCAACAACTGCATCGGCGCCCGTAACTATCCGGCATTCCTGGTGTGCCTGGTGTCGACGCTCGTCGTCGCGCTCGCCGTCACCGCGCTCGCTCTGGCCGAGCTAGTGGTGTTGCTTACCGTCCAAACGGTGCGGGCCGGTACAGGCGGCGACAACGACGACAGCGATAACGGCAACGGCACGAGGATGAACGATGGTACGCCACCGCCACCGCCGTCGCCACCGCCGCTATTGCCAGTGCCCGGCACCGGCTCGCTCGTCCTCGTCATCGTCATCGGCGTCCTCTCGGCCGTCGCCGCGGTTCTACTCATACACCTCTGTTTCTTTCACGGCTACATCGCTTGCCTCGGTCTCACCACGTACGAATACGTGCGCAATAAACGGGAGAGAGGCCAGATCACCCAGGCTGCTGCCGACTCCAAAACAACCAACCACCACCCGCACCATCATCGCCAGTCTGCCACCGCTGATGGTCTCTGTGGCATGTCTTGTTGTACCGCCGCTGCTGCTACTGCTGCTGCTGCTGCTGCTGCCGCCGATGCCGATGCCGATGCCGATGCCGATGCCGATGCCGGCGGACAAGTCGACGTCGATCGGTCTGTTGTGACGATACCTGGCGCGCAACGGCGGAGCCTCTATTCTCGCTTCTGCGGCAACGGACGTCCTTTACTCAACGACAGTACGACGAGCGCAACGAGAGGGACGGAGGCGGCAGCGGCAACGACAACGACGACTACGACAGACGTGTACGTTTGTTCGACGCACGAGGCAACGGCGAATAGTAAAGACGTCCCCTTCAAGACGCTACCCTCGGTAAAAGGTAGCCGAAACTTTCATCTTTGTTTCTCGTACGACTCGCGCACCACCGAGACCTCCATTCAAGTCTCCTCCTCGCAGTCGGCGGACGCGGTGCAGGAATTGAGAAATCGCCACGGTGAATCGCCGTCGGATGGCAAAATCATCTCCACGCCTTCGCCGGTCTCCTGTTGCTTCTCCATCATGAACGCTTCTCATCGTGCTGTCGATCACGGTAATAAGCACGACGCCGGAAGCGCTGGGCGAAAGCGGGACCGGCGGCGGCCCGGCGAATCCGCGAAACGCTCCTGCGGAACGATGAGAAGGATACAGACTTTTCTGCAGACTCGTCTCAGGAAGGGTTCGAGACAGCGCGGCTTAACGATCTTGTCGTCGTCGTCGTCGTCGTCGACGTCGTCGGTGATCGCTCGTCATTGCGGCAACAAGATAATTCCGCAGGCAACTACCCCTTCGGAGCTGGCGGTCACCTCCCCCTTCGCCTTAACCGAAGATCAGGATCGTAGCGGCTTCGTCGAGACGATGGCGGCAGAGCTGACGACGACGACGATCGCCACCACCGGACCACCGTCACCGGCGCCGCCAGATTATCCGCGTCTTCCGTCGAGACTACCCGCCCTAGATCTTTCGCGCGACGTGCGCAAAGCGAGAAAAGTATCTTCGAGTAGCGCCGCTGACGTTTCCGTCCTGCCGCTCTTCGCGATGCCTAACCGAAATCAAGCGGCGGCGCACCTCCGCACCCGGCGGAACGCGAGTTTCTCGAAGAAGAGACCGCGCTTCAAGGTCGGCTCGCACGTCGTCACGCAGACCACCCAACTGTCGCCAATCCCGGAGTCGGAGTTTTCGAAACCGGCTACGCCGAGATCGCCGTCGCGATCGGGTTCTATCTTCGCCTTCCCACCGTTACACGAGTAACGTTACACGGCATCGCATCGAGGTGTTACTTTTCACCAATGTAATACGAAAATTTTCCAATATCGAATTGAGAAGAGTATCCTCTCGGATGTCCTCGTGATATATGAGTCTGCCTTTTTTCTTTACAAAAATATTTCATATTGTAAAATTTCATGAAATTTAATATAAAACGTAAAATATAAATTTAAACGTTTCGAATTGCTCTTAACAAACTGTAATGCGCGACACAATGTGTCTGATATAAAACTAGATTTCTTCTTGTGAACAGACTCGTATATATACGACATCGTCGCTTAAATGAAGCAAATGATTCGATTATCGTTGGAACGTTGATCCAAAATTTGCCCAAGACTTTTCAAATTTTACGTGACAAAGACATGCGAAGACATTCTGTAATTGCTGTAATTGATGTGTGAACAACTTTATTAACACAAATGTTTTTATCTCGCGAACAAGAAAGAAACGGATTAATTGTGAAAAAAACGTCAATTATTACACTTAGGGTAAAGATAAAAATTCGGCTTTATGAAAACTTGTACTTTAACAGTCGGCCAAGCATGGTACCGAGTTGTACGACTAGTAATAGTTCCAAGTCGTACGACGTCGCGACGGTTCATAAGTTGGTATCAGGTATCGATATGGTGTCACTTTAAAATGACATTATTGCATCGTGGCATGCGACACGTTTCCTCGCAGATTTCTTTACGTACTTTGAGAAAAAAAGCTAAACGATCGAATAACTTAGCTCCGAGTGTCGCGTAGTTGCAACTGCAGGCAATAGCATCGCTCATGCGACCTTCATACGCACAGATAATGTCCGAGATTGCGGAGTCATCTGACAAGGAGGCTGTCGCGTCGAAGAAGAGGACGAACGTTTGGGAAGATTTGGGTTCACCGCGTTATATAGTCGCGCCGATGGTGGACGCGAGCGAATTGGCATGGAGATTGCTCAGTAGACGGCACGGTGCCCAGCTCTGTTACACACCAATGCTGCACTCCTCTGTCTTCTGCCGGGATCCCAAATACAGGCGAGAGGCTCTCGCTAGTACTAGCGAGGATCGTCCACTGATTGTACAGGTCTGCTCGCCATAACCACGGCAACAACCAATTCCAATTTTATAGACTAAAATTAGTCCTCGCAACACATATGAATTTTTTCCGGAACATTTAACAAAATAATAAAATTTAAAAGTGTGTAAAAGGTATATTAGAATTGTTCGAAAGAAAACTTCAAGTATGTGATGGGACAACCGTGTGACTGATATAATGTGCCCTATCGAACGTTTAATAGATATTTAAAATAATCTTTCACAAACTTTTTCTTATAAGTGAATATTTTAAAATTGTGAACAAAGGAGAGAGAGAGAGAGAGAGAAACATTTAACATTAACTTTTATGCAATAGTAATTCGTTTTCCAGTTTTGTGGCAATGATCCGGATATATTATTGGAAGCCGCACACTTGGCTGAACCATACTGTGATGCAATCGATATTAATATTGGCTGTCCTCAGGCAATTGCAAAGCGTGGACATTATGGAGCTTTTTTACAAGATGACTGGGATTTGTTAAAAAAAATTGGTATACATGCATTTTACTTAAGCTTGAAAAACTTTAAGATTTTAATAATAATCTAATGTAATAAATCTCCTGTGTATGTGCGCAGTATCGACTTTAAAGAATGGATTACGCATACCTGTTACTTGCAAATTACGGGTGTTCTCGGAAATCGAGCGTACCGTAGAATATGCTTGTATGCTGGAAGACGCAGGTGCCAGTTTACTTACTGTCCATGGACGTACGAGAGAGCAAAAGGGCCCATTGACTGGACTAGCATCTTGGAAACACATTAAAGCCGTAAGGTATGGTGATTATTCATATCCATTTTTCATTTCAACATTTCTTGAAACGTTATTCATTATAGAATCGGAAAGATTATCGTCAAACTTCAGTATTTCGCACATCTTATTCTTAATAATTCTGTGCATCAATTCTTAATAATTATTACATTATTTTATATACATTTAATCAGAGATGCCGTGAAAATTCCTGTGATCGCTAATGGTAACATACAATGTGTGCAAGACTTGGAGCGATGCATCGAGGAAATCCAAGTACACGGTGTGATGTCAGCGGAAGGGAATCTTTATAATCCATACATATTTGAATCTTGTTATCCCGCTTGTTGGGAACCCGCTTTGGAATATCTGGAACTTGTAGAGCAATATCCGGTACCGGCTTCGTATATCCGCGGTCACTTGTTTAAACTCTTCCATCACGTGTATGTATTGATTTTTCGATCATGTTGAATTATAAATAGCAAAGCATAATTCCCAAACGTGCACACGGCATGCCTTTAACTAGAGAGTAGACTTTGTTTAGCAGAAAATCAAGAGGAAAGGGAAAGCTTGGCCACCAACTCCACTATGGAAGCTTTCAAAAGTGTCACATATGCCTTGAGGGATCGCTATTTGTCATATCATGAAGGACGTTTGATTTGGCAAACGGGAAAGACAGGTAATTTGGCTATATAAACCTACAGAATACCATTTACATTCATCGTGTACTTATTAAATATTTTTTGATATTTTTAGATTATAATTTGGAATTACCACCGTGGTTGTGCCAACCTTACGTACGAGAACCACCACAAGAATACACACAAAAATTACAGGTAAACGAGTCAAACGTGATTAATTATATATTGTACATTGATTTTTCTTTTTATTCTTTCATCAGTCTAGAACTGAAAATAATGATAAAAATTTGTAGGAAGGTGTATCTCGGAAACGTGAATACAGGGACGAGGAAGGAAACGAAATATCGCGAAAACGTTCAAAAAAGCTTAAGCGGATAGCGCGTAGACCAAACAAAGCAACTTTGATTCCTAAGAGAAGTTCAGATCGATGTCATGCCTGTCCGAATCCTCTGGTTAGTTGGTTGAAATACTTTCGAAATGTAAACTTTTCTTCATCTTCTTGCTTCTTAAGGAATATTTCGCAAAACAATCCTTCTTTAAGATAACGAAACATATCGAAGAACAAGTTTTATTTTAAATTGCAGGGTTTTAAATGTGAATACAAGTTATGTCGACAATGCTGTAGAAATAAGTGTTATATAGAAAATTTAGACTGTGCTGGTCACAGAAATCTAACCAAGACTAGAAGACAGATGGCGAAAGAATTCGAGGCAAAGCGTCAGGGAGTTGAAAATATAACATAACGCTCTGTATTATATTTTAAATAAAAATAAATGTATATAATATTTTACTTATGGTCTGAATTTTATTACCTTTTTCCACGAAAATATGTGACGTCACATTCTTGTTTATTGATTAAGTAACAATAATGCCAGACAATATAAATTCAGTACCGATCATATGTACAGTCTACATTACACAATATCGTATTTTGAAAAGCTAATGAGGTAATGTAAGAATCTCATAGAGACCTAAAATTCATAACGATATTGTAATAATTTGTACTATGTCACCGACATATTTAACAGAACAAAACTACTTTTACACAGAGGAAGTTGCTGTAGCGATAGGTGCTGTGAAAATAGTCAATAAATCGGTCTTCTTTGCTGATTCGTTGTGAGAAGATTCAACTTTATCTTCCTGTTTGTCCGTGTTGGCCCAATATTTTTTACTTGAGAATATCAGCATCATCAATAGAGGTAGATGAAGTAATGAAAATCGAAATAATTTCCTAGAATTTGCACTATCCGATTGCTTGTTAAATTTCCAAGCTAAAATTGAAAATGTATATTATCAAGTTTAGATATATACATGTACATAATATCTGAAAAGATCGAGTGCAAATTTATACAGCACGTTAAAATAAATAATTGAATCATGTTTCAAGTAGTAACATAATAGTTCATCCAGAAAGTTAAATGTGATTTTTTTTGTCAATTATTAATTTCTTTTGTAAGTTTAAAAAAAATATCTTTAAACATATAAATTTAAACTTTTATTTTTTTTTACAATTTTAACAAACTGAAAAAATTTGGCTCTTAAATATGTCGCGCGCGCGCGCGTGTACACTAAACACACACGCACACACATATAAATACAGAAATTTTAGATAATTTTTTCAAAACACACAGAAGTATGTATACTTTACCTAGATACAGGAAAGATGCATTGATTGGTGTCGAAGCCAATGCAAACCACCAATGAGTTACATCCAATATAGGAGCTAAATAACACAGAGTCATTAGAACTACCGTATATCTCATAGTTGTTCTACGACATAAATCTGGATTTGTAACAGCCATCATTCGATAACCGGCTCGTGAATAATCCGGTCTCAAATTCCACGAAAGAGCATTAAAGTGTGGAAATTGCCACGCATATAAAATACCGGGCAAAAGCCAAGCACCTGGTACCATTATGTTGCCAGTACAAGCAGCCCAACCCATAAGAGGAGGAATTGCTCCTACTACAAAGAAAGTAACAAGTTATAATGTTTTAATATACATAAAAATATATACTTACCAACAGAACCAACCCACGTGTTGACAATACTGATGCGTTTCATAGGAGTATATATGAGCGTGTATAAAATAAGATTGCTAGCACCTAACATTGCTGTAATACCATTTACTTCATTGTAGAGTATGGATAATCCAATAATACCCGATACTGCTGCAAATGTTACTGCGTGAATAGGCCTGGTAATATATATTCAATTGTCATTATATTTAACATCAAGTTACTTAAATCTAATTATGTCAAAATAGAAAAGTTAAAAACACTCACGTCAAATGACCACGTACCAATACCCGATTTTTTGTCCGTGACATCTGTGCATCAAAAGGTACTTCAAAAAATTGATTAATTGTATTTGCAGTGGCAGAGACTAAGCCTGTGCCTAAAGAACACATTATAAATGTATAAAAGTCAAATGGCGCAGGAGCTAATGCATATCCAGCCATCGTTGTTGCTACGACAAGAGCTACAATATAAAAAAAAGAATTACAAATATAGTTAGTAAATTAAATATTTAAGTACTATCAAATGATTAGTTTGCAGTGTAACAAACATTTTCATTAAGACATTTGTGTTTTTCTAATTATAGTCACACAGTTATATTTTAAATTGATGTAAACTCCAACGCATATGATTAATACATACATGTTAATTTAATCTTTGATAATTTGAGATAGTATTTATGAAGTTTGGTATAATCGACTACTATAGGCGTCCATTCTGACTTTTCTATTTTACAGGGATCTTTTGCAATTTTATAGTCAACATTTTTCTCTGTGGGAAAAGGTGTTGTTAAAACTGTCGTCCTAACTTGTTTGTGACAATCTTTCATAGTTAGTACTGGTTCTTCCATATACCCAGTCTTTATTGACTTTTGTCTTGGGAAACCAGAACCCTGAAATTAATTTTTTTTTCTTTAAAAAAATACACAGCAGAACGACAAACTTTTTGATTGCTACAAACCATAATGACAGAAAATTTTGGCACAAAACTGCATGATATGTGCCGACAGCTTCTTAATGGATGAATAATAAATAGCATGATTAACTTTAATTTTAATTTTAATCAACGGCTTTTTTTCCATCAACCTAAATATAAAATAAATATAAATATATAAGATTCAGAATAATATTCTAACCTAATTATAACTGATCATAACCTACAAAAATGAGTGGCAAAACATTGTTTTCTCAGATATTCAGTTAAAAGCATTTTTGTACTTACATTTTGTGATAACATGATTCCTATTATTAGTACATGTTCATTACTACGTAATCGTAACGTTAATCAAAAGTATTTAAAATTACTAAAAAAGCATATAATACGTAACCATACGTAACTTTGCACGAAATATCTGAAAACACATCCGTTCTAGTCCGTTCCTACTTCCTATCCCTCTCAAGTTTGATATATGCCAAGATATCTGTTGTAGTCGCTGTAGATACATACATATCGATCTCTGTTAACTTGTTTAAAGGGTAAAATTTAAAATAAAAAATTTTATGTAAACTTGATAATTTTACAGCATATAAATTGTAAATATGTTGTTGCGAGATAACCTCTAAAGGACAATGCAGGAAGCAAGAGGAAGCCGATACATCCGCTCTCGAGCGGTCTCGGCTTTTTTGTAGATTATTAATAATCTATGAAAATAATTAAGTACCGTGGCCTATATCTCAAAGTTTGAAATTGAAAGCCGTCCTATAAAAATCGTTCGAAAATAACTTCTAAAGAATAATATTAGGTATATTTATACGAAATTATAAAAATATTATCTATACATATATACATATATAATACATCAATAGAAACTTTATTATTTAATATGACAATTTATAATAATTATATATATAAATTTCATTTTACGAAACATTTTAATAAAATGTATATCATTATTCTTTCTCTAAAGAGAACGAGAGGTACTTGAGGTTATAATATAATGCAAATTCCAGATAGCACACAATATTTACGATAAATATTAATAAATATATATCATAAATATTTTTTATAAATTTTATAGAAATATTTTATACATATTTTATATATATGACGGAAAAAGATTATAAAAAACTTTATCAAAATATTGTTAAAATATTTTCTAAAATATTGGTCGCGACTTGGATGGGTGACCGCTTCGGAATTTCCGAAAAAAATTCCTAAGAATGGAATTTTTTTGCGAAAATTGTTTTTTAAAATATAGAAATATTGTTTTACTCATTGGGATTATGTGGTGTAATATAATATTTATGCGGATATTTTAAACATTTTCAAATAATTATCATAAATCATAAATATTTTTAAAACATTTATAATAAATATTTATGATCAGTCCAATCTGTGGCCATAAAAACATTTATTAAATGTTTTGATAAATGTTTATAAAATATTAAAATAAATTTTATAAATATTTAGTAAATATTTTATAAATATTTTGTGCTATCTGGGATTCATCTATAATCAAATTTTTCCTTTACGTTTCAGTGCTACGAGTATGATTAAAACGGTGCAAGACATTTGGTTGTTGATTAGAGTAATTAATTTCTTGCATGGGCATTGTATGGTTTTCCAATGTCGATGTGCCAGTAATATTTGACGCCGTGCTATCATTATATATTGCAATTTTACAAAATGGTCCGCAATTTTGCCCGCTGAATCGTTTTAACAGCTGTTGCTTTATCTTTTTTTTACATACGAATATGATGAAGATAATGAGGCCTTGCAAGCTATTTATGATATTAGTGGGATACCAAACATATGACGGCACAGAATTAATCAACCATGCTATTATCTCCATAGTCCAGCTTATTCCCATCACTATGAACAGCTTCAGATACATTTTAAACCTGTAAGCAAACATATTTTTGTACTAAAAGCCATTAAAAGACACATGAAAACAAAGTGATTGTCATTTTTACATATTCTTAACGATAATAATAAACAATCTTAAACAAGTTAGTATTAAATTTTTATGTTAAAGAATTTTAAAAATCCTCTTAAAAAATAAAAACAGCAATATTTAACTTTATAAGCCATAAACCCAATTAGCACACAATATTTTTTAAATATTTTTTAAATATTTATTTAATATTAATTTTTTATTGTACAATTCATGCATTATAACAAAAATATTTATTAAACATTTATTAAATATTTATTTAACATTACTTAAATATTTAAAATAATGATTTAGAGAAAATATTTAAATATTTAATATTTATTTAACGTTTATTTAACATTTGTTTAACATTAATTAAATATTTAAAATAATGATTTGGGAAAATATTTATTTAACGTTTATTTAATATTTATTTTACAATAATTTTTCATTTAAAAAAACATTTTTAAAAACATTAATTTTACATTTATTAAACATTAATTTAATATTTATTTTACATTAATTTTTAGTTTAAAAAAACATTTTTTTTTTAATTAATTTAACATTGATTCAACATTAATTTAATATTTATTTTACATTAATTTTTTATTAAAAAAAAAATTTTTTTTTTATATTCATTTAACATTTATTTAACATTTATTTAATATTTATTTTACATTAATTTTTTATTTAAAACAACAATTTCAAAAACATTAATTTAACATTTGTTGAACATTAATTTAATATTAATTTAATATTTTTTTTATTTTTTTTTTAATTAATGTTTTTTAACGTTTGTTTAATATTGTTTAAATATTTATTTTTTATGAATTATTTAAATTGAAAAAATGATTTTAGTAAGCATTTCTTAAATGTTTATTTAATATTTATTTTATGTTTATTTAATAATAATTTTTTTACTTATTTTTTAACTTAATTAAATTATGTTTATTTATTATTTATTTAACACTTAAACTATTTAATTATTTTTCAATTATTATTGATCTTAAAATTCGTTTAAAAAATGTTTCAATAACATCTATGAAAATCAATAAAAATTAACTTAATTATGTATATTTATATAAATAATGTACTTTAATTATATATATTTCGTCTTTTTGATAACATATATATTGACCTGATCTGTCAGTAATGTACATGTATTAGCACAAAGTGTTTACAGATCATCACGAGGGATCAGTTCACAGCGATTACAGAGGTCAAGCAACATTCATCGGGATTGCATCTTGGATGAGTGATCGTACGGAAATTTTCAAAAAAATATTCTTAAGAAGTAAACCTCAATATTAAAAAAAATTTGTTTAATGTAAGAAAGGGTATAAATCCACTAATTTTAACGTTTTTGAAAAATTTTTTATTGCAAAAGTTTTTAAAATGTTTTTTTTTTGCTCACTTATGCTTCGTTAAAAAAAAACGTTTCTTTAATGTTTAATAAACGTTTTCTTTACATGTTTAAAAAACGTTTTTATAATATTTAAAAAACATTTTTTTTAACGTTAAAATAAACATTTTTTTAATAAAAAAAGGGGACTCAACTCATTATTTTTAGCGTTTTTATAAATGTTTTAAAAAATGTTTTTAAAAACATTTTTTAAATATTATGTGCTGATTGGGAAAGTGAATGGCTACACATATAAAATTATCTAAAAACAATTATCTAATTAAAATTAATTGATGTTATGCGAATCTATTTGTAAAGATGCATCTTGCTTTTTCATTAAGAAAAGTAGGAGGTATATATAATTAGATATAGGTATAAAAGGTATAATTAGGTATAGAAGGTATATAATTAGAAGTGTTAATATCGTATGCTTACACATCACGATCATATATATGCATATCTGTATAATAATCAATAATTATTTTATTTTACTACAGAATGGAAAACATCAATAAATTGCATAGCATGCAATTTTTTGGGAAATACAGCATATGAAATTGATTCCTTCGGCAGTACAAACCTTTGCTTATTTTCGTTGTGACGCTTGCTCTCAGAGTCTCTCAATTGATGGGCCGTACGTATATTCTGATATATAATTGTTACTGTTGTAGCGATGAAGAAACAAATATTACTGATAATAGTAGCACCCATGGGTGTGTAAAAATATATCATTTTTGCCATATTCTCTAAAATAAGGAAGAATTTTTTGCACATTACACGCTAATACACGTACGTAGCTGTGTGTTCATTATTTTAATTGAAAGTTATTTAATTGAAATTGGAATTCAAGCAAAGCTTTTCAGTTTTATGTTCCGCTAACATTAGGTGACACTAGTAGAGAATCTTTTGTCAATGCCACGTACCACCAAACCAAAATTTCTTTGTACATATTTGAGGCCTAATCCAATTTTCTGGTATCCCATCAACATAATCCATAATGGCACAGATAATGTTAATGATCAAGGGAATTCCCCATGCATAGATTGAATATATCACAAACTTCTTCTTCCTTTGCTTTATATTTGTTCGATATGAACGGAGTCCTCTGTGAAATATGATTATATTATTTAATCACCAATTATTATCCAACATTTACATTTAAAAACAAAAATACCTAATTATTGTAATTAACTTTTTGCAAAGTAATAATCATAAAAACTCATATATTTATTGTTATTATATATGCAATATAATTATTTATAAAATGTGTGTGTGTGTGTGTGTGTGTGTGTGTGTGTGTGTGTGTGTTGGTTTTTACAGACGCAAACAATCATATTTTTAAAGTAAGATTTTTTTTTTTACACAAAGTTTTCCATCGGACCAATTTTATTATTTGAATATTTTGTTTCAATTTATTTAATGAGCATGAAAGTTATTGAAGTTAACATTTGCACTTTAGTGGAACTGAATGTTATATGGTATTTGCACATAAAATTTCAGAGGGCAACGCATGTCTAAAAGACGTTCTTTAGTCGTCTTTTAGATATGCGTATTGTCTGATAGTATGGAATTTATATATATTGCTTACCTGAATGTCCACCAAATGTCGAAGCATATTACATTTAGCCAGAAAAAAGTCGACAAAAAAAAGAAATTTAAAATGTATGCTGAAAGAATCAAATAGATAATGTGTTAATCATCAAATACGTATTGGAATGTCAATCAAGTTTATAATTATTGCTAAATCTGTCCGTGAAATTTTTGTTATAGAATTCATTCATTCTGTACCTAGTGTAATGCAATATATTTTGTCATCAACTTCTTGTAATTCAGAAACTTGGTGACCACAATACATAATCGCATATGTAATAAATAATGAGGCAACGTATGCACGCAATGTATAGCCATGCATGTTTTGGAGTTCTGGCAATATTGAATATATCACGAACGTCAGCAGCAGAAACGGCAAAGATACTAGGAGACATGCGGATGCATATACTGGATATTCTCTCTGATTACTGCAGACCAACACTTCATAAATCTCCCCTTTAAAACTGATTAAGCAGTAAAAAGTCGGTAAAATGAATTTTCCAGGGCCTTGATACAAAGAGCCATCGGTCAGAAATAAGTATTCATTGTGAGGAAGCAGATTTTTTCCAAATCCTTGTGAAAGGCATGGATCGTGGACAGTCAGGGAAAATAGTGCGTCATCGGAACCATTCTCATATTTGTTCAACCTTGGAAGATAGTAAGTACCGCTTTTGTTAACGACGCATTTTCCCGTTTCCATCATGACATTACGAACAGGACAGCAGAGCTGAACGCAAGTAACATTGTGACACGCTTCATACGAAACAATGCCAATAGTTTTTCGAATTTTTGAATTTTTATTCGAACTTCCGTGTTCGTACGATGTAGAATTGCTTTTGCTTTCGATTTTGGAGTGATTCTTAACTTCTTGTGCCATGGAATCATTGATTTCTGTAGAATTCGCGGCGGACTCCATAAAAATCTGATTACTTTCTTCGCAATCCATGATATGTCCGCGAGACCCATTTCGTTTCGAATTATCATCTTCTCCTTCGTTCTTTGTAGAATTAATATGAGGCTCATATTGCATTTCGTCGTCATTCTTGATAGAACGTTCAAGTGAATTACACCGTGTTGACTTGATCTCGTCGTTTTGATATTTCATAGAGCTTACGAAAAGATCATTCCGCACCGTCGAACTGTCGTTCTGCTCATCACCATTCGTAGAATTTTCCCAAGACTCTGAGGATGAAGCAACAAGCAGAAGCACGAAACACCAAAGTATCTTACTTGGTAGACACATTGTTAAACTATTGATGCATCGTATTCACGAAATCAATTTGACTTTTCTTTGTGCCTTGTAAGCAAATGTCTAGTGCAATGTTGCCAATTAGAGAAACGTAATAGAGGGTAGCTGCATTCTGCAACGATTTTGTCTGGCGAACAAAAAGTGGATGGTGACAAAGCAACGAGGAGAGGCTTTTGTTAATTGGTGAAAATAATTAGGATAGGCGCGTGGGTGAATAATCTCCAGGGATTGGGTAAGTTAATAAATTCTTTTAACCAAATTAAATTTCAGTTGATGGCACATAAAATTAATTTAGTTATATGAATAGAAAATTAACTCAGTTAAAGTTACGTTAAGATTAAATTAAGTTAAAATAGAAGTTAATTTTAAAAATCGTTATTTATATAAAATTAGAATGTCGTAGTTTTTTAACTTTGCATTCTAAATAACAAAACAATTATAAGTAGTATGAATTATCAAATGATTTTTTTTATATTGAGATGAAGTTTTATTTATAATTTAAATTTATGTGAAATATAAAAGAAATATTGTTTTTTTATGTAAACATGTATTCTTTTACAATTTTTACATTTTATCATTAAATTATTAAAAATATGATCTTACGTAAAATATAATTTTACATGTGATACATCGATAAAATATAATCCTGTTAAAAAAATTCGTCATTATTAAAGTATAATTATTAAATTTTAATAAGAGTCATTTCAAAACGACGATGGGTTAACTTTTCTCGTAAGTCAATAGTGAACCACCTGCACATAAACATTTGTTCTACATATGCTGAGGATGATATCGAATTAGTTAAAGTTAAAAATTAACGCATTTAAAATTAACTAAATTAGGTTAAAAATTATTAACTTTTTTGTTTAACTTTTAACTTTTTAACTAGCTACTAGCCAAGCCTAATAATCTCTGAATTGTTTGTGAAATCTTTATATTCTCAACACCATTATATGATTATCAAGATCTTTTTATTCTTTAGAATAACATATGTATATATATATATATATATATATATATAGTTTAAAAAATTGCTCGTTCGAAATAACATTAACACTTTAATACAAAATTATAGAGCAAGATCACGTCGATCAACTGCCTTGCGTGCCTTTTATACAATTCTCAATGAAGAAGATATCAAATGTAGCTGTATATTAACGTAGTGACATGTAGGATTTTCCGGAGTTCACGTTGCAAAAATTGATCGTGTAGCTGCGAGGTATAAAGCTTGATGAAAGTATAAGATGTTGTCAAACTATACAATTACATAGAAAATTTCTAAGCTGCAAGATGTACTTTGGTTACAAACATATTAGAATTTAGATTTGTTTACTATTTCTTAATGTTATTTCTTTTGCGTTTTATGTGAATGTAGAATTGTAATATTGAACATTGAATCATAATTATCGTAGTTAATGTACATACAAGTTATCAGGCTTAAGTTCCGGGATGTAAGTTTTCTTGAAACTCTTTAGCTAACCGTTTTTTATGTCATAATACGGTTATTATATACGGTTATCATTACATTATTCACGGTTATTATTCAAGAATTTTATTTTCAATCACATAATAAGAATTATACTATACATAGCATAATTACTTTATTTACCTTAACCGGCTTGTGCTGAATAAGCAAATTTATATAAAATACATTTTTCCATTTACACTATTTTACTATTTTATACATATACACGTTTATTTCCACAAAATCATAATTAAATTACATTGTAATTATAGTAAAGAAAAATAATTGTCCCAAAACTCAAAAGGAAAATAATTCAATAATTTAAATGTTATTTGATGAGAAAAACAATTATTACTTGTACGCTATAAATAATATGGATGAATAATTTTTTTAGTTAAACTTGGACTTTACCTTATTATTCATATAGTGAAACTTCTTTGAATCTGTTCCATGTTACGTTTAGTAGATGTTATTTAGTAAAACTTTGTAAAAATTAGAAGATTTGCATCAACAGCCAAGTTATTAATGCATTAATGTTATAATTACACATTTATCAAGAGCATAAGCGAGAAAAGTTTATCACACACTTTTTCCAGACAAACTATTAAAATCTGACTCATACATATGTGATATTGTTATTTGTAACGATTATGATTAATTTTAGGTCGAATATGATGATTAATAGGATGATAAAGTCAACATTGCACTGTGTTTAATTTCGTTTTCCAGCAAACGATAGCACACGCGAATGTACTCCGGCAAACGCTAAAACAGGACTACTGGAAGACGAGTTGTTGATGACATTAAAAAAGCAATTTCGTAATACAGGAATTTACGCTTATACGTAGTGAAAAATGGAACTACTGACAATTTTTAATGTTGGTAGCTTTGACTAGTTCAGACAATCTATGTAAGTACATCTTGTGTAACATTTTTTTTAGGTATATTAATTTTTGTAGCAAGATTTATAATTCTTTTTACATAATTAAATTTCCGTAATTATTTTGTATATAAAAATATTGAAGCAGAGTTTTTGAAAAATTAATTTAAATCTCATAAATTTAGTCATTATTAGAATCTCATCTCAAGTATCAGGTGAGATAATTTATAGTCTTTGTCGTATTTTTACTATTGAAAAGCAATAAAAATTATACATACGTAACTGAAAAACAAAACAATTATTTACGTGATATCTGATATAATTATAAAATATGTAAGAAATAAAATGTTCTCGCTTTGTAGAGACTTATGTATTACCCGTACAGCACGTAATATTGCAATCTAACAACAATATTGCTGCAATATTGCTGTAATATTACAATATCGCTGTAATATTACTGCGACATTGTAATATTGTCGCAATAATGTTGCAATATTACGTACTGTGCGATTAAGTACGGTTTTTTTGAAATCACCGAATATGAAAAATAAAATGTCAAATTTCAATAAATTCAAAAACTATTAAAAGTCTTTGCGTCAAAACCGCGTTTTTAAAATTGCAAAATATAAAAATATACATATAATGAAATATAATTTATAAAAATATGTAACGAGAAATGTATAACTATATTGATAAAGTCGAAGTTTTCGCATTGACGTATGACTAAGCAATTGAACGTGAAAGGGATTCGTTAAAAATGGTTGAAAAGGCCTGTCGCTACGTCTCGTTACTCTCGTTACTCTCGTTTCCTCCCGTTACTCTCATTTTCTTCGTGATTTATTTGGATATACAAGGTGATTATTAATGAATGTCCCCACTATTTACCATAGGAGCATGATTTACCGACGGATATTTCTAACATATTATTATATTAGAAATTACAAATGCGTGCTCCTATGGTAAAAAGTGGGGACATTCTTTAATAATCACCCTGTATAGAACTAATAAAAATTAAATTTTATTTTTAAATTAAATAATAAGTAGATCAAGTTGTTTTATTTGTCTATTTTGTATTTATTTTCTAGGATTCTTACGGTCTTACATTAAAAATTAAAAGATTAAAATAGAAAGGTTTATAGCCATATTTTTGCGTTTAATATGTATATTTTTCATAAGAATGCATATTAAATTATTATTAAATACAGAGAAACATATTCCGCATTTGTTGAGGTACTGGAGAGATCATAAAAACAGCCAAGAGATTAATTTTGTATTATAAGATGGGAGAGAGTTCAGTTTGCAGTCGTTCCAGGAAGAAATCCGAGATTTCGGGCTCGAGAAATCGCTTTTGGTGAATCGTGCAAGGCAAGGAGATATCAGGACATAAACTTATATATTATACTTATACCGTTTTATTCATTTTATTAATACTTATCTTGTTTTATTCACTCTTTACTTCACTATCGACACTCGATTATCTACAGCGTTGTCATCGAATGTTAGTAAAGTAGAGAGTGAATAAAACGGAGTACGTAATAGTTTAATCGGTTTAATCTATTCTATTGTATGTATATAATTTATGTATAATCACATTTATCGTATTTATTGTATATAATAATATCTAATTTATATACATGTGTATACAATATTTGGCAACAGATGTGAGAAAATGAAGAGAATGTAAGGAATTTATAGATGATAAAATAAGACAAAAATAAAATATTACACAATTGCGACCAAGGCAATTTGTTTGTTAATTATAAATATTCACGTAAAAAGTGCCTAAAGCACATGAACCCATACAGCACAAAACTTGCAACAATATTGTTACAACGTTGCAGCAATGTTGCAACAATATTTCTGCAGCTTTCTGTGCTGTATGGGAATATACATATAGACATTATAATTAAAAAACGAAATCCTTATCAAAATTTAAAAAAAAATTTTTGATTTTGTTTTATTTTATCATCTAAAATTACTCCTTGAATTTTCTTCCACTTGTTACCGAGTAATTTATATCATATGTTTATACATATGAAAAGAGGTACTTCTGAATATCTATCCTTATTATTATTAATTCCAATTTCCCGACTCTTTTTTAACGAGCGCTCAATGGTTTCTCTTCTCACACGATGTTTTTTAATTTTTTTCTACTATTTCAACAAGTTTATCAGAAAAGTTATCTCCTTCGTTAACTTGCGTACTAGAGATTGCAATGTCGTCTTTGGCTTCTGTAATGCGATTAAAGTGC
Source organism: Solenopsis invicta (assembly GCF_016802725.1). NCBI lineage: Eukaryota > Metazoa > Arthropoda > Insecta > Hymenoptera > Formicidae > Solenopsis > Solenopsis invicta. The sequence continues at coordinate 8,099,540 of NC_052679.1, read as the reverse complement.
GCGACGAATCCGTTGCATTATCATCTTATATTAACAAAAATGTATATTGTTTACAATATTAACGTGCTTACATCGCATAAAAGTACATTCTATACTTTAACTTACCTCTACTGCAGAAGTAGCCATGGATGTATATTTTTCTGCCACTTTAGCAATCTCTTGCGCTTAATTGTATACCAACAATGTTTCCAACTATACTTACACTTAATCGCATCTATATTAAAAATACAAAAAAATTAATAATTGTATTATAGAAGTAATATTCCTAACAATTGATTTTTTAAGGGAAGAGAATAATTTTGAAGCCTTTAAATCATTCCCATATTAAAAATTTACCGAATTTTTTTCTATAACAGACAGAGCAGCAGTAATTTGTTCAGTAGCGTTCTAAAAAAAATATATAAATCATATGAATTTCTCTACAAGTTTATCAAATATTACTTAAAAATTAAATAAAATTTGATGAAGTCGATTCTCATGGACGATACGATAAATCGAATGTTTCTTCTCTCTCTCTCTCTCTCTCTCTTTCTCGGTCTCTCTCTGTCAGCGATGACGATCGGTCGCGCGAGGGTCGCGAGGTGAGTCGGAGCGACGACGACGTAAACGGCCGAAGATAACCGAACGTGACTGTCGAGTTTCCGGTGCCCCGCGCGCTCTCTGCTCTCGCAGCTCTCGCTCGCAAGGAGGTTTGGGAATGGAATGGGATTGAGGAGAGGATTCATAATGGCGCGGGCGTGAAAATCGCGCTAACATGCATATCGAGCGTATCAGCCGTTTGACGTAAGTGCGTTTGTCAGAGTTGCCATCCCGAGCGTGGTTCTACGAGTCGGTTGTAACGGCGAGTCGTTAAATCCGGTGTCGCACTCCGTCCCTCGTCGTGCGTCAGGGTTTCGCTGCCACACATAGCCATGCAGGCTCAGCAGCAACCGCAACAGCAGCAGCAACAACAACAGCAGCAGCAGCAGCAGCAAGGCCACCAGCAGTTAGCACCGGGCACCAGTGTGATACTGAAGATGAACGAGATTCAGCAGCTGTCGACTGTCGGTACGTTGGCATGATCTTTTTACATTTTTCATGCCATTTCTCTACCCCTTTAATCTACGCTTGTCAGATTGTCTCGACTTGTATGTACTTTACGCACGCTCGTTCTCTATTCTCTTACATGGCCGTGGAAAATGGCATATAAAAGTATACATGATAACTCGTTTTATGTCTCGTTACAATTTTTATGTTTTTCTTCTAAAGCTCGAACATAAATTGATCCGTTCCATTTTCAGGTTGTAGCGATTCGCATAGTGTAAAAGGTGCAATTAAAAGAGATTAAATATACAGATGCATTGCGTGCATTCAGCAAGCACACACACACACACACACACACACACACACACACACACACACATATATATACATATGTACATAAGCATCACTTAAGGCCTTGATTTCAGCTATCAGATTGTCAGACTGATTGGAAATTGATTTGCTAAAGAAAAATTTTTCTTCAGCAAAAGGAAAGTCTGAGGTTATCATTTGTAGTCGCTTAATAATTTCCAATATACATCAGTGCAACGCTAAGTTTCAAGTTGAAATGTTTTACTACGCTTTCAAACTCCTATATTGACTCGAATATCTTTGTTGAGATAAATTTAATTTTCAAGTATATCATGTCTCTGTAATATTTTCTGATCGTTGATATCAATGCGATAACACAGCTGTATGTGAATTACAGTTTTTATGAGTCAATTTTAAATATTATAGCTGACAACTTTGAGGCCTGGTTTTTCATTGTCTAGTTAACTTGTGATTAAACTTAACCTGATGTTTTAACCAATGAGCTTCACCTTTGGCATCATCATGGATGAAGCTCATTGGATAAAAACATCAAGTTAAGTTTAACCATTAGTTAACTGAATAATGAAAAACTGGGCCTGAGTAAGCAAAAAATGGAAAATCTGATAAGTGAAATAATATGATATTTGATGCATTCAAGTTTAGAACAAACGTACATTGAATTTTTATGAAATACAAAGTAACATTCTAAGATAATGTTCCAAGTTCTCTACATACATGTACATAACATTTTAACAGTGTTTTTAGTGATAGCTAGATGCTAAAGTAATAAGAATCTCTCTCTTTCTCCCTTTCTCTTTCAAACCTCTGAAATTTTATTATTTTCATTGTTAAGTCATATTTTCTTAAGCTACTCTCAATGTGTAATGTCTTTTTTTTGTATTTCACCTTGGATTTTACTCTTTATATGATAAAAAGAAAAGATAAATGTGTTTTTAGTGATTGTGTTGAGATTTTATTTTAACTGGAACATCGTATTGGAACAAAAGCGTTTTCTTGTTTTCTTTCCATAAATTTACCGGCATCGCGTCGTCGGTAAAGCTTTGCTTGCTACCCCTCCTTCGACAGTGGATACCTTCTCCCTTCCCCCCTCTTCGCTTCCTCCCCTTTCGTTGAACGCGACAATGGAATATTCCACTGGGTACCTATTCCATCTGCCTTCTGCACTGAGAGGGGAGATCTCCCTTCTCTCTTTCCTTCCTTTTTCGTTGCGATAGCTCTCCTGCCTTGGTCTCCCAGAACAGGAACGTGTATAGAGATTTGACACGATGATATGAATATTAATTCGTATTTCTAAATCTAAATGATTCAAGTTGAAATTTCAACTTATTTTTTTTTTTTACTTAAAAAAGTTTAAAGAGCAGTTGTTAATCATCGTAATAACTTTAATGTCACATTTATACGTGTATAGAAGAGACATTGTTTTAAGATGATACATGCTCCATTTATACACGCTTACGTGCAGTTATCTCAAAAATTAGTAGCCAAAAAATGTATAAAAATAAATATGCTCCGTTTTAAAGGAAACGTTTTATGATGAGTAAAAGTTTTGTTTTAAACGAATATGCTTTATAAATTTCAATCTCAGATTAATTTTATTTTTGAAAGATGTTGTAGGGTGATTCTTCTTTTATACAATTTTATAAATTCTTCTAATCGCCCTTTTCAGAGGAATAACAAGATTCACTCGACATTTATCGACTTTTAATTACTATAAATTATAAGTAAAAATAATTTTCTTATATTAATCTAGTAGGATAGAAGTAAAAGCCAGTATGTAACGTAGAATACTGAACAATTTTGTTGAGACTGAAACGTGAAACGGGGAAACGTAGCGTATATAGCGCAGCTGTAAAGAGAAATGAATTTTCTGAAATGACAATGAGAGAAGATACAGAAGAGCGTCGAATGGATACGTACGAGTACGCTCCTGAAATTCCCTCCCGCCGCTCCTCGGCACGGTTCTTTTCGTTCCAATCTGACGCGTCAGTCCCGAGTCCGCTATAGCACCGACCAATCGGCTCGTCCGTGTTGAGCGCTGCCTGCGCACTCCCGTGGTCAGGAGGGAGGGAGCATAGAGGGTGAATCAGGCAGAGGCCGAGGAGAGAAAAGAATAGCCGAGAGCCGGAGCAAACCGGAGAACGAGGCGTACGCCAACGCCAGCCAACGCCAACCAACGCCAGCGTAGCCAAGGCCAAGCGTAAGCGAGTCGTAGAGGAGAAATCGCCGAAATCGGACAAGTCGCAACCGCACGTTCGCCGTCGGAGTTTCCGAAAAAGTGTGTCCGCGGCTGCAGGGCAGAAAGAAAAGCTGTTGGCGAGTTTTCGCGACTTTTGCGCGAAAGGGACCACCACGTTTCTGTATTTACACCGTGTGAAATCGCCGCCGTGTGAAATCGAAGCGATGAGCGTGCACGTTGCGGAGAAAAAGGGCAGTGCGCTCAGAGGCTCCAACGGGCTGATCGCGACTTTGGAAAACGAGGACGATGACTGGCAAAAAGGACAGAACCTCCTGCTGGTCGCGCAGGACACCCAGGGCAAGGAGCTGATCGGCCTGACCGATAATCAAACCGTGGATACCTATTGTTCGTACACTTTCTGGATGTCGCTTCTTCGCCTCTTCGCCGAGATAATTTTAACAATTTCGTCACTGACGAGAGAGAGAGAGAGAGAATGAGAGATTTTTCTTGATACGCACGTCGCGTTTTGTAGTATAACGAAATCGGTTTTAATTTGCGGTTCATATAAATTTGCTCGACAGTCATTTTATTATTTTTAGATATTTCTTCTCTATCATCTTTACAATATTTTGAAAAAAAAGGGGGGAGGGTTACCATTCTCTCTAAAAATTTAACTTATCCTCACACGTTTTTCACTTTTTTTTTTGTCTGACTGGATATTCACGAAACGCGCGAGCATTTTTACATAAAACTATATGTACATTTCTTTTGCTACTATAAAATAGAATTTTTTCAGCGCAAAACTCATTTATTGAGAAACGAGAGAACATTTTTCTATATTTGTTCTCTATTGGGGTCTTAAATAAAGTGAATAAAAGACACAAAAGACTAGGAGATATCTTATTCTTTTGACAAATGTTAAGTCAAATATTGATTCGATTACTCAAACATCTCAAGCATCTGTCTGTAATTTTTGTTTCAGGGTTGCTAGAACTTGCTCACAGGGAATATCAAGCAGGAGATTACGAGAACGCTGAAAGACACTGCATGCAGTTATGGCGGCAGGAGACAAACAACACTGGTGTTCTCCTCTTACTTTCCTCCATACATTTTCAATGTAGGAGATTAGAAAAGTAAGTATAATTTCTAATTATAGACTACAGAATAGAATAGAATAGAATTTATTGCTTCAGCTTTTAACAATGCCAAGAAGGGACTTGGTTTACAATAGTTGTCTTAGTCCATTCATCCGTCCATACCATACGCGTATTTGGCCTATCCTAAAAACTATACCTATTCTTAAACCTACCTAACCTAGCTCTTACCGCTATTGCCCATTACTCTTGACTAGTCTGTTACATTTACACTTTATATCTTTACATATTTACAAATTTTCAATTCCTATTAGCTATTCGCCTTCTCCTCTTCCATCTCTTTGCGTTTCCCCTCCTTCCTCTTATTCGCCGCTTTTTCTCTATCTTATCTAGTATCCTGTTTTTTGTTCTCATCCAACTCCTCATACCATAAATTCTTTTGATTGTAGACTACAGATTGCTATAGAAAGACGAGCAGAGTTTCTAAATTATTATATATCTTTTTGATACGCAGATTTCTGATAAAGTCACAACTTTGTACATTTTAGATCGGCACATTATAGTAGCTTAGCGATAAAGCAAAATCCATTGCTGGCGGAGGCATACAGCAATTTGGGAAATGTATATAAAGAGCGCGGACAGCTTCCGGAAGCGTTGGAGAATTATCGTCATGCTGTCAGGCTAAAACCCGACTTCATCGACGGTTACATCAACTTGGCCGCGGCACTTGTAGCGGCTGGTGACATGGAGCAAGCCGTCCAAGCCTACGTTACAGCACTACAATACAACCCCGTGAGAAAATTGACATTATCCGATTAAGTAACAGTTTACTTAAATGTAGAACGAACAAAACTTTATTCTTTGTATGTATAAGGCTTGCTGTTACGCAAGGCAGATTTATCGTTCTTTAGCTCGTAGATTCAGAGATACAAAACTTTAAATCAAATCAATGTTTTGTTACGAGATAAAGTTTCTTATTTTGAATGAAGTATACGAATTGTGTTGAAATAATTTACATGTTTTGTACGTTGCAGGACCTTTATTGCGTGCGGAGTGATCTTGGTAATCTTTTGAAAGCATTAGCAAGACTTGATGAAGCCAAGGTATGTTTTAGAATCGTTTCTACTAGCTAATAAATTAATTCAACGTGTCACGCACATGTTCGCGGGCGTCTTTACTTCGATCAAGCTATAGAAAGCGGAACCGTCGAGTAAAGAATAGTACAAACACACTCCGCTCCTTGAATTAACAGATTGCCTGCCGCAGAAACTTTTTTTTTTTTTTTTTACTTTGAAGAGATATTTACTCTCTATCCTGAAAATTACCTGATCACCTAAATCCTAAATCCTAAAAAAATTACAATACAGTAAAGGATATATTCTGTTGGCATCTCTGGATCAAGGAGAGCAGAGAAATTTCTTTGGTTATATGATAATAATACAATATAAATTTTTTTTGTTTTAATTAGCAGGAAACGTTCCGCTATCCTTGGGTCTTGATTGACATTTCTTGACGAAGTACAAATGCCTCGCGCGTATGTGCACGAGCTACAGCGTTTAGTTCTCCGCGAAATAAGCGGACCGAACGGAATTCGTTCGCGCAATTATCGCGAGAAGCTTTCAATTGTTGCCAAGCAATTTGCAAGCAGCGCGGTGCACGATCTTCCATCGTTGAAATTAATCTATTCAACCACAGTTTCGAGCCGCAACTTCGACACTTTTCTGTTCCTATGGAACAAGCATATGTGAGGGATGTTGAATACGTAATCGCGAACATATTGAAGATCGTGCACATTCTTTCATCCTGTAAAACCAAGAAAACCGCGTTTTATGTCGAATGAGCAAAATTCGATTTTTCAAAGCGACATTAAGCGATGGTTTTAACATAAAACCCTAAACAATATAACAACTTCTGACAGATGCATTCCAATCCGGATGCTTTGCAAAAACTTGTGAATTTTTCTTATCAAAGCAATGTATTTTTTTTTCCAAGATTCTCAATCGGATATATTCTAAGGAAAAAAATATAAATGTAGAGTTTTTTAAATAATTCATTTTGTTTTTTTGGCATGGTAAACTTATTGCCTAATAAACTTATTACATTAGAGAATTTCAAAGAATTTTATCTCCTACAGTCAAGAGAATAAAGAAATATTTTATAGTGTTTAGGGGATTATTATCAAAGTAACTGAAGAGGATATTCTTTCTAGCGTTGCGCGTTTTGCAGCAACATCAAGTGCGTTTTGACTATTTTGGGGATTCGTAGTGTTGCCGCAGTTGTTTATAAATTGTTTGCCAGTTCCATCTGAGTGGGTTTCAGTTCCACTAAATCCGTACCGATGGTTCTAGCAGCGCGCGAATGTAATGAGCTGATTTGATTTCTTATTTTGGATGTGTAACTTACTGTTATTGCAGCGCACATGCATTACCACGTGCGTACTTAACATTTTCTCATGCGATGACAGAAAGACAGAGAGAGAGAATCTATGGTGTGTATGATAATGTAGAGTGGCGCGAGATCACTTGACTAGTTAAATTAAATAGAAAATTGTTAATCAGCAACGCGATAGTGTCATACTTAGTCACAGCTATGGCTTTCGATGCGAGAAAAGGTCAGAGACCTCGTATATTAACGCGAGAATACTTGTGTTTTTACTGTAAAATTACTAATTCCGAGTAATATTAAAAAGAGAGGAAGAAAGAGGCAAAAAATTGTAAAATTTGCCAGACTTTATACGCCAGAGTATTCAGACTTTCCGAATCGATGATTATAATTCTATCGTTAATCGGTCAAGTGGTCTATTTTTGCAGCGCGGCGCGGCAACGACCGGTAAGGGTGTATCTATAAGTGCTATATATTGTTACACATAAACGCGGTAAATGTTTCGAATGCTCGATTGATAAACGAAATATGATTTATAGCGTATAGATGTGCTCTTATTCGATCCTGAAAATGACAGCAATGAGGAAAGCTTCTCGTTACGCTTCCCGCTATTCCTGAGAACTAGCTGGTACGCTCGTTCGTTTCTTGCCGAGCTCCTTCAGCCGTCTACTTGTATCGACAACATAAGATGATCGACAACTCTTTCGCACCGTTTTGTTTTTCTACGTAACGTTTAGTGATGTCAATGTAATAGAATGTTGATAAAAAGGAAAGAAATGCAATCCGGGCGATTCTGGCGATCGTCAGAAACAGAAACCGCAGCAGCTGGCTGATGAGTTCGGCGAAGCGTGTCCTTCGCAGGCACGTGAATTATCAATTCTTTGTGTATACATATATACAGAAAGTAGAGACAAAAAAAGATAAAAGACAAAGATTGAGGCGAAGAGTAATCAGTGAAGAGACATTAACGCAGCTGTCTTATTGTTATGGATGGGATGATCGACTCTAGGAGGGGATGTGCAGGAGCAATGTGCGGTTGGTCGGTTACCGTGCCGGTTCCTTCGTCAAAGGGTGAATCTGAATCTGGTTATTCAGTAACTGACACTGTCTCTCGGTCTAAGTTTATTATGAGAGCTTGCAAGCCGTACCTACCGAGTCAACCTACCGAAGGGTACACTGCAGGTAAAGTAATTCCCAAGGCCGGTCTCTAAAAACCCTCCCTCTCAACTCGTCCTGTCGGGGGGAGGGAAAAATTTTAAAAATCCTTTATCCCATCCCGCCAAGTATCGCAAAATGACTTTGCAAAGTTCAATAACAGATAAATATGATTTATAACATTCGTATTTAGCATCGTGCTAGTTTTTTTGTTAGGTTTGCCTAAATGGACTGAGATTTTTACGCAAACGGAATCTTTCGGTTTTTATAACATTACAAAACAACACACGATATTATTATCTTTACATTTGACCATTTAACCCAGATTTATCTCTTGTTCTGTGTTAATATTTGCATTCTTATTAAGTTTATTTCTAAAACTGGTACATTCTATGAATATCTTCGTATTCAATATCAATTTTGAAACTATTTTATTATCAGCGAGCAATTCGTTGCAATTGTTTTGCTAATAAATTGTTAATAAGCTTTTTTATTTAATTAAATATGAATAATGTATATTTGATCGAAAAATACAGATTGCTGCAATTGCGCGATGAGCCAAGCTCATTTGTATTATACAATCGTTTCGGATATAACAAAGTCTCCACACAATTCCTTTCTCGCTCTCCTTTTTTCCTTTAATTCCAGGTACCGCACCTTGCAGAGACCGGTCAACTGTAAATGCCCTCTTATTGTTTAGGTACGGATTACTCTGTTCAATATCAATGCAGCCCACCTCTCGGCACGCGCGATGATTATCCACGCTGAATCCTTAGAGTCGTCATTTCTGTTGTCGCAAGTCCTCGCGATCATTACTATTTAAAGATTGAAATTGTTTCTCACTGATAAGCTTATTTTCGTTAATCGCGAGACTGGGTCGACTTGACTTTAGCGTACGACTTTCTGCGTGCGGTCGAGTCCGCCGGACGCATTTCGGAGACTCCACGCGCATCGTAAGTCGCACGTTTCAAGATGACGCCTCTAGCGCGCACCTTAATACCTTTTATCCCGAACCTACCTGATTCCCATCCAAGAATGACTTTTTTGACCATTCGTGAGACAACCTTCGTTCATTCTGTTTCCATTCCTTACCTCTTTCTTGCATCTTGATGAGCACAAGGATGGAAGACCGATGGTGGGCCTTGAGGGACGAAAGAAGAATCCAAAAATTTACTGAATTTTTTTATAATTAAAAAAAACCACAACACGATATATATATATATATATATAATGATATGTTCATTGAACATTGTGAATTTGCACTCTTTTTATGTCCCTGATGTGCACAGATGTTGCAATTTCGATATGGTATACTTTTATTTTCAGGAATTGTACGTTAGATTGTAGTAGAAAATTTATTAACGTGCATAATTTTTATGTATGATTTCATGCAGGTTTATTCTCCTACATGTTTTTGTTTCTACGGATTATGGTTTTCACAGATATATGCCTGGATTTTTTCTTCCACTGATCTTCGATTCATTAATTCCAGTTTAAATACTCTATATTCGTTTATAATTTTTTTTTTTTTTATTCATCTTTAAACGTTTAGGATGTTGGAAAATGATTGGAAAATACTTAATTCAAGATGCGTATAATACTCGCTGAACTAAGTAGAAATTGTTTAATCTATATTAACGAAAGATTTTTTTCATGCAATGTTAGAAACAATTTTCGTTAAACATTTTAAATGTTTTGACAAGTCTCTAACAATTTTTCATATATTCTTAAAGCTAATATGATCCTGAAACCTAAAAGAAAAATGATAAATCTATCTGACAAACGTAATCATCCGATGAAAAAAAAACTCATGGGGAGACTTGGGCTCTAAAGAGACATCGAAATTGTCCAACGTTTGAAGATGGGAAGGAGAGGCATGGTGAGGAAAGGAAACAGAAGTGACATAGAGTGGCAAAATATATTCTTTTTCCTTCGAGATTAACGAGGAGAGGATGAAGGGAGAGAAAAAGAAAAATGAGAGAAAAGCGAGAGCGTGTGAAAGGGAGAGAAGCTGCGGCGCGGCGATGGGAGGTCGGGCATAGCGCGCGGCGCGCGTCCCTTTGAGTTCGCGAATAAAACCGCTATAAATTGCATTCTGTTTCTCTAGGCCTGCTACTTGAAGGCGATCGAGACACGACCGGACTTTGCGGTTGCTTGGAGTAATCTCGGATGCGTGTTCAACGCGCAAGGAGAGATATGGTTGGCGATACACCATTTCGAAAAAGCGGTTGCCTTGGATCCCAACTTTCTGGATGCATACATCAATCTTGGAAACGTATTGAAGGAAGCTAGGATTTTTGACAGGTTTGTTCAATAATTTATTAATCATTCTTGTTTTATTTTTATTTTTTAAATAATATGAATTAGGATGATGATCCTACATAGCTAAATTTGTTGAAAAAATTGCCATTTCGCAAATGAAGAAAATTAATTTTCTAATCCTGTTAGAAACCGACCGCACACTAACTGTGAATATATTCCTTAATATTTTGCTTACTGAGACATGTTCAGAAGAAATTTGTCTCTCAAACAATAATGCAAGTGACATATCAGTAATTAGAAGAAATTCAATTTTATTCATTTGCGAAATGACAATTCTTTCTACGTTTATACATTTACATTTTTCGATGTATACATTAGAAAATTTTAAAAATAAGTACGACAATTTGGCATGAATTTAGCAGATGAAATTTACAATATAAAACAGTTTTTTACATCTTGTGCTCAGATGAAGTATAATAGTACACGCACAGTGTTGATCAACCAACGTCTTGAAATTCTCGTCGTCGTCGGTTTTAAAGTCTGTGCGAGATTAAAAGTGGCTTTAGTTATTCCATTGTGTATCACAAAAAAAATCATTAATGGGCAGTCCAAAGCCATACAATGTACTTTAAGTCATTTTACCCCTATTCTCTCTATTAATATTCTTATAAACATAGAACGTCGGTGCTGTTGTAATATTTCTGAGTTTGTTGCTGAAATTTTCAATGAAAAAAGAAAATATTAAGGCAAAATTGTGTAAATGTTACCGACTTTTAATAGTCGTTTCATGCACTTGGAAACAGGCGAACATAGCGCATGAGCCGTCGAGTCTGCACCGAAGATCGATATTTATATAACATCCTTTTCAAGTTCATCGTCCTCTGCATTCGAACGGGAATTCGGACAATGCACCGTTTCCCTTCAAACACAATTTTTACGGTGTATTTCACCTAATTAACGTTCGTTCTTGCATTAATTTGTAGCGCACGAACTTTAGATATTTTACATCACTTCTAGATATAATTAAATATTCTTAGTCTTACAGAGACTATTAAAGAATCCATATGTCTACACATTATCGCGTTTCTATTTTTAATTTCCAACTGAATATAAAACGTTTCCGTACATTTCTTATCTTCCTCTTGAATTCTGGTGTCCTATCAATGGTATCGTCCTTCGCAAAGATTTGTCCGAAACATAAATAAAGAAATAATAGAAAATAATAAAAAACAAATTTCGTTAGGCTATGATTAAGACAATCACATCGGTTAAAGGATAACTTGGATTTTTGCGCATTTTATCTTTGCTTTCTTCTTATTGATCCATTCTTCTTACTGTGTGTATATGTGTGTGTGTGTGTGTGTGTGTGTGTGTGTGTGTGTGTGTGTGTGTGTGTGTGTGTGTGTGTGTGTAAAGTGAATTAAAATAAAAATAAAAGCGAATAGACAGAAAATACAATTGATTGTGATAATAATGGAGCTATTGCGTTTGTCCGGCTCCGAGATTTCCTCACGCATAAAGTGGGAGAAATTCGAGGACAACTATCGATTCCAAAAGCCGCTCCGCCCCCATTGGAGCCTTTCGCCTCCCGTTGTGGGAGGATACGCGTGCCCGTTCAGCTTTCATTCGCTCGCGAGTTAAGCGGCTTTCCTCTGGCTGCTAACATCTCCCGGAGCTGATCCATCTCCCAGGATCCGCACGTCGAAGGATCCGTGTTTGTGTAATTCCTGCTTTAACTCCTGCCGCCTAGACATCTGTGGATCCTAGGATAAGTGAATCCTAGATCTACGAGGATCCGAGGATCTGCGCAGTTCGTGCTTGTGTGGTTTTTATTTCGATTTCTACGCTTGGATATCAGTGAATCGAACATCTGCCTATTCAAGGATCCGTACTAATATACTTTTTGTTTTAATGCGTGCATTAAAAATATTAATAAGCCCATAGAGACGTAAAAAAATATTCAAAAAAGTCTGTGTCTTTCGTATATTTAGAGAGCCGCCGCGTTTTACTCAATTTCTGCAACTCGAGAATTGTACTTGGAAATATTCCAAAGAGATTGAATTCAACTTGAACCAACTTGATGTTATCGGAAGGATTATCTGTTTTTACCAAATCTGTGGATTAACAATAAAATTACGAAGGGACTCTCAAGAATTAAAAATTCTAATATTTAAAGAAGGCTAATGAGAGTCAAGTGCGCGAGAGTCTCGATATACAGTATACACGGTGACACTAGAACATGTATTCTAGTTTGATTTATGTTCAATAAAGTTTGCAATTTAAACAAAAATTGTAACCCCAAGAGCCGTACTTCAGCCTTAGCATTAGGCTTCTTTAAATATTAGGATCCAACATTTTGTGTTGAAAATCCATGATTTCGCAAACCCAATGCGCTTTGAAAAATCCTTGTTCCCTCGCAACCTGCATGAAAAATAGTGCTTTCAAGAATTCCTCTTCCGCCCCTAAATGAATCCTTAGATTCAGGATTCTTTTGCATTCCTGTCTCTAAGGATTTATAACGGACGTCTAACGTGCCGCGTCGTCAAAGATCCTTCCTTCACCCACGGATCCGTGGTCTCTGGGATCCGCGGATCCAAGACAGCCGGGATGGGGAAGGAATGGACTGCCAGTGCGTGGTCGTCTATACGGTGATTTCGCCTTCGACCACTATCGCACCCGCGCTTCGCGTTCAAATAGAGGACACTCTCACGCGACCCTCCACTGGATGCGTCTCCTGGATCAGGCGATTCGTTAAAAGGTTCATCAAACTCGTCTATATAGCGCTGGGAGCTATATTAACAACTAGTTTCTACAATCACGAATCTGCAGAAATAAGAGAATAAACTTTTTTTTTCTTTTTAATCATAGAGAGAAGTGGGGTTTATTTATTGCTAAAATATTATTAGTACATTCCTAACGTCCCTTTCATAAGCTATCGCCAAGATGATCTGAAATCAATGATTGTTCTTTAATTATTACAATTATTACAGAGCTGTAGCCGCATATCTTCGCGCATTGAATCTTAGTCCTAACAATGCCGTCGTACATGGAAATTTGGCATGCGTTTATTACGAGCAAGGGTGAGTTGGTATCTTACATTTGCATTATGGGAATTCACGGATAAATTTGATATAATGTTGTTTTTAAAAAAGAAAAAAAACGTCATGTTTTTCCGAAATCTTTTTAAATCTTTTTTAAATAATCGAAAATTATATAATATAGGCTCATTGACCTGGCCATTGATACGTATCGTCGTGCTATCGAATTACAACCAAATTTTCCTGATGCGTACTGCAATCTGGCGAACGCTCTCAAAGAAAAGGGACAAGTGGTCGAAGCGGAAGAATGTTACAATACCGCCCTCCGGCTTTGTCCCACACACGCAGACTCTCTTAATAACTTGGTATGAAATTATGCTATTGTAATTGTAACTAATCCCATTTTAATTGAAATTAATGAAGAATAATCAAGTATGTATAATGAAATGGGAAAATTGTTTAGGCCAACATAAAACGCGAGCAAGGCTATATTGAGGAGGCAACTCGCTTGTATCTTAAAGCCCTGGAAGTATTTCCTGAATTTGCGGCCGCCCACAGCAATCTCGCCTCTGTCTTGCAGCAGCAAGGCAAACTGAACGAGGCACTGATGCATTATAAGGAAGCAATTCGCATACAGCCGACCTTCGCCGATGCTTACTCGAACATGGGAAACACGCTGAAAGAGATGCAGGATATACAAGGTGCTCTACAGTGCTACACTCGGGCTATCCAAATCAATCCGGCCTTCGCTGACGCTCATTCCAATTTGGCATCAATCCACAAAGATTCCGGCAACATTCCCGAAGCGATTCAGTCTTACAGAACGGCGTTGAAGTTGAAGCCAGATTTTCCAGATGCCTATTGCAACTTGGCACACTGTTTGCAAATAGTATGCGACTGGACTGATTACGAAGCCAGGATGAAAAAATTGGTATCTATTGTTGCTGAGCAACTGGACAAGAATAGGCTGCCTAGCGTGCATCCGCATCATTCCATGCTTTATCCTTTGTCTCACGAGTTCCGGAAAGCTATCGCTGCTCGGCATGCTAATCTTTGCATTGAAAAAGTAAGTTTGTTTAATTCTAATTAGATGAAACTTTTTAACAGCAATTATATACTCTGCTGTGTACAATATATAACGATTAATATTGTATTGTGTTTTAATTTGAAATATTCTCACTGTCGAAAATGATTTATATACGAATAAATCTATACGTTGTGCAGATTCATGTTCTTCACAAACAACCATATAAATATCCGCGTACAATCGGCACGCGATTGAAGATTGGATATGTTTCATCGGATTTCGGCAATCATCCGACCAGTCACTTGATGCAATCGATACCTGGCTTGCACGATCGTGAGAAAGTCGAAATCTTTTGCTATGCACTTAGCGCAGATGACGGCACTACCTTTCGTGCGAAGATAGCGCGAGAGACCGAACATTTTGTCGATCTCTCTCAGATTCCGTGCAATGGCAAGGCCGCCGATCGCATAAACGCCGATGGTGTTCATATTCTAGTGAACATGAACGGTTATACAAAAGGCGCCAGAAATGAAATCTTTGCCTTACGACCAGCACCGATACAGGTCATGTGGTTGGGTTATCCTGGTACCTCCGGTGCAAGTTTCATGGATTATCTCATTACGGACGAAGTCACTTCGCCGTTGGAACTCGCCAGTCAATACAGCGAGAAACTCGCCTACATGCCACACACTTACTTTATCGGCGATCATAGGTACGTAAATTTATTTTTCATTTCTTCGTGAATTTTTTTAAATAGACAATAAAGATGAAATATAAAGATTACACGACCGTACTTTTGTAAAATCTTATTCACGAAAAATACAATATGTAGTTGGGCCCCATTTAATAAAATCATTTATTTACTCTTAGGCAAATGTTTCCTCATCTGAAAGAACGTTTAATCCTGACGGACAAGTTGAATCATAAAGGCAAAGTTGCTGATAATGTGGCGGTAATTAATGCCACGGACCTGTCTCCGATGATTGAGAATACTCTGGTAAAAGAGATTCGCGAAGTAATTGTGCCGGACGCAAAAAAGCAACCCGTTGAAATTTCACTCAAAGTTGCCGAATTACCGACTACAACTCCGATCGAAACTATGATCGCTTCCGGGCAGTGTCAGATGTCCGTGAACGGCGTTGTTGTTCAAAACGGTATGGCCACAACGCAGGTAAACAATAAAACTGCCACGGGCGAGGAGGTACCTCAGAATATTGTCATCACAACCAGACAACAGTACGGTTTGCCGGAAGATGCCGTCGTTTATTGCAACTTTAATCAATTGTATAAGATTGACCCACTTACTCTTCACATGTGGGCACATGTAAGTAATGACGAAATATTTTCATTAAACGTAACTTTTTTTTCTTAAAATCCTCCAATCATTTAATTATAGATATTGAAAAATGTACAAAATTCCGTGCTGTGGTTGCTACGTTTTCCGGCGGTCGGCGAGCCCAATCTTCAAGCAACGGCGCAACAGTTGGGACTGGCGCCCGGCAGAATCCTATTTAGCAATGTCGCTGCTAAAGAAGAACACGTGAGACGTGGGCAATTGGCCGACGTATGTCTAGATACACCTCTCTGTAATGGACATACGACCAGTATGGATGTTTTATGGACTGGAACACCAGTGGTTACGCTACCGGGAGAAACTCTAGCCTCTCGTGTCGCAGCTAGTCAATTAAACACTCTTGGTTGTCCCGAATTGGTAGCACGAACCCGGCAGGAATATCAAGAGATCGCTATTAGACTGGGCACCGATAGGGAATAGTAAGTATTTCAAAGTATTTATCGGCATCTTCTCCTTAGAAATAGTGTATTTTTTTTAATAGGCTATAACATATAAAAAATTAATAACTTAATAAATTGTATCTTTTTATTTGCTAGCTTGAAAGCAACAAGGGTCAAAGTTTGGAAGGCTCGATCAGAAAGCCCATTATTTAATTGCAAGCTATATGCCATGGGCATGGAAATGTTGTATACAAAAATGTGGGAACGTTACGGGCGTGGAGAAAATCCTGATCACGTTTCAGCTATCGATAAGAACGATGGTCAAAAGTCATCGAGCATGTCTTAAAATATTTGACGTTTACTTACTCAGCTTCAACTTTGCGATTAATGATTTCTCTTTAATGGAAGTTTTAGCATTTGCAATCATGGTTAATGTATCTATTTCCAACGCGGTCTCGTATAAATTTCGTACATCCCCTGCTGACTGTTTTGTATGATAAATTCACGGAGCTTAGACTCTAGACGGTAGATTAATATGTACATTTAAGATTTCATACGATATTCGTATTCCGTCTTTTTATGATTTTTTTATGATTATTTGCGCGTTCAATTAAAAATCAGTTGAATCGCATTTTGTGAGGAATCGACAAAATTATAGAAAAGTGGTTCACAAATATGTAAAATTAAAAGAAGTGTTGAAAACGGTAGCAGTAAGAAAATATTGATATTATCTGTAGAGAGTATTTCCAATATTTTATTTTTTTTATTTTACTTTTCTGCAAAATGACTGATTTGCATAAAATATTGGCGGTGGATTTATTGAATTATCAAAAATCATTGAGAAAAGAAAAGCATCTTAATGCTCTAAGCTCCAAGAATTTTAGGGAATTGTAAACATTGAGTATCTTAAAAATAAGCATCAAATACTTAAAAAAGAGTTAATAAATGAAAAATTTTCATCTTAACAGTATTTATAATTTTATACATCACAAGTTACATTATACACGATAAACTACAATTGAAAATCCACTGTTGTACATTTTGCTTATGTTATTGCAATTGTCGCATAAATTTGATGAATATATAAACATGCTATCGAGATATTTATCCTCGCTTTCTGTAGGCGACCTCTTCACGCAGAAATCTGCGCATGTGATTTGCTAAAGAATGCAAGGATACTTAACAAAGATTAAAGTTAATAGAATTTCCTCTATACTTTATCATATCGTACTCTTTCCACTTTCACAAAAGATATAAAGGTTGCAAATTTTCATCTTTAAAATTTACAAAATTTTTAAATTTTGAAAGTTTTGAGAGTTTCTGAAAAGCAAAAAGCCAAAAAAGGTTAAAATGCAAAAAATTTGCAAAGTCTTACCACTTCAAATTCCAAAAATTGAAGTTGCCAAGGGCCCAATAATTCAAATAAAGAACTATCACAAATCTCTTTAAATTCAAATATCTATTTAATGAAATTCCTAAGGATATAAAAATTATGAGTTGCTAAAAACCTTAGAGATAAGTGAATTGATAGAATTTATGTGAAAACAGAGAGAAAGAGAAAATTCTGCAAAAAATGTATCTAAAAAACTACAAATATAAAAATTTTGACAATTAAATGCAAAAGCTGAATATCGAAATAATTTTGCCAGCACTCAGTATCACACATACTTTTATTTTAATAAAATAATACTGTTAAAAACTTTAAAAAATGATCCATGTTTGATGTGCGTGCATGTGTATGCGCACGCAGGTGTGTGTATGTGTGTGTATGGCTAATGTCAGCAAAATTAAGTTTTATTTGTAAAAATATACATGATACAATTATTAATAAAGTTATTTTGATATTCAGTTCTTTGATTGAACACATTCTACTATCTCCATTGTTGGGATCCTTTAAACGTCTGAAAAATAAGATGATGCTTAACGATCACGGACAACATATGACACCTGTATTATATCAAAAGACTAATAATAATGTATCTGTAAATATTAAGAATAATTGTTAATTATTTACATTAGTTCAATAGTGGATATCGTACGATATGCGGTACTGACGAAATATGTAGAGAAATAAAAAATGATAGACTGTAGCAAATTCTGATTTATGTATAGAGAATAAAAGCGATGAACGAAACGATCTTTCACAGTTTGTGCGTCGGTATTGTACATCCTGTGGTTTGAAACATTTGTGTCGATTCTTACATCAACACAGTAGTGTAGTAATTTTAATCGACAGAACTGTATTTCGATGGGCAGCGAGTACCAAGGAATAATTACGTTCTTAATGTAATAATCGCTCAAGTATGACTGTATTATATTTTCAATATGCTCTAAATTTAATTATAATCCATCGTTGTATTTAATTTAATTGAATAAATATGGGTTATGAGAATTACCATGAAGATCGGTGAAGTCTATCACGATTAGAGTTACTCCATTGCTAATAAATCCAGAGCAATCGTAGTATTGTCAAAGAATATGTGCACTTGATTATCTGTTTGATCGAGTTTACGTTTACACATCCCAACAAATTTGAGTCGAATATTATGATGGATTGGCATCAATGTCGTGTTGACACCAAGTTTGTGTTCTTCTAACGGAACACGCTGCTATAGGATGACAACAGAAATTAAGTAGAATCTACCGTTTTGTAATAATTTTAAAGTATATACTCAATTTTGCAGCTGATCTGCCGTCGTTCATTGTGTTAACAAAGTAGTTAAAAAGTTGTATTTCTATACTCTAAATTCATTGGAGCGTGATACCACTGCAAAGAATTTAGAAAGTACTCCCATTAATAAAATTTAGAACACTTAGCAAAATTATTTATTTTACACATATTAATTATTTGAAATACGAAACATTTTCAGCAAAACACTTTCTAGTACTGATTTCAATGACTGTAAACAGAATATTTTTTTCCTCCCTCCAATATTACACCGTTAAAAATGTCACGAAATTACATAAATTTTTAATACACAATGGTAAATGATATTTAAATCATTCGTAACTGAAATGATATTTAATGTACATGTTAACAAAGTTAAGTTTAAGTGAATTAAAATACGTAAGTACTAAAATTTAATATATTTTTAATATACAGAGGTAAGTGATATTTCAATTCACCGTACGTTGTGTAAGCATCAATGTACATACATACATGTTCATTAAATTTAGTTTCGCGCCAAAATTTGCACACCTCGCGTTTGTCGTCGACTATGAGCCGCGAGAGTTTTGCCAGTCTTGTTGATGCGGTTATTGTCAGTTATTGTCGTATCGTCCTCGTATTCCTAACTCCCCTACTGGGACGGACACCAATATTTATTGAACTGAACTCGTCGAGACGGTTGAATTATTCGAATAAATGTTTTTGTTGGATCTTGTGGAAGGTTGGATGTAGAGGTTACGATATCGTCCTTTTGCGAAAGAGAAAAGAGGACGGGTTATTTTCATATTGAAAATAGAACTGGAACTGAAACGTTTACCGCGAGGTATCAAATAATATGCAACGTTCTATTTATTCGTGATACAAAATGTAAGTACGTTACACGTAAATGCACGGTTGTAAATTTGAATCGGCGACTTTCTTAGCTGACATTGCGATGTGCGTGAAATAAACACACTTGTAACTAGGATTGCCAGATGTCCGGGATTTCCGGGATTGTCCCGGAATTTGTCGACTGGTCCCGTGTCCAGTAATGAAAGTTTTTTGTCCCGGAAATGATATTTTTAATATGGTCACATGTAGAAATGATAGTAAGATAATTTATTTTTCAAAGTTGATATGAATAGTACGAATAAAAAGTACAAATTATACTTTATGATAATAAATAAAAAAGATTTCATATAATAGTTTTTACTTTATTATTTCCTTTAAATAAATCATATACACCGTTATCAGGCGACTCAAAAACTAGGATATGTAGTTTTCTTAGTTTTTTTTTTCTAAATAATCAGAGAAAAACTTTTAAAAGAAATATACATTTTAGTTTTTTAACTCGCTTTTCTATCTTAAAAAAAAAGTTACTTCAGTTTAAAATTATTTTTTAAAAATTGATTACAGTATACTATGATTTATGTGGAGACATTACTGATACAAGAACTCTTTAACAATAATTAATATCCGTTTTTCAACCATCGTCTCAGAGATGTCTCGGAAATATTGATATTAGATCCGGCAACCCTACTTGTAACGCGTATATGCGTAAAGAATCGGCAAAGATCTTCGAAGTTGTTGAAGTGTAAATAATATCATTTTCGTCGGTGGATTTTGCATTTATATAAAATTGAATTGGTGAAATAACCGTCTGATCGGTCCATAACCAAGAAAGTCGCGAGTACTCAAAGTAATGAATGTGTACATTAAATTCAATAAAAATATATGCTTTTAAAGTAATACACGCGTCAATGAAATTTAAGACATTAGTAAATGAATATTCTTCATTGCTTTTCATTTACGTGCTTAAACCAAGCTTCCATTACATATTAATTAAAAGTCATTTAAGAAATTTTATTCTAACAGTGTGTTTAATCGCTTGGAGTTGACTGGATTTATAAGGATCTGTAACTTTATGTTGAACGAACACCGTTAAATCATTAATTGAACGCAAATCCAGTTTAAATATTTATTGTTATTAATATTTGCTGTAGAGGAACTACATATATTGGAATTGGTTTCTTTCTGTTATAATACCACACCAATTTCAAACAGGTGACGCGTAATATTAACCGTAGGATCGCAGATCGCATTTCTTTGATATTCAATCCATCAAGCATATCCACCCATCGTCGGTTCAGAACTATCAACGCCCGCTCTCGATAGTTGCTATTTGGATACGTGGCAGATAAAAGCATTGTAATGCGGACGTTTAGGTTTCATGACGCGCGCTTATCGCATCAAGTCTGACGAATCGTTTTCCCGCGCCTCCTCCGATTGTGACGTCTAAAATTCTGAAAATATTTCGTTCAAGAGATTGTAAAATCTTTAAGATGTCTTGATTTTGATTTGTTAACAATAACAGAAAACGTACCGAAGACACTCTTACTTATTTTGTATTGGTAAATGCATAAAATAGATACAATTCGATTTTCATATCACGATCAACATTTTCAGCGAAAAGAACAAGCTACGATCAAGATTTACAACTATACTTATTTGTTAATCCACAAATGCAAATCGAAAGAGGAAATTAAATTACTTTGGTATATGGGGCATTCCCAATGGGGTGAAAGAAATCCACCTACAAATAAACTGCTTGGGATTTTTGAAAATGATAATGAAAACATGTTAGTGGACATATTGTATAAGGTTGATGATAAAAAAAAACAAATATTATAAATATTATAATTTACAAATATTATAAATATTATAAATATTATGCGTATACGTAACGCAAGAGGAAATGATTCACGTGGTTTTTTATTTTTTATATGATGATTCAATACGTATACGGTATATAGGCACGAATCTTACAATTAAAACGAAGCGCTGAGAATAAATTCCGAAAACGTCGGAAATTAATTACGCTTTTCCAGGTCAGTCCGTATAAACGCGACATGCGCAAGTCCCAATTCTTGCTTTTGGCACACAGCAGCGGCACTGCGATCGTGTTTCACGCGACCCTTAGGCGCAGTATCGATTGCCGCCACCTTGCGAGGGTGAAATTGGGTCGCAAGTACCCTTCCCATAGGGAGCAGTCGCTCGCTATTCTCCCTCCCTCTGTACATGTCATTTTATATTGTTCTCTCGCTCTTACCAGCCCATTGTTAAATTCGTGCCGTTGTCGTTGCTTTTGTTAACGTGGCTAATAATAATCGGAACAGGATGCATCCTTAATGCTACAATATAATCCCATTTGTCATATTTCTAATGTATTCCTTACGTAACCGTGTTTTATTTTTATTCTTTGAAAATGTTTTTTGTTTTTCAATACGATATTAAATTGTAAGCGATTATTTATGAATGTCAGGGACACTTGTCCCAGATCCGAAATAGTAAATTTACGTGCGCGCGCGCATGTGTGTACTCGCGGCCCATTTACCCTC
Source organism: Solenopsis invicta (assembly GCF_016802725.1). Classification (NCBI taxonomy): domain Eukaryota; kingdom Metazoa; phylum Arthropoda; class Insecta; order Hymenoptera; family Formicidae; genus Solenopsis; species Solenopsis invicta. The sequence continues at coordinate 8,077,274 of NC_052679.1, read as the reverse complement.
TTCTCTTTCTAACTTGGTATTTTATTGGTACCCTCTGTCGTCTCCTTTCTCTTTTTTCTTACAGGTGCCTACTTATGAGAATTTTCAGAACATTAACATCACACCTAAATTGATAAAATGCATATTTTAAAAAAGAAGATGATTCAATTCTTGACTTGCGAGTCACGCTGAGTCGAGTTCGTTCTTTAAGTGTCCACTTGGGGAACCCTGTTTACATATTCTATCATATTCTACCCGCAGTTTATCCATTCCCCGGAACTTGTCGGTCTTCAGTGTCACGTGGATAGGGTATAGTAGGCTGTTAGACAGCGAGCGTTTTGCCCCTCTGCCCGGGGTAGGTTGCTCGCGCGTTTGCGTTTTGTGCCTCGGAGAGGGTTGCTAGTGGGTGGGGGAAGGGGGCATCTTTGACATAAATAATCAGTAGTGGAGCACCGCGGTGCCGGTCTGGTCGCCATAGCAACGGCATCGATCGAGGCCTACCGAGAGGTCGAAGCTAAACTACCCTCCTTTTTTCTTCTTCCCTTACTATCTTACTTCGCGTAATCCTTCTCTTGCTCTACACAATTCGTCCGCCAATAGGGTCGGCTCTTCCGCTCTGCTTTCTTAATAATTTGCCTCAGCCGCTTCCGCTTCCTGGTCGTTTAGCCATCCGGCAAGGACAGCACATGGATTCTTATCAATTATCAGCTCATTTTTTTATACAAAAATTTTATACGCGGAGAATATTGCATCATACATTAATTATACATGTAATTATACATGATGCTTTAGAAATGCGCGAGTATAGATTATCTTTTATGTTATTTAACAAATTGTTGGAATTTGTAAACATACAATACTATTCTTCTTAAATAAAATATAAATTATCTAAAGAAGGTTTAAAAAATATTTTTTTTCTTAGATTTCTTTTAAATTATCTATATTAGATACCTCTATTAAAAAAGATAATATTAAAAAAATAGTGTTTTAAAAGAATAGTATTTTTCTACTTTACATCTTACAGATGCCTACAAAAAAATATAAAATATAATGAATGAACTAAATCGAGAACGTTGAAAAGAATCGTGCTGCAAAAGCTTAATGAATCTTTCTAACTGTAAAGTTTTCTTTGAGGTGTAAAATGTCTGCTAGAAATATTTTAGAATGAAAACTGGGTCTTGCCTAGTAACCTACTTTACTATATTTTCGAATACATTGGATCGATATTCCGTTTCATTGGATATATGCGTATACGCGCGCGCGCACATGTTTCTGTGTGTGAGCATACATATATATAATTGGAAAAAAGATTAGAGTTAACCCTAAAACACATTAGTGGGTTTGAGAGATCCCTTTTAAAATTTTGATCACTTGCTGTATGAAAACGGAATGAGATAGGAAATTCGAACCACGGTATAAAAAAAGTTTGAAATCGCCTTTTTCACTTGATATGGTTGATAAACTTTTTTGGTCAACTAGAGTTCGAACGGCACGATAGCAAAGTTTCGTTGGGGTCAATGGAACCTATGTAGTGTGTGAATGTAACTTTTTTATGAGTAATTTTACATTAAAAAACCGGACAAAATATATTCGAACAGGTTTGAATATGTTTTGTCCATTTGCGTATGTTACTCACATATATTCTGTCTAAAGTTAAAATACTATAGTGCTGTGGAGAAGGTTTCTATGCGAAGTCTGAAATATATCATAAAACGCATCAATTTTCAATTTTAGACACTTGGAGTTAATAAAAAATATCTCATATTCTCCTTGTTACACAATTATATTTTTTAAAAAAAATAATAATAGTTTCTTCTTTGTGGAAGCGTGACTCTTTAGCAATAAAATGCCATATTTTGAAGTCATTAAAAGTTTTTTGTTGCAAAGATATGATTTTTTAAAGAAAAAATAAATTTTTGAACAATTTTTAATTTTCGTTTAATGATTTTTTCTTTATAACTTTACAACAAACCATTTTTCGACCATGTCGATTATGCAGTCATATTTCTGTTCATTTCAGATTATGAACGTTCATTAAAGAAAAAGATTGTTGATTGGAACCAAAGTTGTAGATTCTCCAAGTTGAGCAAGGTTAACCAGATGAGAAATACATTAACGTAATTCTCCGGATCGAATGTGTTTAAAAGTTAAATATACTTTTTTGGACATTTTGAAATCGATTTGGATCAAGTCTCTCTCTCTCTCTCTCTCTCTCTCTCTCTCTTTCTCTCTGACGCGCGCGCGTGTAAATGTTAGCCTGACGTGGGAAAAGCGCGGAAAGAAACGGCGAGTCGCGTAATCCGCAGTCCAACGTTCGTGTACGACGTTCGTGACGAAGCATTTCAAGGCTGAGCGCTGTCGTCCCCCTTGTCCGCCTTCTCGTCCCAGTTCGTCCACCGTCGGTTTCATCCTCGTCTGTCCGGCATGTAAGCGGTGTATAATCACGTCGCGTCGCGTCACGTCGCATCGCATCGCGCAGCGGCGGATCTATCCCTATCGCATGACTCCGCAGCGTTACGCAACAGCGTGAACGCGACGTTGCCGAGCGGTGATGCCGAGCGTGAGTGCGAGCGCGAGCGCGCTCGCGCTTGGCCACAACCGCGGCCAAGAGGCGGAGGCGTATATACATATATATATACCAAGTATATTCACATATGTACATATACGTATATAACTCGGTAGACACGCGCGTATGCTTTGTGACGTAGGGCCTGGTTCGCGACTGAGGTTGTTATAGCGGTCTGGTGGAATCTAGGTAAAGGCTCGGGGATCCGACCTGGTTTGAAATCCGCGATCCCGATACTTCCGACGTGAATGCGTGAGCGGTGCGTCTTTGCTAATCTCCTCCATTATCGTCAAGCAAATGCAGTTTTAATTATTATGCGATATTGCACGACTGATTAACTAGATTCATAATATAGATACATGGCATTAAATAACCAAGATCGTAATAATAAATACAAATGATTCGAAGTTGAGTCAGTAGAAGGTCGGAGTAGAGGTCGCTCATTTCCGGCAAAGGATTCGTGTTATATAGTTAGCATCTTCGTTACACTTCCGCATAACGCTGCCCTATCCGTGAAGAGACCCCGTAAATGCATGTACGTAACAACACACCTGCAATCGCACAAGTGCACGCGATGCTCGCGTGCCGCCGCTCCTTATTTAGCGGAATATAAAGACTAATTGTCCTGCCGGACAAACATATCATACTGGAACATTTGAAACCCATGAGATCGTCAAAGTTTACTAACGCAGCAAAGAAATTATATAAAGAAGAGAGAATGGGTACAATGAGATACAACAAATTTCCATTTTTTTTTTATCATCACGAGAGTAACAGTTTACGAAAACGTAAATGTAAACGACAATTTTTACTCTTCAGATAGAGATTGTACATTTGAACGATGGGAAAGAGAGAAAGGAATGAATGAGAGAGATTGGTAAAAAGTCTGCAGCTCTTTCCATCGCATATTTCTCCGCGTTTCTGCGTTACTTTTCCTATTCACTCGTTCTTCCCCACCCGCACACTCTGGTAACGTTTCCTTCTCGAAATCTCCTCGACGCCGAAGAGCGGTCTCTGACAATGGCTCTTTTTTCCGACGACGACGTCCGAAGGTCGAAACACGAGACGCGCGCGAGCCGGTATCGAATAGGAATAGCACAACGCGGACGAGGCAAAATGGCGACGAGCGTAACGTTCACGTAACTGAGGTAGGGAATCCCTCCATACGTTGGCTAAATCTAGCTCGCGATTTTTTCTCGAGCACCCACAAGGTCGATTAATTATGCTCTCGTCTTTTTGTGGCTCGGTGGTCATTATGGAGGTTTCTTCTCATTGCCGCTGCGCGCTTTACGCGCTAACTCGCGTGCTCTTATGTATTTTATTACGCTATAGGAAAAGATAAGAAGATAAGAAGATTCTCCTTGTTAAAGTTTTGCGACGAATATTCTATCATCTATACATCCCGAGAGAGACGGATAAATAAGATGTTATCTTCAATAAATGCACGTTTTTAATCATACGATTGAATATAACGGACGAGAACACGCGCGCTGGAAAATCATATACGCGCTTGCATAACGTTGAGCGAGTAACACCAGTTTTGTAACTACAATTCGCAACCGGTTGCGGCGACAGAATGACCGCCGGCATTTCTTTTTATGCTTTATGCAAAAAAAAATTCGTTGATGCGTAAGTGTACAAACGTATACGCGCGAGCGTACATAGATAAAAGCGATAAATATTTTCAATAAGTAAATATTATGTGCGTAACATTTTTTGACGTATTTCTTTATCGCTTTGTCGTCTATTTCATACATGTACTTAATCTCACAACGGCTTATTGTAGTATTACTATTTCTCTCACATACTAATTAATTCACATTTCAATTCTTGTTTTGATTGTAATAACCTTGGACGCCAGCAATATTATAAACTAAACATGACAGGGCCGTAGCAAGGGGGGTGCCAGAGGGTGCCCAGCATCCTCTAACATTCTTTTGGCATCCTCTAAACAAAACAAATAACGACTAATGTATCAATCTTTCGCTTTTTTAATATTAAGACTTTATTATTGTATTTGTATACATAAATGCAATGACAGACGTTCTTTTTGTTTATACATAGATATAATGCATATTATTATTTTGTTTTTGTATTTTTTATATTAATATATTTTATTTTTTAGTTTTTGAAAAAGGCTTTATATTGATATCCTAAAATGTTATTTCGATTAAATTGTAAACACCCTCTACTTTTCCCCAGACACCCTCACAAATTTCGTTCTAACTACGACTCTGAAACATGATCAAATAGAAAACCATAACATCGTCCACTCCTTTACGCAAGTTAAATTTACAATTATAGTTTAACTTATACCTGTAGAAGTAATGAAGAAGAAAAACATTTAGGCTATTGTTTTATAATAATTCACTATATATTGCAATGGAATATTTTTTATTGTAATAATCATGTTTGAGTACGCAATGCATAGCATGATTATATCATGTAAAGTTACAATTATGATAGTTTCGACACGTAGACGCTGCTAAGTGAGCAAGCAGTACGCTTGCGTGATGTTTTCTACATACCGGGTGCCCTACATCTCTTAACTACGCTCACTGTCTACAATGTATTGTGCCCATGTACTATTGGGCAATGAGTAAAAAATTTTAACAATTAACAAGTGAAATCAAAATGAAAATATCAGAAAAGGTCAGAAAAAACACAATCGTATCATTTAATCCATTACAAAGAATAAGTCTTTGAAGAAATTTCATGAGATAAAATAATTTCGTGAGAGTGTAATGCAATAAATAATATATAAAAAAGATAATCTTCTTATATAATAAAAATGTATAAAAACAAATATATGATAAAATATGTAATAGCTATATTATTTATGATCTATGTAGAATTGTTAAATATACATATTGTGGAGCGTACAAAGGGAAATAATAGAAAAGGTATTTGTTTTTTTCAAATTCGCATAACGTTCAAAATAAAATTAAAAGTTAATTTAGAAAACTAAAAGTTTAAAATTAAATAAATAATTAGAGAGAAGTAAGTAAAAAACGATACTATATACTAAATTTTTGTAACGATTATTGTTATCTGTCCTATCGTAAAAACTTCAATATATAAAGTGAATTAAATTTAAGTTTAAAAAAAACAAATCGTCTCTTTTTGGAATCTATTGATGAAATTCGGTTCCATCTTGTATAAATAGCAAAGAATATTGAAAGAACGCGTTTAGCAAGAGGGCCAAGAACAACGTGCGCGTAATGGTACGCGCGTGTGCAGTGACACAGATCCACACCTCCAATCTTCTCTTCCTTCGCCTTCCCCTTTTTATCGTTTACCCTTTTATAAACTGGGCCATCAATGCGATATGCTATGAGACGACCGTATAAATTTACCTGTAAAGTTTTCGAGTTATCCACAAATTTTCAAATCATTTTCATCTCGTTTCTTCGTTTGTACTTTAAACATTTCTATCCATGAAAAATATCAAAGACACATTTAAATATGTATTTTTGTAGCCTTTTATGTCTGATAAATTTAAATCTCTTATGTTGAAAAGCTTCAAAATTTGACTAGTATCTGCGATAGCACGGACTTCTGTCTTGGCAAGGCTAAGAACCAATGGGATTAACCGTCAGTACCGCACCGGTTATGTCACCAAGCGTGAGAACGATCCGTGATCCTTCCAAGACTCCATGAACATTCCCTTCCTTCTCGTCGGTCTGAGCCGATACGAGGCAAGAGGGCCGACTGTAAGAAATTCAGCTTTCAGGGAAGGCGGGGGTAATTGTGCAGCTTGAGAGGCGAGGAAAGAGCATCACGCATTGGTATTTCCGTTGTTCGTATCGCTTCTCTGTTTGGCAGGTTTGGCCGCAGGAGCATGCGCGCAACGTGTGCCCACCTACCCACTCATCTACCTGCCTACTAATCTGCCTGCCTGGTTACCTGTCTACCGGTTTACCTTGATCCCTTGAATAGGCAGTAGGTGGATTGTTAAGTACATCTCTCTTACGTAAGTTAGTTTGCCGCATATGCCAGAGTATCAGCAAGAAGAGAGAGAAAGAAGGGGAGAGGAGACTGCGCAGAAAGAAAAGATAAATAATAGGAAGACAAAGAAAAAGAATGAGATGAGCAATTGATGATTTTTATCGCTATAATTTATCACTTTTATTTTCTTCTCTCTTTTTTGAATTAAAAATAATTTCGCAAGATATCTCTGTTTTCTCTAAAGAAGAAAATTATTTTTTGTGATAATATTACATTTATTAATAATCGTTTGCATTGATAAGAGAGATAATTTGGCGCGGAGGTTTTCAAATAAATTATACATTACAGAACAAGTTAGATATTTTCAAGTTACAAGTATGTATTATATTTCATGGTTGCATTTATTTTACAATTGTTTTTGTAATTTTGGCTTTCACAAGATTTTAACATAATAATTCATCTATTGACATCAAATTTTTCGTTTTGACTTTCGCGAATCTCTTCAGTCAACCTGTTCCTCTTTCACGACATTGTACGAAGAATCGGGATGAGGAAATACTTAATCGTTTCCATGTACAATGACGAGTAATTTTCCTACATGATGCGCCATGACGCGCGAATCGGTCTGCTCGCGCGTTCACAATTTCCGGGAAGAGAAGAACGCGAATGCCGGTCAGTCCGCTTCCCGTAGGAGAGGCGCTTGTTGTCCTTGAGTTGTTCTTGATCCTCCCTCGACAGTTCCTCCAGCAGAAAGCTTCGTTTCACAGGGCGTGGTTTAACGATGACCTCAGCGGCCATCTTCGACCATGGAGTCGTTTAGGAATGGTGGGTGAGGGTGAAAGTCGGGGTGGGCTTTTGGGCGAACAGGACGAATACCGTAAAGGGTCCGTAGGACGGAAATGGATGGAAAAAAAGAATGTGCCATCCTCCATTCTCATACATATCTCGAAGGTTTTTATTCAAAATGTCGGAAGAACCGATTTTTTTTTCTCTGTAAAAGATATTCAATATAAAAAATAAAATATGACGAAAAAGCTAATCTTTCACACGACGATTCTTCGTGATATGGAAAATGAAGCGCTATTGCTAAAAACGAGAGCACTCATTGTCAGTACTTTTTTTCAAAAGTATATTGTACGAATAACTTGACTGTCACTATTAATGTAATATTGGTATTAACAAACGCGAGGTTGCCGATGACTCTCTTATGCTTCCAAGACTGCCTAATAATTGATATCGTCGTCGATTACGCAACCTATTGGTCTATGCATATATGCATATGTGTACGCGCGCGCACGTAGATACATTTGTACGTACAGGATGTCTGGTAAGAACTATAGCACTTTTTTCTTTCACCGTGAGCAGCGTGAAATTGAATGGAAAAGCGCAATTTTTCTAATAATAAGAAATTAATATTTACAAATGAGTGTGCATCCAAGCGATTTAGCTTGGATGCAAGAGAGCGCTATGCATCAATCGTAGTTGCTAAAAGCGCACTTCCCTCAATGAAGAGCTCTCTTGACGCACGCGTAACAACCGTAATTGGCGCGTAACACTGGGTTGTCTCTTTCTCGCCACGCATTCACATTCATCAGATTTTTTTATTTGTTATCAGTTTAATTGATTCCACTTATCCATGAGAGAGGTGATACAGTTATTATTAAACGCTCTACATGTACGTATGCTACATATTGATGATATGACATTTAATATCCATCAGCAAATCGTATATCTATTACTATATAATCATTTAAACTTATTACATTGTTTGCCACCCGTTACATTCTATTATTTATAACCCTTCGGAGACAATATTCAGATAGATGAAATACAGCCAAAATATGATAATGAAGCTATTTATACATTAGGTATAAAGAAGATGCGGATTCTTTTTCGAATCTTAAATGCGCTATTCAGAGAAAGGTACGCTGACTTCAGCTCGAGAAATAACTGTGCTGACTTCAGCGCTTGAGTTTCGTTCATAAACGATGCGTGCCTTTATCCGTCTTAGTTTCTTCAAGGCCTAGCCACCTAACCCCCTTTCGTCTCCTTCTTCTATCCCTTCCAATCGACGGATTCACTACACGCTTGTATCACGATACCATTTCGCTCGTCTCGCTTCATCATGGCTGCTATCGTTTTATCTTTCTTTCTCTCTCTCTCTCTCTTTTTGCTTCCTTGCATCTTTCATATATCTTCTTCTCTTTCTATTCGTTTCATCTTTGTCTGCCATCTCCGCGTTCTTCTCTAGCATCATATGCTTCAACTCCTCCTTCCCCTTGCAATGATCCACGGTCTTTACCGCTGTCTCTTTGCCCCACGAGCCAACTGTTTCGCAATGATGTCATCCGCGCCATTGGCGTCGACTCGATAACTTTATCAAAAAATTTTTATAATGAAACTATTTAGTAGTGCAAATATTGACCGGTCGGATTTCGTCTCCAGTATTTCAAATTTAATGTAAAAAATGCATACTCAAATTTTATAACAGCATTACATTTATACTTAAAAAAAACGATTGAAAAAATAATAAATAAAAATATATTACTGAGTAATATAATTCTAAGAATACTTAATCTCTATTCCGACAATGTTAACGACTAAAAAATTTGGTTTGCTTATTTTGCACTTTTCTGAAATCAAGTACGGCGCGATGCCATAAAGCAAAATGATGCAATATTGAAGCCAATAACGAATAAAATTAGATGATAAGGATGGAATTTGAGTGCAAAATTCGATCTGCAATAAAAATAAAAATACTTCGCTCATCTATATGAAAGATGGCTGGAATGCTGCGTAAGAAAATGGCGCTTTAGCACTCGCAAATGGTCGTGTGTTCTACGCTCCTACGACAGAAAATATTTTTCGCCAGATATATTTAGAATTTTTTTTTCTCTTGATTTGTTAGCATTTAATAAATTTAAAATAATTTTTTATAGTATCAACATTGCGTGATATGTACATAGATGCTACTATTTCTATCACTTGTGTAATAGTTCTTTTATTAATTTGTTGATATTACAAAAGTCTTGTATTCCATCTACTCTTACGTTTTTCATTCACTAACAAGTAAATACAATATTGAGATTTTATGCTCTATAATAAAAAAAAAAAAAACCATAATCTTTATGTGAATAAAGAAAATTGGTTCCATTTTCTTTTCCTTAATTCATACATGTACGTTTTGTCTATTCTTCAGCATTATCAACTTTAACTCTTTTTTTTGTCACCTAAATCCTCAGAATGCCTACAGTCATGTTGCATAACAATAAAAAAAGATAATGATGTAAAGTTCTCCTTTTACAATTAATTTTTTTTATAATTTCTTTGACAAAATATTGTAAACAGTGTGTTCTCAATCATACGTCTTAATTTCTACAAATGGACACCATTGCGTTGCGTAACACATTTAGATACTAGCTGGAGTATGATTAACGCAAGCGCTGTTTGCTCAGACATAAAGCAATATACGTAACTATTGGCTATACATGTTTCCCACAAACAATTCAAAAATTTATTCTAAAGAATATTAGATAAGGGGAAAAATATTACAAAAAGAAACATGAATGACAAAGATTACATTTTAATATTTGTTAGTCTCTTACTGATATCACAATATTGATTATATTAGTTATTAAGCATTTTAGCTTTGAACTAATTTGTGTAAAAATACATTTTGTGTATCGTGTGCATCATGTTTAGAAATAATTTAACATTTTATAATACAAATAAGTTGCTAACAAGTTGCTCGTATAATTTATTATCCGCTCAATTAAAGCTATCTAGTCTAGTACTATGTTAGTACTAATTATTATTAACAATCATACCATGCTGAAAACATGAATAGTCTTGTAATGTTAGTCGTCGATACCATAAATAAGAATTAGATTATCGACTTTAACTTAGAATATTAGAAAAAAAAAGAGAAAAAACATTGACATGCTTTGTACATATGTGTGTGTGTGTGTGTGTGCGATAAGCTACAAAAATGATAAGCATATATGAGATGCACATGGTGCAATTAACGTGCATGAATACAGTTATTTTCGACTAATGGAACAATGGACTGTTAAAATTTGTAGTAAATACACTATTGAAATAAAAATAAAAAACAATCTTGGATAATAAAATTGTACTTTTAATATGTAGGTAATATACAGTTGGTGATACAAATACACGTTAAAAATATGAAATTTATATTTTTTATTTTGATATCATTTTGTCGCAATACATTATATAAGATACAAGATAAAATATAGAATTGATATATATCAAGTTTTTAAAATATATATTTTACCAATAAATAAAGTATTACAAGCTTCAATAATAAAAACCGATTTAATTAATAGTATAAATTAAGAATTAGAGAATAGGTCCGTAAATTCATAAATGCGAATGTATCGAAGATTTAAAAAATTAAAGATGTACACGTGTATTGATTGAGATTTGTCGATATGATATAATGAAAAAGAATGTGCATGAAAAAATATGTAGAAAACGTCATGTCGATCTAGTTAGTTTCTCGGCCGGTCGAGAAAAAGAATCTGCGACGGCCGGTATTTGCCGAGTTACGAAAGTAAGCAGCTTTAGAAAGTATATAATAGTACGCGACAAGGTGAACGGCGGCCTAAGCCCGGGATCTTGCACGATTACAAAGTCCAACAGCGTATTTAGGCAACACTAATTTCGTATGTAGATGGAACTTAAATTATAATAATAATTTATCGATATTTTCATTCGACATTTTTAATAGCGTGATAAATATTTAAAAAGATAAACTTGTGCAATAAATCAATAATTAATGTGTATGTTACAAAATGCATGTGTGCATATGGTTCCAGAAATATTATTTAAAATCATTCCCTCCAAGCATAATATTTTTGTATTTCTACAATATTTCTAAAATCCAAAGTCTTACAAAACGTTTCATTAAATCACATACTGGAAATAGTGATGGTAATTCTGGAAAATTTTGCACACGTACAATTTAACATAATAATTTACGATATATATATATATATATATATATATAATGAAATAAGTCATAGCACTCAAGGATGTGCGAATCTAAATGTTTGATGATTATTGATACAAGAATAATCGCAATAGATACATCAAATTGAGAAGAAGCAAATGAGTCGTCGAGAGAATTTCCATTGAAGTATGGCCGGTACTCGCTCAGTGTTTTCCGTGATCCCAGAGCCTCTTAATATTGTTTGTTACAGCTGGGGGAACATGGCTTCCACTGTTGAGCCCGAGCAATGTATGTTAAATCGCGAATGCAATAATCTGTAGATCCACGGATCTAAGATTAGATAGGAAATTGAGGAATTGAAGAGGTCAAAAGTTTTAAAAATAGAAGATAAAATGTGTATACATTGTAAAACCAATAAAAGGAATTCAAAACCAATAAAATGTCATTGAACAAAAAATTTTTAACATCAGTTTATAACGTGCAAAGTACTCAAAGATTTAAATATGTAAGATTAAAAGAAAATTATATAAAAATAAAATAAAGCGTCATCTTTAGAACTAAAGATCTGTTAATCAAAAATCTAGAATGAAACGTAAAATTTCCTAAAATTATAATAGGATCAATGGAATGACGCGTGGTTTCATCACGAGAGAGACTTTTAGTCGATTCTGGCTCTCATCCCATATATGCCTCGGTTTTATAAGAGGATTAGAGAATTTGAAGGTTACGAGTGAAGGGATACGATGTGAATGGTAAACGCGTTCTGAGAACCCATATCCTTTCTATATGTACATAAAGACGTAGATTATCGAAATGAATATATCATATACTTATTTTCGATATATTAAGGTGAATCTAAGATCCATGAATAGCAGATCCGCAGAAGATAACAATATCAGGAAAATAAATTAAAAAATGAAGTTTTCGTAGTGTCAAAATATTACACTTCTAGCTACCATACAATTAAATACAATACAAATTCAATTTCCTTATTTCACTGTTCTGCAGAGAGTTAGGAATATTGTTACTATCGCGCCGTACTCGTTCTTTCTTTCTCATACAAAAGAACGAAAGAGAAGGACGAAGATTTAGAATGTAGAACGATTCGATTTTTAGCGCGCACGTCCGACGGATGGAAAAAAAAAAGGGGATCTCCAACGTCGTTGGAAGAAGAAAGCAGTTTACGTTATAATAAAATTGTGCTTTGTCGCGGGGCCGATAGGAGAGAGAAAAAGACTGACTGTCGTTTTGCATATAAGCCAAGCCAGTTTCTCACCCCCACTGACCCAGCGACCGAGAGAGCCTGCGCTGTTGTCGCTGGCTCGCGTGCGCGCGCGCGCGCGCACGGCAAAAGAAGTGGCTGGGACGACTGGGATGAGCCTTCCCGTCCTCCGCTGCTTCCTGCTGCGTTCCTCATCGCTACGTATTCTCCGCAGTCGGCCGCCGTAACAAACGTTAGATCACACACTGGCGATCGAGCCGGAGCTACACGGCACGGTCACGTGACAGCGACAGTTGCGTCACACAGTTCGGCCCCTCTCGCCGAGCCGACCAACGAGTGAGAGGGACCCGCCATCTTTATTCACCGAGTGAGCGACAATGTGCGAAAATGAGAGAAAGAGGGACCGCGAACACACACGGCACCAACAACGATGGACCACCGACATTTTCTTTTCCAATCTTTTTTTCTAATTTCAATTCCAACGATCGACACACGAATGTGAAAGTAGAAAAATATTAACTTGGTAATACTGTAAAGTTTCGTACCTCTAACAAAGTCGAATAATAACGGAGATATTGCGCGACTCATAAAATATAAATTTTTTTTTATAACGGGAGAGCAAAGTATCAAAAATCAATTCGCAAATTATGATTTGTAAAATGAGAATTTGCTGAGCTTATAAAGTATGAAATTTAATGTTTAAAAAGTTGTGAAATCTCGAACAAATTTGGAAAACTGAAAAACTAGTCAATCAGTTAAGCAGTTAGTAATCGAGGAGTGAAGAAATCGACAAGCTGTCATTAATAGCTTTCACCTTTCTCGCAACACAGTTTCGGCAATTCGCCAGACAGAATGCACAAAGTTCGATCGCTAGATCTCTATTCACCACACTGGTTGGCGTTGGTCCTCGAACGGAAATATTGAATGATACTAGGCTTGCGCGATAAGTATATAGAGATGGGAAAGAGGGGAAAAAAGAGAGAACCAGAGAGGTCCAAAGGTTGCGGTAAATAGGTCAAACAGTCACAGTCAATGAGTCGCATACTTTTTTTTTCTCCCGCGTCCGTTTTCCATACGCAGAAGGAAAGTACCTTAAGAGAGATCGATTTTTCTTTTCTTCTCTTTCTCATCTCTTTTCCGTCTTTCTTTTGTCTTGAGAGAAAGCAGATTTTTTTTCGGCGATTAACAGGCCTGTCTTGATACTCACACACAGGAAAAGATCAAATCCAAAAATACGTACGATGTCGAGTGCGAAATCAAACCAGCATGAGAGTCCTGCTTCCGGTCACGCCACGCACGCAGAAATCGCGATTCGTGCGACATTACTCGTATAGGCGGCGCCTGTGGTTTCTGTTGGTTCCTCTTCTTTGAAAATGGACGTTTGTATCTTTGAGACACAATATTACTCTTTTCGGCTTCTCATAATCCCCCTTTTTCTAAACTGCTCTTATTTACGTTTTCTTTTTTTTCTTAATGATATCGCGATAGACAAGTCTTCGTAAACTTGAATAAAGTAATCGATTGAAAGTAATCGATTTAATTCAATCCTCTTGATACTATAAAGCAAAGAAAAGTACTCGAGAAATAGATGGTGCCCGTTACTATAAAGCCGATTAGCTTCTGGAAACCGTTCTGTGTGTATATATAGATTCAAGATCTTGATTAAATAGAATTACTCTGGATTTCTCGTTTCCTTGAATTCCTCCCGTCCCAGCAAAGAAACCGGAAGTTGTATTAATATCGGCACTTTTTCTTTTGAGTTTTCAAAAGAAAAGATTTTGGAAAACTCAAAAGAAAAAAAAGAGAAATACTCTTCGGTGAATTATCCGCAGCGAATGAAGAAAACGACAGGTGAATCGATCGAGTGGCCATTCGAAAAAGCCATCGTTAGGCGGCGAAGGCGAACGAAGCAATAGTACGGACTGCGGACCGAGACTAACGCGAAACACAACCGAACCGGAGAAGGAGCTGCGACGAACGAGAACGCGGACGAGCGCGTAGCTCGAGCCGTACCGCACTCTCAGCTTTTACCCCCCACCACGATTCAGCACGATCGGCCGCATCCGGCGATGACGATGGCGCGCACTCGCCAGAAGTCGCAGGAACACAGTCGCTTGCTGCTATTGGTCGAACGCCGTTGCTACTTGAGTCGCGATTGGTTGACGCGCGCACACACAGCCATTCACGCGAAATATTGCACACTTGGCACGGCTTGCTGCCCGCCTCCCTTCTCCCAACCTCGCCCTCTTCTCCCGACACACGCGCATCGATATACGAGAGCACGAGCGTGCGCACATTTCGCACGCGCGCGCAATATTTCCATTGTCGGCGATCTATGTACGGTGGACGGCGCGGCGCGTATATCGTTAACGCGCGTACGTACAAGTAGGTTCACTCTCGCCAGCACGATTCTACGACACAGCCGAACAGGAACTGCTGGCGGTGCGCGCGAGAACCCGCTACTTATGCTACGAGTGGGAAGAAACAGCGGCAGCGGCGGCGACGGCGGAATCGAGCCGTGCGCCGCGCCTCACCGCGCCGCCTGTGCGGTACGCTTCGCCTTTGGACTCGCTATTCCAACTACCGCGAATTCTAACAGCCAATCGCCGTGGCTACGTTATAGTGCGATTCAAGCCGGAAGATTCATTTGGTTATGTAAAACCTGCATCGCGCGCCATAGACAAGATTAGATCGTGTATCTACACTTCTCTTCAGATTTTTCAAATAATAAAATACGTACGATCCTTTTTTGTTAAAACAGCGAGAGAGAAAGAGGATTTTTCTCTGCTTTTCATCAATCACTAAATAAAAGCCATAATCTATTTATAACGATACAGTAAGACCATTAATATATTGCACTTACTCATAAGGAAAGATTTATCAACACAAAAAATATAAAGTTGATTTTTCCATTCAAATTCTGGATTGCTATTACATGTTTTGCAGCCACGTATAGTTTGAATAATAAAAATCATCACACTGCTTTTTTACACAAAATCCATTATAGTTTTTCAATTTTCTAACCTACACACATCTTTATACATAATTAAAATTTATTCCCTGTTAAATCTGTAACGATAATGAAAAATAAGAAAGAATTTTGTATGCTTATTCGTATCAACGAAATGATTTATAATTTAATTTTATCAATGTGTACTTCACCTTTCTCTCTACACACTTATTTGTGAAATAAAAAATAGAAATTTGTATAGTTTTCTTTCTATTCCTGTTTATCCTTTAATTTGCAAAATGTTCATTTTATGGCAAAGGCGGTGGCCGAACCTTTGACCCATTTTTCTATCGATCTTGCCTGGTTCTGCATCTAGGGCGTCTCGACAGCCGCGGCCCCGGCTGTCGAGATTTCCGCCACTCCCTGAACACGGAGTCCTCGCGGTGACCTCGCACTCTATTGTATTTGTATGTCAGAAATCTATCTAAGTTTTAATATTTTATATAAATATAAAAATCGATAGAAAAATGATTCCAATGTGGATGTAACGTATAATTAAAAAAGAAAAGGTTTCCTATAATAAAAAATAAATGATTAGATAACGTAACGTGTATCTGTAAATGAGTGGATATCGATCATTAGATGCATGTGATATTTTACACTTGAAATTAAATTTATAAAAATAAACTTACTATTTTACATGCAAAATTCAAAACATAAAATTTATGTGCAAAGTTATTGATAACAAAAACATGTAATACGGTAAAATAATATTTGGATATCATGAATATTATTTGTGAATAATATGATATATATGCCATCTTTTTAGGGATTAACTGCGTCTTGCGAAATGTTTTAGTCTTCCGTGATCAGCGTGGATTCCGACAATGTGTGTTTCATCGAAAAGAGAGAGGAATGTTTCATTATCTGTGTGTTACGTAACGCTCGACGATTGTTGAACGAGCATTGAAGAACCGACAATTAACAATTCAATGATTAAACGATTAAACGAAGACAACGGAAATGGAAAGTACTATTTATTCTTGTATTACTATTGAACAAATCTAGTTTACCTATTTATAAGGATTTTTGTTAAACTCGGATAATAGATTACTCCGACAATAAGACATTTGAATGTGTAATCGAACTTGAAAAAAAAGAAAGGTTTTCTATCGAAATGCAACAACTTAACAGACTCGAATGTTAACCGTAACGATAGCGAAGCAGTTGAAAGGGTTAAAGCGATTTGGTAGCAGTAGCGTTCAGTCGCGACGTGGTACGTGGTACAACCAGGAGGATGGTGGGGAAAAGAGGAAGGGTTAGACCGATCCGTAAAACGTCGGGACTCAACTCGTCGACCGTCCTATTTCTGCGCTCGGGAAAGTTCGTACACCGAAGCGATCGCGCACGAAGCGACAGAGATATAAGTAGGTCGTTCGTAGCCGCACGTGTCGTCCTTGACTCACATAGAGTGGCGCGCAGGCGCTCGCTGTTGCCGCATTGCTGGTCGCTAGGGCTCTTTCTTTGTCGTCTCTGCGCGCGTTGCACGAGTGTGTTGGTGCTTTGTGCGCCTGGATCAGATACTTGTATGCGTACGTGCGTTCGCGCGCTCGTTTGCGGATGGGAGCTTCCCGTTGCTCGATAGGTGCGCGTGCGCGTATATACATATAGGGTGTCTGAAAAGAATATGTTTGCGCGGTGAAAGTTTCCTTCTTTTTTTCAGCTTTTTTGCTCTCGAAGCATTCGCGGATTGAATAATTGGAAAAGGATACATGAAAAATATCCAACTGAAAGAGCATATCTGTAGAATTTCCAAAAAGGAAATCACTTTAAACATTAGTAAAGTATTAAAATCTAGTTTTTTCACTCCAACTATCTCGTGTAGCATTTGTGCATGACCAAGAGCGATAATCGAAAGTGATAAAAAAGAGAAAGGTTATCAGAAAAGAGTTTTATTTCCTCTTCCTTGTTGGGAATGAGTGCGATGTATCGAAGCATGCGTGATGCAACGCGCCATGACAAAATTATACATGTTTGATTTTTTTCTTCATGTTTGTTCGCGTTTATAACTTATAAACCATTAGTTGCTCGGCATTATTACGCAAAAGTTAACGACAATAGAGTCTATAAAATAGATTTAGCTTACGACCTTTGCATTCTACAGTCGCGAGACTTAGCGACGGCAATTTACTATTGTTGTCAAGGACATTCTCGCATCACGAAGACCTCGGTACGGAGAATCGACGGTAGCTTAGCTTGGCTTTGGCATCGTGGCATGAGTATTGATCGCAACGGGAACTCAAAGGGGAGGCCACCACGCTGGGCTATTCGAACCCCAATTGGATCACCCTACCTCATGTGGTAGGCAACCAGAGGAGAATACGAGCGAGGACAGCCTATTTTTCAATATGTTAGGAATGAGATATTTATATATATATACGAGATGTGTAGAATGCTGAAAATGAGACTGGAATAGTGATATTCTATTTCTGGTATGTAATAACGATATGAAATTTCGCGAGTTTAATAAATGATCAAACTAGAACAGATACGTTAATTCTGAAATAATGACAGATTGTTAACGTTGTGACTGACGTTACGATCGTACAATCATATATAATTACACTTGAATGTTTGAGCCATATTGCTGTGGTATATTGAGTCAGTGTATAGTCATTGATCAGGCAAAAGAGTTGTACATGCAATTTGACGACCATGAATTTTATGATTTGTAGTGTTGATTTTTTCCTAGATCAAATAGGTGTGCATTAATACGTGGAAACTTTACAAATCGAACATCAAAAGGCTCGTTCTTTTTCCATACTCTAAGCCTGAATACGGTTCATGAGAGAAAAGATAAACCATGCAAAATTCAGTCGTCAGGGATAAAACAAAAAACAAACCTAAATTCTTCTATTAATTATTAATCATTATTTGGAATAATTATAATTTAGAAGATACTAGTAGATTACTTAGTATCTTCTAATACTAGTTCTATATTGTATTAAATAAACTAGGAAACTATTTATTTTTTTTAGAGGATATTTTTTAATATCCGTAAAGTATAACTCAATTAATGAATATAGATCTGTAAGTACGTCGCACTAATTATGCGATGCGTAAATTACAATTTTACAATTCAATCTCTGCATTCAGCTCAATTACGCGTTTCTCCTTGATATTTTCCTTTATCCTTGGCGCCATAATCCAACCGTTCTCCTCCTGCCTTCAAGTCATTAGGAACGGATGTCCGTGAATTATTTTTGTGACTTAGTTACGGAAAATAAGAATAAAATAGCGGAACTTTGTTAAATACAAATATATATGCTAAAAAAGTTAAAAAGAGGATGAGAGAGAGGAGAGAGTTGATGAATACGCTCATACACACATACACACATACACGCGCATGCGCGTATGTGCATGCACGCACGTGCGTGCGATTTTTCTACAATTTATTAAAATTGCCTCGTACCATAGGACATATTTTGTCTCTTCAAAATCTCTTTGCATCGTTACGATTTTATACTTTAGTACGAGGTTACTCGTATAGAGCGACGTTCCTTAGATAAGCATGTTCTTATCTACACGCGTGCTTACGTAAGCAACACTCGCGCAAACCCTCACATGGATCCGCCCCGTTCACCTCTGCTGTCACTTATCTTTTCCTTTTCCTCGTATTCTTTCTTTCCTTATCGGCCTTCGCGGTTCTTCCTTGGAGTGTCGTAATCGGAATGCCCGACTCGTCGTGATTTTATAATACAGAGTGTTCCCATACTTTCCAAATTCATCCTTTGCATCAATTTGATTGCATTTCTTTTAAGATTAAATATTTTGAATATATATTAAATAATGGATATCAATATCTAAAAAAATATCTCTAAATAGAGATAACATGTTTATAATTGAATTTAGATGGTTAACAATATAACATTGAATTTAATTTATTTTTTTTTACAAAGGAAATATCTCGATTTTGAGACAATCTAATTTATCATTTCCAGACGAATAAATTAGATAAATTTGTATCCATTCTTGTTAACATTTCACGTAAATGCTTTTGCTCGTATGTGAATAATTCCATTGCAAAAATTTCAAAAATAGTGTACATATTTATGCATACATTTTATGTGTTTTTGATCTGATACATTGAATTATATGGTCTTTTCCTTTTTGCCAATTTGACATAGAAAAAACATTACATAATATTTCCTATGCAAGTCAATTTAAAAAATATATAAATTAATTACTTTTTAAGATAAATAGTAATGATTTGATTGTTATTTAAGTGTTTTGTCAAACATGGAAAATATACAACTTTCTGCGCCTATGCATCGTTGTACAGCGTATGTACATACCACGTGTCCTATTCTTGCGTGACTAAAGTACTACTAGAAAGCACGTGGACTCCCACTTTGTTAAATCGGATACAAGTGTGAAAGAAATAAATGAAGTCTATGTAATTCAAAAAGGTGAGACAAAGGAGAATAATTACGGAATAATTAGAGAAGAGTTAAGATAAGAAAAAAAAAGGGAAAAAGGTGACGGAAAATTTACACGACAGTAAAGGACGAAAAAAAAAACAAAAAATTAAACAAAAAAAGATGATGAATAAAATAAGAAAGAAATTAATGTTGATGAAAGTAGAAAAATCGATGAGATTAAAGGTGAAAAGAATAAAGAGATTAAAATTGAAAATGACAAAACGGAAGGAAGAGAAATAGAAAAAGATACAACGAGAGAATAGCACAAGAAGAAAAGATATATCATGAAGTCGATCATGGGAAATCATGAGAGAGAGAGAGAGAGAGAGAGAGAGAAGAAGAAGAAGAAGAAGAAAGAAGGAGTGACAGTGAGAAGACGGAAGAAAATGGGACGGGAAGAGTGAGCTCTTGGTGGGGTCGATAGTTGGCCGAGTTGCTGAGAGTGTCGGTTGTGTAACAAAAGAGCGAAACGAGTAACAAGAATCCCTGGGGTGCATTTGATGGCTTCCTCGAACGAGGCGATAACTCCTCTTTCACACGATAAATTAATTATCATCAAATATAATTAAATAAATGTACAAATTGAGAAAAGCCAATCTGCATATACCTGTTTATCAAATTGTGAGATTTAGAACAGCGAATTTAGTGTCTCATATGCCACATTATCTTTTTAGAGCAAAAATATACAGGAGATTGTGATAATTTCGTACCAAGCACCCACATGTGTATAATAAAACTGCTTTATGATGTTACTTGATTATAATGATATCGATTATTGTTCAATAGCGTGTACATAATTGTCGCGTGACTCTGAGATTGAAAGTGAGCGACGCTTGATGAATCATTACTGTGGTTTAGTTCCTTGCAGCGTTATTGATCGAATGGCTATAGTAACTTAATCAATTTTAGATCTTTGATTATACTTTAACTTTTTGAAAATTATTAATCCGACACACTAATATTAAAGTCAAAATACGGCAAGGAAAATATTGAGTAACAAATAATACTTGAAAACGTGTATCGCATGCGTCCCCATAAATTTTTCATGAATTGTTGGCACGAATGACCAGCCGGCTGCACTTGACTCTCCTAGATGCAAGATAAATAGGTGCGGCTGGTTCCTATTAATAGCGGGTCGTTTACGTGACTCTACTATGAGCGGCCAAACTCGTACTGTGTCAAGAATTTCTCACATCATAAATTATCCATAATTGCGCGGTGTCAGTCACGAATGACCAAACTATCATCACAATCAATACCGAATATTTCAGATAATCATAGTTGTATATACAATAAAGTCAAATTAGATATCAGCGATATTTTGTCAATTATAAAAAGAACAATATCTTTGAGATCGTAAAACTTTCATTACATGATCAGCTAATTGTTTATACTTAAGAGTATGACCATATTCAATGGATAATTGAAGCAATATATATATATACATACACTCAGCGATCAATAAGCTCTAGTCGTTACATTAATCATGAACTGCGAGTATGTAGACAGACGGTGATTTCTCAGTTTGGAAAATTTTCCGAGGGACAGAATCATTTTCGCTGGGTGCACTATCAAAGCTACTATATCAGTGGATGCCGCTGTAGCAGTATCCTTGTTGAGATTTTGTTTTATTACACATTTAATAATTGTAATTAAGAAACTTTTACCAGTATTTTCTTCTCCACTAACGTATAATGATGACTTTTTTATCTGACATTATGGTATTAGTGACTCTATCAAATATTCTTTTTTGATCTGCATTCAGTTTTGAAATCATTTGAGACATATCAATCTCTCCATGACATTTATTACCAAGATTTTTAAAATCTTGCATTGCTTCGCCAGCTTGTCACGAATATAGATGCAATAAAAACTCATCGAATCTCAAAGCAAAATACAATTTTATTTTTTATACTAAATTACATACATATAGATATAAATATACTAATTTTATAATAAATAATAAACAAAAGACATAATAAGATATAAGGTAAAATAATCCGTTAAGCCAGAATATAAGTCCAGAATATTTCTTAAACTTCTAAAATATCAACATGATATACATATAAAGATAAACTTATCTTACTGGATGTTTATAAAGTTTTTGAGCTGGTGTATCTACGGAAAGATAGAAGGGAATAGAACTGAATAAAATCTGGCATAAGGGGCATCGACCTTTCGACACGTGTCCCCTAGTATATGTTACATTCGATGAACCAAGCAGTTACAGCTTTTCTAGATTTATTAACAATTTCATTACTAGAAATATTCAGTATTGCTACAGCTGGGCATTATTTTCTATCCCCCCCCCCCAAACAAATTATTTATTTAAAATCTTTAATTAAAAAGCTGTCTATTATCACATATATGTGATACGGTTTATTATTTTATTGCTATAAATTTTTCTTCGCATCTGACAACCTGTCCTGCATTTTGTTTGCCCTTGCTCCATCGATGAGTACGAAGACGAGAACGATAACTGTGACGAGCCTGAAGTATTGATCAAACGGTATTCTAGCTTTGCGTCTCTATACCGCATCACGACACAATGCGAACGGAATTGCAGGTGAAACGCATAGATTATAAATTACAAAAATTTCCTTTACTTGTATTTACATTTAACATTTGATTTAAAAACACATTATTAGAACGTATCACAAAACAAAATACATCGAGTTCTAAATTATTACTATATATATGTATAATATATGTGTCATATAATTTCCAATTTATCTTAGTTTCCTTGTTTATTTAAGATTGTATTTTTCTGTTTTTCTTCCCTTTCTTTTCTCTCTTAGATTTTCACAGTTTCTCTCTTTCCTTTTCTCTACTTTCTTAAATTGTTAAATGATTGTTGAACATTATGTAACTAATTAGTCTGCATGCACTTGTAATATTATGCAATGAAACAGCATAGCGCAGAACGCAATATAATGTAATTGTCAACGCTAGCACAATAATTTGTTTTCATAGAATAGAACTCGATAGAATTGCACTAAATTTTTTCTAAATCTTTCGTCGTTAAACGTGAAGAAAGGGTAACGATAATCAAAACTGAACTATGACCCATTTGATCTCGAAACCAGCAACAGAACTTTCTTTGAATTTATACTAAGATTTCATACATTTTTGCATTCCTAGTGAAACAGTAACGTAAATAATGATTACCATAGATTGAAAGTAACATTAATTTAATAAGTGAGCTATGTATCCTATTGTTAAAAAAATATATTATAATTTCAAGTATTTATCAATACATTTTAAAATAATGTAGACATAAACAGAGTTACAACTGAAGTATATGTTAGAACTGGGTGAAATACATTTTTAAGAATTTATTATTTATGTCGCGCCGCGGCGTGTATAAATTCGCTTTTCATGGAAAGATGAGTGGTGAATAAAACAATAGCATTTTTATAGACATTTATAACAGAGTTTTGCAGTACTTACCGAGAATCAGCAGAAATCTTTTTTTTTTTACTAATTCATATTTTTAGTTTTTTTAGGGCTTTGTGTTTAAGCACATTTATATTTCAAGGTTTCATTAATCCATTGACTTCGTTAATGACAAAGTCATTGTTGATGTCTAGATGCTCTCTTTTTGTTCTAACTTGTGCTATCTTCCGTTGAAACTAGATCACGCGTATCTTTTGGTAAATGTGTCAACCGCCTAGACGCGGGATCAATACTTACGCCCTGGTTTTGCCTCCCCCATCATCCTCCCTCGCCCACGATCCACAGATCTGCGCCCCCTCACCACATCGTGTTATTCTCCTTCTGTTATAAAGCCGGGCTTATTTTAGAGCAGTTGCTTTTATCTTTTTATCTAATACTTATCATTAAACGCGTTTGCTGTCGTTTGAGTGTTCGTAAATGACTCATGTTCAAAAATTTACACAGTAGAAAAGATCTAGTAGAGAAGATATAGGTATATATTTCGGTAGAATCGATTTAATGTATCAACTGAAAATATCATGACAGAAATATGTGATACAAAGACAACATGTATATTTAAATATTTCTTTTGTACACCATAAGTATGAACTCGTTATAGTATTGTATCATTTAATATCATTCCGAAAAATGAATGTTCTTTGTGGTAATTCGGAGAATACAGTTGCATTATTATATTATAGCAATAATTGCAAGTGCATAATCAATGATGCGCAATTCGTGAGATTACTAACACTTACCTAATTTGTTTTGCGAGTATTGTAATAGATCGCTATCTTTGAACTTGCAGATAGCTATTGTAGCAAAAGACTAAATATCTTTAAAAAAAATAACAAATTTGCCAGAAGATGATCGACTGCGCGTATGTTCGCAAATGTGTATACTTTCACAACCATCGTTATTTCGTAAAGTAAGAAATACGAGTTTTCACTCTTTAATATTGCTGTGATTTTAAAGTATTTATAGACGTTTCTTGATAAAAAAAGAATATCTCATTTATATACACGCGCGCACGCGCGTGTGTGTGTGTGTGTGCGTGCGTGCGTGCGCGCGCGCATATATTTATTTTATTATATTTATTATTATTATTATTACATTTGGTTTATATTCATATAAACCAAAAATTTTTTTTGCTGAAAAAATTAGAGAGAAAGAGAGAGAGAGAGATAGAGAGAAACAAACCTTGAGTAGGCCAACTTAAAATAGCCTTAATTCGAATTAATTTTCTTTCTATCTATATCATATAATTCATTAATAAATATTAATCGATATGAGAGTCTGAAGAATAAAAAACATATTAACATATTGATATGTGCAAAGGAAAAAGTGGCCTAAATCATACAGTAATATTTGTACAGTAACATGTGTAACAAATCGAAAGTAACATATATATATAGAATTATAGATAGAAATAAATATATTCGAGGAATGAATCTTCAATAGCGAGGTCGGATCAATGAGGAACGCTTGACCCAATGACCTGGAACTGCGCATACTATATAGTTTACAAAGTACGACCTGAATTAGTCGAGAATGTACGTGCGCTAGAAATTTGACCAGAATTGAATTTCTTCTACGTGTTATTTTTTCTCCGTTACTTTTGCTTATCACTGGAAATGGTAATTACAATTATTATTTGTCAGCGATAATTATTATACCATAGAGCATTTTTTCACAAATGCGTTTTACAGACTGTTACTCGGGAGTTTGGTTATTCTTTAACTATTGCATATCTGCGTCGCTATCATACATGCGTATGGCATTATGTATTTACATGTTAGTTTTTTCAGTGACAATCAAGTTGTCGCTCTCATACATCTCGTTCGTCCACTTTTACCGGCGAGTAAACGGAAGAACCCCAAAATAGGTCAATGACCTAACTGATGTATGACTTTCGATCTTACCTCACTCGATCAATCTATTGATCTTAACCGTTAAATCGCGTTTCCATTCATTATGGGATGTACATACATCCCATAGAATAAACGCAAATTTATTGTAATTCAATTTTTAATTTTTCACACAATTTTTGTAGAAATTCAGCATTTTTGTAATATGTTTGAATTACGGATTTCCTATAATTTATGAATGATACTGCTTTGCGTGTCAATAATTAGTAATACATGTAACGACGTTTATATGTCGTAAAATATTACTCTTTTGTAATAAAGATATTTTTGATAAAAAATATTATGTTAGATATATATAAAATTTTTTGCGTGTATATATATATATATATACGCATATATACACGCAAATATATATATATATATATATATATATCAACACGTTACTGAAATTAAATAGCTCTTATTTTGTAATAAAAAAATAGAATGAAATAAATTAAATACAATTTTGTAGAAAAAACGTATTTTTATTAGCGCATAGTGCATAAAAAGAAAATACATTTATAAACTCGTACTGTTCTTTAATTTGTTTCACTTTATCCATTAACTACAAAACAATTTAATTTTAATAACTTTTCGATTGTTATTCTACAAAATATAGTAGAAATAGCTTTTAATATTCAAACAATTATATATATTTTCACAAATTAATTCACCGAGTAATTTTTGTAACGTTATTCGTGTATAATGCGCATCCGAGTTTTTTATTCTAGAATAACATAATTTTTGTTGATTAAAAAATTGGAAATTTAATGATGTTTTGTTGTCGTGTATGTACGTATCTCGTGCACAGGCTAATTTTTGGCTCAAGAGGTCGAATATATAAATCGATTTTAGTATAGGACATTGATCGATCATATTGAGATCATCATCTCTAAATAATGTAGTTGGTAAACCAACCGCTATATCTTCGATAGTTGATCCTTCGATTATGTAAGAAGTTCTTGTTAAACACTCACAGTAAGAGCGGAGGTCGCGAAGCGATTGCCACATTTGAAAGTGACGGCGGCGGTCTTTTCCTACAGAACCGTCTTTCAATTCGACAAATCTGTGTTTGCTATGCCAATTCGATATACACATTATGATAAGAAAAGAACCACGATTGTATTTTACAAAAAGCAGATGACATGCACCAATTATTGTAATATTTTTATCATTCAAAAACTTCTCAGTTCATTAGTAATACTATATTTTATTTTAAAAGTATTTTTTTCTTTATACATGATAAAAATGTTTTTTTGTTTTTATAAATGTATTTACATTACACTTGCATAAATATATTCATATAATTTTATAATTTATTATCACATATAATTTAACTGTAAAATTTCCAATTCAGTGATAATATATTGTGATTATAAATTTGATAATAGTACAGAATAGTGTATATATAAAGTATATGTATAAAGTTTATTTATAAAACTTCGATCTATACACACAGTCATAACATATTTAGGTGGAATTGTTTATGTACAAGTTTAAAAAAAAAAAATATATATATATATATATATATACAGGGTGATTATTAATGACTGTTTCCACGTTTTACCTTAGGAGCATGATTTATCGACGGATACGTATTTCTAACATATTATTATATTAGAAATTACAAATGCGTGCTCCTATGGTAAAAAGTGGGAACAGTCATTAATAATCACCCTGTATATATTTAAATTTTGAAGAGAACACAGGGATAAAATACATCGAAATGACAAACTTATGAAAAGGAAAAATATAGTAATTTTAAGCATTATTATAATCGACCGCTACTAATAAAAAATTAAAATTCACTCACTTCTCTCTTTCTCCCCTTTCAGATTAAAAAATATAATTGTACAGAGTAAAGATGTAAACTTACACAATGTTATTAGATGATGTACTAGGGTATACCCGTTTTCTTTGTACATCAGCGATCTTTCGAAGGCGCGCACCATTCGTTGGAAAGTTTGGTGAGGGGGCTAGATCTAGGCAAAAGGGGACTGGAAGAGAGAAGCCAGGTCGACGACCTCCGCACGTGGAGCCGTTCAGAAGTAGGCCACACCGTGACATCACGCAAATGGCAAAATGGCCGCCACCGTCGAGAAACCGGCACAGCACACTCAAGCACATTTCATAGAGCGCTCTACGTGCGCGCGTTCATTCCTCGGAATAGGCATACGTTGGCGCGCGCGCGCGCGCGCGCGCGTCTCCGCGGCGTCGCGCTGATCGCGCACATTACACTCGCGTGCGGCGGAAAGTTGGTGTCTGGTGCGCGCATGTGGCGCATGGTGGCGTGTGCTGCTAACGTGTCGCATTGCCGCCCGCCGCCTCCGCGCCGTCAATTCCCCTTCAATATGGCGGCTCATAACGATTTACCGATTGACATCTACATATTTCATAAGACAATTTTATTGCTATTTTGTGCTAATGTCAAGTTAATGACATAAAACGAGTTTGAGTAACCTCGACCTAATTCCTTTTAACTTAATTGACAGTACACTTTTTAAGTAACATCCTTCGTACCGTTTTGCTAACACGAATAGAATTATTATTTATTTTTCAATGCAAGGAAAGATTGATTAGTTTAAAAACAGCGAATTATATAACATTTTATTGCATGACATTCTATTCGAAATGTCAATGGAGTCGTTGACTAAGATAGTCGCAGTTTAATAACGACAAATCTATAAATACAAGTTGCTAATCGGTTAATAACAGCAAGTTAACAGCAAAAAACAGAATAAATTCAATTTTTTCAGATCTATTTATTCTTTTGCTTTCAATTTCAATCAATTAAAATTTTCGTGTTTCATATTATGAACCAATATTCTATAACTGAAACATTTCTTGTTTTGCTTAATCAGAAGATGTATAAACGAAAAAACATGATGCAATTTATTCGACATTCGATGATGTCCACATATCGTTATAAGACAACGGTCATCGTTTTGGAGTTACAAATGACTAAAAATGATATAGCATTACGAAGAATTAAATTTTGCATCTATTAGATATTGCTTTATAGACAAATAGTATAATACAATATAATTTATGGTAGAATTTTCAAAATTAAATTGCCATTAAAAAAAAGTAAATTTTCAAATTCTTTCTATTAATATCCATTTTCATCAATGTAGATTAATTTTAATCTCGATTTAACTTTCTCTTCATCTTTTTCTAGTTTTTTAAGAATTGAAAAAAGATAAAGAGAAAGTTAAACCGAAATAGTTAATGTACATTTGGTGAAAACGGACGTAAGACAATTTTTTCGCGAATATCGTTTTCACAAACCATCCAACAGAGACGCGCGTGTAGAAAATCGCGAATCCGTTCTTTATTCGGCACGCGTGCATACGAGAATGGATGTATGCGCGCGTATGCGCCTGAGTGTCCCACGGGACACTGCAGGACTGCACACCGCATAATACTGCAGTCGAATTCGACGGACTTATATCTTAGCGAAAGCTTCGAGATGCATCACCGCAAAATACGTGCACCATAGCGTCTGCATTCTAATTACGCGATATGTGCATGCGCTCATGACTTGTTCTTTAATTTTTATATATATAACTGCAGTTTGTAGAAAGCTTTTTTTTAATTCTTTCGCAATACTAACGTAATCGTTACTACATGATTACATTATTTATTCTGAGAATGCGAATCACACACGCATGCTTGCACGCACATACACATATATTTTGGCGAATAATAAGATTTTATCCATTTTAACCATTAAACCATGCATATGCACATGGCATGATCCTTTTCTCGTGTATTAAATGTTGTTTGATTGTTCGGATTATCCTGATGGTTAACGAAAAGAGCAGTAGGCGAGCTGTAACAGGTAGCGGAAGTATGTTGCTGTCGAAAGCGGCTGTAATTACGTGTAACGATAGCGCTTACGTAATGCATATTTAAGTCGACGTCGGCAATGTTGCAGGAATTCAAAGGAATTAATGGCGTCGTTTTCTGTTGCTGTTGCATGATTGTTTTTTTTTTTTAGTATGAACGGTATTGAGATTGCATGTTATTTTGTTAATGTCTTTGTATTCTTTTAGGAATGCAAAATAGCAATGCAATAGTTTACTTATATAATTATTATAATAATTTATTTACGTAAGCAATGACTTTCGTTATTTGTATATTATAACACTATTATTGACCGGAATTTAATTTGCAATGTATATTATTATATTATGATACGTATTAATTAGTATTATAGTATTTTTTTTTAATGATTAACTTGTCATGAAATTTTCTTATTTATTTACTGATAAATATATATTGCAAAAGCCTTAATAGTTTTTATTCAATTTCTGAAAAGTTTATTGCAATTAAATTTTGAATATTATAACGATAATGTAAAAAATAATTTATCTTTTGAAAACAGTCGAAAACAGCCGATAAAGAAAATTAATATCAATAATTGCTTTGCAATTTGCTCGCTTGGTGACAGCACAAGTCAATCTTAAGGATTTAAGCATAAAAGTAGTGGGGGGTGATGTCAAATCCGAGTGCTCAAGATGGCTGCTACCGGAAACCGCCATTTTATCCACCAATTTCAAAGCAAATAATTGATCATATTTTGTGATAATGATAAGTTTGAATCGATTCCCATTGTTATGAAATTTTCCGTCATTTAATATCTACTAATTAAATAATTTCAATTACGATTAATATTTATCAACTTTATTCTATAACCCTCCAAAGTACTTCAATTATTTTTATGTAGATATGATATGGTTTCATTATATGTTGTTCTAATATCACATCGTATATACGTGTCTTCCTGTGTAATTACGTATATTTTTGTGTGCACGTTGTATTTGTGAAGAAATATGTAAATAATATTGAAATTTTATATATAATATTATAACACACATCATCCATACATAAAATTGATTTTTTTGCAACGAGACAAAATAATTAATTAAAAACATTTTAGAGTATTCTTTAAACAATAACTCTTATTTTACCTGATTTTTGCAACGCGCATGCGCAAAAAGAAGCGGCACCGCTAGCAGCACCGTCTCTGACAAGTCTGACGTCTGACGTGCGTAGTGTGCTCCCGGAGCTCGTGCGTATGCACACGCGTGATAAAAATGTTTGTTTATAGTTGATAATTGTTCTGATAACGCTAAACATGATGGATTATGAATTTAAGATGAAGACGCAGAAAGACCGCACGAAGGTCGAGGATCTATTCGAGTTCGAGGGTTGTAAGGTTGGAAGAGGTACTTACGGGCACGTATACAAAGCCCGTAGGAAAGAAGGGTTAGTCTCTCTAACCTGACTTATGATTACTCTGCAAAATATCTCTCTTTTATCTCAACACGTTTCGATCGACTCTACCTTCAATAGTTTAATCGCGCGGTTTCCTTAAATTGAAATACAAAGACACCAATTCGTTCCACAAAGTGTCTCTAAATCTACATCTTGAAGCTGAATTTCCGTCGGTATATAAATGCACCTACCGTCATTCTATTGATCGTCTTTTATTCAAGATTTCTTGAATGCTAGAAAGCGCATTTATTTACTATTTACCTTGTCTGAGTTGCATTTAGCGATTATCTAATTTTTGATTCTTTAATTTAATTTGCCTAATGTGAAAATTGTCCTTAATACATTTGCTAATTTTCAGTATAAGTGTTGAACATTAAGTTATAAAATGTTGGCAAATGTAAGCACACAAGCATTATTAAAATCCACATTATTTGTAACACTTTCATGATCTGTTTGAAAGATTTGGATAATATCTGATTATTGTTTTATATATATATATATATATCTATGTGTATAAATTAATGTAGAAATTTGTTAAATCAATTGTACTATGACTTTTTTTTACTGAGAAACACCCTGCTTTCCATAAATTTAATGTACAAATGTTGGGAATAGTGTTTCAGATAGCGAACTAAAGTCTCGGCCTGATACAAAAGACTTTGGCCTTAAGCAAATTGAGGGTACAGGACTTTCAATGTCTGCATGTCGAGAAATTGCTGTGAGTCACCTCATTGCTCTCAAATGATATGGAAACATTTGTCTGCAAGATGGAATAGAAAAGTAGATGGAAATGTGACTTATTTTTTGTTTTATTCCAGTTACTCAGGGAACTAAAGCATGTCAATGTTATTACTCTTATTCGTGTTTTTCTCTCACATAACGACCGTAAAGTTTGGTTGCTATTTGACTTTGCTGAACATGATTTATGGGTATGTTTACTAATTTAAAAAATCAAGTATTTTTGGCCTTTTATTCAAATACATACATTTTGTGTAATAATGCTTGATTATATTACTTGCAGCATATAATTAAATTTCATAGAGCAGCAAAGGCTAATAAGAAACCTGTAATGGTGCCGAAAGGCATGGTCAAATCTTTATTATATCAAATTTTAGATGGTATTCATTATTTACATTCCAACTGGGTACTTCATAGAGATTTGGTAATTATTATTGGCATTAATAAATATTGTCTTTTTTTCCTATGTTTGTTACATTCATGGATCATGTAATAAAATATTGTTTTTTTTTTCTATTTCAGAAACCAGCAAATATTTTAGTAATGGGTGAAGGAAATGAGCGGGGACGTGTGAAAATTGCCGATATGGGCTTTGCTAGATTATTTAATGCTCCTCTTAAACCTTTAGCAGATTTAGATCCCGTTGTAGTTACATTTTGGTATAGAGCTCCGGAATTACTTTTAGGTGCTAGACATTATACGAAAGCTATAGGTCCGTTTGTGTACTTATATTTTGAAGCATATATATATATATATATATATATATTTCTCGCTTGTAGAAAATTGTATTAAAAATGTATTCTGTTGCAGATATATGGGCTATTGGCTGCATATTCGCGGAACTCTTAACATCTGAACCTATATTTCATTGTAGACAAGAAGATATTAAAACTAGTAATCCATACCATCATGATCAATTAGATAGGTGATAATATAATACAGTTTGATTTGTATACGGAATGGAAGTATGAAACAAATAATATAAACGAATTTTTCTTTAGGATATTCAATGTGATGGGATTCCCACTAGAGAAAGATTGGGAGGATATCAAAAAGATGCCAGAGCATCCAACATTACTCAGAGATTTTAAGAGATCCAAGTGAGTTCGTTAGTTTAATATCACGCCGACATTTTATTCGAAATGTTTAAATTTCGGTTCTTTTACTTTTTTCAGTTACGCAAATTGTTCACTTACCAAATACATGGACCGGCATAAGATCAAACCCGATAGCAAGGCATTTAATTTGGTATGACATAAAGAAAAGAAATTAGACAAATTTAGTAAGCTGGATAAACACAATTGTTATCGTTACTATTTTAGTTACAAAAATTACTGATGATGGATCCAAACAAGCGTATTACCTCCGAGCATTCTATGCAGGATGCTTACTTCCAAGAGGAGCCACTGCCAACACAAGAGTATGAATCTATTTTTCTATACCTTTACAATATACCTCGCATAATTCATATGTTTGTCAATTATTTCGTTAAATTGCATTTCTCATGAAAATCTTAGCATATTTGCCGGATGCCCTATCCCTTATCCCAAAAGAGAATTTCTTACGGATGACGATACTGAAGAAAAGACTGAAAACAAAGCGAGGCAAAATCAGCAACAAACGGTAATTACTTCCGAAATATATTGAGAGCATTTATATGGTAATATTTTATATGGTTTAAGCCGCAACTACTATAATAAGATAACCACTTTAATACTACAGATGTAGTTTGTAATATCCAAATAAGTATCTATTTATAATTATATACCTTCTACATTTTTAAAAAATATGGTTTCGATTATTCAAACGGCCCCATATGACCGCCGCAGTGGCAAGGCAAGTGAAGCCCACTTTGCCGCTGCCTAAGCTCCGTCGCTATATGGTAGTTGAGGATTGAACTGATTTTTTGAACGTCGCCTTGTCGCTCATCCGAGTATTCGTGAAACAGCAACAGCAGAATCAACAGCAGCAAGGTAACGGCGA
Organism: Solenopsis invicta; assembly: GCF_016802725.1. Lineage (NCBI taxonomy): Eukaryota > Metazoa > Arthropoda > Insecta > Hymenoptera > Formicidae > Solenopsis > Solenopsis invicta. The sequence goes on along the minus strand of NC_052679.1, from coordinate 8,043,810 downwards.
TCACAATCACGGGCAGAACGCGAAACGGGTGAGACTGAACGGACCGCACGGTGCTCCCGAGTTCCATCAGCACCAGAGCCACGCGATGACCCATCAACAACCACCAGGGATGGTTTATTCGACTACCCAGCCAACGCAACCGTCGAACTTTCATCAACGTTTTTAATTTTGTCACAAGTAATTAGATCGATGCGACGAAGTCAGGCTGAAACTTAAACTTTCACTAATGCATTAATTTAATTCACTAATCCTGTCAACAAAACGGTCAGTCGGTCCGTGTATATTCCGCATAAGTATAATAATACAACTTTATTTATATATACATCTATATATACATCTATACGAAAAATTATTTTTGTCCCATGTCCGCTTTTACTTCCGCTTTCATCCATCCTGTGTTTCCATTCTTACCAGTGATAGATTATACATGCTAATGTCTTCGGGGGGAAGGTCTTGATCGTAAGAGCGCCGATGATGGTCGCGAAGACGGGAAAGGTTGGACAGAACGGGAAGCGAAAGGAAGGGCTCGATCACGCGTGGGGCGAAGGGGAAGGAAAGTGGTCGGGCGTCGATTAAACGGCGGAGGGGGATCTATCGCGCACGCGCGCAACGCGAATCGCGCGCACGATTGCGACGGACGTCGTGTCGTCGCGGGCTCCTGAAACGCAGTTTCCGCGAATCGCTGCTCGGCGAAAAAAGTGCGTACAACGGAGCGTGCCGCTCCGATCGCTCGAGATGTTAGTCAGGCGATGCGCCATCGGTCCGGGAGTCGTCGCGTTGGTCCGATGAGAGAACAAGGTGAGAGGTCCCGATTGCGTTAACACTCGTCTTTTCTACATTGTATGATGCAGAACCGTTTTTTTTTTTATTCGTTGACTATTACAGGCATCCTGTCTAGAGCCTAGTGAACATTTTGAAAACCTGAAAAAATCTTGCAGGATATTTTGAAAATGTCCAAAAAACAAACATTAACTAATTTATCAATTGTTTAAAATAGTGTATATATATCGGTTATTTATTGAATATAATTATTATATCGAAAAAGAGATCGAGAATATTTAATGTTTAATATTTGTGAAGCTTTTAAGACTACAATCTTGTGATGAAAATTTATGTCGATATATCAATCAGCTTATACGTTTTGGGAAAAATATATTCTTTTAATAAGTGTGAAGAATTTTTCAAGAGCCAAACTAAACTATTCTCAACGGTGAATAATCATATTTACCGCTGGACACGCCAATAACAGACAGACTGTACATTCATGTTCTCGTCGCGCTTGTTCAGGGTTAAATGCTTCGTTTTCATCTCTGAATACAGTCTCCGTATATCGAGTAAGTAAGATGCGACAGATTATGGATACGTAGTGTTGATTAAAAAAAAAAAAAAAAAAAAAGTGGAGAAATACAGAAAAGAAAAAGCCTGCTGCGCGATTCAGCCACTGTATGCGATTCTCGCCGTGTAGTGATTTCAATGCCTCTTCACCCGCAAAGGTGATATCTTTCGCACGATCGTGTTTGAAATTTTCGGGCTTTTCGCGCAACGCAAGGACAACTCGTTGGAAGAAAGATTGTTAAACACCCATACCACAGTCGCAAGGTGCGGTTTCACTTAGCGATACGCGATTAGTGCCGACAGTACAGTGTTGACACTCTGTTTGATGGCACCGTTGAACAGGGCCGCTGCTGTTTTAGGCTATTTTGGAGAATTTCGATCCAACGAAGCTTCGGCTTATAAATAGAGAACGCCGTATTGAAATAAGTATGGGCTTGTTTGAAATATACAACATGCAACATCATAAATATTTAATTAGTTGTAAGTACAAGAGACCGTAATAAAATAACTTTCACATTACATCGCGCTCTATGTTACGCCATAAATCTCATTAACGTTCCATTTAAATCGTTCCGTTTGACGTAAAAATAAGATGTTAGTTTATTTTAATTACATCATAGAAGTATACGTGTCATGCATTTGCAATAGTTTCGATTCTATTCTCTAGTTGACTATTGACTTCGATTAAAATATGCAAATCACATTTGTCATTATTCGTTACGTTATGTTATTGATACGTATGAAGATATATATTATTTTATTTCTATTATCATGTAATAACACGTAATATCATCGAATTCCCAGAGCCTTAGTGAAACCGACCGTTACTCGATAAACAAATGTGGCATTTAGAACGGCGAATGCGCGTTGCACGATAATCATGCTCTTGATTGCAAGGCGTGGAGGAAATGTATCGGTTGAAAATATCTATTTGATTCCATCCAATCTTTTATTTCGCCTTCGGAAATAGAGAGAGAGAGAGAGAGAGAGAGAGAGTCCGTTGGATTAAAAGAATTAAATCGCCCAAGCAGAATGTAAACGAGGCGGAAAAACGCCGGCAGCTGAAATGCTACGCCGTTTAAACACATCAAAGAAATAGCATAGAATAGTATTTCTTATCGCCTTCCTATTACAGTTATGACTATAATAGAGATAAAGGAGACAAAAAGTTACGCAGCACTTGCTTAAGCTTCGCATCAAGCTCAAAAATGCAATAAAAATACAATATATTCTAGGCAACTGTTTAAGCGCAAAAAACAGAGCAAAGATCAACGCTACATTGATATAATTTTATATTCGTAAAATAGGACTACAAGACTTTTTTACTTTTATATATCCACTGCTTTTACAGATCAATTCTCATGGATACTGTTGTAATTAATTGGAATCATGATTGAGCAAAGTATAAAGATTAGAAAAGCGGAGAAAATTTTAAATTGCCAAAGAGCTTTCCTACCTATCGTCATTACAGATCGTCTGCATATCGACGTTCGTCCAGTGTCCACGTTTAATGGTATACAAATACAATTATGAAGTCACGAAGAATTTTTCTCGCTATGCGATATTTTAATCAGCATCGCGAGGGAATCGCGTAATAGTATGCGTGATCGCGATCGATATCTCAATTAAACGCGCTGATCGATTAAATGGAGCAAACGTACATGATAATCGAAACGAATGATAATAGCAAAAAAAAAAACAAAAAAAAAATTTCTCTTTCTCTCTCTCAGTTATCTTTGATAATCGTTATTACTAGAATTAAAAAACACTTTGAATCAATTTGCAATAATCTCATTATTATTGTTATTTTTAAAGATTATAAGGTATTTCGTCGTGTTCGTTCCAAGTGATCTTTTACGATCCATTTTGGGATTGGTTCAATCACCGGGATCGCTCAATATGCAACTCTGATTGTTCGCTCGAAGGACGTAAACAGCAGACAACGGACAGATAAAATCGATCGTAAAATGTAAATTTCGACGAGTCGCGTTCGTCGAAGCGGCGAGCGGCCGATTTCTTCACGTCGCGTCGCGTCGTCGTGCCGCCACGTGCGCGATGAAAAATACCAACGATCTAGTATGCCCGATCGTCCGGATCGCGCATTTTATTTCGCTTCGGGCAAGGACGATCGTATTATGCCATCGCCCGCTTTCACGCCGGCTTTCAAAAAAACGTGACGGTACTTTCAACGAACGAGACATATTCGTCGCTCGGACGCACACTTTTCTGTTGGAGGAGATTTGCCTTAATTCCGCGAGACTCGATTTGCAAACCGTTTATGATCGCTGTTTGAAGATCTCGGAGCCTCGAGACCTGACCATTCATCTTTTCTTTTTTTTTTGTGCACCTTTACCAAGAACACAGGGGCGAACCTGTTATACTGTCGGCGCATCAGCTGTCCCATGCTCACTGATCTACCTCAATCATTCATACAAATTGTATTTCGTAAAATTCACGAAATAATCGATGCCAGAAATAGAATATGAATCGTACTCTAATTAAGTTTTATTCAGTTTATCTCGATGCAATTTTTTTTTTTTATTAATTACATTATTTCTCACATTTCGTACATTGCTCGTCGTACAGAGTGAAATAAAATACAGAAAATATAAAACAAGAGCGCACTATAATATAGTGCAAGATGTGCGAAGGTGAGAAAATCCTGTCCATTGCGTTTGTAATACGTCGTCGAAACTAGCACGACTTAAACCTTCGACTCTCCCAAACTCATCGCGAGGTCAAGGCCATCCCGTAAGAGGTTTTAAGTGGCCCAGGTTAGGATCTAAAAGACCTTCCACCGGTTAGCGCCCTATATGGAAATGTTGATGCCTACCCTTGCCCGAGTCTCTCTTTGATCGTCACGTAATCGATGGGCAACCGCGCCTCGCTTTTATACGCCGCTCGAGTTGGAAAATAAAAAAAGTCTTTCCTCGAGCTCGAAAGCGTTTAGACCGAAATGCGATCGTGGCGCGAGGGCAGCGAGATGAAAAGGGGGACAGAACAGAAAATCGGTCCGATTGGCCGTGACTGCGCAACAGTACATGGCCATTGATTACTCATTTGGCGCGTGCCTTTTTCCGCTAATGGATAACAATGAAAACATCGGCCAGTCTTTATACGTACGCGAGACAGTAAATCAGGCGATTTAGGTACAATCGCTTCTCGCGTTCGTCAAGATGTCGATCCGATAGTTGAAAATGCGTTCGTTCGATCAATTTTATTTCATGTAAATATGAGATTTAAATAATCTGCGTATCAATGATCGCTTGACACAGTTACGTGTTCCTCCTTGACCATATTTTAATCGGGGCATTTTTTTTTATAAATCGCTTTTCGAGCATCATTTGTGTACGAAACCATCAATTCATAACTCTGACTTTCATTAGAATCCTTCTTGGACTTAACGAAAATGGGCGGAATAAAAAAATATCTAGCAATATGTAAAGTTGAAATATCTCTTTTTTTGTTTGAGAGCTTCTTTCTCAGATCCACTCTTTACTCAATGCATGGATATATAGTAGTGATGTAGCTAACTCACCATCGGATTATAATTCTGTCTGAAGAACGCGCACTGCCCACTCGCGATTCTCTTCGGCAATCGAATTCTTAGTGATTTACGATTCTTCGAATGCCGTTTTATATTTCTTTTCGTAAAACTATATTAAATTATATAAGTATATTAAATTAAAATAATCTAAATGCATAGAAAAATATGGCAGGGGTTACGTTAAATAATGTAAATTACGATTGTTCGATTCTTCAACCGGATCACTTACAGTAGTGCGAGTACAGAAAGACAAAATTGAGACAATTCGGCAGTAAACCGTGAAACATGAGGCATGAATCGAGAATACTCCATCTATAAACTCTATTCAGCTAATAAACTCGCCAGGATGCGCATCCAGGATGTTAATCATCTTCTATACGATTTTGCAATCTTTCCATTTTACTCTTGCTGAATTATAATGCAAGAGAGTGTGTCGTCAGAGGACTTTCTCCTCCCTTTTACAAAACTTGTTTAAGTAATATACAAATTTTCCTGACGATTTCCCAATTAGATTGCTTCTATATCCCGATATTATATCGACAATCTCTTCTCCGTTCCCTGTTGCGATGCAGCTGTGACATTTGTTCTTATTACGCCAATCTTGTCCAAGGAACGGGCTTCTCTCTGAATCGCGAAAATGAATCGAATTAAGATCGCGTCGATCGCACTTCTCTCTGGCGTGACGAAGCCGAGGAACGACATTGGCGACAGCCGAAACCTCTTTTGTCGCGAGTGAAAGACGTGGGAGGGGAAGAGTGCGATGGTGGGTGAGCTCAGGGGGACGGAGTGATCGGAAACCAGGGAGGCAGGGAGAAAGAGAGAGAGAGAGAGAGAAAGAGGGGGTGGGTGGGGGGGGGAGGAGAGGCGAGGTCAACAAGGTGCCCGATATGGTATCCTGCGACCGCCGCGAGTGCCATTTTACTTATACACACGGTGATGGTGCGTATACCGCTCGAGTATACATGCGAGTGTGTGCTCGATCGCGCCTTCCTACGCTGCCTACAATTAGCAGCTATCGTCAAGTCGCTGTTAACCTGCCGAATGCAATTTCGTACATCCACCCGAAGTGGCCCTGCGTTTCTCTTCTCCTCTCCTCTCCTCTCCGTTCTTCCACGGAGGAAGACGTCCTTGCGCGGGAAGCGCGCATTTTTCAAGAATCTCACGTTCGTCCCGTCGCGCGCACGTCCATAATTGGCACGGTGCGCGTTATAACGTTTACATTCATACACGGCTAGTCGTAACTTTTCAGTTTCATCGGACCAAATGTTCGTATTATTAAACAGAAGAAATGCAGCATTACTCCCAGGATTACTCATCCTCATTCGCGTAGCAACCACGTCCCAGGAAGGGCACAAATTCCTTAATCAATTCGGGATATAGAGATTCTTTCGCGTCGCGCGTGCGCGTGCGCGCGCGCGCGCGCGCGAACGATTCCATTAGGGAGACGGCGCGCGATCCTTGACGCTATCCTTCCCGGATTAAAAAAGAATCTAAATTGCTCGGCGCACCTGGCTTTTTGCAAGATCGTCACTTCGAGACCGTCCGCGGCCCTCTTAAGATGGACAGCGCGGCCGTAAACGCGTGCGCTCGAGCGAGCGCGCTTCGAGGTCGCGTCTCGCCGCGCCGTCGGTCGTCGAGGAATGATATGCCTCGCAGGAAGCTCGCTGCTGTCGCGCGCGCGCGTGTACCTGGCACGCGCGAGCGTGCTCAATTTACACGGCAAGCAGCACGGCAGCCTGCTCGAGCGACACGCGGTGCACGGTGCACACGCGTGAATCATCGCGTGGGCTTTTTACCTGACTGCGTTTATATTCGGAATTGCAGAGCGCGGCCTGGTGCTTTCGGCTAGCCTAGCAGGTACCAGAGAGCGCTTCTCGTCTCGTCTGGTCTCCGATCTGATCTCTAGTCTCGTCTCTACGCTCGCGTTCGTTTTCTTAATATCCGACCGATCTATTTTTAAGCGTGACTAGCACGAAGTACGTGCACGCGCGCGCGCGCACGCATGATGACGCAATCCTATGGTCTTTCCCCTTGTATTTCCTTCCGTGGCCGACGATAGGATCGAGCCCATGATAGGAGTTCAACCGATTGATGATGACACGTACGCCGGCTTTCCTCGACGAATTAATCTTGGTCAGAGAGAAATCGAGCAATCGCCTGTTGTAGGTCAAAGGATCGAAAGGGACTCGTTCGAGCGAGTCCCTTTCCGTACGTTTACAAGTTTTACGTCAGTTTTAATCGGAGATTACGCGTGTATACTTTAATCCTGTAGCTACCTATCGCTACTACTACCGTCCGACTACTCTCTCTCTCTCTCTCTCTCTCTCTCTCTCTCTCTCTCTCTCTCTCTCTCTCTCTCTCCGTCGTAGCTCTTTCTTCTTTTTCCTGCGTACTCTCGCTTCGTTCCGACTGACGTCAGCAGAGACTTTCTCACTCCTTTCCGCTAACCGTCTGCATCCGGTGCAATGCAACGGTCGCACGACGCGGCGACAGTGACGTTCTCGTATCGACGAACGGCGACTGCGAACGTAATGCCTCGAATTCTTTCGAGCGCGAGAGTTTTACAATAATGCGCGCGCACACGTGGACGGCGCGGGAACGTTTCACGTTTGCACGTGCCGCCTTCCGTCTACGGAATTCTTTAAAGAATATCGCTACGTTCGGGCTAATGATCACGGTGTTACGAGCCTTTCACGAAATTTACACGTTTCACACAGGATAGTTCGTTCCCTTTGCCCGTTTCTCCTTTCTATACGGCAACGTTTTCCTCTTGTTATGGAAGATGTAATTGTAGAATGCATAACGACGGCGACGTATTATAAACTTAGCTCTCGGCATGTCCGGATACGCACGCTTGAGCTTCAACCTAGACCTCGTGCTTCGTGCAGCCTCGATCCACTTGACTCGTTATTGCGAATTCGATGCCTTGCGAGGAGAGGCGATATGCCAAGTCCAATCCCAAGAATCATTAATCTTCGCAGCGTAAATGAAGCGTTTTCACGCTTTAATACAAAGCGATCACAGTCTTCGGACGACGCTTAGGAAATTCACTTTTTTGCACGATTGAGTCATAGAGTCCGAGAGACAGAAACACGTTGCTTATTTCTCGGATCGACCGATGCTCAGTTAAAACCATGATCAATGGCCGGCGTTTTATCTCAGGTCCCACATTTACATTTTTACGTCGGTTCTACGAATTTTCGGTTTAAGTGGGTGTAACGGAATTGCCTCGTCAACTAAACGTCTCTTCGTTGAAGATGGAGATAAATTACAACAAATATAAAAAAAGAAAATAAAGAGAAACGGAATAAATGTCGACGAAAGAATCATTCAATTATTTTATGATCGAGCGCCAAAGTGAATTCTCCGACAGAGATATCGCTTTAAATTTAAATTTCAGTTTTAATACTCAATTCAATATATGTACATGAATATTATCCTCGTTGTAAAAGTGGATTATCAATTCTAAAAGTAATCGTCTAATACATTCACATACACGTGCTTAGAGAGCACTTTATGGCTGCCATTGAGTGCTAATTAGTAAGAGAAGTTTCGTGTCCATTGCGAAACTTTAACTAGTATTGAGTTTTATCATGCGGTTTTCTCCGTTTCTACAACAGTAGCGTCTCATTTTAATGGTGAATTAAGAAGAATTATGCGTGCTAATGCACCGTTACCTTCTACACGCGTTCGAAGCAATTAGCGTTTATTGCGAATGAGCTATCAAACGTTCTATAAATCAGATAGGCGTGTGCCGTTAGATGCCTAAGCGCCTAAACGTCAGTACTTTGTTCCGGTTCTAACGTAATTACAGTCAAGTATAATGTCTTAAAATTACCTTCGTGATGCACGCCAGAAATTTTATTTTCATAGAACAAATTGATTTTTCTGATCTAACAAACGTACACATTTAACACGAGAGTTGAAAAAGTGTGTATACGACATATAGAATTCCTTTTTTGTACCGTTACAGACTGAAAAGAGCAGCATCCGCAGATGCAGCCAATATGGATTCCCACGTCGGTCTCGACTACATCGTGGACAATCCCGATTATTGCGTCAAGCTCGCCTCAGGTAAATTGTTGGACGTTCCCGATCTCCGATTCCGTAATCTCGCGAGATCCATGCCGCGTATTAACGCCTCTTATATCTCAATGATTGCAGCGTTGGAAACGGCGTGCCCATCCGTGAAAAAGCAAGTAGTGGAGTTGCTATCGGCGCTGTGCGTCTACAGCCAAGGCGGCAGGCAAAGAGCCATCGATACTCTTCACACGTACCAGGTGATTATTTATAAAAGTACATCGCGTGTGAAAGTACAATTTTCGTTCGTCTCCGATTACGATTTCGCGTTATATGGCACATTCGCACGATGAAGATATAATGAAACGGTTGGATCGATCGTTAAAATTGCACGAGGCACGGCGCGGTGCGGCGTTTTAGATGGCAGCAGAGATAGCAGCCGCGTATCTAAAGTAATGCCGCATTGTGAGGTAATCGTGTGCCGCGCTTAGATAAAAGTCACGGTTCAAGATCGACAATTCCTTTGAACGCAAAAGAACGAAGCGCACCGAAATAATGCTTCTCCTAAATGCGATGTACAATAACATGCCGTGCTATCCAAGTATAAGAGTGAGTTGCCGTAACATCCCTATTGTATATCGTCGCGAATCAATCGTGTTGCGAAATATATTTTTATTGAGATACCATTTGCATACAGAGAACAGATCACCGTCGTTCTCTCGATCGCGCGTTTCCAGCTGCGAAAGATAAATTTTTTGTCGTATCGCGCACAGGTTAAAGGAAGCGGAATATGGATGCAGCGGAATAAATTATAATACGTTCGATCAATGTAAATTAGAAAATTTAGAGTTGCATAAGAGTCGAAAGTGATTCTTCGTTTTGGTGAAACAAAGGTTTATCAATTAAAACGGCGAAAAAATTTGTCAGTCTAAGGAGAACGAGAGAACATCGATAGTCTTTGCTTTCGTGCTCGTTACAACGGAAACATCGATATCCCGAGATAACATTTTCCGGTATTGAAGACGAGTGATGATACCTCACAGACTTCAATCTAACCCTAGACTGCGTACTACCTCTTATGTATTATATGTACACCCAAGGACTTTGATTCTGTCCATGGGGAAATTTTCCAAACTGAGAAGTCGCTATCTTTCTACATACTTACAGTTTATGATTAACGTAACGACCAATAAGCTCTAGTCGTTACATTAATCATAAACTGCGAATATGTAGAAAGTGGTGACTTCTCAGTTTAAAAAGTTTCCTCACGGACAGAATCAAATTCCATAGGAGTACCCTATTTTGATGTATAGTCGTGAGCTAAAAGGTTACAACACATTTTCTTCGATTGTTTTTGAAATGTAGACTTGCTCATCAAACGGCGAACATAATTGGTTCTTACCTGTGGATCCAACCAATTACGTTCGCCGATCAATGCAACCTTTTAGCTCACGACTGTACTTCTAACTTGTACAAGACGCATGCGTGAAATAAGAGCACAAGGAATATGGCTGCCTCAAGTGTTTGTTTTTCTATGCATTACGATATTTACACATATAATATACAGGGTGTTCATTAATGCTTGTCTCCATGTTTTATCATAAGAGCACGTATTTGTTATTTCTAATATAATTACATGTTAAAAAAACATATCCGTCGGTAAATCATGCTCTTATGGTAAAAAATGGGTACAACCATTAATGAACACCCTGTATACTTACCTGAAGAAAGATTATATTCCACAATTTTTATTTTGTATACTTCGACAATCTTTTATTACGTACCTTAATGGCAACAGATTAAATATATTCTGCATATAGAAACTTTGTCTCTTTTAACCTCTCATCGCTAGTCCACATATGCTAAATAGTTATCCACATAGAACAATAATCTCCAATGGACGTCTAATGGACGTCTGCCGTGGAGGTTTGAACCTGTCAGTGTACGCTCTATAGACGTCCAGTGGATGTTCCACAAACGTCCAGTGGACGTTCCATAGGCAACCAGGCATCCACAATTCCACATTGCGCACGTCCATTGGACGTCTGTTAGACGTTTTCAACACATGTCCATTAGATGTTATGAGAATCATTAATAAAGGGATCGTGGAGCCTTAGTAGACAAACCGACATTACGTGAATCAATAATAGTAAAATTATAGTTTTTTACTATTTTCACAAATGTGGGATAGTATCTGGAATAACTTTTTTTTTATTTGTTTAAATAAGAATGCAACTAGAAAATATATGTCAATATAATACAACAATTAAATTAAATATGAAAAAATCTCATGGAGCTATGGTGGTTGGATGGATGTCTAATGGAAATCTATCTAACTTCCATAATGAAAGTAAAATCCCATGGAGCTATGAAGGTTTCATGAATTTCTAATGGACGTCCGTCTGACTTCCACGATGAAAATAAAATCTCATGGAATTATAGAGGTTAAATGAATGTCTAATTGAAATCTATCTGAGTTCCCAAATAGAAGTAAAATCCCATGAAGCGATGGAGGTTTCATGGACTTCTAATGGGTGTCCATCTGACCACTATGATGGAAATAAAATTCCATGGAGTTTTGGATGTTTCATGGATTCTAATGAACGTCCATATAACTTCCACCATGGAGATAGACGTTCCATGGAGCTATGGAAGGGTGATGGACATCCACTGGAGATCAATTTCTATGTGTTATAACATTCTTTGTGCTCTTATTTCGCACATACCCTGTGTCTCGATTTTGATACATAGATTTTGGATACGCGTATATAAAGCTAATACATGAGGAATTCGCAATCTAGAGTTATATAGAAGTCTGTGTGATAACTCCGATCTTAAATGGCGATCTATGTCCGAATGCAGGAGCGAAAGGGCGAGCGTTATCGATTACGAGTCGTAGTCGACGAGCTACAGAAAGCGACGGCCGAGGATTACCAGACGGCACTGCTGGCGTTTATAAATTGTTTGGTCATCTCGACGCCGGTGCTCAAGGACCGCATACGTATTCGCAACGAGTTCATCGGTGAGTGAAGGAGAACGGTACTCGAGTTTTCTTGGCGGATGCCATTAAGGCGCAGCTTCCTCGTCGCCTTGAGACTGACCCCCCCCCCCCCCCCCTCCTCTCGACAATCGTGTATTTCCTCGAAAAATTTTTTACACCAATGATCAATTTAACGTGAAACATCGTTCGAACATAATTACAATTTCTCATTGTGCGTTGACGATTTCATTTAAAAGGTTTGTCGACTATTTTCTTTTTCTCTATTCTATATCCTCTTCGGTTTCACCTGATCAAATCCTCGTATACAAAACGCAAATTTCGCAAGATAAAATAAACAGATTGAATCTCCGTAATCATATTGATTAAAAATAGCATTGATACGATTTTCGTTGCAGGCCTCAAACTCCTGCCGATCCTGAACGAGCTGCGGTGAGTACACTACGACGACCCGGATCCGCGGCATTAACTTATTAACACCTTAACATTTGTGGAATAATAAATAATAATAAATGTTACGAAAAAGGACGCTTTATTGTACCCGTACCTCTTCCTTCGCACGCCGCCTAACGTAACGCGGAGATACAATTACATAAAATAAAGGATTGGTTCACTAACGAACGCGAGGACCCTTGTCGCGTGAAGGTACTGACGACCTGAACGTTGATTCACTTGCATGCACTAATCCAAATAATGTTTCTAATACAAAAGTGCAGTGACTTTTTGAAATAACTCAAATTTCTGCCTTACTTCCCGAACGGTTCCAAAATTGCAAATTTACGCAAAATATTTGCGTAGACGGACAAATTTTATATTGTCGGAAGATTTTATATTGCCTTAAATAATTTTGCAATTTTGTATGTTTCACGCGAGCAAATTCTACACTATACTTTACATGAAAAACATCAATATTTTGTATTTCAAATTAATTCTTTCTTGTTTCCTCTTGAACATTTTTCTGAGATCACAGTTCGAAGCGTTTATCAATAATGTTACATGTATCGCGATTGTTACACACCGCTTATCGCAGTTGTTGGGCAAACAGTGAATAGCACAATCGAGCAATTGGGTTAGGAGTTCGTTCATGAGATGTATTACGTGAGTTGCATCGCAATTTGCACGAAAGAAAAGATCAAATCTGGGAAGTAATTGTTTTCTTACAGCAATTAATCCAATGTGTGTAACGATCCGAAAAGCGTAATCCAGGGAATGAAATTGGTGATGAGCGATGAGCAAGAAATAGAATGGAGTGTAGAATCCGAGCGATTCGTCTTCCTCTGAGTATTTTTGATACATTCTCGTCGAGGAAAGAGCAAGAGCGAGAGAGAGAGAAAGAGAGAGAATTCTCTCCAATTGGCAAATAAAAATACTAATTCTAACAAATGTTTCAAATTGGAAGATCAAAAAGTTTGTAATTAAAAAATGATTTTCAATTAAAAAAAGTTTAAAAAAAGAAGTAGAAAAGACAAACAAAGGGAAGGAAGATAGATAGAGGGAGGAGGGGTAAGAAAGGGTCGCGACGTCACAGCAGTGATGGGAAAGGGGACGCGAGGAAAGCCCGAATTAACTCCTCACCGGCACCGATGCACCTGCGGCTGCATCTCGCGCCGTGCTGGAGCCAGAAATGCATTCGAAGTCGCGACGCGCCGGCCGGCGTTCTCCGCGTTGCCTCCGATTCTCGGATTCCCGTGACCGACGATTACTCTTCTTCGTCATATTTTGCTCTTTGGAGCTAACGTCCTCGGCATCCGCGCGATCAGCGATACGGAAGAAAAGGAAAGAGGAAAGGAAGGGTACGCGCCGCCGTTTTCTTCCCGACTCTCGATTTTGTTGATCTACGTAACAACCGATATCTCGGACGGAATAAGCTATAACAAGCGTCCAGTATAAAAAAAAAAGAAAAGGTATCGACGAATCTCATCATCATTTCACTGAATCTTGTTGTTGCTGTTTTTTTTTTTCTTCGAGAAACTAGAAGTTCTTAGTGTGTTTTCAAATCGATGTGTTCATTCCTACGCCTTTGGATGTTTCGCAAATGCAAAACGTTCGTATAATTTGTATTTGGCGTGGCGAAATTTCATTCCAGCGGTAAAGTACAAACGTCCGTTTTGCTACGCGCGACACACGCGAAGATTTCGAGTATTTTAAGGGAGAGAAGAAAGCATTTAAGAAAATTCTATCCTCTTTTTGGTTCTTTTCCACGCTGTGCGTGCCGGCATCGCTCTCCGTGAGTCATTACCGTGCTCACATACGTGTTCTTTATCCACTTCTGTTTTGCTCGTAGCAAAGATCGATGGCAGGATTGGACCGCCGCGCCGCAGAGAGTATTTTGGTACGCTCTCTCGGTAGGACGCAACTGGAAAGCTACCCAGATCATTCTGGATGCTCGACTTATCTCACAGTTTGAATCTCAATCGCGTGTCTCCGTCTCGACTTTTAAAATCGCTACACAGTGTATTTATTTACTCTGCTACATAATCACTGATGGAACTGACAAAAGTTTTGTTTTTTTTCTATGGAATGGAAAGCTTCCATTGTTGGAGACTTTCCAAGCATAACAACGAGCCACAATATTGCCAGAAAATGATATCAAAGTGATCGATCGTGATCGATCGAAAAGTGACTTTTAATGATCGTTTTGCGGTCCCTTTGACATCGTGATGACGCCTTGTTCTGCTTGAGTTAAGACTGCTCACTGTGAACGTTTTTATTTGAGTTTCACGACAAATGTATCACCGAGTGACTTGAATGAGAATGACGTCGCGAGTGATTAAACTTGTATTTGTCTTGTACTTGTGCTTTCGTAGCGCCTAGATCATTTCACGTCAACGCCGATCTATTTATTGGATTTGAAAATTGATACCGAAATACGTGGCGACTATTTCCGTGCGCTTTAAAGATGCAAAATCATCCACGGAACGCTAGCTATTCCAACACCCCGCGACACGTGAAATGCGTGCATTCTTGATTTACAATCACGTTTCGATTTGTTCGCGTACAGAATTTAACTGCGTAATGTCTACGGTATTTATCGTAATATCTTGTTATTAACCATTTTTGGGTCAGACGAAAATTCTCAAACTACAAATCGGCTGCGTATTAATTGAAAATATTGAATTGAGAGCCAAGTTGAAAATACAAAATGTGAAGGGAGAACTTTTGTCGTGCTGAGAATCGAATTTTTGGAAAGAATATTTGAAAATCAAACAATAAGACAAAAAGTATAGCGCAATAAAAGCCTTTGAGTGTCGACGGATCAGGATGACGGCGGTTATTCTTACAGGAAAAGTCATGCGCCAGATGTGAGGGTACAACTGGACGCTTTCGACGATCAGAGGGAGACCGACGAGGAGCTCACGAATCACGGACCGCCCGGGATCGATCTCTCCTCTCATGTGGACGTCTTTTACGCTATTCTTGGCCAAGTGAGCGACTTCCGGCATTTCCTCTATTTTCTTCCCGCCAATATTCTCCATAAACTTTTGCGACCAATCTTGGAAATATTAATTTTTTACCGTTGCGCAATTTGTCCCTCTATTCGCTTCAACTAATCATCCATTGAAGTTCCATGCCACTCGATTTCTAAATAAAATTTATTCAAAGTCTTGTAATCGAGTTGAGAGCTCGCGTAAGAGACGCCTGACAAAACGCAGAACATCCACAGGTCGCAGACACTCCGCAGGAGATACCCTTTCTGAGTGTCTTACAGCATCTGCTGCGGCTGGACCCGAAAGACGCCGCTAGCGATCTGGCATGGGACACTGCGGAGACCCTGGTGCATCGAGCCACGTTACTGGAGAGTCGCGAGGATGTTACCAAGTTGTTGAGGTCGCCTAGTCTTCAAGTAAATGACCGAAATTTTTTTTTTTCTCATTTACATCTATCGAAGAGAAAAGGAATAGTTATTAAAAATTCGCCAAGTTGTTTTGCAAAAAAAAAAATAGGATTTCACCTAACGTTTTTCCAATCGCTCCTGCGATCATTTATAATGCAATTCTTCAACGTAAGCGAGAGCCGATAGTAAATTCGCTGACTCTATCCGTTACGACTATGTTTTTCTCGGACTTTCGCCGATTACGCAATCGACGGCGACGTATTTGATGACGAAGGAGAGGACTTTGCGTTACATCAGATCAACTCAAATTTCACGATCACTCTCGCGGGAATCGTCGCCAATGTCAACTACGCTAACATAGGCTAATGTAACACCCGCCATGTACTTTTACTTTCTGACCGTACTTGACCGAAAGACGCGAGTCCATAAAAGAAGAAACCTGTACCACGCTTCGTGTCGATGAATCACGAAGTGCGCGCAGTTACATACACGTAGACTTATCCGTGCTCCTTCCGTCAGTCGCGCAATGATTTTACAATGCAAGAACTTGTCTCCAAAACGTAATTTCAAAGATTTTTTATTTTCTTTCTTGTTTTTTTTTTTACAATCAACTACACTTGGAATAAATAAATAAAAAAAAATATCCAACAATTTAACGATATTCACGAAACTCGAGCAGACAAATCTATGCTGTCACTGTCGCGGTGCCGATCAGACGTGCGGAACGTCGCGAAAAGCATCGCTGCCAGCGAGCAACGGTTCGACGGCGCCCTTACCACCGCCGCCGCCACCGCCGGTTCCGGTGGCGCCGAGTCTACCAACCCCGTCGAATGGTAGCGGTTTCGTTCTGCCACCGCCGCCTCCGCTACCGCTTTCCGCCAACGTCGCCACGTCTGATGCACCGATGGAGCCGCCGCCAATGCCACCGCCCCTACGCGTGCCCTCCGTCGCACGCGCACCTACCCCCGAACCGCCCAGTAATCACGCTAGACTGCTGCCGCAACAAGAAATTCCCACTCCTAGAACGAAGATGAAGACCATCAACTGGAACAAGATACCTAATCATAAGGTATTTGAGAGATAAACTATCGTCTTTAGGGTCTTTAAGTCGCATTAAATAATGTTTTACTCTACCCTAAGTGCATCCTGGAATTAAGTAAAGAAACCTTAAATTAAATTGAGAGAATTCTTAAATTAAAGGAAGAAAATAATGAGAAATTAAATATTATACGATGTCTACGTTCCTTTTTTGTTTCTTTACTTTTACGTTATAGGTGATTGGCAAACGGAACATCTGGTCCCTCGTCGCGAACGAACATCAGAATTCGCCGATGGCGGATCTAGACTGGGCCGAGATGGAGGGCTTGTTCTGCCAACAAGCGCCGCCGATGGTACCACCGGCGACCTACTCGACCTCGTGTGGTACCGGCGTCGATGCCGAACGACGTCGTCGAGAACCGACGGAGGTTGCCCTCATTTAACGCTATGTTGCTCTGCTGTAAACAGTAACATTATATTATTAATTATTTTCTTTTTAATTTAGATCGCGTTACTCGACGGAAAGAGAAGCTTGAACGTTAATATTTTCCTGAAACAATTTCGAAGGTACGAGAATAAGAAACTAACAAAAATATTAAGAAATATTCTACATTAAAAAAATGACTATCTTAACCCGTTGAGGTCACTAAGGGTTCAAAAGACCCCATGTTAACTTTGAGGGTACACAAACCGTTCAACATCGAACAACCTTCTATGAAACTAATTTTTATCTAAAAGTATACTATCTTGAGAATACATCCCTAAATTTTTATTGAATTATTTCAAAAATTAAAAATTTTATGAATATTTTTCTAAAAAAGTCAAGTTTTGTATTTTTTTTATTTGAATTTTTTTATTATGTTAAATTTATTTGAAAGTATACTATCTTGAGAATACACCCCTAAATTCTTGTTGAATTATCTACAAAAGTAAAAATTTTATGAATATTTTTTGTAAAAAAGTCAAATTTTGCAGTTTTTAATTTGAATTTTTTTATTATATTAAATTCTAATTAAACAAAAAAATTGTTGGATGATAAAGAACAGATTCAAAGTATGTCCAGTAAAATTTTTGCGACAAAATATTTAAAAGTTGGCAAATGGCAACTGATTTTGTGCAGGGGGGGTCTAGTGGACCTCATGTAACCGTTATGTTATTATTTAGAAGAGTGACCTTAACGGATTAAAAATTGAAAGAAGCTCTGCAGATTGTACTATTACTATCATCAGAACATTATCAGAGCATTTTTCTTCAGTTCGAACGAGGATATAATCCAATTGATCAAGGAGGGCGGTCACGACGATATCGGCGCGGAGAAGCTACGTGGTCTGCTAAAAATATTGCCGGAAGTGGACGAGCTCGAGATGCTCAAAAACTTTGACGGCGACAAGACGAAGCTTGGTAACGCTGAGAAGTTCTTTCTGCAGCTTATCCAAGTGCCAAAGTAATATTTGATTATATGTGTTGTATACCTAGCGAAAGATCAATATCTTTCCTATTAAATTAAAAGTGAAATAATAACACTGTCGATATGTAGTTATAAGTTACGCATCGAGTGCATGCTACTGAAGGAAGAATTTGCGGCGAATATGAGCTACTTGGAGCCAAGCATTAATTCGATGATTCTTGCCGGGGAGGACCTCATGACGAACAAGCCTCTGCAGGAGGTGCTGTACATGGTCCTTGTCGCCGGTAACTTTCTCAATTCGGTACGCATTCGCTCGCCGTCGAACAGTTGAGATTCCGGACAATGTTGATACGGACAAGGAAGAATTGATTTATATCGCGCTTACAGGGCGGTTATGCTGGCAATGCAGCGGGCGTGAAGCTCTCCTCGTTGCAGAAGCTAACGGAAATTCGTGCGAACAAGCCAGGGATGAATCTGATACACTACGTAGCATTGGTAAGCCATTGATTAATTAATGATGTATGATTGAGTAAAATCAAATGTGTACAGTGCGGTGCAATAATTTGAAGAGCCTAGTAGATGGCTGACTTACCGACGCAGTCTAGCATGTATTGTATAATGTTAGACTGTGGCGTCGATACGACAGCCATCTACTAGGCTCTTCGAATCATTGCACCGCACTGTACGTATCCAGTATAACAATTTAAATGAAAGCGTGTACTTTCGTAATTATATTTTAGCAAGCCGAGAGGAAACGGAAGGATTTACTAAGCTTTGCGAAAGATATGAATGCCCTAGAAGCAGCAACAAAGTAAGCATTATTATACTTGTATTACAACGATCGTAAAACAAACATTGGTCTCATAATAAGGGTTTTTTTTACAAGGACAACGATCGAGCAATTAACCAACGAATTTAATAGCTTGGACACGAAGATCAAAAAGATTAAGAATCAAATCCAACTTTCTTCGACCGAAAGCGATATACAGCAACAGATGGCACAGTTTCTTCAAGTAACGAACCTAACGATTAAATTTGTAGATATAAAAAATACGAGATTAAATTTTCTAAAAAAGACAGTAAAAAGTTAATGAAACTTTTGCTTGAAATCCGAGCAGATGGCTGAACAAGAAATGGCGCAGTTGAAGAGGGATATGGAAGAGCTTGAGGGAGTGAGACGATCGCTCGCGGAATTCTTCTGCGAGGATACGAATACGTTCAAAATCGAAGAGTGCTTTAGGATATTTCATCAGTTCTGCCAGAAATTCAATCAAGCGGTAGCGGAGAACGAGAGACGACGCATCCAAGAAGAACAGATTTTGGCGCGACGCAAGCAGCGCGAGGAGCAACTGCTGGCGAGAAAACGACTACGTAAGTGCACTTGTGTCTTAAAAAAACAAACAGTTATGTATATTTTTACAAAAACTAGTGCAGTATTTGTATTTCACGACTTTTATTTTGAAGCCAGCGATCGTTTCTCCGTAAATCGCTCGAAATAATTCTAAAAACAAATCACAATGAATATCGATTTTTTGAGATAGCACGTTTTCTTTCCTTGCCTTTTGATACATAAGATTCGTTAAATACGCAGTGAGCAATCAAGCGGAGACCCCGGGCTCGGAATCCGAATCTAATTTGATGGACTATGGGCTCTTTGAACTCCATCCCGGTTTATCTCAGAGAAGTTACAGCCGTGGCGAAGCCAAGGTAAATTATATTTTGCCATCTGTTTATCATGTACTTGTTTAAAAAGGATAATAGCGCTAAATGAAATACGAATAAATGTTTTAAAGTAAAAGTAGTCTTTGAGTTAGAAAAAATTGATTCGATTTAATATACGTATAGATGATTTCGTATTTGACTACATGTAAAATATAAATATTATTATGTGGACTCGGCTCACTTTGATTTCAGATCTATCAAACTTAATAATAATATACTTTGTATGAGATAATCGAATGTCTTTGTAAACTTGACAAATTTTTTCTTTTTTTTTTCTTTTTCTGTATCATGAAATAATACATACACTGTAAAAAATAAAATGCCAATTTAACACTTTTGTATGTCCCAGAAAGTCCACTCTAAACTTGAAGTTAAAATTACTCTTATTTTAACTTAATAACTTAAAAGAAGTGTTATTTTAACTTAAAATTTAGAGTGAACTTTCTGGGACATTTTATTTCTTACTGTGTAAATATAGTTTTTAATTTTAAATGCTATCGAAATAATGAGACACGATTAACAAATATTCGACGATATCTAGATAAGAAGGCTGCAGAATAGCGGTGTTACGTCGGACGAGGACGTCTCCGTCATTGGATCACCGAGCATCCGACGTCGTTTAGGATCGTGTTCTGGCGGTCCCGATCAACAATCTACCAAAGAAGATACATACTCACCAGGTATCACGTCGCAATTTGTGTGTTGAAAAAAGCTGAGAAATTAAAAGTTCCTTAAATAGCACGAAACGTTACTTTCTTCTAATTAATCAAATTATTGCCAATAAGAATTGAATATTTTTCAATTCTCTACAACCTTTGCGCAATCTGTTTCTGTGGTTGACAGGCAAATATCAACGTAATCGCGATACGTATTTCACGATATTTTATTTGACAGACGTCACGCCGAACGGCACGCTTCGTCGGCGCAGGAGTAGAATACCTTGCGAGGATGACGACGGAAATTTGATGGACTTCTTACGAACGTCTGGACAGGATAATACCCGGGAGAGAAAATCATGGGGAAGTTTAGGTATTTAATAATATTTCATAGCGCTACAGCGCTATTATTACGTGTGTGCAAAACGAAAATGAATTTTTGAATTGAAAAATTTCCAAGATCGATCATGGGCACGGAGAGCACGCGGACAGTCGCGAAGAGGGGATCTGCTAAACGCTGATTTTTCGGGAGATCGGGAACGGCCGAACTCGCCGTCTCCTCTTGCGGAGAGCAAACCATTTTTGCAAGAGGAGGAAGCGAAACCAACCGGGTGAGTCGCAGTAGCAACGTAATTTGCATTCTACGGCCTTTGAATCGCACTCTTACATGTGAAGATTCGAAATAAAGAGGAATGTGTATATGAAACGACAAAAAAAGAAAGGGAATGAAAAACAAATGTAACGGAAAACAAATTCTTATTGTTAGTAAAGTTTAATTCATCATTTGTGGAAATTAGGAAAGCTTGGCGACAAAAGATCGAAGCTTGGCTTTCGGAGAACGAGAAGGAGGATCGTGCGGGCGAGCAACTTCAAAGAAGAGCGAAGCAATTGCATCAAGCGAATCGACGGTCCTTCGAAGACTCGGGTGAGCAAGTTTACTTTTTGCAAATATTGAGGTAACTTTTTTAATACCATGCTTTTTAACATGAGACGTGTCCAATTGCAGAAAGCGAAGGCAAGAGCCCGATGAACAACACTTTGACGGAAGACCAAACCATGCTCGAAGGAGGAGGGTTCTCCGAAGTTTACGACTGGCGACCGTCTGTCGAGAAAACGGACGTGATGCGTACGATGGAGGCCATTGAAGGTGCGCATAAATTGTAAATTTATTGCTTTATTGAGGCACATCAGTTGGTAAATATTTCTATAATGTAATAATTTCAAACGAGCTAAGATATAACGATCCGTGGCGATTGACGAATTTAAGGGAATATCGTTCTTTTTAGAAGCTCAACCGCTATCGTCTCAAGACAAGTCTCCCTGGCGAAAATCGAGCTTGAACGTACCAAATAGTACGGAAGAGGGTGATCCGCGTTATTCCCGTAGATTTAGATCGAGGCATAGCACGGAGAACGCTCTCATGCCGAGCACTCTGCAGGTAAATGTGAACCAACCAACTTATCGGGCTTAATTTAATGACAAATAAATATAATAATTTATAAACAAGAAAATAATAGTGTTTTCAAAGTGAGAACTTTTCTAATTGTAAGTAGAGTCTGACAGAGGAAAGTAATTGAATATTTTTAGAGAATATTAAAGTTTCAAAGAGTTAAATTACGATTCGCAGGCGATCAGAGAAGAGGATAGAAGGAAAAACAAAGTCAATGACGCGATAAATTTAGATACTCAGGACGAGTTAACAATCTATCTCCGGCAGCCGTACACCGGAACGCAAGCGCCTGCGACTCGGCGATTCTCTAAGCTCGGCAGAAAGGCCACGGATGAGGAAAGAGTCAGCGATAAGATCGAGATCGATTCGGACAATATTGAGACGCCACCAGCAACCAGACGGTTGTTCAGTCCGCCGAAGGAGGTGAAACCTGTGGAGAAGGAACCCTGTAAAAGGGAACGTTGCAGCAGCTCCCTCCAGAATCGAGAAGCAAAGACTGCGATATTGAAGCCGATTAGCCCCACGGATCTTGGTACTGGTAAGCACAGCAATCGGAAACAAACGAAAGTTTGTTCGGCCCAAACTGACACATTAAAATTTTTAATATCTACACGGTGATCCATAATGGCTGGAACAACTCTTTACCATAAGAGATGACTTACCGACTGCACTCCGTGTAATTTATATGAAGCGAAGTCAGTAAGTCATCTCTCATGGTAAATAGTTATTCCAACCATTATGAATCACCCTGTATATATAACTTGTAACTTTAAAAGCGTCTCAGAATATTAATTTCCGCCGATAAAATGATATATCTCGGTTCCCAGGTAATTTTGATAGGTACTCGGCGACGCGACGGACTCGCAGATACAAGAAAAGTCAAGATCCTACTGGAGGGGATAAAGACAAGTCAGACGTGTCGAATCTCGAAATGATTTACGACGAAAAATCGACGGTGCAACGGCCTAATACTTTAGCTCTGACCAATGAGGAAATTTGTCACGAGGACGCGGACGCCATGCTGCGCGTCTGGCAAGATAAGCTGAAGCGACGGGACTCTGCCTCGCCGTCGTTGTCGCGCGACATTGATGCCGCGTTAGCGGAAATCGCGCGTTCCGGCGAGGACCTTCAGCATCTGTCGCGTTCAGCGTCGACAACGTCGACAGCGACGACGACCATAACGGCTCACAGAAATTCGCGTCTTCCGGTCAGTCAACCACCGCCAGTGGTGGCGGTGACCAATACCGTATTAAGTCCAGTGATGCAGGAGTCGCGGCCGCGCGAGCCTGTTGCGGTGCTCGCCGAACGGGCGGTAACGAGTCGCGAGCGTCATCGAAGCATGATCGATCCAAGTCAGGTGAAGGAAGCGGTTCGTTTGACCAGCAACCCACCTAGTCAAGTGAATCAGGATCAGGAAATTATCAATAGCTTCTCACGAAATGGAAGCTCGCCACGCGATCGAAAAAGTGAGCAGAACGAAGCGTCCAAGATCGTAGAAGAAGAAAAGCGCGCGGATCTCAAGTCCGTCGAGGTTACGAGAGAGCTCGAGAAGGATGATGATCCGCGCGATGATCGGCCGACGACTCGGCAGAACTCCATGTTCCGCAGTCGATTTATCCCCGATATAAGTGTGACATCGTCTCCGCTGCTGCCGCCGCCACCGCCGTCATCTGGCAAGAGCAGAGATCAGGAGTTGAACGACGAGGGCTTCGAAGAGACGCAAAGCCTCGTGTCGGAGACCTTGAGCCAGGAAACGTCCTCGGGCAATTACGAAACGGACACGCATGACTCGACGCGATGCTCGCCGGCGGAATTAGGCGGTTACGGCGGCGAACAGCGTCGACGCAGCGCCATCACGGTGGTGGTCGACAGTGAGCTGGACGGTCGAAGATTATCCGTCGACAAATTGCTCAAGTCGACTTCCGACAAACCATTCGACAAGAAGACGACCGCGAGGAATGCATCGGAAAAATCCAGCTTCTTGCCGAAGCGCACTGCCAGCGCAAAATGCGAGTCCACCGTGTTGAGGAAGACTGACTCTTTGAAAAGAACCTCGAACGTTGTCCCATTGAGCGACACGGGAACGTCGAGGAGCGAAGTACAACGTTCCGGTTCCAGGAGCAGCCTGCGCAGCTCACGGAGCTCGCTGAACAGCGCGACGTCCGTCAACACGGTGCGGAATCTGGCCGCGAATCACGCGCATCTGCGGAGCTATACTTCGGCCATCAGAGCGCTGACTAATGATTTGAGAAAGAGCAGCAGTCCGTCCAATAGTCCACTGCCGTCGAAAGACGGAGTCGACAAGAGACGACAGAGTCCTCGTCAAATTGCTGTCAGCAGGATACCTGCCAGCAGAAGCAGCAGCAGCGGCAGCAGCGTTGGACCAGCGATGAGGAACGTTAGAAAAGCACCCGAGGTATAATCTCATATAAAAGACTTACCTCGTATTATATTCAAATCATGAAATACACAATACAAATCTAGAAATACTAAATTTTTTTTCGAATAGAGAAAGAGAGATACCAATTAGTTCCGACGAGCGTTTCTTAACTTTCCGCTTATGCTACTACGTTATATGTTAATATAGTAGTTTTCCTTTAAACGATCTTTTGAAATAAAATGCCATTATCGTATGGCATATCTCTTTTCTCACTTCGGTATCTCTCATTGTCAAACAGGAATGTCCTCAATTAAATATCGTTAATTGTCAGATGGTGCCTGGCATGCCAAAGGTGACAAGAGGCCGGCCGATCGCCTCGCGTAGCAGTAGCAGCGGAAGCAGCGTCGGTCGACAGTCAATCTTAGGAAATCGACCTCTTTCCGGTGATAAGATGTCCGCAACGAAGAGCAGATTGATGCAGCCGCGAGTCAGCTCTAAGAGTCACAGCTTTATGAGGCCTACGGCCGCCAGCGTCAACAAGGGTTCTACACCAAACTTGCCGAAAAGCATGGTCAAAGTTATGGTCAAGTGATAACTCTTATTGATAAAGAAGGAAATTGCATCCGCTGTCAAAAATTTAAACTCAAAAAGAATTCATACATTTAACAATCGCATTAGAATTAACAAACCGTTAACGTTTACGCAAGATAAGCTGAATCCGGGAGTCTGACAGTTGATACTAAAGCTGTAGCTGTAAGGACAATAATTTCAACGGACAGCTCGAAAGTGTTGATAGTTTTATCGTAAGATAGACCTGCAAGATTAGATAATGAAAATTGTTCTCGCTTATTACGTCATTTCTCTCATAATTGTTAAACCAAAATAAGTAAGACTATTATCATGTCTCTAGCTATACGTCGTTATCATACCAAATAACGTGAGTGCCCGGATAAGAGGAAAATAATCAAATTTTTCTAGTTTTATCGCGCGCGACGCCCACGTTATATGATTAAGGAAACTTTAAGGGGAACGCCCCAATCTTTATATCTGGCGCCAAATTGAGGAAGTTTCCCTTTCAGTAGCCTAGAAAACATATTTATATGAAGTATATGTAACATACTCGAATAATGTGCATGTACGATATATTATATAATTCTTACCGTTAACAAAGATAAATATATTGTAGAATATATGTCCGACAAATAAATTAACATATTACATGATAATGCAATTCGAAATACGATGCAGAAAAACTGCGTGACATTATTAAATAAATTTACAATTAATTATATATAATTTGCGAAAAAGAACAAAACTAAAAGTTTGCTGAATAATTGCAAACACGAATAATCCGCATATTGCACCATTTTATATATACGTATATGCTTTATGCCACCACATTCAACAAGAAGTATCTACATATTTTATGTACAAAAATGTAAATCAATGATCATTTTCATCAACGATCTATTTTCAAATTGAATCAAAAGAACCGTGTTTATCCGAAAGAGATGTTTAATGAGATCCCTCTCCGAGTATAATTCGGCACCGGCGCTTTCTAAAAAGCGTAATAATCGAAAAAAAACTGACTTTTTTTTCGATTGTCAACGGATTACGCGTTGCATATAAATCTTTCGTACGGTACGTAAATATAACAGCTAACGGCTAGTCAACCGGTGCGCGCAATCGACAGGCGGTATCAGGTTCGTCTCGCTTTCGCTATAAACGGAATCTGCAGCTTAGAAATAAATAACTATAAATTATAATTAAGCTTGCTGCTTTCTATGTGCCTGACAAATCTAATTACTGTGCGAAAGGGGGGAGGGGCGATTATACCGTGATTTTGACACAGATTAACTCGACTCCCCTTCTCCCTCCTTCCCTCTCCCCTCCCTCCGGATTGTTGGTCTCGATAGCTATACAGAATGACATAGTTTGACAAACAAAATTCAAATCGTTAATAAATTATCAAATGTCTCGACATTACCATATATATATAGCTTTCTATATAACACAAGATCAACATTTCTTTGCGATTCTATATACATTAATTAATTAACTATTATTGCTAGTTATTATGAATAAAACTAAATAGGGCGGTTAAGGAACTCGTGGGCACATTTGCAATTACATCACCGCCGCATCTTTTTCTCAAATATTAATAGTTATATCTTTAATTAATTTATTATAAATATAAAGTAACGCGAGCTCTGTGACTTCATTTTGTGCGCGCAGTTTTCTTACGGTACACGGGGGAAAAAATATAGAGAAAAGAATTGAGAATGATGCGAAGTAGGAAAGTGATACGGGGTATTGCAAGCAATGTGCGTCAATGTCTTAAAAGGTAGGAAGATCCCAATGTTTACGCTCCTACAGTTAGATGTACAAAATATCGTAACATTAAGCAAGAGTAAACAATGAATACCCTCAACGGACGAACGGAGTTCCTTTCAACGAATTAAAAGATTAAACCGCCCTATTACAAATAATACACACACACATACACACACACACACAAATGTAAAATAATAACGCTCGAAAATCAATCAATGAAAAAAAAATGAGGCCGAACCAGTTCAATTCGCGCAAGGAAGTGAAACCTGAACTTCACTCGACGACACTCGAGCGATCATTCGTTCACTCGATTAACATTCAAATGTTCGATAAACAGTCGCCGATGAATCGTGAAAAATCGTTCAGGTCATCTCGGCCCTCGACTCACGATCTCGAAATCCGAGCGACACGGGACTTTGCGGTGCAAGAATAAACTCGAACTGCAAGCCGAGTTCTTCCTCGACGACGATTTCAAATTCTCGAACGATCTAAACGTCAATCAACAACAAAAGCAATCCTGACAGTTTCTTTCAATTTCTCTTCTTATTTTTATTTTATATTTCAGTTTGCATACCTTTGCTAGAATAAGCTGCAGCGCAAGTTCTACAAAACGTTTCCCTGGGCATATTCTTCTACCAGCTCCGAAGGGAGCTACCAATAGCGGCGAATGGGGTGCCATTGGTTTCAGCCATCTTTCTGGCAGACATTTGGACGCATCTTTGAAATTATCGTCACTCAATCCAGCTATCCACGTATGCAATAATACCACAGTCTATAAAAAGTTTCAAGAGACAGCAAATTGTGAATACAAGTATTCCCCCAGTAATCGAACATAGAGGTGTGTTGCTATTTATTTAACTCACTCCAGGATCAAGGCGATATCCTTCCAGTTCTATAGGCTCATCTAGTATACGCGCTATGCAAGGTGTCGTAGGTACGATTCTACAATACAATATGTTCCAACATAGAATTACATTTGCCTAATATATTTTTAATTGCAAAGATATAGAAACGTGTACATAATATTGACTGAAAAAATGAAAAAAACCTGAAGGATTCTGTGATGCACGCGCGTAAGTATTTGGCCTTTCGCAGATCGTCCACTGTGAGATCGCAACCGGGAGGCGCCAGGGATCGTGCCTCGTTGTAAAGAGTTTCTTGCACCTCGGGGTTACGGCCGATCAAGTTGAAAAGGAACACCAGCGTGTTGCCTAGCTGCAAACGTCCAACGACTGTGTCTTTAGCCCTGTAGTGGTAATTGCACGGGTTGACAGTCCGAACGATATAATAGGCAAAAACGACGACTAAGAAACATCTAAAAGACGCCGACGTCTTAAACGGTAAATCTCGATGATTCAGGCTCGTTTTACAACAAACAAACTGCCACGCGCTTTTTCTTTTGGAAATAAATTATTTATCCAGTATATAAAATGTACGTTTGTGAATTGGTTTTTTTTTTTAAATTTAATTACAACGTATTGCTGAAATGTATCTAATGATTTTTTAATAACCACAACGCGCGCACCAACTGTAATTAGTACAATGTGGTTCTCTCACTGTGTGTATTCCTGCCGCTATGAAATCCACTATAGCAGCTTTCTTATCTCTCATATCGAGATCTTTCTGTCGCAAAATAGAGAGAAACACCGCTTCGACGGACTCATCTCTGGCGTCGTCCTGTTTCTCCAACATGGTCGCCTCTACGAGATCCGAGATAATGCTAAGCAAGAAGAAGAGAGCGATAAGATAACGGCTCGATCGATTGTTAGTTTTTACTTATCTTCTAGACTCGCGCGTATCGTGAATTATTACAAACGCGATACAGTTTGCAAAAAAGAAAAAGTAATTTCAATTGATTTAAATCTCGATTTCTTTCGCGGAAGACAAAGTGTTTCGATATCGTGAAACTTGGACAATATCTCTTCTGATTTAAAAGTAAAGTTTAAAACAATTTTATAAAAATAAATTGAAGCGGCTTAACAAATAAATTCGAGAGTGATTCGAGAGTGCGCGGGGAGACCAATCGACCGTTCAGTGTAACTTGAATGAGCAGTTAATAGAAAGCGAGGACACTGATCGCAAATACGCGTGACGTACTTGTATATAGTGTCCTCGCTCTCTATTAGCTGCTTGTACGCGGATGTCGGTAGCAGCTTCCAAAGCGGCAGGCCGTAAAAGGCGTCGCGCGAGGCCGTGAAGTGAATCCTGACCGCTTCCGCTAATCTCGTTGTGAGCGTGCTGCTGGAATTTGGCTTTAGGAAGCCTAGGTGACGTCCCAGGATCAGCGTGCACGTACCTAAGGACGAAGGGAACGAGACAGCGGGTTATCATTTAACAAATCTAACAACGAAAGTTGTAGCCCCTGAAACGCGAACGAGGGGCACGCAACCTCGGTCCTTTCTCTCATCGTAGAACAGATAATAGAAACTAAAAATAGTTGCCTTAGCTTTCTTCGAAACTTAAAACGCGTTGTAGCGCGTCTAAAGAAACGAGATTATCTTACAATTAGAGAGATAACGGACTGCGCGATTAGGAAATACGCCAGCAAGTTCAAAAATAAAATGTGAAACCACATCAGCGAGACTTACTCTCGAGTCCCATTCTGTAAGCGAGCTCTTCGAAGCCTCTCACGGTTAAGCGGCTCGTTCTGCGTTCTCGGATTAGATCGATGAATCCATCGGTGACGATATTGAGCGCCGGAAAGAAACCAAATACAGTACCGGCACCGGTGAGCTCCGGCGTTAAGGCGGCCCGAAGCTTCTGCCATGTCGCGCCTTGTCTATCAGAATTAGTTATTTATTAATGATTATGCGATTGTTCTCGCTTCTCTAAAGATCCTACACGATCCTTATCCCGAGAATCAATCGATTAATATTATTTCTTTCACCCTTTATAGTTACGACAAGGTATTCCAGCACCTTGTAAGAAAAAATACGATTCTATACGAATATTCTCCCCTTCGTACTTCGTCACAAGTACACACTTTTTCTTCTATTATATTATTTATATTTCAATTAAAAAGTTTTAGCCTTTGTATTCTTTATTCGAACGTATATACGAAATTGTTAAGAAAAGAAGACAATCGCGCGCGCGCGCATTGTACGACGTAACGGTATTGAATAAATTTGGCAAAATGCATCCACACAGCACATGTCGATCATTGATACCGTTAATAATGGAACGAGCAGTATCCACCGGATCATCCGGCACTTTAAACGAAAAAGTTTCAATTCAAGGTACAAACCGAAATTACACGAGGCGACCTTAAACTTGACCTCGATACCGCCGCAGTGCGGCGGCGCGTAATCGTTGCGTAGCGCGCCAATCACAACGCGGGCTACTCTACTCACTCATTGACCAGACCAAGGTTGGTGTAACGATCGCGCCGGGAGCGCCGGTAGTGGGATATGACCTCCTGCGGAGGACGAAGCGGGTACCTCGAGCCTCGCTTGAGGACAGCTTCGATGTCGCGACGGGAGAACACGGAGACCACGAGGCAATTCCACAGCGCCTCCTCCTTGCACAACGGCCCGTATCGCTGATTCAAATCTACTCTTGAATCACGGGATAACGAGCCATGTTAAAATACCGTATACCGATATCCGGGCGTGTCGTAACGGAGCGTCGTCGCGTCGAGTGCTCCGAATCGACATTTGGAACACGCATCACGCGACTCTCCTATACGAGCGCACTTGGATGAAAAAGTACAACTCTCGGTTCAACGCACTTATCTTTTGATAAGAATCTCCAACGCGAAGAAAAAAGTCTTTCGATAAACCCCTAACAGCACGAGATATCGTATGAATATTCTAGAATATTCTAGATATCGTACGAATATTCGTACAATA
Source organism: Solenopsis invicta (assembly GCF_016802725.1). Taxonomy (NCBI): domain Eukaryota; kingdom Metazoa; phylum Arthropoda; class Insecta; order Hymenoptera; family Formicidae; genus Solenopsis; species Solenopsis invicta. Next base: position 8,013,239 of record NC_052679.1, on the reverse strand, counting down.
TCCACAATATCGTACGTATATTTATGCGATATCACAATATTGATTAGATATGTGCTGCTAGGGACGAGATACGTTTGAATGAGAAAATACAATCGAATAAAAATGTCAGTACAAAATATATATATATATATCTCGCTGATCCGAGAGTTAGTTAACAATAGTTGCCCTAGTGCACGAGCAACTGTTTACCGTTGCGTGCGACGTATATACGATAATTCGCGTTGGATGAATTTCGGATATACACATGTAACGTTCTATGAATAATTTTCCTTCTTATGGATTTCATCGGCATGACATAAGCAACTTTTTAACCAGATGATGTAAAGTAGCTTTCTGCTAGAAGCTCTCCGTATTCCTCCGTCTCTCGCAATTACAGCAATTCACCGCGATAAGATTGGAGTATCTTTGACCCTGACCCTCTAAAAGAGACACGTTTTCCTCGCCTTTCCCCTCGTCCCGATTTAATCGCGTAGGTTTTTTACAGGCCCGGTTGACCCATCAACTATTATATAAATCGAACGGACACATTGGCACATAACGAAATATTTTTATATAAGAAACTCATCATTTTCCTTCTTCCTCTTCTTCTTCTTCTTCTTTTACTCTGTCACGCAACTTTGGGACATCATCGGTGAATTGTACCAAAGAAGAGAATCTTAGACGGCGTTGATGCGCCGCTACAAGGACAAAAGTCAAACTCCTTACCTTTATATGCCTCGTGAATCTTATTCAAGCGATAGTAACCGAAACGGGAGTATATCCATCTGGTGCCCAAAATCGGTAGAGCGAACGGACCCGGCACGTCACGCGCCGTTTTGAACTTTCTGCCGTTGTCACCTGTGTTGTCGTCTGCGGAGAGAGATCATCGACTCTTAGAGGAACAAGGAATTCGCGGAAGAAATAAGAGTTGCCTGAATAATCGAGGTCTTCAGAACGCTCCGAGCTTTATCTCTCAGCTAATTTAAGACGCTTTATTTATCGAGCAACTGTTTTTCGATTGCCTTTATTCTTTCTCGCCAAAGAGGGTTTTACGCAGTAACGAATGTGACATTGTCAACGTCACATATTCCATAATGTTATCGATTAAGAAACTGAGTTTAGCTCTCGACAAATATAACATTCGATAATGATAAAAATGATAGAGAAGAAAGAAAGTCATGAGCAGTGCCATTGACCGATATCACGCAGATGTCAAGGGTTCATGTTAACCGAGAGAGAGAGAGAGAGAGAGAGAGAGAGAGAGAGAGAGAGAGAGAGAGAAAGAGAGAGATCGAGGAGATCCGCACTTACCGGCGTTCGCGTTGTAGTTCCTGGTCCAGAACCACCAGGGCGGTCGATAGCCGGTAGCCAACACCAGGATCGCGAGCAGCGCCGCTGCGATGGTCTCGAACCACACTCCGGACAGCAGCATCCTCCAATCGAATCCCTGCACCGAGGCGGATTAAAGACAGAGAGATCCTTTTTCCCCGACAACGCAATCGCGAAATCGATTCGTTCTTTGCTCGCGCGAGAACGCGGGAGCGAGAACGATTATCTCGCGTTACGACGCGCGAAACGTTTGTCTCTGCTTCGCGAATACGTCGCTCGAAATATGTAAGTATTACGACTGGCAGCGCCCGTATCTCTCGGAGCGAGTTTTGAGTCATTATTTGGACGCCTCGTCGTACCAATTAACGTACGCTTGATAGATTCACTTTTTAGTAACGGCTTTTCAGACATGGGAATCTTGCAATTCTGTGACAAAGCTTTCCCAAATTTGCAGCCCTACTTAATTGGTTACTCTACCCCGTAGATAGAATGTGATATCCGATGGGATAAAACCACGTTACAATCGCGGATGCATTACGAAGATGAGAACCAAGACCTCCTGCATATCCGACACTTAACTCTATATTGTGATTGATGAAGATGCATTTTTCATGGTTTCACGTGTGCGGCTCCGATGAAACACCGTTTGCGCCCCGATTTAGCATCGAAAAAACGCACGCACCGACGCAAAATAAACGACAGACATTGCACATTTTTGTCGACGATTCTCACAGAGACAGGAAGAAGGAGAGAAAAAGAAAAGCAGAAAAAAAATAGAAACAAATCGAGTCAAAATAAGATAAAGAATGAGAAACGTGCGGATAACAGCGATCGCTTATGGATCTCTTCGTAACTGACTGAGTGCCCCAGTGTTATTTACGGACAATTCCTCTATTTGCAATTCGCCGATAACACGCTCTCGGTGTTGCCCCGATGATCCTTAGTCTCTCTCTCTTTCTCTCTCCCTTTCTCTCCCTCCCCGCGCTCGCTCATTCTGAGTCACTGACGTATCAAAGCTGTTACACGCAGATCGGGAAGAAAATAGTGTAAACGATAGCCGTGTAACTGTGCGTGCGGGTGTTGCAATGCCATACTGAACCGAGGGTGAAGGATCCGTTGCGAACAGTCTGTATTGTTTATCCGCGAACATTATATATATATATATATATATATATATATATATATATATATATATATAAAATGTATATATATATATAATATATATAACATACATACATATATATATATATATATATATATATATATATATATAATGTGCGCGTGCGTGCGTGCGTGCGTGCGTTTGTGTGTGTGTGTGTGTGTGTGTGTGTGTGTGTGTGTGTGTGTCTGTGTGCGTGCGTGCGTATGCCTCGACACTCAATTCAACATTAACAGTTAACAAAAACAATAGCGTCAACGCGAAAACACTGTTAACGTCGATTAGAAAGCTAAATAAATTACCCCGTGAATTCTTCGACTAACTTGAGCTCGAACTTTGAACTTGAATTGTTCCTTAGCTCCGTAATTCTTCGCGTCAAGTGTGTAACTACGGACAGAATCTATTGAAATAAATTCACTTGTGTGCGTGTGTGCGTATATATATTCTTCACGTATCTTCACTTTTATCGTGTACCTCTCACCATATCTTTCGCATTCCCCTTTATGTTCGCGGATAAATAAAGAGTACGATTAAGATAATAACGCTGTTTTCGGAAAAATGACAATAAATTGCTCGTCGCGCTCAACGAGGACGACCGCGGACAAAAACACGCGATTTTCGTTGAGGGAGAAAATGCCCGGGGAAACGAACGGGAGGCAGGCAGGCAAGCGGCGCCACATTCCACAACGTTTTCTTATAGCGATTTCCGTGTACACGGGACGCGTCCCGAGCTCCTTGACCGGCTACATTGTTCCTCCTCATTAATGACTTTAATTAAGCGCACCGCTACGTTAGTACCGTCTCATAGTCGGCGCGATATTCCTGTCTCCCACCGGCGATGGGAGTCTTTCAAGGATGTGGTATCTATCGAGGAACATAGAACGTCGCGTTCCGACGAAGCCGCATTCTTCCCTAATAACGTGATTCCGATCTTTATTTACCTTTTGCTCACATTCACTCTATTCTATAATATCTTACTTTATATGCACATTTCGAAAAATCGTTAAGAAAATGTTAAATTCGACGCTTGATCAGTTAGCGAACATTTACGTGTTATTACAGCATGCAAGTAAATAACAAATATGTTAGAAAATAAGAACTCTGAACACTGTCAACGAGAAATTACGAAATAACAATTAATTCCTATTTAATATAATCCTCGATGGGATATTCATTCATCTATATTCATCAACTGTAACGATATCTGCTCTTTGCAAACTTATTATAGCAACGATATCTGTCTTCGCAAACTTATTATAGCAAGATGTAAAAAAACAGTTTAAAAACGTTAAGTATCATAATTAGTAAAAATTTAATTTTATGCAGAATTGATTTCTATTTTCTATTTAATTTACTTATTTTTTGTAAAACTTCATGTCCAACATTTGAACCTGTTCTACGCTTTACGAATAGACTATTCTTAGCTCGCTCAACCAGCGTCAATGATCGGAGCTTTGGATCGAAACTCTAATAAAGGTCTAATAAAGAGTGGAGCGAAATATATCATGCATACCTCGCGGAACCAGTCCTATGCTAAAAGAAAGAAGACAAAGTGCTCACTGCAGCTATCGAAAGCTTATTTCGGTCCTTTTTTTCTTTCTACTCTTACGCGATTTCTATTTTTTCACCGTGGCAAAACACATTAGACTTTATAAAATTAAAAATAAAAGAATAAAAAAAAAACAGCTAACAATGAGAGGGGAAACTGAAACGTTAACGGAAGTAAGACTTTGATCTTCATTGCGTTCGTGAGATTGTAAATGAATAAATTTAAATAAATTAAAAAAGTGAATGATTCTAAGCTCTTGCGTATGTATAATTTAAATTTATTACAATTTGGAAAGTAAAAACAACGTACTCCATATTCGAACATGAACCTCTCTTTTCTTGTTTTGCATTTCAGATTCGCTCTTTTCATAGTCCGCTCCCTCGCTACGTAATTAAGAGTCACCCTGTATGCAGCGTCATGTGCGTAGCATGTATCAAGAACAATAACCCTGGAGTTTTACTCATATTTTTCTTACGTTAACATTACTCTAGGTTAAAATTCATCCACATAATTAAGAGTTCTTTACACTTTTTTCAACTATACATATAGATTACAAAAGAAAAGTGTCAGATTAATTCAAGATTATTTTAATACAAACAAAATCTTATTAAATATTAATATTTTAAGCTATCAAAATTTTAATAACAAAAGTATCAAACTTGAATTGCACTTGAGCGAATTCTCAGCTACAGTAGCATTAACTCTGGAGTTAAATGCCTTCGTATTTACATGGGACCGGATAAAGTGTTTTCGTCCTGCTACTGATTGGAGAAATTTCGCTCTCTGTACGCACTGTGCGTCGTCGCGCAGCCACCGAGGCGTCGCAGATGATAACAAACGCGGGTAATTGTGTGCGAAGACATTGGAATGGCAGCGTGTCGCCACCGACCAGTAAATAAAGGATTATTGCTGGGGAGCAATTGAAGAAAGCGCGAGTGAGAAATAAGAAGTACAGAGGAGGGGGGGGAGGGAAGAGGGGGAGAGAAAAATAATCTGTCGGGTTGCGCCAGATTACCCGTGACGAGACGTGCGATCGCGTAGCTGGATCGTTATCTGTCTTTCTTTCTTCTTTCCTCTCTTTTCCCTTTCCTTTTGTGCCTTTCTCCATGCTCGCGAACGGGCGAGATATGTAACTTGCGGTTTGTTTCGCACGTGAAAATGCCCCTTAAACGTCTTACACGCGCTGAAGAATCTTAGTGCCAGTTGTTTCGCGAAAAATAGATGACATAATAATTTTCTATTTGCTTCGAGGACGAACACATAGGATCGTCAATGATTGCGATGAAGTAATTTAGGATCGAATCGGCTTTCTTCGCGAAGAAAGTCGAGGAGCTTATTGTTTTATCGCCTAGCTCCGTTTCTGTTCTACGCTTCGTCTATCAATTAAGTAAACGAGAAATGAATAACGCTGTGCGCGCGCGCCTTCTTAATGATACAGTTATTATCTACTTTCGCGGGAGCGCCACTCGATCATAAACTTTATTGCTGAACGTTACTCGGCACTTTTTCCCCCCACGTGTGGACGGAATTGTATCTGGTGCCACCGGCGCACACAAGACGGATTAATTGTGCTCTCGTCTCGCCCGTAACACATGTGTATTTATCATATATGGCACGTATTTTGATTTTATCTATATTTCAATTCAAGTTTTCCACTTGTGACGATCGGATTTGAGAGAAAAATGATCAATCACCGCGTATCGTACCAATATCGTCACGGAAAAGGTATCAGCGTAAGACAAATTTCGTAACTTACGTTCCTTCTACGTTCCTTCGTCGTCGCCATATCCATCGCGAATATCGAACGATTCGAGGAAATGTTTATCCAAAGTGTAAATGACGAGTGTCTTCCTGCCCCGTTCGCGGAAGAAATGTCAAAAGAAATGTAAATTCCAGACAGTCGGGGCATAAAGTAATAGTAACGAGGAATATTATCTCATTAGTTGACCTATTTGTCGGACACGCAATTATTTGCTTTCATTTGATAACCCACTGATAAGTTAAACCGTAAGTTAGGAATAGCGTAATGAACTCGAGCGCAAAATTATGCGCTCGGTGTCTTGGAATCAGTGTCGAGTCATTCGTTCAAATTCATTTATTGATGCAAATGTTGGCATTATTTTGGCTCGCTAGTAACGATAAATGGTTTCGCTAATCATTTCCAGCACTGATTGAGTGCATCCCGTTCGCTCTCAGACTCTTTACAATTTGCGTTTTCTAATGTGTGCGTGCGTGCGCGTGTGCGTGCGTGCGCGTGTGCGTGCGTGCGTGTGCGTGTGCGTGTGCGTGTGTGCATGTGTGTGTGCGTGTGCGCGCGCGCGTGCGTGCGTGTAAGAATAAGAGAGAGAAAAAGAGAATATGAAATGTGCATACTCTTCCGCGAGAGATGATTTCAGAGCACCGAGAAAACATGTGCAACATGGGAAAGTGCTGTGAAAAGTGGCGTCGATCACGCGATTATGCAAATCGCATGCCGCCGTTTCCGTATAACGTTCCCGATTACGCGTACATGGTGTTGGGGAAATTGCAATTCCCGTTTCTCGCGATTATACATATACGTTCACGGTACGGTTCACTCTCTTCGGGCATAGCCGTAATCGCCGTAATCGCCGCGCGCGAGTATCAAGCAATTATCACCGCGTGTTGTGTGCGTTTTGTATTGTTAGCGCCACTTAACATTTCGCAAATAAAATGATTGACCGCCGCGCCGTCTCGAGCTTGCCGACTGTCTGTCGCAATTAAACAAAGGGCTCTCCGGAAAAGAAACGTCCCGGGCGCCGATATATACAGGGTGTGTCGAGAGAGATAAAATGACGAAGTAAGGCGAATGGAGTTTGTAGAGTGATTTTTTTTCTTTTAAGATTTCAATTAACATTTCTCTCTGAGATTGCGCAAAGTGTAAGTAGACGTTCGTCACGCATGGCGCGGAGACGCAAGGGATTGAAGGCAGGAAAAGTCCACGACAGATATACGATAGCGCAAGTTGGGTGAGAATGTGCAACGTGTTGTTAGCTATCACACGCAGAGAGGAGATACGCTCCCGTGAGAGAAGATACGTATTACCTCGGTAACAGGAAAAGATTGTCAGGCAGACGGCAGGTGATCTTGTTATCCCGGTTTACAAACAAGGAGCACAACGTTTCTGACAACGTTTTACTTTACAATAACAAAGCTTTCGTTGTTCGGACACATATACGTATACCCGTTGCGTGCCCGCCAAATCGTAGTTGGCTCATAAAAAATTCATACACATCTTTTAGCCTACGAGTCCTCTGTCGCTATCTCGAGACCTTACTTTGTCACATTTGCTACATTCGGCGAAGCTTCGAGAAAATTAATATGTTGAATATTTTTAATTGAGAGGAGAGAGAGAGAGAGAGAGAGAGAGAGAGAGAGAGAGAGAGAGAGAGACAGAGAGCGCGACACGTTCCTCATTGTATCAGAAATCAGCGCTCTGTCGCGCGAATATTTTTAGCCAAAATAACAATTGTTGTCTAGATTGTTACTTCGTGAGTTATCTTACTTTGCGATATCTTGTTAGCAATTTTCTTCGCTTTAAAGATCGAAGCCGGAAATCGCCGTAATTTCGACGACAAGCCGCACCGCGCCGCGGGTGTACGAAAAGAATGTATCTTACCTCAAATCAGCTGTCAAATGTCAGCGTCACTGTCGCGTTCCCATTGTTACGCAGATGAACTTGAAACATTGTGTTTACCCCGCGTCATTCTCGCGGAATGTAAACTCGTCGAAATTACGGCGGCTCCGTATTCCGTATAATTTTTCTCTTTCCTCCCGCTTTCGCACACGGAATTTCCACGCGAGTCGCCGATCGATTGCAATCTGCACTTCCGCGATCCTTCGCGTCAACGCACGCCTCTCGTCTCTCATTGGTAAAATCGGTGAAAAATGTGAAAACTGCCGCGACAGTCGTAATTACCATGACGCGGGAGATGTCCGCCGCGACGAAAACTCGCCCTCGCGCGTTCGTCTCGGAGCCGGGTAGCGCGCGCCGTGCGCCGCCGTCCGCAGTAACACACGATCAGCAAATCGCACGCATGTCCACGCGCCGTCGTCGCACCGCTTACGCGCGCGCGCGCGCGCGCGTGTGTGTGCGTGTGTGTGCGTGTGTGCGCGTGTGGATGTGTTATGTCGCGGAGCGCCGCGCACCAGTCTCTCCCCCGGCGACCGACGACGGCGCGACTTGGCCGCGCCGAATTCTTCTCACTCTCTGACTCTGTGTCTGTGATCCGGTCCGGCGGCGGGCAGCCTGGTCTCTCTGGTCTGGTCTACTCGCGCCGATCGGCGCACGCGTTTTCTCTGTCTCTCCCTCTCGCTCTCTCTCTCTGTCTCTCTCTCTGTCTCTCTCTATCTATCTCGCGCGCGCGGCTAACGCGCCAAGCGAACCCGGAAATCCACGCGGAACGCCTCGCGTGCTCGTGGTACCCTACACACAGGTGGTAGGAGAGCGACCGTAGGATGCTCGCGTTTCTCAATGGATCTACATAAAAACGAATAGCTCCGAACGCGCGCGCGACCACATGCTCCTCCGTCTCTTATAGGGTGTCTCGTAAAAAGCGGGATCACATCGCGCGGCCAAGAATGTCTTCTTCCTCGCCGACCGACCGACCGATCGATCGACCGATCGATCACTCGTTCACTCGCGCTCGCTCGCGCCCGCTTTTCTTCTTCTTCTTCTTCTTCTTACATTTTCTATCAAAATACTAATTGTCGAGACTTGTGTTTCCGACATATGTGTTTTTAATATATTTAATATTTTTCTTACGTTTTTTAAATTTTTGTTTTCTAACCAACGAAGTCAAGCTTTCTTGATGCATACCCGTCGCAATGTATAATAACCGGGTAACAGAATGGAGAAAATGTTTAAGCTTGAAAAAACGTATAGGTATTAAAATCTAAATTAACTTGATCAAAATTATTATCATTCGATTCAAGGATGATAAGATGTGATAGATGACTTTTCAACACAGAAAGACGAAGAACTTTCAAAGTATAATATTGCGAGAGACTGCATTTTAATTAATAACATGTAACAAAAAAAAATTAATCAAAAAGATAAAACAAAATATTTAATGTTGGTTAAAAAAGCTATCGAAACAGTAATTGCGATTGCAATTTACAAACTTGACTAATTGATAAATGATTTTTAAATTAAATTTAAAAACATTTAATCATAAAGCTGTTAAAAATAATAATTTTTAAAAATTATTATCAGTAGTCTCGTACATTCGTATAGTAAAAAAATGCTTTATGATCTGAAATGCTTATAATCTCTTCGAGCATAAAACATTAATTTCAAATAGAGCAACAGATATATTAAATGTTCATACTTAACTTTTAAATGTAGGCTATAAATACGACATATCATTCTAATACTATTCCCGCATTTGAACTAGAAAATCATTGAACCGATAAACGTAAGCACGTGCATTAGCCGTAGGTGTGAAGTTTCTAGAATTAAACGCTTTGCTTGATAAGTGTTAAGTAGCTGATACAACGTATACATATAAATCTAACATGTAATGACCGCCTCGCGGTAGAGAGAATTTTCAAACCTTACATCAAATCTTTTTTAGACGTAAGTTTAAAGAAATAAAGATGATTCTCGAATATAAAGTGACGCATACATATTTCCCACACGAGTAATTTCAATAAAACAGATAGGTTTTATTTCAACATTTCGAATTAGAGTTATGGAGCAATAATACTTGAAAAAAAATCACAACTATTCTCGACTCGATGGGCGAGCGGGGTGTTAAAAGATATTTTGAAAATAACTTACAAGTTTCAAGCGCATTATCATTATCACCGTCGTCAGGATCGACTCAACTTTCCGTTGGCGCCTACAATAAACGTATTATCGTGCACGAATTTCCGTGGAAATCGATCAATCAGGGAAATCAGGTACCGGAGTAGGTACGAAATCAGGTACGAGAAGCGATCGCTGATCCGTCCGGACTGCCACGCTAACGTTGACAACGATAAACCGACTATTGTATTGTCCAACTCGTTGGACAGCCGCGACGGCACTGATCCCAAAAAGTTCCTCGGGAACCCTCATGTTTTCCAAAAACTCCGAAAGCGTGACAGGGTTGGAGGAGGAAGAGGTCTGGCGGTAGAATAGAAGTGGGAGTAGAAACGGAGGTGGAAGAAGAGCGGGTGAAGGATGAAGAGAAGGAGGACAGAGAGAGAGAAGAAGAAAGAGGGAAGAGAGAGGGCCACCACGAATGGGGAGGGTTCTCGCGGTGGGATGCACGAGGGAGGGAGAGGGGCCCGCGACCCGGACGTACAAGTGAGAAGAGTAGCGCGAATACGAGACGAAGGAGGAAGGGTACGCGAGGAGGCGATGGAAAAGAAGAGATATTGCGAAGAGAGAGAGAGAGAGAGAGAGAGAGAGAGAAGAGGAAAGAGGGAGACGCATGTGCCCGGCGAATGAAACTTTTGTAGCAGTTAATTGCCACGTTGTTCGACGTATCGATCGGATTTATGAATGGTAGTACGCCGAAAGAAGGAAGGGGACGATTAGCGACGACCCGCGCAAAGTCCACTCGAGGGATGAAACGAGGAGCGATCATCGTCTCTCTCTCTCTCGTTTTGTCCCCTCGCACGGAGGAATCACAGGACGGAGCTGGGGCCCACCACCGGTTCATCTCCGTCTCGCGACGTCACCGGAGACAAGCTCTCTTATCTCCTTGTCCTCTCTGTTTACATGCCCCGTCGTGCCCTGCTCGTAGGTCCCGTGATCGCGCCGCGACATGGTTGGCTGTCGCCGATGGTGGGGCCCCGTGGGATCCAGTGGGAACCCGCGGCGCGCGCAGTGGGGGTTCCGGATGACGGACGGCCCGGAACGGATCGCAGATGGCGCGTTGGAACGCTTCCCCGCCGCCGCGCGCCGTCGAGGATACGAGTCGCTCCCGATCGGGGGAGAGACTGATCCTCGCGACGTCCCGCCACCGCTACGGGATGCCGTAACTATCCTCGCCTCCTCTCGCCTTTTCTCGTCCTCTCGTCTTTTTCTCAGACGAAAATAGCCATCGGGTCAGTCCGCGAGTACGTCCGCCTTCGAGTTGCCATTTAAACTTTCCACCGTTAAACTTCCGTCATTTCTTCTGCCCTCCTTCTAACCGCAAATCACGCGAACCACTTCGTCCCCGAGACATTCATCCTCGAATTCTCCTATCTTTTACAAGTTGACCCCTTCGACGTTTCTTTTTCGCTCCAAGATCGAAGGGTTAATTAGCGTAAGCGAAGAAATAACGAGTGCGGTAGTGCGGAAAAATCGAGGGAGGGTCGACGAGTTATCGCGCTGATACAACGTATTGATGACCTTTAAATGTAATCAATTATCCGAGGAGTATGCCGATTAGATAAATCGCTCGCGAGAGATTCATGAATAGAGAGATAACGTAATAGAAAGCGAGACGTGACAGAAACGACTCTAGATTTACATAGAAGCTGCGTACATAAGCTGGAGAGGTTCTCGATTTCTATAATAATAATCTTATTCATCGGCTTTTCATTCGCGGAACCATCTTTCTCTCTCTTGTGAAACTTTACTTTGAAATCGAAATCTGCGTGAAACCGAGTAGTCCCGGTCAGCTGCTTTAACAAGTGATGTCGCAAAAGCGTGTTTACATAAAGCCTAGGATTAATTATTCTTAAACGGATTAACGACGCTTACAGAAGTACAGATAATCGGTGAATAGATTTGTTGGCTGTGAAACGAAACTCAATCGTTGCGCGAGAGAAACGTGAGAAACGATCGTCCGTTGATGTATTTTCTGATAACTGAAGTAACGAGAGAATAGTACACGCGTGCAGACGGGATCTAATTTTCGCGTCCAAATCGCAATCTCGTCGCGCGTCTCTCTCGCGGTGAATTTGCGCGATCACGCGTAACGGCCGTCAACCGGATCGAACAACCGGCATTTCGTCCCCACGAAGGGCGTAAACAACTCCAACAAGAAGAGGAGGGGGGGGGGAAGGGGAGGTGAGCAAGATGGAAAAAATCGAGAAAGACCTGAAAACCGGAGCGAGAGATTAGAGCGAACTGTCTTCTACGCCGAGTAGAAAATAGACCTTCAGCAGCTTATCTAGATGTTCTAAAAACTGGAAGTGGCCGGTATAAACATTGGCGGCGGATACGTCCAGTAATTCGGGAGGGAAGGAAGACGGGATCGGGTGACGTGTGTAAAAATCTAGATGGGGCCTCCGCATCTCCTTCGCGGAACGCCACCAAATGAATTTTATAATCAGCAGATTAATATTCATAGCGTAATTAACTTGGAAACGAAATCTAAAAATATACGGACGATAAGGGAAGCTTGTCCCACAAATACTAAAACCGGTAATTTTGGTCCTATCTCTTTTCGCTTCGCAGACACCTGAACACGCTTTTATCGGGAGAAATAGATATTATTTCTACCCGACGTACCGCGAGAATCTAGCCGAAAAAGAAAGAAACGACGCGACGGCTCGAGACCTTTTAAGAACTCTCTTTCCATTTAAGGGTTAGATATTTGTCCGCCGTCTTGCAATGGTGTGAGACCACTGTCCGCGGAGTGGAGCGAACAGCCGCATAGAACGGGCTAGACCGGGTCAGGGGGAAATGATGTAGCTCTATCACGTACATAAGAGGGCGTGAACACGTGGAATGAGACGTCGATCGGAACTCGTTTCTATTCCAACGGAATAAAACCAAGTAAAACCGAGCGTCGAGACGGCGCAGGCCAATCCGAACGGAAGATACGGTACAGTGTACAAGGAAGTGTGTTGTACGCAGACGTGAAAAACATTACAAAGACGCTGGATACAAAGGGCCAGCGTACGTCGCGATGCAAAGATCTGAATTTCTCTGCTGTTCTCCCGATTGCGTCGTATTTTCCTTAAATACATCTTTAGATACACCAAATTTTAATATTTTCTTTTCGTAAATTATTTCTTCTCTCAATGTAGTCTATAATATTTTTATTTTTATTTTTATTTTCATTTTTTTTATTGTTTTATTATTATTTAATTTTTTTTTTTCTGTATCTTTATCTTCTATTCTTATTACTGTCATTGTCAGTATCACTGTTTTTTAATTCTTCTTATTGATTCTTATATATATATATATATATATATATATATGTTATCTGATTTTGTTACTAAATTATCTTGTCGTTCCTAAATTCTTAGAGGGCAGCCTTAGAATTTCAATAAACACTTAATCAATCAATCAATCTCTCTCTCTCTCTCAACTATTTCATTTTTATTGTAATTATTACGTATAAATTGTAACATATATTTATTATTAAACGCGCGTTGCGAACGTGTGTGATTGTCAAGCGTTTAATCTGCACAATCGCCATAGACATTCTTATTTTCTACGAGTGTTCTCAAATCGACAAGAACAAAGTTTTTATTTTTTATTTTTTGGAATAGGTCCCCTACCGAATCTAAACGCGTTCCAGTTTAAATTATTATTATTAACAAGCGGGCATGCGTTGGTTCTATAAATCTCGAAGTATGGAACGCGCGTTGGTCGTGTTTCTCCGATTGCGTATGTCTGGCCGGAGCTAAGTTTCCATAAGTAGGTACAAAAATGCGCCGCAGAACGCGCAAAATAACCAGTGATATTAATAAGCGACACAATCGTTTTCTACGATCTAGCGCGACCTCCTTTTTAAACGTCAATTCGACCCAACCGACCGGGGAAGTTTTGCAATTGCGGATTTAATTAACCCCCTGCCTTCCCGTTAACGCCCCTTTTTAAATCATCTCGTTATTCGTTAAATATTACCTGGGCATGTATCGTGGAACTTTTCGGAATGGATTCCGATTCAAATTATTTAAATTATTATTCAGATTGCTGTTATGTTTTCTAGAGAAAACGGAATAATTCCAGAATCCATAATATGTGCCGTGATGTATTCCCTTTGAAATTTACAATACATAAATTTAGTCCTGAAGCCTAACGCGGGGTCACGTTCGCGTTAAGAAAAACGATGCGCAAATTCTTTCCCAACGCTAATGATAATTTATGAGCGCTGTACCGTTAGCTAGCTCACGCAATTATAGTGAGGCTGCTAGATAAAAGGCGCATCGATCCTGTCGCTAAAATAACTCGTATAATCCTATGTAATAATTTGGGCAAATTTCTAATTTTACATTTATAAATTCAACGAAGCATCTAATGCTTTTGGCCTTAAGCGTGCGTGCAAAGCTAGAGGAATCTTTTGGAGGAGACAGAAAAATTGACAAATGTCGGATGTTTTATAGAGCGACCGGCTATAGCGCGACAGCCATAGCGAGAACGTTACACACTACAGAGTTTGCTAATGGAATAATGCGTTTTTACTTAGAAGTTTAATTTTACAGAACGCTATATTAATCCCTTGATAGATAAGGGATAACGTCCGTTTGAATTAAGAGAAGACCTTTGAGAGAAAAATAAAATGTTTCCTTCGCGCAAGATAAAATTGCGCTCATGTTTACGGAATTGACAAACGCGAAATACCTGTACCGATGTATCAAATTATAAAAAAAATATCTATAACTTGACTGTCGGGTAAACTTTAAAACTAAATTTACTTGTAAATAAATACAAAAATATATGTTCTCAATGAAAGTAACTTGTATTACGAATTACAAGTAAATTTTACTTACTTGAATTAATGATTATTTTAATATTAGCGTAACGATATAGTTACAATAAGTTGCGCGTTAATCGGAAAGATCAATTATTTAAGATCTATTAGCGAAGAGACCGAGACGATTGCCGTTTTCCTTTTTTTCAGTTTTTCCATCACTCTCAGCGTCAGCCGAGAAAACACTCCTCGGTGGTAGGTTCGGCACACCCTATATACGCGCAAACATCTGTTCCTACGGCGCGAAATAATCGCACGCATAAATAAACCACGACAGAGGCAGGCGTGCGTGTCTCACGTGAAGCAGCGAAAACGTGACTTCGCCGTTCACAATTCGGCGTCCCGAAAAAGTCGCGACGCGAAGCGAAGATTCTTCCCGAGAGAGAATCTCCCGTGTGACACGCGATATTTTATGTAGACGTTCGACGCGATATCTAAAAAAAACCGCCACAAAAACGTCATTCACGATATTTCGGCGGTGAACCCGACGCGGCTCGGCGAGTAATAATTTATTCCGAGTAACAATAAGGATATTCCAAAATAAGGATATTCCAAAAATTCTCGAGACACGTTCACCGAATATCTTTTTTTTCTTTCTTTTTCTTGACATTGTATTCCGCTGTATACAGGATGTGAGACGTGAAGTCTGTCTGAACTCTGTTGCTAAAGAGACGGCCTGTTGCTAAAAAAAAACTGGTTTTCGAAGTTGGCCCTGTGTGCGTTGCTTAACTGCGCCTAATTATCACGTTCCGTTTTGAGTCCCACAGGGCAGAAGGAAACCTATTTCTTTTACGAAAAACGACGTAGGTCCGGGATTTGCCCTGCAGGTGACGTGTGAAAGGGAGACAGAAAGCCGACCGTACTATAAAAGCGGTTGGTTTATTTCTTAAAGATGATCGCGCAACTAATTGGACCAAATCTAACCTTCGCTCGGCCTTCCGCTGTCGCGACAAATCACATTTACTTTCTCGTACTTTGTCTCTTGGAATTTTAATTATTCGCCTGTAAACGTGTGAACAGCAACGCATCTTTCTATCGCCACATTTTCGAGAGAGAGAGAGAGAGAGAGAGAGAGAGAGAGAGAGAACACGCGAGATTATTTGATAAATTTGACAAATAGATCCGGCGAATTTTTTAAGAATTTTTTTTTCCTTTTATATCTCTTTTTCTCAAGCATAATTATGGAGTGAATCTAAAAATAGAATTTACCAAGCGAAGAGCCAAGATTCCCAAAATAACAAGCGATTATATGTATATACATTACCATATCGCGTAATCAAGTTCTCATCTTCGACCTTCGAAGGAAAATAAACTAAAATAAGATGAAGAAACAGCGAAGAATAAATGAATAAAAAATGAAGTAAAAGGTGAACAACACTGGAAGATGCATAAATAAAGTAAAATATAAAGTGAAAAAGAATGAGAAAATAAAAGATAGCATTTATTTATTTTTATTTCTTTACTTCCTCTATGTAAAAAGATTTTCTCTCTTATTTGTTTGTTTCGTTAATAAACTGCTATAGCGTGCGTGAATCTAACGCGAGACACGATATCGATATTTGGCTGAATACGCGGAGTCAACGTTCCTTAAAAAGTCTTCGAGGCGGTATGTCGACACGAATCTACCGACTTAGCTCCGCGTATTTGTAACTCGATCAACCACTTGCGGTTTTTGTGAAAAGAAAGAAAGAAAGAAAGAAAGAAAGGAAGGAAGTGATTCAACGAATTTCGATTAATAGTCCGCTTCTCATCCATCACCGAACGGTAAATCCACGCACGTAATTCGGTGTGTGCGGATGCAAGGAGGGTACGGGCACAGGTGCATGTATGCGCGTGCACGTATGCAGTACGCCCCGACTGCGCCGCGCCGTGCGGCAAAGAGACCCGGCTGACCAACCAGGAAGCGATCACGCACAACTCGCCGGAATTCTGTCGGATGCGATTACACGGCGCGGTGGTTCGTTTTAAAAATGGGAATCCTCTCTCCATTTTCCCTTCCTCGCTCCCTCGCCCCCTTTTTTTCCCTCTCTTTCTCTCTCGCGCAAAGGCGCGCATCATCGTCTCTGACCGCCGCGTTATTAAAGCTGGAATTCGCCCGAGCCCGGAACCATACCTTATTCCCTCGATTTAAACTGCGCAACGAGAATAACGTTTATTGGGCATGTAGCGTGTTTAACGCGTTACGAGACAACGAGAACATACATAACGCATTCTTCACAATTAAATGCAAACGATCGTTTTATTGTTACGAGAGACACGGTATCAAATGATAAAAAAAAGTAGAAATGTTGTAGAAATGACATTCCGGAGGAACTTAACTCTCGTTCGCGCACAGCCTCGTCTTTATTCGTTGTTATATGGCGCTGCTGAGCACGTAGGGCAGGAGTTCCGTGAAAATATCGACGTTGGGATCCAGGCATCGGCCGAGGCCCTCGATCACCAGCATGCTGAGAATCACGCTGCTGAAGGATCCGTCCTGCTTGACTCGGTGACGGACCATCGCGGAGAATAATTCCGACACAACGGTACTTACGTTTACCTGCGGATAAGCCAGGTGCCGTGCGTACATAGCAATTACTTCTCTAAACAGGAAAACTTATACGCGGGAAGGCGTGTTCTATACGGCGCGGCGCGGCGTCACGCTCTTTCGACGACAGATCGACAAACTTTTTCGCGTCGTGGAAGCGCCTATCTTTAGAATCGCAATAATCGCGATTATCCATTATATACGTTACGATACCGGTATGAAAAACTGGTTAGTCCACCCTTAGCGCGTGTTAATACTTTATACGATATACGCCTCGTAATTGCGCGCCGCGCCGCGCCGCGCCGCGCCGCACCTAACCTATACGCGCGAGTACATCTCTCAGAGGCCGATTGATCTCGATTGAATTCGTACGATCTTAAATAGCGCATCCGACAGTGTAATCATGTCATTTACATTCGCGTTGTTACTGTTATTATTATTGTTGTTGTTGTTGTTATTATTACTCCGCGCTACACGGTGATTCGACATAGTTGAAACGGCGGAATGGTATTTGATACAATCATTCTCGGTACAATCGCTGTACACGGTAAAAATAATAACTATGGGAGGGATACGGGGATCGGGATCGATTCCAAGAAGGGAATGCGATCGAATCAAGGTTCAGACAGGCAGGCGCGTAAAAAATTAATAACAGTCCCGTACAATTTCAATCGAGCGACGACACGGTGAATGGATTTCGCTTTCGCAAAAATACGATACGATTTTTCGTCGCTTCAGCGATTTCTCTCTCTCGAACTTGGTAGGGTATACCTCGTTACTAACGTTAAACGGATTGCAAAGGTGAGACTTGATGATGTTTCTCATGGAGCATTTGAAGCCGTCCGGGTCGGGGGTCATGTGCGAACTGTGCTCCAGAATGTACTGCGCCGCCATTTCGCCCTACGTTACATTTTGCACATAAAATTACAAGTCTCGGTCGAGAAGAACAACGTGAGATATGCTAAAACAACAAGATGTGAGAAAATAAAAAGCGACGAGCGTATGTGCGTACACGTCGATTGCATTCAAGTATGAAATGAATCTTTCTCCGCGGATCGAAATTCACGTTCGCGCGAGTAGCGCAGCCGATTACTTTTATATATCGTAAATATTTTACCGTCTACTTAACAACGACGATCTCCTTGCCCGCGAGAGTGGATACCGGAAAAGATGTGCCTTGATTAAAAATAGGCGTCTCGCCTGGGGGGAAAGGGGGGAAGGTTTACGTCCCCCATTAAAATACCGGAGGAAAGCATGCTTCAGTAAGAAGAGAAAAAAAAGAGAAAGAAAGGAGAAAGAATAAACGTGTTCCGCCGACTCAAGTTCCCCGTTAAGAAAGCTCGAGCAAAGAGCGCATGTTAATAAAAAGTGAACGTTATCTCCCGGGCTTACGTTTCCCATTAGCACCGAGTAAAAAACGTCTCGGAGATTTTGTCGGCAGCGATCATTCAGAGATACCACTAGGCCGCAGTCCAGTATGATCAGGCGTGGGTCGTGCGCCACGTAATCGAGGGTAATGACCCGCCGAAAGGTGTTGAACAGGCTCGCCTTCGGGACGACCGCTTTTTCCACTAGAATGTTGCCCGGATGCAAGTCACAGTGGATGAAATTATCCTTAAATATCTACGGTCAAATGACGATATCAACGCGTTATTTTTCATTTTCGATCGAAAGTAATTCTATATACGGGGCATTCCACGTGAAAGGGGTCGCACCTAAAAATAAACTGTTTCGGATTTTTAAAATGATAATGGAAATATGTTAGTTGACACGTTGCATAAGGTTGATGATAAAGAAATAAGTATTATATGTCTTGCATCAAAGACATCGAAAGCTGTCGTTTAAATTAAAGAAATTTTTTTCTTTTTTTAACATTTGCACCTAAAATTGAAACATTTTTAGAAACATGATTTTTTTTTTAATTTTTCTCGTAAACTTTCAGATGAAAAATGTTAATTTTAGTGAGAAAAATTTAATAGTATTGAAAAAATTAATTTTTTACTCTTAAATAAAAAAATGAACGATTATATATCCATTTTTGAAGTCTGAAAAAATTCTCAAAAATACTTTAATACATGTAGAATATCGTACCATAAAGCAAATTTTGGGATTACAATGGGATCCTCTCGAAAACGAATATTTTTTTCCAATACAAAATTATAATTTCAGCCAAAAGCTACAGATAATATCAATTTTTATTGAAAAAAAATATTTTACATGTACTGAAGTATTTTAAAAAATATTTTCAGATTTTTAAAAATGGATATAATTAGGTGGACCCCTTTCACGTGGAATGCCCCATATGTATAGGGCATTACGTCAATCTTGCACAAAATTATGTGATTGGAGACTCGTTTAAAATTCGACATTGATTCCTTTTTGGAATTGAAGAATTTTAACGCAATTGCATTTTGACAGTTGAATTCGGTTGATGACAGTAGTAATTAGCAGGGTTGGGTAAGTTAATACATTTTTTTAACTAAATTAAGTTAAAGTTGATGGTACGTAAAATTAATTTAGTTACGTTAAAAATTACCTAAATAAAAAATTAACTCAGTTAAAATTACATTATGATTAAATTAACTTAAGTTAAAATAAAAGTTAATTTTAAAAATTATTATTTATATAAAATTAGAATATCATAATTTTTAAAAATTGCATTATTTTAAATAGCAAAACAATTATAATGTAAATTATCAAATAAATTTCTTGTTTTATTTATAATTTAAGAGTTTATATGAAATAAAAAGAAATAGCGTTTTTTATATAGTCATGTATTCTTTTACAATTTTTACATTTTATGATCAAATTATTAAAAATATGATTTTACATAATGTAAAATGTAACCTTATATATGATATACCGATAAAATATAATCCTATTTAAAAAATTTATCATTATTAAAATAATTACTAAATTTTAATAAGAACATTATTTCAAAATGATCAGTTAACTGTCCTTGTAAGTCATCAACCAATATTCGTATCAATAATAAACCATGCCTGCACTAAACATTCGTTCTACATGTGCTGAGGGTGATATCGACGTATTATACTGTCATATATATAGATAAAAAAAGTTAATAAGTTAATGCATTTAAAATTAACTAAATTAAGTTAAAAGTTATTAACTTTTTAACTTTTTGTTTAACTTTTAACTTTTTAATTAGTTACTACCCAAGCCTGGTAATTAGACACGGTTCAAATTATATTGACCATTTTAAGGATCGTCGCGATTCCTATCTTGGCAAGTTTCCGCTGTAAAGCAGCATCGTCGTGTTCAAGATAATCGGATATTGGTGAACCTTCGTGAAAACTCTCGACGAGTATCCCGCGACGAGTCAGGTGCGTGTAAGGATACGGGAACGCGATGTCGCTTCTCCTCGAAAAATTTGCCGAAAATCTCACGAGATTCGAGGCTTCCAATCGCATGTCGACCTTCGGCAAAATCGATTTACTGTTAGTCAAATGCGAGCCGGCGCTTTGCTTTTAAAGTAGAGATTACTCGGAGATTGAATTCGGCACAATTGGAACGAGTCACCGTCTGGATTATTTCTGTTCTCTCATTGTCACGAGTGAAGTGACTACTTCTTTTATTTCGTCTCGCGCGCGCGCGCGCGCGTGAACTCATTAGAATTATGCCGGGCTCCGACGAGTCTCAATCCCCGGGACAAAATTCTTCAAGGATCCCAACATGGTTTGTTTTAACTCAAAACTTTTCTCAAATTATGCAGAATGAACTATGTAAGAGTCGTGGGAAATTACTTGGTCTTCCATTATGCGTGCGAATTCGTCGATACAATCCGTGAGACTGAGCCAATGCAAATTCGGAATCAAGTACGTCACGCACTTGGAAAAGCCGCGCATTATCGCGATATCCCTTCTGAAGTAAATAAATGTAAAGTGTCTCACGTGTTATTGTCGCATTGACATTTGGAAAACAAATTATCTCTAATGAATTGAACTTGTGTTCGACGAAAACGTTCTGGTCCCGTCGAGAGTGAACTTTTGGTTGTTGAAAACAAGAGAGATATCTCGTGAATTAATAGCGCCGTCATAATTAATTTCAAAATTAATTTCCAAAGACTTGCAAGTTAGGAAGATATATAAACATTTTCGTCGAAGGAAAATTTAAAGATAGCGATATGAGACGTCAGGTATAACGTAAATTGAAATGCAGCCACGGTCTTTTATCATGGGGGCTTTTATCGGTGACGCGTGATTGAGCGTTATCGCAAAAACCTACTGTGAATTATCTACGCGATATTGCAAAGAGAGTACTTGAGTTGGTCTTTGATGCCGGGATGCAACACTTTTACCGCTACGGCCTGCAATTTCCTGGCACGCGGACTGGTAGGCGCGAATTCATCACCTTCGTAGAGAGTTCTGTCTAAAATTGTTGATATCGGTTTTGTTTCTAATTTATTATTTACAATTAATAAATGATGATGCTACCGTGACAAAAAATCAAACAAAATTTTATAAAGCGAATTTGACAATTATTTCATTTTTATTATATAGTTATTTTTCACCGTCCACTTCTAACATTCAGATTGCGAGAAGAAAACCATTATATGTTCAAATTTTTTGGAAGGCCATCAGATACATCCAAACATCTACTTTTATATCACAAAATGTGCAGGAAACAATTAAACAAAATAATAATAATAAAAAGTTTGATTTGTCTTAAAAAGATTTCTTTCCAAATTGAACAACAATGTCTTCTGCGGTCGCAGCTAGGTTTTCGTGCTTGTATTGTTTGTGTGATTTTATATACTTTCCTCAAGTTCAATGAACTGCGCGCCGAATTAATTTTCAGTCATAACACAATTCTAAATTGAACAAGATTAAGTAACATCACGTATTATTAAATATTAACCTTTTTCCCCCCTGAAAAAACTGTAAAGAAATTATTGCAAAAAATATCACCTCAACCAGGGTTCGAATCTAGGACCTCCCGAATCTCCGGTATGGATGTCTTAGCCAACTCGACCACTGAGGCTATGATAATATTTCTCGCAATAATCGACGAGTTAGAACGCTTTCCAAGGCAGCGTGACTTTTAAAGTAGTAGAGAGAGATATTTTGATCGTCGCTGTATCAATACAAATTGAACAAGAATGCCTTCTACGGTCGCAGCTAGGTCTTCGTGCTTGTATTGTTTGTGTGATTTTATATACTAGATTTCTTTTCTTTAATATAGTTAGTAATTGCAAGATAAGTAATAAAGTATCATTTCAATCATTTCTATATTGTACGAATGTTTTTGCAAGAGAAAGAAAATTTGTAAGGCTTCGGAAATAGTATCATCTCAACTATTTTGCGTTATTTTGGGCCTGCGATTGGCCCAATTTCTCTACAGGTTCAGTTAACGCGGCTATGCAAATCGGGCAGGCCCAAATATCTGCCGCTTAAACACTCGTCATTAAAGCGACGGTGACCTTTCGCGAAATAGCGCCCGTGCGATTTCTATCGCGACAAGAACGCACGCGAGGGGAGCAAGTGAAAATGCTTTCTAGCTTACTTTCCACGAAACGTGACGTTCGAGGATCCCGCGTCGCACTCAGGTCGATCCACGCCTTGTACACCTACGCATTTCAATTTTGGATGACGCAGGATCGCGCGAATAACATTCATTTCGTCGATTGAATTGGATCCTTATAGCACACCAGCCTATCTTATCGATCGACCGCATACCTGCGCGCAGCAACCTGAACCGATCGGTCCTTCGTCGTCGAACTTGACGAATAAGTTCCGCCACGAAGGACCATACGTGGCCTCGAGGAGACGCTCCGTATACAGCCAGGGATGTGAAGTCGCGTTCCGTTGCAACTGTGACAGCGTATCGCAGACGTTCCGTGGAAAGACGTCTCGTCGCGTCGACACCCACTGGCCGAACTTGATAAAAATCGGCCCGAGAAACTCGATACCTGTGGAAAAATACGCTTTCTCGCGATCAAATTCCACGAGCGATCGAATCTACTGATTATCTCGCTCCGAACGGGAGCCTTAAAGTTGACGCGATAAACAATTATTTCTGATACATTATTGTAAACATTATTAAAATATAAATAATTTATTATTAACGATTAATAATAACGATTTGGAACGTCCAGATAGATTAATTTTCGCGAAAATTATTTCTTCACGTAATTCAGATCTGCAAAGCTGAGGCTAAAATAAAAATAAGAGAAGTTTTTTTTACGCAGTACAAAGAAAATACTAAAAGTTGAAGGTCGAAGGTATTTTCAAGTACGACATTAACTTTGAAAATCGTGTAGAATAGATCATTTTGTAACCATTTAAATAATGTATCTGTTCTATGTCATTATGCTATGAAAAGACAGATTCTATTCAATTTCTGCTGACAGGACTCGCAGCTTCGATATCAAGAGGCGCGGTCGCGTCTCGCGCCAAATTGAACGCGAAGCGAGAGAGACCGCACTTTGAAAATCGAGTAGACTAGATCATTTTGTAACTATTTAAATGATGTATCTGTTCTATATCATTATGCTATAAAAAGACAGATTCTAGTCGGTTTCTGCTGACAGGACCCGCAGCTTTGATATCAAGAGGCGCGGTCGCGTCTCGCGCCAAAGTAAACGCGAAGCGAGAGAGAGACCGAGCCTCTTTTTCCACTCTACTCGAATCTGTAGTGTTACCGCTTATAAATATAATATTTTGCTTCCCGGATTACCTTTTCGCAGGATATTGGGAAACGAATTTGCGTGAGTCAGGTGCGTTATCAAGTACGCGGCGAGTAGGGTGGTAATGACCGAGGTTACAATCGCGACCCTCGCTAACACGAGGATCATCTCTCGCGCGTCGACGAAAAAATCGTCCCTCTGTAGCTCCTCCTCCTCTTCCTGCTCGATGGAAACCGTTTGTGGTTCGCGGATGTGCGCGCGAGGATTGCGGGACAGCGTGGTGGATGCGAAGTTGCGGTTCGTCCAATGCTTAGGATACTCGTAGCGGCAACGCGCCATCGTCGGCGAGTGAAAACGACGTCCTTCTCGAGAACGATAACGCGATCGTCGACGGAGACTCGCGAGAAGCCGTGCGAGACAGTTCGGGCGCAGCGACATCGCCGTGATTCATAATTTCCTGGACAAACGTTTGAAGGGTTGGGAGGGAGAGAGGAAGGAAGGGAGGGAAGGACGGATCCTATGTCTCGCGATCCGCGATATCGTTCTCGCACGCGTCCATGTCGCAAATTGGCGCGAAACTTTTTCTTTCTTCCGAGATAAATTCTGCTCGATTTGATCGCATCCGCGCGCGCGCACTTTAGCGCATTTTTCCTGGTAAGTAATCTTGGTTATACGCCTGGTTATACGTCTTACGTTCGACAGTAACACACATTGCTCTGAAGTCCGCACAGTATTCGTTTATAAATGCCAAATTGTAAGATAAATGTGTTTTGGTTGATAATTACCGACGTAGGGAAATTTACCTACTGTGTACTTTCAATTCAAGAGAGATAATTTAAAAAAAAATTAATTCCATCTTGTAAATAATTATTTGCCGTAAACGAAATATTGAGAGAATGTAATCGATCGGTATAAAAATTTTAACGTTCCCTAGAATAACTACTCTAAAATTAATAAACGAATGTCGATAATTACTAATTATATCAGAAAAAAATTAGTGCTCGTTGATGATATTTCACGTAAAATATAACTTAAATTTTAAAAAGTCAATGAAGTATCGCATAGCAAGGATAAATAAAAACTCAAAATCACAGCAATCGATTATCAAATAAAAAAAAAAAATAATCCAACATATATTATTATAGTCTTCCCACGAAGAACAGACAGTGACTTTTCTTGATGATGGCAATGTCGCGCCGTTCAAGACTAGAGTTAATATATTTGAAATTTCAAAATTTACAGGCCAAAAAGTCCAGACATTTTGTTTGCAATTCCAGACGCATAAAAACAGTGTTTGTTATAAAGCTCTACATTCACACAATTTTTTTCAAAAATTTTTAAAAACTTGACTATCAGTGATTTTGTCTAGAATTTTGTCTGTTTAATATGAAATAGTAACAAAAAAGAAACAATAAAACAAAATTAATTGCAAAAATACCAAGGCTGGTAAAAACTATCAATAAACATAAAGGAAAGTATGCGTATGTATGTATACATACATATACAAATGTATTCCTATTTTGTTAAAAGCGCAGTACATTTGTTATGCAGTTATGTATTTTCGACTAAACTTTCGACTAAATTTAAATAATAAATTAATGATATCATTGATATTAAAACGCTATACATAAATAAATATATACGTTTAGTTTTGTTCTGTTTATTATTTACTAAAAAATGTAGTCAAATTGGTTGTTATACAGTCATCAAATTCGATCCATCTAGTGTTAAAAAACAGAACAATGTCCGTAGAAAAGAGGACGGATGACAACCTTATTCAAGACGAGAGAAAAGTTTAAGAGCAGTCATAGTCACAATTTAACTGTGACTTTATTTCGGAGCAGCATCTCTGTGATCACAAATTGCACTGTAAAAAAATTTTCTCAAAATTACCCACTGTAATAGGTGTAAAGTTATTAAATAGTTGTAAATTGCCACGCATTTGTAAATTTGCAACGTACGAGGGTAAGATTAATTTTGTAATTTGTAATTCAGTAGATTGGAGAAATAAATTTACAACATGTATGGAAAGTTATAGAAATGATAAGGTAATAATACGTTTTGCAGTTGCATTATTGTACCTTCAAATATTGTCTCTCTAGCATACATGTTGTAAACAATAGAGTGACTACTATTATGTCCGCGCATATAGTGATGCTAGGCGAGACAAATCACTTTTCACGCATGCACGCCGATTGCATTATATTTCACAGCGATACATGGATATTGTTGTATTATGTAATGTAACAAAAATTTAGATAATTAAATATAATATTTAAAATATTCTGTTACGTATAATTTTCCGTATAAAATAAAATATATTTAGTCGATAAAAGCAGTCTTACATATTTTTTGTAGGATTACATAATTTATATAAAATTACATAATTTTTTTATATTTACGAAATTAATCGTATAATTTTTACATTTATTACAAGTAAATTTTTTACATGTAATACATTACATTTATTACATGTGAATTTTTTTACAGTGTGTGTAGATATTGAGCTACGTAGAAATGCTTTAAAATAAAGTTACACTTTTAGTACTTCTATTTTAAGTATGAAACGCTGTACACTTGCTTGCAACATCTTTGTATTGTTATTAAATTAATGCATACACGCATCTAAATGTGTGATATGTACATTTAATAAAATTGTCATCCGTTACCTCAATAAAAAATTTGTCCAACTTACCAACTGATGCGCAACAGCGGAGTTACGTCTGCCACGTAGCTACGTTGGTTCTGTAACACAAATATAAGATTTATAACGGTTATTCTTAATCACATCAATTTTTTTCGTTATTCCTATTAAATACTTACTTCCTACTAAATACATTAAAATAATTATACATTGTCTGAAAAAAAGAACTTTACAAGAATAAATATTTAAAAAATTTTAGAGATTATTATTTAATTCTATTTCTTTAATTATTTGAAATTATTTTGAAATTATAAGACAACACAATATAATTTAAAAAATTGAAATTAATATAAAACATTCATTTTTTATAAATAAAAAATATTAATACCGCAAAGTTGCTCCGCCGGTGTCTGATGCTTCTCCTAAGCCTCTTCTTTTTCTCAAGCTGTTTGGGTTGTCAATTCCGTGCAAGACTCTCTCACACAATACTGTATTCGCAAAAACGTGGGAAACCGTAGCACAATATTTTATATACATATTTTTAAATGATCATATTTCGGTCCGTTAAAAAGTTCTAATAAAAAATTGAATAAAAAATAAAAATCGTTGGACCGAGTGATGACGCTACAGTCGCACGATGCTAACTTGACAAATCTCTGATGAATGGGGCCCTTATTTTCATCACTACTAACGCCCCACTCTTATTTTTGCGCTATATGTATTCTAAATTGACTCGATTGTAATCTAAATGCAATAATGAGCAAAATTCTTAATTATTACAGTGATTATTATCGACTATGTATCAAGTACGCTCGAAAGAATCGTGTGAATCTCTCGTGCGAGTGTACGTCATCGACGCTATACTTAATTCAATGCACTTTACCCAGTGGCAAATATGCGCCTAGGACCTCGATATAGAACGAGGGCTTCCGAATCAAACTGGAATTAGAGGCCCCAGAACGAATTAGACCGGAATACACTGATTCACTGATGCACACCGATTCACTGCTTCACCATCTCACTCCACTCGTCGATATTCACTCGCGATACACGGTATGTAACGCGTTACGACGCGTATCCCCCACACTCCACAGGACAGTCACGATAATCTTTCGCGCGTGATACTCACTATTGTGACAAAAGCATCTATTTTGCACGATAAAGACCGCGCGAAACGCGGAGCGTTAGTTTAAAGACACGACTCCACGAGCCGTTACGACGCGTACTTACATACAGACTTGTTTTCGACCTTTTCAAGTTTCGAGGATCGCAATTTTACCTGTCGATATATCTCGAATCGGGAGCGGGCCAATAGCGTTGCGATATGGTGGCTCAAAGTGCCACTGACAGCTGGCGCCTCTCTCTCTCTCTCTCTTTCTCTCTTAAGAAATTCACTTGAGTTTGCGTCATTGCGCGCGCACGGTGTCGCTCGCGAATCTAGCGATATAAAAATAAACGCGTTATGAGCCGCATGAGCGATGAGCATGGGAATTGAATTCGCAGGGTTTGATACACAAGTCGCATTACTCCCTTGCACCCCGCAAACGAGCTGGTATAACAGATATATTAAGCCGCGGAGCGTGCATCGTAACGAGAGGAAAATAAAGTGACGCTAAGGGACGAGAGAGATCCTTTCGTCACTCCTTTTCTTGGAAAATGGTTCGTGATTAAAAGGAGTAGCTAGTTAACAGTTGTGTACGAACGATGCCATTCGTTGGACTGTGCAACATTCATTCGTAAAGCCGGCTCCGAAGCTTTCTACCGCTGGCGGCGTTCGAGTGAAGAGGGTGTCGTCCAGTGACAATGACCATCGTAGCCAACTCCTCGCTCACGTACGAGATTCTGATGTATCTTAATTCCTTTTACTTCGGCATGTTCGCCGTGTGCGAGCTGAGCATGAGGATATTCAAGACCATGAATCTGCCGTCGCCGGGCGCAAGCAAGACCTTGACAGAATTCGCGCTGCTGTTCTTCTTGATACTCACGGAGAGCGGTAGAATTTATCTGGGAAGAAAGGGAAATCTGACTGAACGTGGGCTACCGATCCTCATTGGGATCTTCCTGACTGTTCCCAGTTCCCTGGCAACGGTCTACTTCCTGCTCTGGCAGGACTACGTACTCAAATTGGAGGTGATCCTTTGCAGCATACAGTTGGTTTTACTGGCGTCCGAGGTGATCATTGCGATCATGTGCCTTATAGCCATCTACCGACCGTCAATCCCTGGGAAATAATTAGCTGTTGCCGTTATTAATTGTATTCTAGTCGCACCATGACTTTTTCATGTTCCATACTTGTCACACTTAAATATAATCTCTTTCAAGTGTCGTTGATTCATCAAAATCAAAGTGCTTACTAGTGTTTTTGTCACACAATAAGACTTCTCAGTGTGTACAATTTTTATTATTATATTTCTACGTGTAAGAGACAACCCTATAAAAGAGTACCACATTATTTTCTCAACAATCTTATGTAAATTCATGTAAATCCTGCATACTACTTTTGCTGCAAATATTTTTTAGTAAAATATAAAAGACTGGTAATAAAAAATTTGTATGCTATTTATATACGACTTCTACGCAATTAAAATTATAACACTGCCATTTATAAATTCTCACATTTAAGCATAAATGTGTAACTGTGTCATAAAGGACAAAAGGGACTGTATGTAAAGTATGTAATGCTATATTCCTATTTCTATATTGGACGTAATTATTTATGGTAAGAAATTTGCACATATGTTTGTTGTGTATATGCATTTTTATCAAAATAAATATTTTTCAAATAAATAGTACAATATTTACGCCATAATACATGTGGCGTAATACATTTTCAATTCGTAATGGTATAATGCCGACATTTTTTTCAGATCACATATCTTCAAGTACATATCTTCCTAAATATGTTACATCTGTATGATATATAATGAACATACTCTACAAAACTTATAATAAATATTTCTCTCAAAGTCCATACAATTAAAAACTATTGATATACATTCGTGATATTTAGAATATGAAAAGAAATTACAATAGCATTATAAATGAAGGATTAAAATTTAGCGTCCATAATTAGTCAATATCTAATTACTACGACAGAATCCTATCCTACTCTAGGACAATTACAATAAACAGTTGATAAAATTCTATTTGTATGGCAATTAAAATTGCAATTCTGCCTAACTAATACAACTCTTAATGCTTTATACTATTTGCCGCGACTCTGCGTTTTCTGATTGCACTTAATTGTTTGTTGCAGTAAATTCGTAAAAATACCGAACTAAAAACCAATACTATACCAAATACTCCGACAACGGTGATTTCATGTTGATAGATTAAACATGATAGTAGTATCGCCAAACCCTGCAGAAAGCAATATTTAAGTACGGATTATATTAAGGATTATATTTGAATTTAACCTTTTTTTTAACAAATTGATAATAAATAAATTACATACCTGACGAATAGTCATCATAATGACAAATGTAATGGATCCAAATTTCGAAATGGTGTAAAAAATATACAATTGGCCACTTGCTGAACAAATCGAAATCAGCAAACAGTCGATTATAAACCTGGGATACTGTACGATAAAAATCATTAGTCAAACATTATAAGCAACTAATGTGTCTAACGCAAATTAATTACCGTTGTCATGAAAGAAAATATTAGTGGAAAGCTTGATTGTTGAAACAGAGACATTGCAGTCAACAAACAAGAGAACATATTAACTGCACACATCATTTGTACGCTTGTTACGCCATAATCTATAAAGAGTGCATTTTGCCAGGTACTTGTAAAACTATCTAATAATAAGTAACCTCCAAGTAAAATAACACCGGAGAGCGTTGTTGCTCCATCTGAAAACATTCATAAATTTGTCATGCTGATTGCAATTAAAATAGTATAATGTATTGCACACGTTTAACAAAATATTATTGCAAACACATGAGAAGAAATGTCACTTTTTGGTCTAAGCAAATCTTGTGGTGCTAATAATATATTTATATCAATTATTAAATATATTTTTCAGTTTTCTGAACTATGTGCTGATATGGATTGTAAACTGAGTAAAAAGTTAAAAATAATATCTCAAATTAAACTGATTGTCAATCTTAATAACGATACTACAAGAATCTTAGAAAACCGTAAAGAATTTATTGTAAAAAATATCCCAGCCAACATAGGTGATATTTATGATTGCGTTTTATATTTGATAATCCATATTAGTTTATACAATTGAAAAATGTATGAATTAATGATTAATACAAAAATATTATCAACATCAGGTTTGATCAAAGACATTTCTTCTCATACTTGTGTTATTCCATATCAGTTTAATATTCAACTCTATTACCATTTTTATGATCAGAACTGTCCAACATAAAAAGCGTCATTCCAATAGAAATAAGAATTGCGGTAACATATTCGTAGTATTCGTATGTTGTATGCGAAATTATTTTTCCCATTATCATAACTGGAATAATTTTCGAGGCTTTAGCTAAAACCTAAAAAAAAATAATTGCACATATATAAAACACTTTACATACATATGTAACATACATATATAAATACTTATAGCTGGGGATATAAAAAGTTCTATTACTAACTAGAGAAATGATTGGAAAGTTATGTACAGATATATAGACTGTATAAGAGTAAAATACAATTTTTTACCTGCGATGGAAAACTGACATATTTCAAAGCTTCATACTGACACCAACTGCTCATGATATTTGACAGCGAACAAAATGCATACTTATATAATGGTGTCTTATGTTGCGGCTGACGTTGAACAAGTAGATACAATCCTGACATCAGGAAAGCAAGTATGCGATTCACGAACACTAAAAATTGTGAATCTTGAAATCGCGTTTTATTGCCAGAAGCATCTTCGTATTCCTAAAAATAAATCAACATAATTTTGGTTTAATTAGGAAATTATGTTATAAGAGCAACATTAAAATCTCACATTAACTTGTAATATTATAATAATGTAAAAAGCATAAACACTGTTTCTTTTATAAATATTTCTTTCATCAATAGGAATTTGACCAATACCTGCGTCATTATCTTTTCTTGCAAATAACCCCACGTTAAATAACTAATTTGCAATCCAAGAAAACAATATATCAGGAGTAGAGTATCTTGAGCGAAGGTACGCTGGACGTGAGTGGAAGCATTAGAAGCATAAGGTGAGTCCAAGAGACCTGTCTCGCAGTGTCCCATAAAGCACGAATGCACCAGTCTAGAAATACAGCCTTTTCCTGCATAAATATTTTTTTCAATTTACATAATGTATGTAAGAATATTATATTATAGTGCTTTTTTTCAAATTGATACTTGCCATTTCTCTGAATGTATTTTGTATAGCGTACATATTTATATATAAGGCAACCTGGCAACAGCACAGTGGCGTATCCCAATAAATTTAAACATAATCGAATGATCCAACTGTATGTAGACGTTTTGAGAATCTCATCTCCATTGCTTGTGAATAATTTTATAATCTCGCTAGTTCCAAATATGACGCTAACTGAAAGTAGTAGCAGCACGCTACCAAATATATTCTCTTTAATTACGTAACAATAAAAACATGAAAATTATGTACCTACTAATTAATTATAAAACACGACATGAAAAATTCGAGTGATGGATGTGTATGCTAAATTAGCTTATCCAATGCATTATACCATAAAAACAGAAACTATATGCAATTACATTTACGCTTTCGACAAAGTCGAGATTGAAACGTACCATATCACGATGTCACCCACAAAGTTTCCCATACTCCTCGAGAGAAACTTTGGCGATGGATATCAATTATCCCATAACCTTCGTTACGGACGTCCTCTTGTCCAGCTCACAAGCACGCAGGCTTAAAGAAGCCTCCACCCGTCCTGCATCGTATTTATATACTGTAAACAATTGTCATTAAATCTGTAATTAATCTTATCTCCGGTCTACTCTAATTTTATCATGCCACAAGCATGGTGTTTCTAATCTTCGTCATAGACGAAACGTGCAATATATACATATATAGGACATCTAGGACATGTATGCATGCTCTGACATATTCGCGATACGTATCGCAGATCGCAGGAAGACGTCAGGACCGAATCGAGTCTTTTAGGGTGCCCCCAATCAACATATTTAGATATTATTTCAAGTCATTATTCGAATAATGAAAAATTATTGTTATTAAGCGATACATTTGTTTATTGCCTCTAAAATTTTTATACTTTTCGTCCTTTTATTTTATATACTATCCTATTATAGATTTATTTCACTTGACAAGTGCAGACAGTGTGACAGTGACACAGCTATAAAGAATAGATAAATTTTGTTAATACATTAAACGGATTAATTATACAGCCGGATTCACACCTGGACGGAAAAGCAGTGAGCCAATCAGAAATCGCGCTGGTAATGATATCTAATTCTGTTTACTACCAGCGCGAGTTCTGATTGGCTCACTGCTTTTCTATCAAGAGGCGATATTCATAATCAATTCTTATTTCAAGATCGTCTTAAATAACGTCTTAAGATGCTAATACGGTTCTCTGATTGGTTGATGACATCTTAAGGTGGTACTTAAGACAATCTTAAATATAAAAATCGACTATGAATACCGACCACTGTGTGAATTCTGTCTGACGAATAGGTTCTTTCTGCACCCTTTTCACGCACGAAGTAAATACGATCCTGTCAATATGGCGTGCCATGAGCGCGTGCGGCATGCGCAATGGTGATTAGTTCGCGCCTCGAGGGCGATTAAATTTGATTCGGCGTTAGAAAATGCAAGCCTAATGCTCGTAATCGTGGGCATCTATAATGATGACGAGGCGAAGGCCGGCGAGAGACGCCTCGTCGTTTCTGCTACGTTCGTTGGCAAACGGCGAGCGACCTTGAGGCACACGCATTCGGTTCGGACCAGTTCGGACGCGCTTCGCGTCGTCGTATTATGCATCGTCGCGCTGCCGCTTGGCGCTTGCGTGGCACAAGCGCCGAGTACCGGGCATGAGCGACTGAGCAGTGAGCGATAATGCACCTGTACATACATACATGCGATATATAGGTATACATGGGTATACATATATATGGCCGACTAACCCGGAGCCGTCCTAAAAAAGCACACGAGGTGATCTCTGGCTCGGTGCAAGGACACGCACGCGCGGCACACGTTGCAAAAGCCAACCCTCAAACGTTTTCTTTCTCTTCCACCCTGCCCTGCAGCCTGCAGCTGATGCGCGATACCTTTAATTCCGGGTCGAGTCGTCGAGTAGTCGCGTCATCCCACTGCACTCCCTTCGCCGCCCCTGACGTCGCGCGAACGAAATCGTATTTATGGAGATGACCCACGATCGATTTGAAACTGATTTTTTTCCTTAATGCATTTGAGACTCTCAAATTTCCGTCTAATTTCCAATAAGAGGAATTTGTCCAAGATTAGATAAGGGATAAGAATTCGTTTCGCAGTTTACAGCGCGATAAACGTATCGAGCTCGAATAAATTTTTCAATTTTCCTTTCTTCACTTCTTTCAATCCTCAACGCGAATTATCTTTAGAAAAATTCACGTTGCTTCGTGCACAAGTTTCTCAAAACTCGATTAAATTCAGTCTCTTGTTTAATATAAGTTTTTTTTAAATATAAGAATCTTGACGAATCGTTAAAACACCCGCAAACCAATGTTTCTTTTTTTTTTTAACAAAAATTCTTTTACTCGTTCGATGCAGTCGATTGCGTCGACGTTTAGCTGAAATCGAAAATTCAAGTATGTTTAAACCGGTTGACCACAGCTATTACATTACGTCGAGAATGATAGACGGAGAGAGAAAAGAGAGAAAAGAGCGAGTGAGACAATCGTCGGTTTCCCCTCTCGTGTTTAGCGGATGCTGGATAGGTGACGCAATCGAGGAAAAATTCCATGATCGTTAACCAATGACGCGAAAGATCCGAAAAGTTATTAAAAGATTTCTTTCACTAACGATCAGTTTCGTTAACCGTCGACTCGGCAACTATAATAATAATAATAATAATAATGCTTAACCGACTACGAAAAGCATTTTCTTTCCCTCCAATATAGAAATCGTCTTCTTTTTTTCTCTCTCCCTTCCTCCCGCCCCTTCACGTCGTTCGTAATGCATTAACGGCCGGTTGTTATCGGCGTTATCAGGCCCGTTAAGTATCGCAGGCGTACTTTATTGAACGGAGAATTAATGGTCCAATGATGGTACAGAAAATTAATGGATAACGCACTCGGCGCGACCCGGAGGTCGCGATATATCGGCATCGTGCGAGCAGAGCGTGGCGAATGCTGCGAAGAAGTCGTTTGTTTCCGCCTTGAGTTACGACTGGATGAAAAGACTCGAATAGAAGCGAGTCCTCGTCATCGGTACCACGCGCGTTATTTCTTCAATTATTATTTACATATTTCTTCACCTATAAATCATGCTTAATCTACAATAAACGTTAATTGATTGTATTACCCAAACGCACAAGCTGTTGGAGATTGACAATTTATTACAAATAATCCAATACAGTACAGAAGATTGCAGTAATATTGTAGCAATGTTGCAATGTTGCAAATTGCAATGCAATATTGCAGAGATATTGTAGAAACATTGCGACGTTGAATGTTGAAGTGTGAATATTTTTTTCAATATTGAACCCGTGTTGATTTTTCTACATTAGATATTGCTGCAATGTCTCATTGACATTGTATCAATATTTCACAATGTTGCTGCAATATTCGTAATCCTGCGATTACATATTGCTGAGACGTTGATACAATATTAGCGTGCTGTATGGGTAAGATGGTTTTCTCTGCGTGAAAGCACTTTGCCGTAAACTCGAACGTTTCTCCAAATTTTTGTGCAATCGATGGAATATCTTGACGACTTATACATCTTATTAGTTATTTCGTTACCGTTCGCATATTTAATTCGAAATTCCATTTTCTTGGCGCGATTGCGATACAAAAATTATTCACGCCTTGACATTTCGTTAAAAAACGATCTCTTCTCGACTCGGTCGACGAGGAGCATCGTGTTTATTACTAAACTTCTCGTATTATGAGCGAACGTGTGAGTTCGCGCTTGTCCCATCCATTTACCGAGGAATTCTCTCTCTCTCTCTCTCTTTCTCTTTTTTTCTTTCTGTTTCAAGCACGCGTAATACGCGACCGCGATGTTATGTATTATTATGTATATAAATATACATGAACCGAAGGCCCAATCTCTCGCCGTTCCACTTTTTTTCTCGCGTCGCGGTGAAACCTTGAAAATGGTACACCTATATCCCTGCCCTACTTTGCTACGCGGGATTACGTCTCGGTTTTCTAAACCGTCCCGGATCATTCTGGTGGACAATCCAGGATGCGCCGTATCGTGCGCAAGCGTTCGCACCGACTCACGTTGCAATGAGGAGTGCGTTAACAATGAGCGTTGTAAAATGCCACAACATTCATCGGCGTCAATGCGTACGAGTGCTCTTTGCATCAACACCTAACGTCCAAATGCTATATGTATATCATGACTAATCGTCGTAAGGAAAAACAACTAACAATGACCATCAGTTACTGACACCTAGTACCGCGACGACCGTTGCATTGTATGAAGTTAAAGGAACACTGGAATCAAAGCACGATCTTTTTCCATATATAAAATCTGCTGATAACGAACAATAGATTGAAAAATGCATCAATAAAATTAATGCACATGATTTTATGCCGAGAGAAAGAAAGAGAGAGAGAGAGAGAGAGAGAGAAAGAGAGAGTTTGATTGATTGATTGATTGATTGATTAATTGATTAAGTTTTATTTATAATAATGCGCTCTAGGACATTTTCTCTCAAGCGCTTACAATTACATATAATATAATTGTACAGCAAAAGTATAAACATAAGCAGACAAATATAAGAAACAAGATAGAAAGTTAAGAAAGATTGAGAAAATTACAGAAAGAGTTAACATAAAAATATAATAGAATGTTAAGAAAAGAAAAGAAAAAGAGATGATCTAAAAGGAGCCGCATAGTAAAGAAAAATAACCGGAGAGAGAGTAAGAGAAGTGAGTGAATTAGATGAAATAGAAATAATGACTCACAAAAAATCAGAATACGTAAGTGATACAACTGTATTTAGTAAAAGTAAATTATATACACTGTAAACAATTTATTGCCTGATTTATAATATTTGAATTGTAATTCTGATACACGTCACAGATCTTGGTTGAAAATTATTGTTAGACTCGATCTCACATGAAGAGATATTTTTCGACTTATTGTTAGATAATAAAGCATTAGTTAAAAATAATATTAAAAAAAAATTTAATAACAATTGTGATCCCAATAGGTTAACTGTCCGCAGACTAGCCGTTCTATTTTTTTTTTTCATTGCTATTATAGGTCAGACTACCTGGGCCACTGGATAAATGGTCGGGTTTGTGTTTAAAAAATTCTGTAAGGTTGCCGAAATCGCACCACTTTTGACATAAAGGCTTATAACTAAGGAATTATGAAGAATATCTATAATTTTTTTACGTCATAATGAAGTATGATATTTCTTCTTTCATATATATCTTTTTCAGAATTTTATGTATTGTCATAAATTTTTAAATGACGATTTTTAAGAAGCCTTCAAACAGTGCGATTTAGGCAACTGATCTCCTAAATCGCACCACAGGTTAATATTACTCTTCCTAGAGTAAAACAACACTTTTTCTGCTAGATTTTTTTCTCGAGCAAAAATGCGTTAGATAAGCATAATTTTATTAATGTTGGAGATAAATACCGTAAACTAAATATAATTTCAGTCAGTGTCATCATATCGATAATTTTTCAATGATATTGTAATAACATTGTTACATTGTGGCAATATTAGTACAATGTATGCTTGTATGATTATTATATTTGATTATATATATATATATATATATATATATATATATATATATATATATATATATAGCCACGATCAAAGCAATTTAGGAGACTAAAGCATTTTGTAAAACTTTCTTTGTTTAATTTACAAATAAGAGTACAAAGTTATTTGAACTTTGCTAATCTAATTTTAATAATATTGTGATCATTACAAATTATCGAAATTTTGATTATTTATTTTACCTTTTTTTGCAATCAAGTTACAAAATGTGTTGAAAAATAGCAACAAAGTTATCATTTTTCTAAAAATATTAATTACAAAATTTCTATTGTTCTTAACGTGTCGAGTTCAATAGAGGATAATGATAATGTTATGTAGTTACCAAACAATCCTGAAAAGAGTGTACAAGTACTGTAGTTGAATTTATACGCAAGGTGGTGCGATTTAAGAGCCGGTGCGATATCGGCAACCTTACCCTATACTCTTTTAACATTTAGGAATACAGAATTTAGGATTGTACAATTATGTGACTCTGGTTTTTATTTTTTTTCATACATATGTCCGAAAATGGGAAAAATTATCTGGGTCATTATGACCTAGGTTGTCTGCGAAGAGTGGACACATTTTTATCTTGAGCTGAACCAATTTTTAATCTCGAGAATCTAACTGTTTTATGATTCATTACCAGATAAAGCGTGAACTGCAAAAGTCTCTAACGAGACTAAACGAATTGACGCGGAAAGCTCGAGACAGTCACTTTTACAATTTGATTTTCTAGATTCGTAATCTCGAGTGTTCGAGATTGCGAATATCGTTTTAGTAAAGTGCGGTTAAAAGTCGCTGCGCGACGAGAGAATTTGTTCAAGCTCCAAGTGCCTTTATCATCCAGCATTGACATTGGCGTAAACATTTGTCAGTTTGCTTAGCGTTTAACAGATATTTGTAACCCAGTATCTTTGTTCCGATAATTTCGAGTATTCTAATTGTTAATCATATCAGCGCAAGCTGGGATAATAACTCGTGCTTGGGAATTTTTTTAATAGACTCTTAATTCGAGACTCTGATCAACGTAACGTCCGCTTATCGCGTAAAATGTTTCTCGTCATACCAATTAGTTTAACGTTAAATTAAAGAGGAAGAAAAAGAAAAACAATAATGTTATCAAGCGCAGATACGTAGTCGCGCAACGAGTGCCTTTTCAAGAATATGCATCTGGCGAGAACGCGCGAGGGTATTTGACGCTTAGGCCCGATTTTTCGTTATGCGGTTAACTTATGGTTAAACTTAACCTTGTGTTTTATCCAATGAGCTTCACCCAGGATGATGCCATAGCTGAAGCTCATCGGTTAAGACATCAGGTTAAGTTAACCACAAGTTAACCAGAATACAAACTGACGAAGAAAAAAAAGAACGTACTCGGTGCTCTTCGTAAAAGAACTTTGCTCCGGAACGGGCGTAATTATCGTCGAGGTATATCTATGCCGCGATACATTTATAGACCGCCAAGGATAAGAAATCCGTGAGAGCGCTATCGCGCACGATCCGCCGTTCGCGTCGCGCACGAATGCAGCGAGTCGCGCTATCGCATTTAAAGGAAAAAAAAAAGCGCAAAGGTCGCCGAAGATTGCTCATCGCGCGCTCGACGCGCGGAAAGAGACGCGAAGTGAAATCCTCAGGACCAAGAACGCTAGCTCGTATGTCACGAATATAGAGGAGTGCGACGCGGACTTGGGAATTTCATTCTACATTGGGAATTCTAACGGTCAAATTCGAGCAGTCTCGTCTCGCTCGCGTAGTATACGTCTAGGCGAAAGCAATTCCGCCAATCGGGCGTAATAATTAAAAAGCGGTCGAAGGCGGCAAACGTCAGAGTCCGCGCCGCGCGTGGTGGGATGGGTGCGCGGAGGAACAGCCAGAACAGCAGCGCGATGCGGCGCTGTAAGTCGTAAATTCGATCTGAAGTGCGCGCGCGCGGGTCACGAAGGCGCGCAGGACGACGCGACGCAGCGCCAGCAGGTTATTACGTCCGTTATACGCCCCCCGCCGCAGCCGCGGTGGCTTACGTAACGTAGCGTGTGTAGCGCGCACCATCCGTGGGAGTTGGGACTCGGAAGGGTCCCGGAAGCATCCGTCCGTCCATCCACGATCGGTCCAACTTTTCGCGCGCGCGACCGCGGCGGCTGCATTCGGCTCGCTCCGCCACCGAGCCGAACGGGAGCCCGCGCGCGCGCGCGCGCTGAGCGCTACGGAAGAGGGAGAGGGACAGAGATAGAGAAACTGC
The DNA here is from genome assembly GCF_016802725.1 of Solenopsis invicta. NCBI lineage: Eukaryota > Metazoa > Arthropoda > Insecta > Hymenoptera > Formicidae > Solenopsis > Solenopsis invicta. The sequence goes on along the minus strand of NC_052679.1, from coordinate 7,973,599 downwards.
GCGCGCACAAGAGGGAGGGAGAGAGCAAGCGGTAGGTCAAACTCGAGTTGGACGGAGACGCGGCGAAACTAGAGAGAGAGAGAGAAAGAGAAGAAAGAGGAGGTGTATACGTGTGCGAGGGCACACCGACTACACCGAGTTGCGCGCGAGTATCACAACCAGCTGGTTGGCAAGGGAGTCGCGAGCAGTGGAGCAGTCGCCAGTGAGACGCGGCCAGGCACCCCGCGAGCGCGTGTGTCGTTCGTTCGTTCGTGCGTGCGCGCATACGTACCCGTGGCGCGTAGAAATTCCCATCCTCTCTCTCTCTCTCTCCCCCTCTCATCCACTGTCACCTCCTTCTTTTCCCTTTTCTCCCTCTCTTTTCCTGATTCCTGGTCACACGCGTTCATAACGTATATTCGTAACGTCGTGTGCCTCTCTGTGCTCTCGCGCCTCGCGCCTGGTACCTCATTCTCGGACACGACACTTGTCCCCGCGAAGCGAGTATCGTCTGCTCTGCCTCCTCCAGCAGCGCGTTTCTCTCTCTCCTTCGCACCGTTTTTTCTCTCGCTCTCTCTCCCTCCTTTCCTCCTCCTCCTCCTCCTCCAATCAGAAGGCAAGAAGTGAGAGAGAGAGAGAGAGAGAGAGAGAGAGAGAAAAAAAGAGACACAGAGAGAAGCTGTGAGTACGTGTGGCGTACATCATTCAACTTTGATTGTGTGGGGCCGCTCTGCTGGTGCGCGCCGCCGTCTGTTCTCCCCGTAATCTCTGCGCGGTGGTACGCGCGCGCGCGCGCGCGCGTGCACGATCTCGCGCGTGTGTGTGTGCGTGGATTACGTACGTGCGCGCAACGAGCGAATCAAGATGGCCGCCGATTCAGGAATGGAGACGTGTCCCTCCCCGGAGATTGCGGACTCCAGAAAGCGGCCGCTCGACTGCGACGCGGAGAACGGCGCAACCAAGAGGTCGCACTACGGATCAGGTATTTTCGATCGGGCGTCGTTGACGCCGCTTGTCAACGTCGTCGGCGACGCCGTCGCGAAATCGCGCTACCGATTTCACTCGTTCGCTCCGTTCGCCCGTTCACCACGTCGTCGCCGTCGTCGTAGTCGTAGTCGTAGTCGTAGTCGTAGTCGTAGTCGTAGTCGTAGTCGTAGTCGTCATCATTGTCATCATCATCGTCATCATCGTTATCGGAGTTTAGTCTCTCATACATACTCGCACATTGTCCGCGCGACGATTGACGATGATTGAAGATACGTAACGTCCGTCCCTTTTCCTCCTTCTCGCTCCGTTTCTTTCTCTCTCTCTCTTTCTCTCGCGCGCGCTCTCGCCTGTCTCTTTCTCCCTCTCTTGCCTCTCGCACGCGCCTTTGACAATCTCGTTGTCGTCATCGTCATCGTCATCGTCGTCTTTCGCCGCGCTCTGTGTTGACACAGCGGATCCCCGATTCCCTTTCGTTTCCCACTTCGTGGGACTCTAATGGTCGATGGATCGTCGTTTCTCGTCGGTCGCATCACGAGTATCACGACGAACAACACACACGGTGCACAGCGCCTCGCCTCGCGCATCCTCGCGCGCCCGTGCCACGTCTCCTTCCGCCTGCCTCGTCGTCGCTTCGTTTTTCTATTTCCTCTCTCTCTCTCTCTCTCTCTCTCTCTCTCTCTCTCTCTCTCTCTCTCTCTCTCTCTCTCCTTTTTCTTTATTCTCGCTCTATCGCGTATGTATTTCACCTTCCTCGATCTACGGAGTCGCACGCGTGGGACACGTCCGAGTTTGACGGCGAAACGGTGTTTTGAATTTTGACGTTCCATCCGCGCGACATCCTTCACTTCCTCTGTTTCTCTTTCTCCCCCTCCTCCTCCTCTCACATGCTCTCGCTCTTGCTCTCGCCCTCAACTACGTGTGGGCGGTCGTGCCTGCGAAACGTCGTTAATGGAGGACCGCTTCCACGGCGGTGGCTGCTCCTACGGTGACTCTGCAACTTTGCCGTACGAGCATCGTGAAAATAACGGCATACGTTTCCACCGCGCCGCCGCCACCGCCGTCGCCGTCGTCGCCGTCGTTGTCGTCGCCGTCGCCGCCGCCGTTACGTTCTCGTCATCGTCATCATTGCCGTGCATTATACGCGCGCGCCTGTCACGGCACTCCGCACCGCTCCGTTCCGTGTCACGCTCGTCGCAATCGTCGTCGTCGTCGTCGTCGTCGTCGTCGTCGTCGTCGACGTCGTTGTCGTCGTCGTCGTCGTCGAGAAGCCGCCACCGCCGCTGCCATCCGCGCGCTAGAACGACGGCGCCCACTAGGATGTGGCACATCGGTGAGTGAGTTTGTCACGCACGCACGTACCCGCCTCGCGTCTCTTCGCCTCCCCGAGGAGGTTGACGGGTCAAGGTCGCCGGGCCAGCCAGCCAGCCTGCTAGCGGGCGAGCAAGCGAGCGAGCGAGCGAGGCCGAGCCGAGCCGAGCCAACCAGCAAGCCAGCCAGCGCGCAGGGCCTCCATCTGTCAAACAGCTGTTTGCCTTCTGCACGTTCAACTTCCTGCTGTGCACCGTCCCTTTTACTCCGATCGCATCGATCTCGGTTGACCGTTCGACGACGTTCGCTCGTCGAAAAAAGTGCAACCGAGTGAAGTTGGTGAACCGAGACTCTCCATCGAGTCTTGCGCCACGTCGATTCTTTTGCCGTGACGTCTATCTTAGAAGCTTAACGTCTTTAATTTTTTTTTTCTATTTAACGCTTTTTAGGTTATTTCCTGTTTTGCCCTCCCCCACCCTCTCCCCTTCGTTGTCCTCTGTAACCACGTGACGAATTATGGTTTTAAAAAAAAGTGGTTTAATCGAAAAGTAAAGTTGATTAATCGAGATCACCGTTGTAATCGTGTCTCTCGTTTTGGTTTAGCTGCCTCTAACTCGCTGCCCGCTCAGTGTCCCTTTTGGCACGTTCACATCCAAGTTAGTCATCGTGTTGACCGTGACCGAGTCGGTTTCTTTTTTCTATAATACCATCGATTTTAATGCTGTTTAGAAAGATATACGTGATAAAAAGTTTTATTAAGCTGGGATGCATTACAAAAATTAAAACGAACCAAGAAGCGAATAATTGTTTGAATAAAATTGCCTAATCAAGATAACCTATGCAATTGAAAACGTACGTGCGTCTTATTCGGTCCGCTTAATCGTGCGTTAAATTTTTTTTTTTTTTTTTTTTTTATAATCTTTGCCGATACATTTTTTTCGAAACTTTAATAAATCAGTTTGTCATTGATCACGAAAAGGTCAAACGAGATCGTTTCTCAATGCTTTACGCAAAACTACGATCTCGATCGATAATCGTTAATCGATCTGTTTCTTCATAAGTGGACATTTTTTCTCGTTTGCGTATCGCCACTCGATTAATCAACATCGTCGACGTCATTCGCTTTTCCAAAGTTTCCTCAATCGTCTATGATCAACCTCGATTGTGTTCTCGAACGCGAGTCGAGATCTCGCGATCCACAAGATCTATGCCGAATCTCGTGGCCGGGAAATTCCGATGTACGTAGATCAGAGAGATCGATCCGGTTTGATCTTGTGCCTTTAGTCGATGAGTCGAGTGTTTGCTCGACTGACTAGGCAACGCGCGACGTTTCTCGTGTCGCAATGCACAAAGAACGGTGAAAAGACAGATCCATTACATTTGAAAATTAATACATAGTTTCAAGAAAGTTATTGTATTTACATCAAATGTTTAATAATAATAATCATTTTCGTAAAAACGTTATCATATGGAAACACATCAATAACGTCTTGGATATCGATAGAGCTTTTAACTGATGATCTCATTTTGTTTGTTTTTCAGGAAAATGCATAATAGTGATAATTTTAATCGTGCTGTTTCATTCCCTCGATTATAGATTACTTGTTTGAAAATTTTAAGGCAAATAAGAGTCAAATGACACATCGAATTATTATTTCACATTGAATTATTATTTTACAGTAAAGAGAATTAAAACTATGGCTACGCGTCACTTAACTTTTATTACCGTTTAATATTTTCGAGATGATAGTTATCCTAAACAAGTAGATGCAGCAACAAGATTGAATTTATCACAATTACACATTAAATCAGTCTGTCACAAAATAATGGGATGGAAAATTTTCATTGATCCATATTGAACGTGTGCTAAATAACACTGCAGCATTAAATATGAATAATTACTCATGAGCTTTTAGTTATATTTTATTGCGTGATAATATACAAGGTGTCCTAGAATTTGCGCACAGTACGATGCACAGTACGATTCTCTGTGCTGAAAGCAAAAATTTCCCCTCTGATAAAATTGTGCTTAAATTATACTTTTAAAAGGGAATTAATCTGAAGCTAATGAACGAGCGTCATACGTGAATTAGTGACACAGATACTATTTTAGAATTCTTTAAAGGTTTTAGAAATTTCATGTATGATATTTAAATGTCATTGTTATGAATAGAACTTACTTAATGAGAAAAAATGTTCTAATGTGAAATTGACTAATATTATTACTGCTGCTTATCTAAAATCGAGGCTAAAAGTACAAAATGAATGAATAAATTAGATTCATTTGATAATATGTGAATAATGCTTTATTTTAAAAATATTATGTAGTCCTGAAAAGAGATAATTTAATATATTAATATTTCAAGGCGTATGTTCAGAATATAGCCAAAAGCTTTTAAATCAATTATGTACATGTTATTATCTAATCCATTAATTTCACTGCACAGTCATTATTTGAGTGATACCAGTTTGAGAAATGCTCTTTTATTAAATGAGTTTTATTGAAAATAACGATTTCAATATCATGCAGTTGTTACATAATCCTTCGAGAAGTAGTAAAACACGTGAGCGCGCCACTTGTACTTGATTCGTTACGAATTCTCGTTCGTTAACTTTAAAGTGCTACCGTTTAAAACATATATTTCTTAAACGCAGTAATGAGGGAAGTTGTGCTTTTCTAGCACAAAAAATCAAATTTCATGTGCGCGAAATCTGATATACCGATGCTTGTTAAATACACGAACATTATTAAGAAAATGGCGTTTCTTTTTTATTTTGTAGGAGGAGATGGAACGTATCATCTCAAAGTGTTGGTTCCCGGCGTGGCAGCCGGGGCCATTATTGGAAAAGGTGGCGATACAATTGCTCAACTTCAAAAGGATACAGGGGCAAGGGTGAAGATGTCTAAATCGCACGATTTTTATCCGGGTACGCGTTTACTTTTGTGCACGTGCGAAATGCGTTTTCGCGGCTACCTTCATCCGTTGATTACCGTTTCGTTCGCCTGTTACAGGAACTACCGAGAGAGTATGCCTTATCACAGGCACCGTAGACGCTATTATGGAAGTCATGGAGTTTATCATGGACAAAATACGCGAGAAGCCTGATCTTACTTCGAAGACTACGGTTGACTTCGACTCTGGAAAAGCCACTGCGGAGAGGGATAAGCAGGTAAGCAGATAAGACTGAAATATTTTTGTTGCAAAATTGATTTCTTTTTTTCTTTTTTCTAACAAGATATTTTTCATACGAGATATATATATATTTTTTAATGACACAGATTCGTTATTACTAAAAAAAATTGCTCCTCGTGTAAAAGTACGTAGTGCAGTGTTAAAAAATAAATTTGCAGACAGATTTGGAATAGCCTCTCACACTTTTTTCTAGGCATTGTACATTCCAGATGTCTTTCGATAACAATTACCCAAAAAGTTTATACAACGACGTTTATACAAATTTTGTACGCGTGCATTACATGAATCTAAACTGCTATTTCAGGTCAAAATTTTAGTGCCTAATAGCACTGCGGGAATGATAATCGGCAAAGCTGGAAACTATATTAAACAAATTAAAGAAGAATCTGGCTCGTATGTTCAAATCAGTCAGAAAGCTAAGGATCTGTCCCTTCAAGAGCGATGTATAACGGTGATCGGTGAGAAAGAAAATAATCATAGGGCGTTACATATGATCTTAGCGAAAGTGGCAGATGATCCGCAAAGCGGCACCTGTCTTAATGTCAGTTACGCGGACGTAAGTGGTCCCGTTGCCAACTACAATCCTACAGGCAGTCCGTACGCTCAAGCTCCCACAAGCACTCCTACATATACATCTACAGCTGGTTTAAATACAGGTTAGTTAACGAGTCTTTCAATAATGCAGATAAGTCATTTCGTATGCGATGAATATGTTCTAGTACATTATTAGTACAATGTTATCGATTTTAAGATTATCGTCTAATAGCAGCATTTATAGATGTAAGCCTACAAGTACGCGCTTTCTCATTATTCTTTATTATTTAACATTATTTTTTAACATGTCTATTATATAAAGCGATACAAAAACTTGTGTATTGATGTGTGTGCGAGCGTGAAAAAGAAATCGCGCGTTTTTCCATGTTGGTTTACTTGAATTCTATCCATCATCTGCTTGGATGTCACGTACACGAGGCTTACTGACGAGATTCTCGTCGTCTTTGACGCACGTGATTAATAAATACGATGGTTGCCTATTTATTTTCCAGTGAGTCTGTTGAACGGCGCTGGTTTGAGTCTCAATCTGAATCTGGGCGCGGCTATCACCGCCGGCACAGCGCCGGTGACGACGCAGTTGCTAGAACATATAAAACTGAATCTACGTACGACAGGTTTCTCCGAGCCCGCCGCTACAGAGATACTCGCCGCGATCGCGACTCTCGCCAAGTACAATATCCTTGGGATGGGAATCGGGATGCCGTCAAGTATGAGCTATTTGGGCAATCCGATGGACAGTACGACAACCGCGAACGGCTCGAACAACAACGGCGGTGTGTTCGGACCGATCGGGACTGTGCCTGCGCTCGGATCCACCTCGCCGACGCCGCGCAACACCCTTGATCGGTACGAGCCGTTCGATCCATTCCGACAGAACAACACCGCCGCCAGCGCGATACATCTCAACAACAATTCATTCGGCCTGGGCACTAACCAGTTATCACTTGTAAGTAAGAGTCCTACACAGGTAGACGCCAACAACAAGGAGACCAAGAAAGTAGACATAGAAATTGCAGAGGTTATAGTGGGAGCTATTCTGGGACCCGGTGGTCGTGCCCTCATTGAGATTCAGCACCTAAGTGGCGCCAACATACAAATCTCTAAGAAGGGCATGTTCGCCCCTGGTACCAGGAACCGCATAGTGACTATCACGGGTTATCCCAATGCGATCAACACTGCTCAGTACTTGATTGAGCAGAGGATCAGTGAAGAGGAGGCGAAGCGAGCACGTCAGAATGCCATCGCCAGTATGATCCATTGATTTCAAGTACAGCACTCCTCTTGTTCATCCCCATTATTGAGCTCCGTTGTTCACCTCTTCACACCCTGAGAAGAGAGAGCGCGCCCGGGATACGGCGGTTCTCTTCTTTCCTCTTATACTTTTGACATATACATATATATATGTACACACATATGTATATATATATTTTTTTTTTTTTTCGTCCAATTGCCAATTTACCGCCCGTTGTCATCTATCGCGCTGCGTTGTCACTATAGCGCTTGCATTGTCGCATCATTTATGTTCATACATCCATCATGGCTCGTCAACATTTATCTATCTTTTAAGATTATTATGATATATATGTATATATATACACACATATATATATATATATATATATATATATATATATATATACATGTATGAATATTATGTATGTTGTATAATATATAACTACTACGATTGTTCTGTGATACACCACATTACGGGGCTTTATCACACACGACACGCGCGTACCGCATCAGAGTTGCCACGAATAATAATTAGTTGTTATTGTCTATAGCGTATTACCGTTGAGGTAATCCACTATGTAATTGTTATCGGATTCAGAATATACGATTCGACATCTCTTTTAGTCACACAAATGTTCACGCCACACCAACTACTACATTATATCCGGAAATAAGGCTTCTTCTCAACAGACAGACTTTTGTCTGGATAATTGCATCCCCAAGTTCTTACGGGATACGGTCACCGTAACCGAAGCGCACCTCATACAGAACTCAACATTAAAACGGCACTGTAAATCTGAGTCAATCATCGATCGGTCAACTGAAATGATTGATCAATGAAATTGGAGAGTTCCATGATCAACATTCTGCATTGTCTTTCGAGATAGGAAATACTTAGACTAATGAATTTTTCTCACCTTTACAAAATACATTATTTACTACTTTCACCAAGTACAGAGTAATATCTTGGCAAAACCAAAGAGTTTATACATACCGGATGTTTCACGAAGAAAGAGTTTGCGAGTTTTTGAGACTTGAAATTGCTAGCCTTAAAAATGTGTAACTTTTTTCCTGAAATATCCTGTATAAAGCTGAAAGATCTTGGCTGGAAGTTTAATATATATATATATATATCCCAAGTGAGAGAACTATTCTATATATATATATAAACATATATTTATATATTTACAATGTGCCGCTGGCTGGTCCAGCTAAATAAATAATGAATAACTCCTTATTGCCAAGTTATATTCTTAATTCTAAAGTGTTTGAGTCTTCAGAACCTCAATTAAGTTTCGTAGCGTTTAGAGTAATACATATACATATACAGAGCTATATATAGAGATTTTAACGTCAAACGTTGTTACTTTTTAACATGTATTTCTAAGAAATGGAAATCTATTTGCGCTAGCATTTGTTCACTAGGATAAGCAATATTTTTTGCGCATCACGTTAGATGACATTCTCAGATAACAATTTGTATAATTGTTCCATTATTTATATACAACTTTTTAGTCTAATTATTTCCTATTCTAAGACGATCGGCAGTTGACTACGATTAAAATCTAAATATATTTTATTTTAGTCTCTTTACTTTAATCGGACTTAATATTGGAATTTATTATTACGTGCCTTTTGGGAGAAAGTAGTGTGTATGGGCGTTTGCTTTCTCTAAATGACGTGAACGCTTGTTCGTTTAAAATCCTTTTCGTAAGTCTTTTATTTATACATGAGCGTTTCTTTGATCGTTTCTTCTCGCTACGCATGAGACTTTTTACCGATATAATTTCATATATTTTACATAATTTACCAGATATGTTGATTATTCGATTGTAGACATCGTAGCGTTGGTACGAGACTATACTTTTTATTGATTATTTTAATTATTATCTTGGAAAATTTCCATTATTATATCATATTTTGGGGTTCTGTATGGTAAAACGAACGTTTGTATAGAATACTAGAAAATTTCCATTTAATGGCAAAATGTGAGTCAAATAAGAAATTTTAATAAATTTTGAAGCTTTCTCGTGCAGAAGCGAGCCGACAAGTCATTGAATGTGTTAGAATCGGTTTAAAAATTTTCAAATAAATCTATTGCGTTTCCGCCGTTTGATCAAAAGAAAAAATATCTGCTACGAGATGTTTTTACAATCATTCTTTCTGTGGGAATAATTAAAATATAGGAAGGGATGATACGAGCTAGGTAGTAATCAATAATGGGTTTAGTTAAAATGTTTATTGAAATGTTAGCTATATACCGTTGAATGAAATATATAACTGTACATATGTGTGTACATGTGTACGTGCGCGTGTGTGTACACACACGCACATAGGCATACAGGCATATGTATATATATATATATATATATATATATATATATAATATATATATATATATATACACATATACACACACATACATACATACATACATATGTATACACAAATAATTCATCATTGTAGGCATTGGCCCATTTTTCTTTAAACAATGACTTGTATATTTATAAATATTACATAATAGGAATAATTATAATAACATATTATGCAGAAAGAGGAAGATATATATATATATATATATATATATATATTCGTATGTGTGTGTATATTCACACACATATATATTGTAATGAAGGAAGATACAGGTTATTACAAAAAGAAGAAATGATAAATTATAAATTATGTGTATATGCATGTATGTATAAACATTAATATAAATATACACACACATTTATACATGTACGTATACATACTTATATGTATATGTATACATGATACAAATATATATATATATATATATATATATATATATATATATATATATATATATATATATATATGGTTGTGTGTATATAAAAGAACATGGAATGATATTATAAAAGATTGTTGACAAAATATTTGCGTCCGCAAAGAGGAGAAAACACATTTATGTTTATCCATAAATTCTATGTGAACTATTATCAATTAAACTTTACTGTGTTGCCCAAATATATTGAAAAGTCACCGAAATATGAAATAATTAACTAGGTTGCTGTAAATAGATCGATTCTAAAATTTTAAGAAAGCATAAATGTAAATTATAGTGTTAATTTAATTTATATGGATTAGTGTGTTCTAATGGCCTTTGTGCTATTAACGGCAGCATAATATATTTCATTAATATTGATTAATATATAATAATATCATCGTCACGCATTTTCTGGTCATCATATTAGATTGGCTACCATTTTCATTCAGTTAAAAGTCTTCTTCTATTATAGTTGGCTACGAATATTATCTGGCTGACTGCCGGTAGGGCGAACGATGTTGCTAAATTTGTCGCGCAATATAGAACCGAGCGCATAAAAAAAAAGAGGCATTTCGAATGTCGAATTCGGATTTGCCTTTAGCCACTTGCGGATGTTTATGTAGGACACAGACACTGTTTTACATTGCCACTGCTACAAATATGTACGTTACCTGTTAGATTTAATATTATTTATTCGTTCTTCATATTCACGATGATACATTATTTATCGTCCTTAATATTTATTCGCAGACAGATGCGTTAAATTGTGAAGCTATCGTCTAAAGATCGGTATCTTTATTTTATATTTCCTCGTTGTTAAAGTTGTGAGAAATAGCTGTATAGTCTTATCCAATGATGTAACGTCGGTTAAACGAGATTGGACGACTGAAAATTTTGACTTTTATTTGAAAATCGCTCGTTGGCTGTGTACCTGATCGCTGAGAAGCGATCGCTCGCTCGTCGAGTGACCGCTATATCTCTTTTAGGAGATTCGAGTTTTGAATCGTCATCCGTCTCCAAGCTCGTTCATCGTCCGTTATCGTACATTCGCAATAGTCATGCAGTAATCCTAGCGCCGCTCGAACGATACAGCTTATATAAATTGCAAGAAACAATCGCCGTAGGCATATATATTCCATCTTCGTTAATGCGGAGTGTGAAGCACACTAATTTTGTGATATGCATCGCCTGTTGGTACAAATGACACGAGTTATGACGTACATGTTTGTAGAAACGCAATACCCAAGCGAGAAGAAAAAGTATAGGCGGAGGACGAGGAAGAGGTGATTATCTCTCTCTCTCTGACGAACAACTTGTAGGTAGCATCATGTTAAACTATAATAGGATAGGGTTACGGGTTCTCTCTGATATTAAAACATTCCGTAGTAGAGCAGATTACGTATAAGACTAGCTGTGATGGAAAGCTGATGAAAAGAGATTGTATATTATACCAGCTGCCAGTACATGAAAAAAAATGACACAAAACGACATCGTCGTTACGTCATCTTTGATAGAATGTAAAATTGTAGGATTTATTTGCGCAGGTAAAGTAAAGTGCTTGCGACGACATGTGAAAAGTTCGGCCAAGGCAAGGAGAGATCAAGGAAGGAAACGGAAGCTTTGTCAGTGTGCACGATTAAATTTAACATGCCCGGTTACAAGCACGTTACAGAGCAATCTTACGCGCGCAATGATGTGTCCGTGTAGTTTTTATCACGATGGGGAATGACAAGAAATCAGGACGAAGCCGATTCCCTTCCTATATGTGAAACGCGCATTAACTCGTGCAACACGAATCTCCTTGCGAGTATTCCTTTGCGGTAAGAATCAAATACAGGAAAGCAGCATAGATCACGTATATAGAGGCCATAGCGCGATCAGCCAGTCTAACATAAGTATTCTCTTTAGTGTAACGTTGGTTTAAAGCGTATCGCCTCTTACATTTTAATAACTACATCGATATGTACTACTGTGCGTAGAATTTGCAGAATTACGTTCGAAAATGTTACTTCGCTGCCGGTTCCAAGAGTCAATTTCTTTACAGTTTGCTTAATGCAATCTGTTTAATCCGGTATAGCGAGATACATTTTGAGAGTATCTTTAATTTAAGGTATTCATTTTCAAAACCCAGAAAATAAACAAAGTGTTCGGTATACATATATTTTTGAAGATTCGAAAAATCGACAACGAGAAAAAAATGTAAAGAATTTCAATTTCCAAAGCATAATGATGTGAAACGGGCTTGCTTTTACACTCGCTTCTAGAAATTGTCACGCTCCATAGTAGTCCGGAGATGAGCGAACACAAATCGCCATACCATTGTCGCAGTAACACTTTCGACGGAATTTTCCGATGTTGCTTAACGGCGTAAGCGTATATACTCTAGTGCACTAGCATGTGTGTGTGTATATATATATGTATATATATATATATGTGTGTGTGTGTATCTTCGATATATTACGTAGTATCGAGATGTTTAACAATAACGTCAACAAGTGCACGGTTCCGCGTGTAAACTCGAGCTGTGTGAAATCGGTCCCTATGTGCGGCCAATATTGAAGCAGATATACTTTTGTCGAATATTAGGTCGACAATCGACATGCCGCAATATATTGTACGTATATTAATACATATATATATGTACAATGTATATGTATTGATGACAAAACTATTGTATCACATATTGATCGCATAGGTACCGTTTAGTCCTTTCCGAGCCAACGATTTCAAAAGGAATCGCTTTCGGCGGGACGTTTCCCTTTAAATTTTTCATTCAAAGATCATGCAATCAGCAATTATCGAAAGAAGATATGAAAAATATTTCTCGTTTATATATTTTTGCTACATTTCAGAGGAAATCGGCGTACATTCGGTGTCACGAATAGGACAATTCGATTCCAATCGGGGAACGGAAAGGACGAAATATTCGCACGTGCGTCGTTGAGGATTTTTCTAAAACGATCGACGCGGTGATGTAGCGGCTGCATCTGCACAAGATGGCAAAAGCAGTATTGATCGGCCAGTCAATGTTACCTACGAGTTGTTTTAACGAGAGGACGATGTTAGAGTAGACCGGCAGTCGTCGCCCGCCCTTGTTAGGAGAGTCTTTTATTTTTTCATACAGCGCTTTGTTTTGTACAGTTTAAAATATATTTCTCCGTTCGCAAATATACTGCTAAGCACGAAAATCGCGACGCGACGGATAACGCGCGTGTACGCGTCACTTCACCAGTCGATAGTTGTAACCGCAGAACACAGTTAAGCATAGATTGTGTGTAGCTAGTTTCTTAAATCTCTTACGAAATTACGTAAAAAAAGGGAAGAGAAAGGGAAGATAATTACGTATCTGTATACATACGTGTACGCTCGCATGTGCACATGAGAATACACAAGAAACGAATTAAGAGAGGAAAAATGAAATTATAACTCTCGTAAAGAAATATATATATATATATATATATATATATATATATATATATATATATATATATACATATACATATATAAATATAAAAGAAAACGTGGAGGTGTAGCGTAGTAATCAGGGAACTGTAGGAATTGCATTGACTCGCCTCAATTCTAATTATGAATATTGTTACAGTAACTATTAACTGAATTTGACACTTGTCGCCGTGCGCGGAGGGTGACTCGCGTGTCACGTTACTTGGCTGTGTGTGTTAGGCTACATCGTAAAAATCATGTTCCATCGTACTTTCATCGCTCCACTTTGCATTAAGCTCCATTGAATTGGATGTGAGACGAGAGGGGAAAAACGCGAGAAAAGGAAAACGCAAAAAGATGCAGGATGACGGTATTCGGAGTCGCGTTTTATGCTAAGGGTAAAAAAAAAAGAACAGAAACTTCTGTCTGTCACCCGCACTCCACACCCATTAGTGCCATATCGAACCCTCTCCATCTCTCCCCCCATCCATCTCCTTTCCTTGCCATCCATCGGCCACCACACTTGTTAACGTTTGACAGTAGAACATGTTGTTAAAGATATGTATATTCTGCGCGACGCACGCAGGCCGTTTTCAATAAAAAAAAATCGGACTATATCATTTATTTCACATTATATACTGAATAATGTTATGGAGCAGATACTTTATTATACACACCTATTCTTAGTTTGCAGTACATGGAAAATAGGCATTCTCATAATAGCTAAAGATAGAAAAAGGAAAAGATACTATGGAAAGAGTAACAACCCATGCTGCAAATTGAGAGGGATGTTATTTAATAGATACTTTGATTCCAATGTCGCGTTACACGTTCGCGTTTCCTGGTTTTACATATACACGTATAGTCATGTGTCCTATTTTAGTCTTATCCTACGTTTGATCGGTGATAATAGCTAAAGTCAGAAATGCAACAGTGTATAAAGTGATTGATATAGGCGCATGGTAAATTTGGCAAATTATATCGAAATTAACCATCGCGATTGCTGCCGAAGAGAAAAGAGAAAGATCGATCGTGTAAATTTTACCTCAAGGTCAGACAAATTCAACGATCTCGCCAAAAACGCGATGGTTTTAAAGATCATTGACGCAAAAAAAAGAAAAAAATTATAAAATGTTCGTATCAATGGATCGAGGGCCTATATACCGATTGACCAATAGCAGATTAAAAAAAAAAAAAAAAGAAGCACAGGCATATAGAAGTAAATTGTTCGAGATACATGACGGTTAATTATTGCTTCAGAAAGAATGTTGCATCTGTCTCTGTAAAGTTTCCTCTAATTGTTAGTTTACTGCCACTTTTTTGCAATCGTTCACTATAATCAAATATCTAAATGATAGGGCAAATATTTGCCGATAGCCAAGGAAATCTATGTAAAACGTTATATAACATTAAGACATGTTACATTAAGATATCGCTATAGAGAAGGTCAAAAAAAAAAAAAATAAAGAAAAAGAAAAGAGTTTATTTATTGCATCCTATTGCATTGATTGACAATAGCAGAGGCGAAATTATTTATATAGTACGAAAGTATAAAGATTATCGGAGATCACAGGCACAGGAAAAATCATTCGATTAAACGTGATTCGAGATATTTCTCATATCACGAATATTCGTTTTCTTAATTGTTAGCGACATTCTCATGAAGTGTAGCGAGCTAAGCCCATCTTCTATTGAGAAATAAAAAGAGAGTAAAGTAAAATAATAATAATATATTAAAAAAAAGAAAATTATGTATCGAAAACGTAACGAGGCGGCGTTACAATGTCCGCGGTAACTAGAACGCGCTCGTTAAAACATAATTAAGAGGGTTGTACAAAATTGTATGTAATGTTATTTTGTCGGAAGTGAGAATATTAATAGAGTTAGACTGTTAATATGGTATATTATTTTTGGGTAAGCGTAATGTAAAACAAAAGGAAGAAAAAAACGAAAGGAAAGGATTAAGAGACACTCGGATGTGAGATCGTTGTTGTTGAGGTAGAGGTAGCACATAGCAGCTCGGGGATTAAAATGGAGAATTAAAGAAAAACAATTAAATAACATTAAGTAGATAAAGAAAGAGGAGAAGGAGGAGGAGACTATTGAGTACCTTGTTGAGTATAAGTAGTCGTATATTGCTATAAATCGCAAGTGCACATGGGTGCGCGTGTGCTCTCACCCTACATATTCGTTCACACACGTACATACATACACACATACACGCATACACATTGTATAATGTCAAAAGTGCATGCTTACACGCGAATAGAAGATATTGCAGATTGAGAGAGAGAGAGAGAAGGAGAAAGAAAAGGAAAGAGAACGCGCGTTTGCGTTTTACTTTCGCGATGTTAGTCTTTTCGTGCGTCACAATTACGACGTACTCGGTGAATTATTAGAAAGAGAGGGAGAAATAGCGTTATCTTCCATGATATAATATATATATATATATACATAAATATATATAATCGAGATATATATATATGAGGGCGAAAGAGAAAGAGAGAGAAAGAGAGAGAGAGCAGCTGGCTGCGAAGGTACCATAGAGATTTATTCGTCTCGCACCGATGGTGAAATCACGATCAAGTATTGTACCTTACATTCCTTCGGCTATAAAGTAATTTAAGGACATACACGGACGTGCATATGCATACATACATACATACATACGTACATACACGCATTACACACATGGCAGCGCGTTTTCTCATCATACGTTTTACCGAGTTCGAATTATGCTGCACACGATTAGACGAAGATCCATTTTGTCACTCATTACACATTCTATCCCGCAATTGTGTACACAAGACAGATTCGGCTTGTTTTCTTTCCTTTTTTTCCTTGTCGACACGACACGAGAATGACGGTGCATTACGAGCAATGGGCAAAATTGCGTATTTTTTAATATTCCGAGGTGTCTCTCGTCTCTCCGCGAGAGAGGCTGGAGAAAATAGAAGAGAAAAGGGGGGGGGGAAAGGGTATTGCGATTCAGCTAAGAAAAATCTAAGATTATCGATATTTACAATAAGTTTTAAGTAGTAAAAGTAGTCGTAACTCTACGGAAGGTACGGATACACTTTAGACGAGTAAGGGATTCGGGGAGGCGAAGCGAAAGATTGTAATTCGGCTGTCGTCGCGAGACGAGACGAGATGAGATGAGAGAGAACGTCCGTGGTATCTTTGATAACGTCGAACTTTTTCCGTCATCGCGTAAACGTGGTAATCTCGTGAATTAACGGGAGAAACTGCTAAAGATACGACCCTAACAGCATGAGATGTTGTATGAATATTCTAGAATATTCTAGATATCGTACGAACATTCGTACAATATTCGTGATATCGTGCGTATATTTGTAAAATGTCACAATATTCGTTCGATATCTTGTGCTGTTAGGGGAAAGACCGTTTTCACATTCGTTCGCACGCGATCCGAAAATAATATCTCGACAGTTCTCAAACGTGTGGATCGCGCATATCTTCGGATACTCGCGAGCGAGTGCTCATCGAGAGAGAAAGAGAAATGTAATACCAAAAGTCACAAGAGCTGGCGCATTCTTTTCAAGTCCCCGTTCGATTCGTCGATGTGTCAATTGTTATTTATTAGCGGGGTCGGCCAGTCGTGACTCTTGGTACTTTGCTTCGCATCTGCCGAGTGTCGTGAGAACTGTCGTGAGAACTGTCATTCGGTGCTCAAAAGTTCGGAAACCGTAACGTAAGGTTCTCCAAACTCGAAAGAGCAACGCTATACTTTTCGGTTCGATGGTGCCAGGTCGACGATACCAGGGACGTTTATGCGGAGAGAGATGGTTGTACGGCAAAAAGATAATCATGTGTGAGGGATTGTGCTATGGGCAAAAGAAAGCAAAACGAGAGGCACGGTCTTGTCCGTGAGCTGTCAGGGTACGCATATTCATACCGCTCGTAAAGGCTTCGATAGAGAATCCTCTATTTGTTGATCAAAACACAAAGGAAAAAAAAAAAGAGAGTGATGATTAACGCGTTTTACTTTTGCACTTTCGCTCGTCGATAAAGTTTATAGATTGTCTGCTGTCCTGACGTGACCGCTTTGGGCACCACTATTGTTATCGATAAAGTATAATTTAGTTCACAGGCATTTTTTTTTTCCGAGAAGGGCTAATCTTAATATTATTACTTTACACTCTAACCACATTTATTTGCATCCATAAATTGTTATTCTCTTTCATCATCAATTTATTCCATTCAATGTTGAATAATTATATAAAAAGAGTAAAGGAGAGAGAGAAAAAAAAGCAAACAGACAAACATAATATATTAACTATTTTCACTCATTGAGAAGCATCGTTACCTGTATGACAAGTGACCATAATAAGAGCATAATAAACAATCGCTCATTAAATGCATTCTGTTGTTCTTCATTTCATGACCTGGCCACCGTCCATACATCCATCCATTGGTCCATTCAGTGTCGCAGTATGATCATACGTCATACGCGTTCTCATCGTTTCTCATTCACCAAGATCTCTCTAGTCTCCGTTCTACGTACTCGACCTAGAACAAAAGACGAAGCACAATTGTAATTTTGTGGAAATTCGGCGGGTCCCTGTTTCGAGTTCCCGCGTTTGGAATGCACGCGACGAACGAGACGGCCCGGCCTTCCAAATTTCGACAAAAAAGAAGGGAGAGGAAGAATTTAAGAAAAACACGTACAATAGCGAAACGCGGAAAAGCCGAAAGTACAATATAGTAGAGTAGCGTGACGCTTGTCGTATATACATTATTATTTCGATCTTTATATGGACGCTCGTCAATCCGAGATTTCTAGCTTTTTCTAGTGAAAGAGAGAGAGATGCAGGAAGGCAATTAATATATCTAGTAATTTTTATAATAATAAGAAAGCGCGTCTCGTCATTATATTTTATCTGTTATTATTGATATGAGATTTTATTTAGAAATTTTTTTTTCTAAATAACGCGACTTTCCTCGGCGGGGGGAACTATTCGCATATGTTGGTGCCCACCGTGCCGTTTTGCTCTTTCCTCGTTCCCCCGCTCCATTTTATTGTAAAATACTAAAATGCACGCGCCGCCGAATAGAATCACACACGTACGATATTTATGCTCGCGATGCGGTTTTCGCAGCGATGCTCTTCGCCGATTCTGCGTATATACGGCCCGATTTTCCGAAAGGCTGGAAAGAGAGGTATCAGCGGAGTTTGACACTTGGACCGCCGAGCTAATTTTGCGCGCGACTGTAAAGCGAGCGGAGTCTCTTGCCGATGTGTTGCCCTAACAGCACGCGATATCTAATGAATATTGTGATATCGTATAAATATACGTACGATGTTATGATATTGTACGAATATTCGTACGATATCTAGAATATTCTAGAATATTCGTATGATATTTAGAATATTCTAGAATATTCGTACGATATCTAGAATATTCTAGAATATTCGTACGATATCTAGAATATTCTAGAATATTCGTACGATATCTAGAATATTCTAGAATATTCATACGATATCTAGAATATTCGTATGATTTCTAGAATATTCGTACGATATCTTGTGCTGTGTTAGGATGTCGCTATGATAAATCTATATCTCTTTCTTCCGCGACAGGCGCACGTTATACATGTTATACGAATGATATTCTTTGTTGTTTCTAATCGATATCGTTGTAAATATCTAATAAGCTAGGTCATTTATCCGATCGGGAACGAAGCCTGTCTGTGCAGGTGCAGACGAGGTCTTTGCGGAAATTCATCTGTTATCCACACATGACGAGGCACTTAAAATGTTAAGATAGACGCACATATCACACGTGCACGTGATTTTTTGTATTTAACATTCGAACGAACGTTTGTATTCTTGTATATACCACATATATATAAACACACATACACATACACATACAATATGCGTGTAAAGAATAGCACGCCGACAATTAGCTGATACACGTCTTTGTTTTTCTCTTTTTTTTTTCCCTGTTACACATTCCCATAGGCGTACAATCTCGAGCGTATGAGAGATGCTATTCTAACTAGTCAGTAAAAAAAAAAAAAAAAAATGAAAGCAAAAGAAACGAAAAATTGTATTTCTTTTTATGACGAATTATGTAAATAAGGCAGAGGAAGTATATATTTTTTTGGAGGTGATATACTAGCGGATAGAGTACCAACGATCAAGTTAAACGGTCTATTTCGAATGATCTTATCGAGCTTTTGATAAAAAAGAGAACGACATGTAATGTAAACTGAAGAAGTAACAAATAAAAAGCTATTTTTGTACGGATAATTAAATCAGCCCCGACAATTTATTTCGAGCTGCTGCGCGTGTATTTTAATGATTTGTTGTTGAAATCATGAATCGTGGAAGTTGCCTGATTCTCTCTGACCTTCATGATCCGATTTGTCGGATTCTTTTAAAGAGAACTTTCAAAATAGCTGGAAGACGAAGCGTGCGTTCCATGCGGTTCTCAACGGTAAGTCCTATTTTTATTTTCATATAGTCTCGCTTTGGTTAATCCTTTTATTTTCGCGATATATGTATTTAATTAAAAAAAAAAGTCGCATTGAATCAAACATCAACAACATATTTTATTTTAGTAGAATTTTAGACAAATAAAATTTTTTCATGTTGCTGTTGATTTTTCGGTTTGCGCTATACAATCGTACCGTAAATAACAATTAACGGTTGGAGTTAAAGGGGGATGAGTGATAGATAAATTTAAATACTTGAGAGTTTAGAAATAAAAAGAAAATTGAATTTACACTTGCGAAAAGCTCGCCAAAAGATATCCGCGGAAGTGTGCAGATCTTGTTAGATAGGAGAAACATGTAGTTATTAGAGTATCTGTAGGATATCGTTACACAGTTCGCTTGAAATAAAAAAAATCTGCCTCTACGGACAAAACGTAGCTCTTTATTTATTCGAGTAATAAGTGTACAATTACGAATGCACTTACTGTTTTGATCTTTTTTTTTTTTCGTTCGCGACTCTACTACGAAGTACTTATTATACATACACTATCGACACAGAATTTTTTTTATTCGCTATAAGCAGCGTGAACATACATAGCGCGATCGTTTCCCTATTTATTTATTCTCTCGCTTACAAAATATCTACGCGCCCGGTTTCACAAAATCGACGTGTCCCAATCGATTTATAAATGTACAACTCTCTCTTGCTTAAAACGATTTCACGCTCGTCCTTTCACGAATATCTTACGCGCTGTCTAAGAATCTATTCAGGATCGTCATGACGGGAGATTTCAGTTGTGTGTACCACGGTTATATCATTTTATCGGACTTGTTACTAACGTACGCATAAATCGGTTTTATTCAAATATTATCCATTGCTCATATTTTTTTTTACTCCCTACTTACAGAACGTGCGTGTCGCTTTTATCTCTCGCTTTATCTCACGCGTGTGTTGATTATGCGTGTCGATGATACGCCAGCTCATCGAAAACGAGACGGCAGGAAGATTAATACGCAGCGAGGAGTCTACAGAGTTATATGGAGAATCAACGAAAACAAATATGGTCTTATCTATAACTAGGGATCCGTACAAAAATCAAATAATCATCGGACTCGAGAGATCTCGATACGAAAGACAAGTATACAAATGAAGTTTCTAGATCTACTTTAGAAAACTACGAAGCGAGAACATGGAGTAAGGAAGCGTGAAAGTAGATTGGTTCTTCCTCTTGCGTATAAATGTAAGATGCACAATACAATTCGCCGCTAATATTAAAATATCACAAGCAGTTTTCTCATCTAAATCGGAGACAAAAACTCTTGCAAACTAAACGGTTTCATAAGATATAGACTAATAAACTATAACTGCTTTAACGTGAATTAAGCCTCGGGGAACTAGACGGTAAATTTTTTTTTCTTTATTTACTTATAAAGTCGACTGTACCTTACGGAATTGTGATATTCCAGAGTTAGATATCTAATATCATATCAGAGCTACCGATAACACTACAATAACACAGCTCGTTTTCGATAAAACCAATTTTCCGCTTTTACATGACTACTTGTCGCTTGTACGAATTTTTGTAAGTTGTGAAGAAGAATGCGAAACGAAAATACGATGGAGGGAGTGTAACGTCACATTTAAAAATGCGCGAGATTCCATTCATTAAATACATTCAAAGTCAGCGCAGACAGACTTGATTCGCTCGCATATTTTTCCACAAATTGAATCATATATAAATCTTAATTATTAGACAATGTTATCACAATGAAATAAACACACAATTTTTGTTGAAGATTTCTATTGGTTTTTCGAAAATACGCCTATTGGTACTGCGAATATTTGTAGAGCGGAAATGAGATAGGAAGTTACTTCGTACAAAGATTATATACATATTATCTAATCACTCGGTCGATTATAATATACGTCTATGTGTGAATGTATAGACACGGAATGCATGTTTTTTTTACCCGTCCCGGAATACTATACTATACGTAGGACGATGATTTCAAGTTGCGACGATCTTATATATTTAATCCTTAAATCCTCCGTTAAAAAGCGCACGAAGTTGTTATACCTTCGTTATACGATACTATCTCCTATAGAAAAATAATTGCGAAGGCTGGAGGCTACATGGAAGAAGTACTCGTCGAAGTCTCGAAAAGGCAGTTGACAACGTGCGCGATATACGAGAAGTCATCGAGGTGTGGTATATGAAATTTCGAGTATGTAAATGCAATCGTGACGTGTTGTTTAATTACAAAACGAGGACGAGAAGGATAACGCGGCAATAAGGAAGAATGCCAAGTGAAACTCGATCACCGGTTTCAGATCAGTCACGTTCGATATCTACACGATTTGACTTGACTTTTGACGAACGTACGCTCGCGTATAAAATTTTTCGAAGCACATACGGGAACTATGTATAACAATGGTTTACAATGAGCGATCCTATAAAAAGATTCGTGAAAAATATCGGTATATCTCTGCTTATGCTCGAACTGGAAAACTATTCGTAAGAGCATAAATATATACTTTGATTCTGTTTGCGCGGACACACGTTTCTCGTTTGTGTTTAAAATCGTTCGCGATTGTACTATAAAACGGTATTTCAATGGCACATTCTAATCATTGCAGTAACTTGAAATAACTTCAGTTCTGCACAACACAAATCACAGATTATCTAACTACAGTTATATAAGTCAGTTTTTCAATTAAAAAAAGGTGTACATCTCTCAATACATTTGCTTATCTCTGAAATATCGTTTAAAAAATAAACTTAAAAATTAATATTCTGAAATAAAAAGGTCACACTATAGTCATTGGAAAAACAAATTTGTTGGTTTCACTCGTATTTTCTACATTTATATTTTGTGAACTTTGCCAGACTATTAAAAATATAAAATTAAAAAAGTTCAAAAAAGATAAATGAATGATGCATATAAGAATTATTGCTTTGACTTTTGAAGTCTTGTATCATAAATTCAACATAATGCATTACAGTAATCTATCATATAATTCTTTAAACGTTCAAATTCATGCGATTACAATTGACACATTTTTGAAATCTCTTTAAATTTCTTCAAGTAATAAAAATTTTTTGATTCATTCTAGACAAAGAAAAGGCGTAACTATAAACAATAACAAAATATTAAAGTGTAAATAAAACGTAGAAATTTAATACATTTTAAAATTGAGATATCAAAGGAAATATAGGATTTGTACTTTTTGTTGGTATTCTGGGAGATATTGAGCAGAGCGCATTCCCTTATTACACGTTTCCCTTCGAATTTGATCGCTTCACGTTTGAATTTATCTGCGCGTACTTCGTATCACATGAATACGAGTCACTATCCTATATATCAGCGAAGATTTCGGGGTATTCATTAGAATTCAATTAGCGACACCTTCTTTTCCTTTATGCTACATACTACAAGCAAGTATAAAATAAAAAATTATAATACGTATATAAAAATTAAACTTTTGATTTCAACAGAACCTATTCAGAATAGGTCAATATATCTTTATAAAATATCGTGTAAAAATACCGCGTGAAGATAAATTTCGATTGATCATGTAAAATCGTAGAAAACGTAACAAAATAAAAAAATAGGCCAATATAGCTCTTCCTTTGCTCTTACGTGAGTGTAGAAATGGCGTATCTTTGTTCTAAAATAAGCGGCATTGTATCATAACAGGATGTTTAAATCAAGACCATAGCTCGATATAATCGTTTTTGTGGCGCCGCTAGCCATTTCAGTGCTAATACGCAGTTCATAAATGATAAAAGGTGAAACTGTATCGAGTCTGGAATAAATTTCTTGAAACACATAAATACTGTTATCAAAATGATGCAATTTATCAGCTAAAAATGTAAAAATAAAAGTTTTGTTTCTTGTATATTTGTTATTCCAAAGATTGGACCTATTCGTACAATTAAAAATACGTTCAATTAATGTTTGATGAATTAGATTATGCTATTTAATTTAATCTTTTTTTAAGACCATTTTTTTGATGTAGAAACAAAATTTTTAATCGCTACAATTTAAATGCAGAAGAACGAGAAATGCAAACAAATGCGATAAAACTCTTTCACCTTTTATCACTACGATACTACATAATGTTCGACCATCCCTTTTCTCCCTTCTAAAAGATTAGAAGAGGAAGAGGGTGGTCTGCCTCGCTTGCTACTTAGTCGCCTCGGGCGGACAGTCGGGCTGATTGTTGGGGTGAGCTGCAGTGAAGGCTGGATGGTGTTCCAAATGACGGTCCACCCTCAAAATCGTAGGAAAGGGTCTCAAATCAACATGAAATCTTCGTGCGTTGAATATTTGTGGAACCAGGCAACAGTCCGCTAATGTTATCTCGTCACCGACACAATATTTACCCGCACTCGACGATAACAATTTTTCCACGGCTGAAAAATAGTTTTATCAGTACTTAACAGAGTAATTATACATGTAAATATATCATTGAAATGTCATTATTTCCTATATTAATAACTAGGCGTGTCGATTTTTTTTTTAATAAATGCAGAAATCGCGATGTTATCTAATGTTTTTCTCGACAATCTTGATATTCAAATAAGTTATATTATAATTGCAAATTCTTAATTTTCATATTACCAGCATTTTAAGACAACACACTTAAATATACAAATTTATTAAAAATTGTTTATTAGAGATCGATTTATCTAAATTTAAAGATTTAAAAATTAAAAAAAATTTTAAACTCGTCTTTCTTGCAACCGTGTTACAATCACCTTACTGCAATTTTTATTATCATTACGATACCTGTAAACCCTCTAGTAATCCAATGCTGTGCCCATTCCTTCTTACGTTCCTCTCCGACATAGATTAGAACAACAAGATTTTGCAACGGTTGTATACCACTGGCAATTACTTCACAAATCTCTCTCACTCTAGCTCTCTTGACAGGATCCGCTGGCATCAATGGACGATTCGGCCTAGTCTCTTCCAAGTATTGTAGAATATTTAGCTATATTTCAAAAAAAATTGTTATTATAAATTCTGAGAAATGATCATGATAACAAAAATATTTAACTATGATTGAATTTACTCACAGACTCTATCAGGGTATGATTGTCGATATGGAGCGCGGGAACTTGTTCCATTGGGTTAATCTCGCGAAATTCATTAGAATGTTGTTCTCCACCACTCTTCACCAGACTAACGGGCTTTATATCATACGGTATCTCTTTTAGATTCAACGCTATAAATAAACATCAAAAACACATTTAAGTTTATAAACATTAAAAATATATTTAAAAAATAAGCTGTCTACACAGCAACATAAAATTCATTCTATTTACGAAATAACGTTTATAAATTGCAACAATAACATTCATAAAAATTAAAAATTAAATTCAAATTTTAAATTTAAAATACAGCTCACATATTTGATATTGATGCTTATCTTCAATGTATAAAACAATTTATATATATAAAATTTACCTATATAGAATTATATATGTAATATAAAAAAGAGCAAGCTCTTACTCACCAATTCTTACCCTCCAAGAGCAGGAACTCCGCCAGTAGGAGTAAAGTACCGGCTATAAAAAGAAATAAGAAAGGGCATAAATATACAACAGTGTTCAATTGTGCAACTGGCCTTGAAAATTCAACATAATTGAAGCTGGTTAGAAAACCTGATTAACATACTGGAAAAAAACCATCGGCAGATGTAAACAGGAACGAGTTATCGAGTGTTGAAACGCGCATTCATTAAACGTGATCTTCACAACCGTTGGTGTTAATGACGATGAATTTATTTATAATATAGTTTCCGTCTATTATTTTAAATAAAAGGCGCTTAGCAGAACTTAATTGTTGCATACAAATATTTTATTTTTCTTAATAAGTATTAATAATAACAGGCAATACGTACAAAATTCTGAAGCTAGCTTTTAAAATCATGCAACTTTTACGCATGCAAATTTGTTTTTGTAATTTTTTTTATAAATTAATAGTACAAATTTTAAAAAGAAAGTAGGAGAGAACTCATTTTGCAATTTCAAAATAAAAAGTACAGAAATATTGAGTTTTCAACTTGGGACAGAAATAGTACTAAAAAAAACGCTGCAACTTTTGCACTTTTAGCTTGATCATTCTCGCGACTTTCATTCGCTTACACTTTAGGCTGGAATTTCGAGAGAGGTAGAATTCCGCGCGCGCGCGCGCGCGTAAGCACTCGCACGTATACGACGCGTTGACACGCTGTATCGGCGTGTTACATTCTCGTTATCGGATATATTCACTAGCCGAGAAGAGAGTTTCGCCAGCAGGAATTCTCTGGAGTTTCTCGAGTGAGAATTGAAACCGACTGGCGTTCGATTTCCCCGTGTACCTCGCGACAATCGTCGACGCGCTTCCGTCGCCTCAATTGTCGCGAGTAAACGTAGGGTTTTGATATTCGCGCGACCGTGGCTCTCAGGATTTCGAGATGGCGAAAGTACCAATCCCGAATACATCGTCGCCGACGCGTCAACGTTCCTTCGAGACGTTACAGCGAAATGATTATGCGTGATCACCAGCGATCACCGGCACGCAGAGCGGGCGGTCTTTTTTTTCCCTCCCCCTCTCCCTCTCACTCACTCTTTCTTTCTCGGCACTTGTCTAGCCGCCTGCCCATCTACCTGCGTCAAAAGAAGGTTAAATCGCGCGCAAGTACTCACCTTACCCATCACGGACATCGTCAGCCTCTCGTGACAGCGTTCACCTTTCGCCCAAGTCGATTATCCGACCGGCGAGTCCGATACTATGCCGCCGAGTCCGTCGAAAGTAATTGAGAGAATCGCGGTGAACGCGCGAAATCGTACCTCTTCCCCCTTTTTATTCGATTGCCAGCCGTTTCCTCACCCCCTGCTCCGTTACTCCGCGGTCTGGCCGCTCCGCTTTCAAGCCGGCGAGTCGCGCGCGCGCGCGCGGTCTCTGAGCACGTGTGTGTGTGTGAGTGTGTGTGTACCGACTGCTGCCGACTGCGTTCGGAAAACACACGACGGTTGAATAAATCTTTAACGATTGGTTCTTGAATTTAGTTCCGCGCTGGATCCGAGCAATCGTAATTAAGTATCGCGCTGAGCTGCCTTTTCCACTGAATGCCATTGGCCGCTTTCCGTTGATATTTCTAACGGCAGTCGCGTCGATATTCGAGTTAACTCGAGCCAATGAACTCTCTGCGACTCTAGTGAATATTTCGACAACGCTGGAAGCGACATCTCGACCCTTCCGGGAGAATTAACCCACGACCGTCGATGATGACATCTTCGTGGGGGTGAAAAGCGACATTTCTAAATACTCGAGATGTGAGGCGACGGGCTGGCGATGTTAATTTCTCTCTCTGTTGGTTTCTACTCGTTAACGCGATAGTGCTCGTTCTCTTTCTTTTTAACATACTCGGCCTTTTTTTCGCGTAAATGTTGCGACTCTCAACGCATCCAGTAGGTTAGATTGCATCGATGTTTCGTTAAACGTTCACACCTGACCGCGATTCTGACAGTTCCCACTCCGATTCTATGTTTATGTTCTGACGCGATTGGACGTGAGCTAACATGCTATCGAGAAAAAACAAGGATCTAAGGACGATCAAGGAGGGAGTAGTCGGTAAATATGTGAAGAAGGAAACTCCACCCGAGATGCCGAGTACGTATCTCAGAAAAAGTCGTTTCTATTTTCCGTCTGTCTCCCCCTTGCATCTCTTTGTCACTTTTACTCAGTACTTCTCATTACTCTTTTCATTTACAGTAGCTTCATAATTCAGCTGAAAGACAAATGATTTATTCAGCAACGTTTTTGTACTAACACTTTTTATATGTGTGTGTACGTTTTATATTTAATGTACAGATCGATGACAAATGTATGTGTATTACCAGGAGAGATATTAGATTATTGAGAGTGAAAAAGGGAGAGTAAAATTTTAAAATCAAATGAATGCGACGTTTTGTTCCTATTATGTGTATTATCTTACATGTACACAAAATTCTTGAGAATTTTCTTTTGTTTTCATGTATCTGCTATTCATGTATCTTACACATCACATTTGATATTATCAACAAACTAGCACGTAAAATTTATATTGATAAATTTTTAATGAAACAATGGATTAATCAAATGCATTTTCTTTTCTTTTAAAAAGAAAACAAGTATATTGTTGCATTCCATTCGTCTGTAACACTTTGCAATCAAATTATCAATTATGCAATTTGTGTTACTTGTATTTAGTTATCAACGTGTGGACGACAGAGCCGAACAAAAGGCAGAGACGGCGTAACAACCATTCAATGATGCCAAGTTCTACGGTAAAAATTATATCTTACATAAATGTATCACATATTGTATAGCATTACACAATGTTCCCTTACACAAATCCAATAAAAATAAAAGTAAATTCTAAAATTTACTTAACTCAAGTGAATATTACTGAGATTTGCCAGTATTAAATTATAAGCTTTTATGTTAAAAAAAAGGAATTATTTTTATTCCTATTATATACAGGGTGATTATTAATGAATGTCTCCACTTTATATCATAGGAGCATGATTTACCAACGGATACGTATTTCTAATATATTATTATATTAGAAATTACAAATGCGTGCTCCTATGGTAAAAAATGGGGATATTCATTAATAATCACCCTGTATATATATTTTTTTAATTTATACTATTACAATATGCTGCCAAGATTAATGCATCCTGTATCATGGATAATGCTCAAAATATATTTTCTATGAGAGTACAATTTACGTTCATCAATTTTCCATTGATGAGTCTTGAACAATTTTCTACAATGTCTCGTAATTCCCAAGCAGCAATCCTGGCCAAGAATCATTGAAACATATAAGGAGACAGTTGAAGATGTTGATTTTTATCGATGCTTCTCTCGTGTCATAGTCCATATCCCCACAACCTAGTATGGTGCAAAAGTTTGGAAATACAAAGACCACGACCAGTGCAGTCGGTCTGGGCAGCCACGAAGGAAAATATACGCCAAACACTTCTGTTCCTGATTTAGCTCAAAGGTTAATAATAAGCTTTACATACATTTAATTTGGTTTTATGAAACGATACTTGATTAACTGATAAACAACAATGTTAAAAAAATAAAGTACAGTTTTAGAAACATAAAAAAAAAGATGAAATAAATTATAGCAGAAGAGCGAGGAGAGGTTGCAACATATTTTGATGCTTTTATTTTCATGATAGATTTACTCACCTTTCTGTTAATATTGGAATGAATGACGGCATGTGTTCGAGAACCGCGACACCCATGTACCATCCCGAACTATCACCTGCAATGTCACATACTTATATCAATCAATACGCTGGATCCGAGTACCATTTGGACAGGGTCCAAACACCACAGATGCCTTATATGCCTTTCGATGTCGATGCCGGCTACGAGGAATATAATCATTCCGTTTATCGTCACAATGCTGGGTACGATTTTCCATGGCTTTTATATTAATTATAGACATTTTTAGTATTTACTTTTTTATACTATAAATTGCTATTTTTTTTTTTTTTTAACGAGCTTCCATTTTCGATCATAGCTACAGTAGATGTTATTCGGAAAGATCGAGTTCTCGGAGTGAGCAGCAGCAAGACGAGTTGCCTTTGCCACCTGGATGGTCAGTCGACTTTACGCTCCGTGGCAGAAAGTATTACATTGATCATAACACCAAGACTACGCACTGGTCGCATCCACTTGAGAAAGAAGGTCTTCCCACGGGATGGGAAAGAATCGAGTCTCCCGAATATGGCGTTTATTACGTCAAGTGAGTAAATTTAAAAGATTTCATAAGCATCATCGATATCACATCGTGACGAACGCATTGTAATGAAAATATCTTACTTTCCCATTTCAGCCATATTACACGCCAGGCGCAATATGAACATCCGTGTTATCCACACGAGATGCAAGCAGTGCGGGTCGTACCACCGCGGCATACTCACTTTCACTCTCACAGCGTCCTGGTGCCAGCCAATCCTTATCTCAATGAAGAGATACCACACTGGCTGTATGTATACAGCAGGGCCTCAATAGCCTTAGACCGCAAGCTGCGTTGGGAGTTGTTTCGCTTGCCCGAATTGGACTGTTTCAACGCCATGCTCACCAGATTGTACAAACAGGAACTGGAGGAGGTTGTGATGCGTTATGAGGAGTACAGGTAAGAAATAAGATACAAAACAAAAACTTCCTTGATGCATGTACAATCTTATAGTTATATTTTGTATCTTGCATATCCATTTTTTTTTTTTCAGATCGGCGTTGCTATGCGAAATGGAACAGAGACTGAAGGAATTGAATCCAGAATCTGGCGGTTCCAATGTTGGCGCTGTTGCCTTACGAAGATCTCTTCCTTGAAAGAGAAAAAGTTTGCTGAAAGATTGTTATATATTGTACGTTTCTTTCTTGACTGTCCAAGGAAAGATTCCTTGGAAACATTACGACGAGTGTGATTAATATAGCTCTGTATTTTGTATACATGTAGATAGTGTAAAGCCTTACAAAATTTGCCTTTTGCTAATACATATTATTCAATATTACAAAAGAGAAACAGTAGTTATTATGCATTACCTAATGATCGTCTGTCTTAGTAGTTGTGTTTTCGTTCTCACTTTTTTTCTCTTCTTGACTAGACTTCAGATCAAAATCATTGGTAAGCGTCAAACCTGATACTTGATATACATGTATATTGCTAGACATACCACTCAAAAGTCCATAGGCAATTCCTGCGAAAAATAGATGTTTCATTAATCTCTTGGACAAATTAAAAGTCAATAAAACGCAGACTTACTTCGTTCTTTAGAGTCCTCTGGTATTCGATCCTTCATAATTATATAGAACAAGACGCCAAAAGCATTCCATCCCATGAAAGCATAAAGCAGCGAAAGTCTTCGCCTTATGTGCAAAGCGTCTTGTTTGTTTCTTACTTGAAACCACTTTTCTAACAGTCTGCTTAACATTTTCTAGGTTTATACGCGAACCGAGATATTACATAACCTATAAAATCAAATCTGTAGTGATTTTTGCAGGTATTATCCAGAATACCCTTATCACCTTCGATTTTGACGAAATTAGGCTCATTCGATGCGTTTTTGCATAAAACGAACGAGTCTGGCAGAAAAAAAGTGTCGCTCTGCTCCGCGAACCGATATCAAACGCTGAAGTTGGCGACTATTGAGGTTAGGAAACCTGTCATACCGACGTAACGTAACAAACTGATCTTGCGCTGTGACCTTATGCGTATGCAAAATGTGCACGAATTTGAAATGTATAAATAAATATTCTCTAATTACACAAATTCTCTGCTTTAATAACACAAAATTTCTTTTATAATTTTTGTGTTTTTAAAGCATAGATTATTATTCAATTATTTTAATTTATTGTTATTTAATTATAAATGATTTAATACATATATTCATGTATCATATTGGACCATGACTGAAATCTTTCGCTTAATTGCTATTGCTACTTTGATGAGTCTATCACATACGAACAATAAAAACATAGTAAAAATTAACAAAAACTTCTATGCCAAGTTTCATTGTAAAATAACATTTCATTAAATTGTTGCTAAAATCTTTTGCCTTACTAAACTTAAATTCTCAAACGTTTCTTTCAATGTTACGTAGGACAAGATAATTTTTCAATAAAAATTATTTTTATTATACGTATTGCAAGAAAAATTAATAATTAAATTAAATTAAAAATAATGATAATTTAATTATGCGTTCCTTAAAATCGCTTAAAAAATCGGTAAAAGTTAAAATTGGACGGACGGCGCCATTTCTCTGATATTACCTACTTCCTCCTGTCGTAATTTACTTTCCTTTGATGAATTTTCGAAGTTTTGAGAGGCACATGTGTGTAACATGTTCTAATAAAGGAACCTTTCCATTTGGCATATAATACTACATAAAAAAATTGTTTAATGCGTTCAAACTTTTTTTATTATTAATATGAAATCATCTTTTGTCTTCTTTAATTTTGTTATTTTATTTATGTAAAAAAATTTGGAATTGTGTAAAATCAGGATTGAAGTTAATGGCCTATAAAACAAATTTATTAAAATTAATTTAAGTCGTAAATCCATGTGGAATAGAACAATACATTTCATAAAATTATTGCTAAAACCTTTCGCCTTACTAAACTGATAAGTATGAAACATATGTTAAATTAAAGCAGGCTACAAATATCTGCTTTGCAACAAAATTAATTTTTACTACATTTTCATTTTTAGTATACAATAGACTCATAAATTTTACATAAAATAATTATATTTAAAATATGATAATGTTGAAATCTCGATTTGCTAAATTTATGAATCTATCATGTATTGTACATACACAATCATATATATCTGCTAATCAACACTTGAGAATAATTATTTCTAAGTTGAAAACATCTGGGTATTTTATACACCATAACTGTTGGTGTTTCAATTGGAAAGTACACCCAACATCCAAGTTAAAAATTGGATATACCTATTAAGGACAGTAGACAATATAATTGTGAAACCATGTAGGACAAAACTTACCTATTTTTGCTTCTTTCTCTTGTTGCTGGGTCGACATATCCAAATTTTTTCCTCACACTGGCTGCTTGCATTTTGACTGAATTTTTAAATCAGCTTCTTTTTTAGTTTTAATTATAGTTTAAAACATTTTGTTTTTAGAATTTCAATTACCTATAACTTTTAATAAAATTATAATTTTTTGAAAGCGACCTATCAAATAATAATTTTTTTAAATTAAAAAACTTTATAAAAATCGATTTAATATTTCTAAAAAAAAAAAAAAAAAAAAAAAACAAAAAAACAAAAAAATACAAAAAAACAAAAAATACAAAAATACAAAAAAATTCATTATTTTATAAGAAAACGGTTGAAAGATTCATGTCAAAACTGTACATATATTATGATTTATTTTCTTTGCTTTAAATCAAGGCTGAAAATAAAAAAATACTATTACGTAACAAATAATTATTCTTTTAATTTAATTATTCATAATCATTTACTTTTAGCCGTTATGATTGCAAAAGAATTATATATTCAATTCTTTTTAGACATTTAGATATATTAAAAATTTTTGTATAACTCAAAATAATGCAGACAGTCTATTTAGTGTAGCAGGATATAATTTCTTCAAAATTCGAAAATTGTGAGATTAAATGTTATCTTCGAGTTCTGAGATTAAATGTTATCATCGTAAACACGAGAAACCACATTCATAAAAAAATTTGTTATCTATTTCTGTCAATACAGATTAATGTCATTGTCAGTTTAATTTACTTCCTACTTTTTTTAATTTTTATAGAATTAACAAATGAAATATCTTAAACTAAGAATAAAGTTACTTTACATTAGAAACAGATAATTATCAAAATGTTTAATTTTGAGTATTAAAAG
The DNA here is from genome assembly GCF_016802725.1 of Solenopsis invicta. Taxonomy (NCBI): domain Eukaryota; kingdom Metazoa; phylum Arthropoda; class Insecta; order Hymenoptera; family Formicidae; genus Solenopsis; species Solenopsis invicta. Next base: position 7,940,217 of record NC_052679.1, on the reverse strand, counting down.
AAAAAATAGAAAAAGTGTAAAAAGTATTGATTAAAATTTCAAGAGAAAATTTTTTTAGGAAAAATCCACTTAAAAGTCGTTTGGTTATGCAGTTGAAAGCTCAATTAACTTGAGATCCTGTTGAATTTTTGTATGGAATATTGCATAATCTTAATTTAAACGATGAATTTCTAAACAAGTTTAAAGTCAGTCTTTTCTTAACTAAATTTATGAGGACATGTGGTTCCTCAGTTTTTGACATGTCTTTATTAACGTTAATTTATAATTGTTTTAAAAATCCATTTGAAACTAATCTCAGTAAAATTTTAAGATAGTACTCTTGCCCCTTTAAATGTATTTTTTTTTCAGTGAAAAATCTGAAAACGAGACTGATAATGCCATGATGTTATAAACGCGACTTTTAATAATATAAATTAAAGGAAAATCGATGACAATTGTAATTAAAACGTAACGACATTACGTTTAATGATATAAAGAACTGTTCCAAATTTGATGTTACGCATATACACACACACATACACATAAAGATTATTGTTCATTTATATCGTAATTTTATGTAAAACGATCATTTTAGGAAATACAAGATGTCCTACGGCAATTTAATATAATAGATGATAGATTTTCTAATCTTCCTAGAGTCAGATTTTTTCCTTTCGCGAAAACATCTTTTGACACGAGTTAAAAACTATCGCTTATATTTTTGCCAAGATCAGTTGCACATTTATCAGAATATTCATCGAGGTCATAAAGTGTGAAACGCTCTTTTTACACCTGCCATTTACAATTTACATCAGCATAAACACAGTGCGTCATGAAGAGCAGTCAAAAGAATGGAAATAATTTAGACAATTCTTTAATAAATGTGTATCTATTTACGCGTAAAGAATCTTCTCTTGGACTCTCACCTACGTCTTCAAAGTCACATTACATTATTTTACAATAATTATATATATATATATATGTATATATTTATATATGTATATGTCACTCTCTGTCTCCTTATGAGGTTTTACGTAGCGAAGGTGAACGGAGCATAACACAAAAGCGAGCACAAGTCGTGTACAAATTGTGAGAAACATTTGACGAGAAAGATCATCGGAAAGTAATCGGAAGAAAAAAAAAAAAAAAAAAAAAACAATGAACAATGGCGATTCTCGTTCTCTCCTCGATTATATCCATGAAAATATGTATGAGCAAGCGATCACCCATCTCTGTTAACTATCATATTTTACCTGTTAGCTATTATTATTTGTTTATCATTGTCGTTTATTATTAACTTTTCTTTCTCGTTTAATTACTCTTTATTGTTACCATTATCATTATTCGTATCATTAATTACTATTATGCGATGGTAAGAAATTTCAAAAACGACCCCTACGGTTGTCAGCATGGGAGCACAGCTCCGAAAATGGATCCTTACACCTGCGCGCTCCGTATCGCTATCACGTAATTATATTTATAAGCAACGGATGTTTTTGGTACAATCAAATCTGTTTTTCTTTCTTTTTTTTTCTTTTTATTATATACTCCTCTCGTCTCCTCGCTCCCATTATTTTTTCCTCCTCATTCTCTCTTTCTCTATTAGAAAACAACATATATATATTTTTTTTTCTCGCACATCTTCTTTCCTTTCGTCCGCGCGAATTGAACCTTATCACTTGTTAACTATTGTGTTCGTGTATGCCGTCCTCGCCGCGGCTACACGCTCATGAAAAAAGGTTTGTTCACTATCAACTCGCCGCGGGCACTCAGTCACAGCAGTCTCTATGTTAGTAGCACAACGGCCTATATACGTTTTACACATGTATTCTCATTTATCGCAGTTTGGTGTACGCCTCTGTGTATATGTGTGTTTGTGTGTGTATATCTGTCTGATTTATTTTGTATCTCGTATTAACTATATTCTTTATAAATATAAATATATATACATACATACATACACACATATATATATATATATATATATATATATATATATATATATATACACACATACATACATATATACACATATACATATATATATATATATTTATATTTATATATAATATTTTTATATATATATATTTATATTTGTTTTCATTTTTACCTAATTTTTATTACGTACCTGTTACAGTTATCATTATCGTTAATAAGAATATATGATACATATATTCAAACACTCTCGCTGGCTCTATCAGGAGCAGCAAGAATCAGCGTAAGGGTCAGTCAGGAGGCGACACGCTGGTCGTCTGAGAGAGTACGCAAAGTGTCGCGTCCTCCAGAAATAAACATAAGGATCACAACGACGTGTACAACTTCGTCCATTCCGAAATTTACACACTATGATTGTCCCCTCCTACCGAGAGCGGTAACATCTTAGTTAAGAAGGGACTAACACATTGTTGTATTGTTGTGTGCTGACACTGAGTACATCATGCAATGGAAACGTTTTGCAGTTTCCAATTGGAAAGAAAAACTAAAGTGTGAATATACTCGATATACGTATATAAAATCATTTGGAATTCACTAATCGCCACGTTGTTGTTGGTTGTTGTTGTTGTTAATATTTAATATTGTTATTGTTGTTAAAGAAGAATAATGCGTGATTAACTCCCCATTGTCTCTTTTTCTTTTTCATTTCTTTTTCCTGCTTCCATCATTCTGTCATTTCAGTCACAACTAATAAAATGAATTACATTACGTCAAGAATGCTTTCGTGAGACACTTTGTTTCACTAACAACAAGAATTTTTTGCGTGTAGTATATGGACAATCGATGTAAACTAAGAACTAACAATCGGGCAGCGTGACACCTTACTTCCACCTAGAACAAAAAAAAAGCAGTATTTAATTTTTCTTTTTTCCAATATTTTTCGCGTATTATATTACAAATATTTTGTATCTTCTAAATTAACAAATTACTGGGAGATCTTAATGCAGAACTTAATTAACAGAATATTTAATTTTAAAAACAAACAAAAATCGTGTCTAATTAAAATTTGGAAAGATCGGCTTCAAATTATAGAGCATCTATAAACATAGTTTAAGTTCAGAATTTTTGAGTATTCTATGTATCCTTACATTTGAGAATATTTTTTAAATTTCTAGAAATAGATGAAACAATATTCTTACCAGCTCAGGGGCGAGTTCTCGACATAGATGTGTTAGTGGCAGGAACTGGATTATTGGAGGAAGCTGCGAGAGCATTACGTTCGAGAGTGTTGCGTCGTTCTAATTCAGCCAGTTTCTTCCACATTTCGTCCCTTTCCTTTTCCTTCCTTTTCTCTCTACAATTCAGACATATACATGTAAAGAATATAAATAAATCTTTATTCTTCATACAACTTTAGATTTCACTGGACTTTTAACATGGCATTAAATTATAAAATGTGTTTAATAAAAAATTAGATTAAAAAAGTTTCGCTTAATTTTGCAAAATTATAAGAGCTCAAAATTTGGGTCTTACTTTTGCCTGTCCAACTTATAGTTGGCAGTAAGTTCATCGAAGAGCTTGCTGTTCATCTCCATAAAAGTTTTTAAAACATTGTAAACAAGAGCTATGATCGTCTGGTTCCAATGCTCCTTGCTAATTTTGTACAATGCGGGGAACATAATCTTCATTATTACTTGGTTGTTTTCTTCAATTAAAGACATTATATACTCGTTATTCCAAAAGTACAATGCTCTCTCCGCAACCTGTAACAAAAAATAGATATTTCATTATTTCGATTGCACGATGAATCTATCAAAATAGGTACGAAATTGGTATCTATAAATTACCTGAAAGTGTGGTGACGACACGCAACGTGCGACTTGCCTGAATAAAGGTTCTTGTATTTTAACAAATTGATTAGGTTCTATAACGTCCAGTATTTCCTCGATTTCCCCAAGGAACATTACCTCCTTCTGGCTGCACGTTTTAGGCCAGAACTTAAGGAGGCCTCGTACAACTGGTTCTGTTAAAGTTGCGTCTTTTTCCAAAAATTGCACCACACAATACGCTAACTGCGCGTGATAGAGTGATAAACATTTCACTTTATGTAGTGGTAACAGCACCTACAAAAATAAACACATAGATGCTTCTTTTAATAATTTTTCTTAATTCGAGTTTTACAAATCCCCTTTTCTCCTACCCCTACAGTATTAATACATATTTAGGAATATATATATATAAAAGATTAGGCAAGAATTGGAATATGCATCTCTCGATAGCTTCAAAAAAATATTGTCAAAGTTATTAGAAAAATATATTTCAACAACAAGTTACGCAAACCAAATTTAATTCCAATTTTGCGTCTTCCAAGAGATTAAGTAAAACTGAAATAAATGGCAAATTTGAATTTCAAGAATTAGGTAGCAGATCTTAGTATGCAAAAAATAAAACAAATCATTTCAAAAAAACGCAAAATTTAAGTTGAGTTTGTGTGTACTTCAAAATTCTTTGAATAAAATATAATCATACCTTAACCAAAAATTGCTTGTGCTCAACTTTTAAAGGAAGAGCAAATCCGTTAATAATGCTACCCAAAATTTCAAGAAGTTCACCGACCCCGTTGAAATGTTCCGTTTCGTACACGAACCTGTAATAATGATAAAGTGGGACGTTATATAAATACGTACAAATTTAAATAATAATAAAAAACAAACTAAATTATTGTATTACTGAATCACTTGACACAATATTACATAAAAATTAAATTTCCATTAGAATTTAATGCAAAAATCAAATAAATACCTCAGAAAAATGTTGTTAATTTGTTTGCGTATGAAGGCTCTAAGACCCAGGAACTTGCCATAAATACGATGCAAAACGGTTTTCAGGAAATCTCTTTCCCTGGGATCTTCCGAGTCAAATAAGTCCAATAACTGTAATAAGTAATTGTAATAAATTATAATGGTATTCATTAATTTAATTATATCAGTATAATATGTATTAGAAATAGGGATATTGAAAAGTAATAATGTAATAACGCTTTACCTGTAACACAAATTTTTGGTCAATAACTTTTTTGCCAATAGCAGGCTGAAAATCTGAAGACTCAAGAAAACGGAGGAAGACTTCATAGACCAACTGAAGATGGGGCCAACTCGCCTCCAAGGTCGGATCATCTTCTTCTGGATCAAAATCTGGGTTTTCACTAGGTGGCAATGTACGGAATAGATTTGCAGAAACCTTTAACAAATATCATTATTTAACACTAAAAGCTGTTGAATATGTAATAAATTTTCAATAGTTTATTGCATTTAGACCGGACAGAGAGCGTGAGAGAGATGCAAATATAAATAAGCTATTACATTAAATTGAATTTTAATCTTATTAACAGAATAATTTTCAAATTAAAAACATAACATTCTAAGAAAATAAGTGTACTCAGTGAGAACTGACGCATATGAAAGATAAGAAGTTATTAACAAGAATAAATAAGACAAATGGAATTTTTAAATTCTACCAGATAATTTTCTTATATCTTGCAATTTTTTTTTAATTACATACCATCTTAATGGTTTCCGGGTAAATGGGCTCAGTGAGGACACCTCGTCCTGCTGTGATATATTCCACTAATTCATTGAGCGTACTCCGTTTAATTTCCTTGCCTTTGAGATCAGCCATCGGGTCCATGAAGTCGAACGCCACGCAGCATTGGCGTAGCTTTTTGATAAATAATTCCTCCTGCTCTGCGGCGTTAACATCTGCAACAAACAAATAGTGTTAATATAATTTTTAATTCTAAAAAAGTGAAATTTAAACGTGAAATTCCTGCCATAATGATTCTTAAGTGAATTATAAAGAAAAACTCGAGGGAATTACAACAGAACATTTTTATTTTTGACTGTTTCATTATAAATAAATATTTATTCATTATATATGCAAAATAAAATCGAAGAACAGAGTGCTTGGCTACTATTTTTAACAACTCTTCGCTGCATGAACTAGAGCCCAATAAAATGTTATCATTTCCTTTGCTTCTAAATGTGTAAGCAAACAATTTAATTGAGCCGATAGAAACCAGAATCATACAAGTCGCACGAGTTATGAGAGACCAGGATGAGCGAATGCTGAAATGATTGTACGAGCGGATTATGCAGTACGCATCTCCCGACCGTAAACTTCTTTCAACGAATCTAAGATTTTTATTTCTTCGATTCAGTTGACATTCAAAATTGAATAAAAAAAAAAAATGGAACTTTGTTATTCCGTTGTTAATATTACCAAAGTTTATCTCGTGAAAAAAATTTCATGATTTTGATAGGCAAGATATTTTTGTCTTTGTCAAATTTTTCATTTTCTGCGACAAGAAACGAATTAGATGGCTCAAAGATGGATTGGATGGAAAAAAATGTCATGTTATCTTTAAGGATAACTTCGACAAAATTCCAATTAACTTAAGTGACGACTAACGGTAACTTATTAAAGATACTCGTACCATTTTGTTAACACAAATAAAATTAATTTTTTTTTGTTTAATAAAAAGAAAGATTAGATAAGGAACAATAAATTATATAATTAGAATTTTTGCTTTAAGTGATTATATAGGTTAAATTAATCGGCTAAATTAAGTTAATTGGAGTTTAATCAAAATCTCTCTTACCCATTATTTAATACTTATTTAAACAAAATTTTTTTTCCTTGTGAAACGTTATTACAAACACTTACATATCGATTGTAAGTACCTAATTCTATGTTATTTATACAACAATTATATAAATATACTAATAATTATTTATATATAATTTATAATTTGGTATTATATATATTATATACCTATATATTATATGTAATATATATAATATTAATAATATTTATATTGATACACCTATCAGTTAATCAATTATCCCAAGTTAATCAATTATCCCAATATTTAAAAAAAAAAAACAGAATCTTTTATTGCTTAGTTTATCCTACCCATGATAAAAAAATGAAATAAATTGAAATGGAAATGTGAGATTAGACTAATTCGCACTTTTTATCGTCTTCTCCAGATTATCGCATTTTGACAGAAATTTTCGAAAAAAAAAAAAATGAAAGGAGCAAAGTTACATTCGCCGTGAAAGACGAGATTCGTTGTCATACGCGTGCCTGGTGGACGCCACAGTATAACAACCTTCACAAAGCCGTGCTTTTACGCTATCTTACTCGTAATCGCGAGTCAATGTCCACGGATTGCGCTCAGGATTAGGATCGATTTTTTTCTATCATACGTCGATTAACGCTTATCACGCTCGACTGTGAACTGATAATCACGGTCCGTGTATCATGCCCGATATTGGATATCTGCAGCTTGCATGTTGTGCACTTTCCGTAACCCAGAATGAGATTGGATACGACAAACTTTAAGTTATATATATAAACACAGCATTATTTTCACAACTACTGTACGTTTGCCATATTGTAATAGAAGAAAGTCATAAAATAATTTCAAATCATATTAATTATTGGAACAAACAATACGATTCGAAATTATTTATTGGAATAATTTGAGCCCCAAGATCAAACCTAATTTGAAATATTCTGAAAATTTATATATTACGACTCAAGTTCTTAACTGCAGGCCTCGTTTGGGTACATATACCTCATCTAGACATCTAATCTTCAAATAAAAAATCTGAAACTAGATAGACGTACCGCGTATATTCGTTCCGTACCATATTTCGGTATGCGAAGCATTTGAGAGCTTTACAACCGTGCTACCGAGAGGTGCAAGGATGAAATAGAGGAGCAATTACGTGTGGGTGTCACAATGTGATTAGCTAAATTTCGTTTTATCTTCAGAGTGCGTTCCAAGAAATTTCTGTCACTTTGACACAGAGCGAAATTTCCCAACAGATTACAAAGCCACCGGAATATATATATATATATATATATATATATATATATATATATATATATATATCGAAAAAAATATTTCAACGCGATCGAAAAAAAATCACAGGTGAAGAACACCTCGACGCAGATCCGGGACACCCTGTGCGCCCAGTCAAAGGGTGTAACACACATCAGCTAATCAGTTTTTCCCATGCGCTTCACTTCGCTTCGGGGATGATAGCGTGGTTGCAACGTCCCGTGGCAACTTCGCTCTTCATAATGGCACACGGCGTGGCCTCAATGACTTTATCGAATTATGCCAAACTCTCTCTCTCTCTCTCTCTCTCTCTCTCTGTGTGTGTGTGTGTGTCTCTGTCTCTCCTTTTCATAACAGACGGCCGTCCTGCGCGAAATACCGCCGTGCGGGTAAATCGAGGCGCAAAGTGGCCATTCTGGGGAAAAATTGGCAGCACACGCAATCTCCGCGTTATATTTATCCGCCGAGATTTTTTCCGGAAGTCTCTATCCATGACGCGAGTGAAAAGGGGAGGGGGAAAAAAAAGAGGCCCGAAAAGGAAGAGAGAGCGGATCGCTAATCGTTCCGATTACAAATGCCCGGTGTCGTCATTCTTGAATGGCGACATTCGAAATCACGGGGACGAAATAGTTGTTCATGGCAACACAAGCTTGTAACACGTCCAAGACATATTTAGACGATTTTGTCGTCGCCGGATCACAACTGTTGGCGGTCTTATTATCGTCGCTACACGTGAGAGACGTGCGTTAATTTTTCCCCTCCCTCCCCCTTTCCCCCCCAACAGCGCATGATATCAAACGAATATTGCGATATCGTATAAATATACATATACGACATTATGATATTGTGCGAATATTCGCACGATATCCAGAATATTCTAGAATATCCATATGATATCTCGTGCTATTAGGGGTTTGATTGACCTACGAGATGGAAAAATTGAAAGAAGCATGCCAGCCCATCTCTCATAATAAATTCTATTATACGCGATCTTACGATTATCCATAGATAGATCCATAAATAGAAGAGTTGGAATCGAGTGTCGCTATTTACGCGACAATAGACAGTGGGGCGAGTCTGCGTCACATCCCGGATTATAACGAGATGAAGGTGCAATTAATTTTTCATCCCGAGTTCGGAGATTTAATCGATCCCAGACGCACGATTGCTCCATCAGTAGCGTCTCGGCTTCTGCCTCGACGAGGAGGAAGCACGAGGAGCGAGTTGCGCGAACGGTTGAACGGCCTTAACACGGATTTTTTTTTTAATCCGCGGTAAAAGGACTCAGGTGAGCGCAAAAGGAGACAGAGAAAAAGAGAGAGAAAGAGAGAGAAAGAGAGAGAGAAGAAAAGACGCAACGAAAATCGGCCGTCGCGACGCGACGCAACGCGACACGACACGTCTCGCGTCGCGAAGGCCTCCAAAAATAGCGTTATGCGGGGCGTATCTCGCCCCCGTTTGCCTAACCCGTTTGTTCGTTTATTCCTTCTCCCTCGGCGTTACGTGCGCGCAATCTAGCATGCACATATTTATAATTTCATTCATAAGGCGACACGTACCCTCGTGTCGTCGCGCGGCGTGTGGCGCGCCGCTACAGCAGCGCGAGGTACGCGCTACTAGAAATATATTTTCGTCTACCTGAGATGTTCTACCTTTTCCCGTCCATCACCTTTACATTATTCCGTTCGAATGACTCTTTTGAGATATTCAGACGCGGATTAAAATATCGCGTTGAGCCAGCTTAAACCGAGTTATCTAATAATTGACCGGAGACTCTGTTCATCGCAAGAATTCTTTATTTTTTAAATCACTAATCGCGAAACTGTTTACTCTTTCCGACCAACCTGCTCAAAATAATCGAAAAAGGCTTGCAGTAACAATCTGCACGTGTACGGAAATAAATTTAGTATTTCGGACTCGTATTTCAGACTTTCACGATATTAATTATTCAAAAAGGGTGAGAGGTCCGCCTGGTGAGAAAACGTGAGTTTGTTGTTCATGTGGAGTTATTGCGGTTGCCGGAATCAAGATCGACCAAATGTCGAGAGCAATTCGGCGATAAATCATGCGTAAGCCGCAAAATATACGGCAGATGTATCGATGAAGGGGGAAGAGAAGGAAAATAGGGTGCAAACGCACAAGAGGAATAAGATGAATGAGGGCAGAAACGAAATAAAATAAGAACGAATAAGACTTTATATACGAATAGAAATTAACAAAATAATAATAATAATAATAATAATAATAATATCAATAAATCGTTAAAAACAGAATTATATAAAAATTAATAAATCAAAATAAAAGCAAAATGTAACGAATCGGGGTAGCACGAGAAAAACGACAAAATAAAAAAGAAAAGAGGAAGGAAAGGGAATAAAGATTGAGATGGAAAAAGAGAAATGGGGAAACAAAATAGAAAAAGAGCGCGACACGAAGAGAAAGAGGCGAAGCGGAGGAGGAGGCGCGAGAAGGGGTAGAAACGCGAAAAGAGGGAGGAGAGGGACTGGGTGGCGAAGGAGTAGAAGAGCGCGTTCCGTGCAGGTGGTCGCCGGCATTCCGGATCAATACTTCCACCGCTTCTCTGGGGGGTACCGTCAGGTAGCCTCTTCTCGTCCCCTTTCCAACCCTTATCCCTCTCCCATACTCTGACGACGCTATCTTCCTCCTTTCCCTCCTACCCTTCGTTCTACCGTGCCTTGTCCACTCCCGTTATTGTCGTCTGCGCTTCGCCTTCTTCTCTTTTCCTCTTTGATCTTCCCGTTTTGCGTTCCTTCCCCTACTTTTTGCGCACTTTTCTTCCCGACGTTTTCCTCTCCTCTCCTCTTCCTTCCTTCCTTTCTTTCTTTCACTCATCGTATTCCTCTTCTCCTTTCCATTCTCCATTTTCCCCACATCATACTTTTTATATTTTCTTTTAATACCAAAATGTATGTCGAATATACATATTATTGTTCGATTTTAATCCCGTTTAATCCATTATATTTACTATGTAAATTGTTAATTATACCAAAAAGGTACAATTATGCATTGATTTATCCGATAATTGTATAGGACGGTGCTTTCTATTTAGTGACACAAGTCGACACTTGGCGTCATTCTATCTGTGTTACTCATTGAATACTCAAAAAAGGTAGAACGACGTTTATGTCGACTTGTGTCATTAAATGGAAAAGCATTCATAATCATTAGTGAGTACTATAATTTCCACAAGACCACAGATTTGAACACACGAAAATGATCTCATGTTTTTCCCTTTTTTTTTGTAATGATTGCATCACAACGAATGACGTAAGATACATACATTATCTACCTGCCTATAGCATATAGTATGGCAGCGAATCTATAGCATCGGATATTGAACTCGACAAAATTACAAGCGGTCTCACACTGTCAGACTCCCCTTAAAAACCAAATTATTGCATCGCAATATACCACGGTGAAACGAAATGGAAAATTTAAACCTTATCTGGAATAAAATTATTATGAGGCTCAAAGATTGAATAATTCGTACTCAAGGAATAAACATTCGTAGCATCCTGCCACGCGTCGATATCGACTCGAATTTTATCGAGCAGAAAGACAGTGGCCTCCTGGAGATGCATACAGCCGTGCGGCGTAACAATTGCAAATTTTTTTTTATACCCCACAGTCGATTTCTTTACCGACCGGTGCATCATTATGCAGTCGATAGTGTGACCTATTATGAACGTGACTTAACGAACGCGTTTCGTCCACTTTCTCTTGTTCCCTGTTAAAAAGCGCATCGTCGCATCCTCGTGCTCCTGTCCCGTGATCTTGACACATGGCCGGCGTCAATTGATCAGAAAACGTATGTATGTATGCGCGATTTGTTACTAAAATAACACAATAAATATAGAGGGTGATTATTAATAAATGTCCCCACTTTTTACCATAGGAGCATTACCGACGGATACGTATTTCTAACATATTATTATATTAGAAATTACAAATGCGTGTTCCTATGGTAAAAAGTGGGAACATTCATTAATAATCATCCTATATATATTTCACTCACATAAATTTCTGCCAAAATTGTTAGAGTATTTACTACCAAAGGATATTTGTACAACGACATTCTGATCTCTCAAAATTAAAAAAAAAAAAAAAAAAAAAAGAAATGAAAATATCAGATCGATTTCATCAAGAAAGGTACATCTGTGAAATTCATACCGTCAATTTACCGATATTTTACGCCCTGTGTATCCGCGCTATCGCCCGGTTAAGTGTATAAGAAACGATCCACGGAATTATTTCGTTAATCATTTCTACTTCCATTCTCGAGTTTTCCTCTTCCTTAATATGGGCTGGAATGGAACTCCGACGGGCACGCGGGAGACGTCTGAACAAAGAGCACTATTAATGCTCCCACTTGCGCATGACGCATAATTAAACTGTGTTTACGTCTGACGTAATGGTTTCAGCACATCGCGACGGTCGGATGCATTTCTTACTTTGGAAAACTAATAGTTTCCTTTAACCCGGAAAACGTACGTATACGCTCTGTGCTGCTTTGCTCTCTCTCTCTCTCTCTCTCTCTCTCTCTCTTTACATAAATACACGAGATGTCCCTCGCCGCGTCATCTTATTTTATCATCGCTAAAAAAAAAAATCCACAGTTATTAATTTACATGCGTGAGAAACGTATCGCAATCTCTTTATATAAACATAAAAAGATAAACATATCGCTCTAAAATCGAATGCTGGCTAATATAAGTGAGAAGTTCACGTTTATCTTATTAAAGCCTTCATTTTACAGTAAGTTTATCTTGTTCGAAATTTAATTTGAAGTTTAATTTCCGAGAATAAGTCTTAGCATCGTAGAATAAAGAGTCACGGGGGGGGGAAGAGGGAAAGGAGTGTCTGATACTCTTTCACCGAGAGGAAATACAGTCCAACTTGCTTCGTTGATAGCTTACGTCACATTTATACATATATAATACGCACAGTTTCCTACCCCAGCGAAGCATCCCATTTTCGGAATTTAGGTGATAATAAAGACCATGGAATTTTCCCTTTGGGGAAGGTCTCCTCTCAACACATCAGGAATTCTAAAAATGGAACATCAAATCTCTCTCCCTGTTTGCGAATCGTTGACGTGATATACAGCATGTTTAAGTTGTACACATTCAGTTATTTTTTTTTTTAATAAATAATAGAGTTATAAAAAAACGAATTTTTCAATTCGTACAACGACTTGGAAATATCTTAAGTCATTATACCGATATACTTAAAATAATCTTTACGTGAAAAATCTTTTTATAATTCTATTACTGAAAAAAACAAATAACGAGTATTTATAGTTGTGTCAAATAGCCCGTACACTTGCGATACACCCAGAGGTATCGTACCGAGAGCACGTTGGATTTCCGAAATTTCACGGATCGTCCAACGGTGTTTCGCTCGTCCATGGGAATTTGCTTCTCGAGCATCGCACTGCTTTTTCACTCAATTTACACCGTATTCAAGCGCGTCATTGAGTATCCCTCTCCCTCTCCCGTTCACGAAGAAGCGATATATCGGTTACGATAAAGTAACGACACAGGTCGAAATGTCATCCGATGTATCGAGCGCCGAAAGGGTTCGGTTTAAAGAGGATATGCCGCGCCGAAATCGTAAAACTTTTACGATCACCGCCGCCGCCGCCGCGCCGCGGCAACGATCCCATGGATCGTTCGCTCCTGGAGACGGGTTCGAGCGTCTCGCGAGCTCGTTCGAATATAGGGCAGCTTCGAATCCTAAATGGTGTTTCGAAACTCTCCGCGCTGAACGACCCAACGAACGGGAGAATGTATACGATAACGATAACGTACGCCTTTCTCCGCATCAACTATAGTCGATAGCTGATCAAATATTTGACAGTTTTTAATTGTACAAGTGGAGGATAGTTAACGGACGCGTTACGAATTCCCTGCTTGTAACTCTCGACAACGAATTCGGATAAAATCTTTTTGTACATCCACTAGGCTCAATCATTTTGGAATTTAAAAACCTATTTAAATTGGATGTATCTAGCTAGTATCAGAGACGAAATGGTACTTTTTATGAGCGCTATACACGCCCCGTGAAGTCGAAGCGAGATATTGGAACTAATCCGTATCTGCGAGTACGTGCTGAATTCGCTACTACCTCTATTTGTTTCCGCTCACCTGTCGCAGTTTACGGGTCATAATGTGTTCGCGCAACGCAATGCTCGTGGTAGGTGCGATAATTTATTATAATGGTCGTTCCCAGTCCGCAGAGGCGCATACTTTGTCGTGATGGAATCAGTATATCTTTAAACATTTTAATCTATTTTTATCTTCTGATAAAGTTACAAGCAAAATATGTATACATATATACAGGGTGTCTATAAAGTTGATTCCCAACTCTTTTGAAGGAATGGAGGGCTAGAGTAGCCTCTCGAAATGATCGAACTCGTATCTCGCAGTTTTTCATAATTTCGAATTGTGTCCAAAATATGAGTGGTAGGAGCAGTCTTTGTAGATATTAGATATTATGTGCACGGAATGAGAAAAGTGTTTGGTATTCCCAAATGTAATTGGCGTGGCAAAACGATTATGGTTAAGAGCTCTATTTTTATAATCATTATTACGATAATGTTAGTAACAAATAACGTTGTGTTTATAGCTGTACTGTGACAATAATTTTAAAATTACGATGTAATTTCAAATATTAATATATAGTGACACACCGAAGTATAGATGGCAAAAATTAAATAAACGTTTCTAAGCAATAAAGGCAATCACAATTATAGTAAATGTAACTTTTTTTTAAATATTCGTTTACTATTTATTACGTAGTAATAATTAATAGCTATATTCTCTGCAATAATAGATAAATAAAAGGATAATCTTATGATTGAAATTCATCGGTGTAGGGAAAATTATAAGTATTTTGCGGTACGAGTCTCGGCCTATAACAATATTCGCGTCGTAAGAGGATAAATAAAAACTCGCCGTTTACTTCATTATTTTATAAAAAGTAAACGTGTGTCTAGGTTAATAAAGCTTGTAAATGTAACGAAGAGAAATATAAATGTCTCGAGAAAAATCGACGAATGGAAAAATACAGATCAAAGTGCAAACGAGATAATTTTGTAGAAAAACTTTTATATTCCACAGTTCTAAGCACAATCAAAAAGAATAATCAGAGAAGAACTAATTTTCTCTTAGAAAGATACGTAAATGAGAAGCAGAAATTTAGATAAGTATCATCTCGATTTTTGCCTAAAGTATGGCGGAAAACAGAAACAAGCAAGGAAACACTGAATACATATTCTCATACGAAAATGTCAATAGTTTTATATCTCTGTCAACGCTACAATTTACAGTTTGAATAACGTCGATACAACTAAAGAGAAAAAGCGTGCTATTGCCGACAATGGTGAACGACATTGCAACGTGGAGGTCTATTCCGTATGGCTATTCGTGTCGGTTAAAGTTGTGGGTCAACCAGTAAAGTGGAGGGGGGAGGGGGGGGGGAGATTCTATTTAATTTGTATTGATCGAAAATACACGATCGAAAAATTTGACTGTCCCAGAAAGTTTTCAATGTCTTTTCGAAGTCGCACAATTGTTACGTTCGAAAAGGAAACAGAAAGAATCTAAGAACTTCATATCTCAGGATAGAATATCCTCTATTGTTTACATGCACATTATAAGTTCGCAATGTACTCTCCCCACCACTTCTTTTTTCATTTCGTTAATGAGAAACAACAACGATAAGTGAAGCAAATATTAGTGGAGAATTTCAAGAAAGTTATATTCACTAAAATATTCACGCTCAAAATATTAGCCGCATTACGTGAACATTTTAAGTTATTCAGCAAAAGAAGAGGGTCTAATTTTAACGGAAAAATCAACTTTGGATTAGCGAAGAAAATCGTGAAGAAGAAAAGTCTCTCTCTACGAGGAGCTTGGAACGCTTTGTGTGAGAGTTTTCCATTATCTCAAAGTATCCTTTTGCTGGGACGTAATTGTGTATTTTGTGTATTTTAAACACATGTATTTTAAACACATGCTACGCACGAATTTTGAGATAATTTAAGTACGCGATTGTAGTCAACGGGAAAAGTTTGTTTTTCAGAAGAGATCGGAAATATCGCCTGTGAATAAACCGGAAGGAACGACGAATGCAACGATTTACATATCGCGTGTAATATTGACTCGGAACAGATAGTTGGACAGCTCTTATTCTACCGATAATTCACAGCTCTTACGCCTTTGTGTCTCCTCTATTACGATTGACTACCAATAATCCTCTAACACACAATATGGCGCGCGATCGCTCCATTATATCATACATTCGTTTTATACATCTGAACTTGCCACGTTTCCTAATTCATAAGCGTATCAATTATCTCGATAATAATCGCACATATTTGCATCTCATTAGCAACGCTACCTTATCGCCTGTCTAAAAAAAAAATTACATAGTAGACCAGGCATGCAAATATATAGAAGAGATAACAAAAAAAGAAAAAATATGTAAGAGAAGAAAAAATTGCCTCGACTTTGCCGACTTATTTCGAGTCTCGAATCTTCAAATAAAATATCTTTTCTGTGACAAAATAAGTGTCACGGAAGAGCTCACGTAGAAAAACGTGTAAAACGAAATAGAAGGGGCGCCCGTTTCCTCTTGCTCTCTTCGCGAATGTCATTTACATTGCTAAGCTAGTCGGTCTTATGGGATCTTTATCACAATTAGCGTGACTTTTTTTTCTCCCTTCTTTTTTGAGCCCTTTAGGTCGCCATGTTGATCCCTAGTTCCCTTCGATGCGACTTTGTTCAGATGGCGGTGGTGAACGCAGGAGAGGGAGAGAGAGAGAGAGAGAGAGAGAGAGGGGGGGGGGGGAGTTTCCGGCCACTACACGTGGTGGAATACTAATACTATTTCACGCGTCCTGGGAGCGCCACATTGTTCGATCGCAGCTTACGAGTCGACAGTCAGAATCTTTGAGATTCATATCGCGTGACGATCATGGTTTCCCCTGAAGGACATAGGCTTCGTGAGTACTATATTGTTGTCCTCTGTCTCCTTCCAAAAATAAATCCCACGAAGGCAGGAATGTGTACTTTGAGTCGCGGTCAATCCAACGAAAGCAGGTATGCGCACTTTGAGTCACGTTCGTGGTTACGAAGACTTACTTCCGCCATAAATTCTCGCAGAGTAGCACGAACGACAAGCGGTAGCGAGATTGGTCGAGTCCTAATTGAAGTCTCCTTGTCGATTACGTAATCAGAGAGTAATACACTCTTTTTTATTTTTGTCTTTCGTCCTGTTCAATTGTAGTTGTTATCCGTAGCATCAGTCGTGAATAGGTCCTCGAGGAAAAACATGCCTGACTAAAAGCGGCGCTGGATAAGAATCTGAAAACGAGTGGGACGTCAGAATAGGTAAACGATTTGTGCGATTACAGAATAGGTATTATAGAATACTGTTCGTGAATGAGCCATGCCCGAATGATCAAACACATTTTTTATAATTTAATCTTGGTAATCGTTTTCAGAGGCACGGCTGAATCCAATATGGAAGAAGGCAATCCCACACAGTCTATTTATCCTTGCCGCTTCATTGTAGATGCTTTGAACAAGTTTTTTTTTTTCGTGCAGTTATAATATATACTAATTGTAACAACCAGGATTCGTACCTATCGACCCGAATTATCCATCAGTCGTCACTCGTCGCCCAACGAGAATGCGTTGTCGTAGACGAACGAGCGATAGTAGGCAACATTTCTACATTTCCTCATTTTCTTCTTACAATCACAATTATTACCGAGGTTCGGTTTCCTCTTATTTTCTTATCAAGCAAGCTGTCCGCACGTTGCGCGTTTCCAATCGTTACGTTCGCCCGTGCACGTTCGCTCGAGTGGTGAATTCGATCGTAAAAAGAATTATACAGTCGCACGTCGATAACCTCGGCCGTTTCTTTCGGCGACAACACGGTCGAGTATGCGCGGGTGCACGACGCGTGCCCGGAAAGCGAATACTCGATAAAGTCAGCGAGTCTTCGAGCGGTTCGGAGCGCTATGAGAATTGTAAGATGCATCTTTTACGATCGACTCTCGGAAAAGTGAAAAACCAATTGCGTGCATTATCACGTATCGATATGCGCACGGCCGCCGCAATCGGGATACGGCTTCTTGCAGCAATTAGCTGCGGTTCGCGCGTGGGTTCTCCACGCCGGAGGCGTATCCGTGTACCGCAATGCACCGCGGTTACCGTGTCTCTCGCCTGTGTTTCGAGAGAGCAGCGAAAGCTAGGCTGCGATATCGGTGCCCGCTGGCTACGTTCCGTAAACAAAACTTTTACAGTCGCGTGTAACAAGTGTTTCACCACTCGGCAGACGGTTGCCACAAGGTGTCATATCTAGCCGAATAGTCCGTGGTCATGTAGTGGCAAACTTGGTAATTACTCGCTCTGCGCGATTACAAAATTCACTTTGCACCTTTTTGCTCCTTCCTTTCCTTCATCTCGTTGCCAATTGCGTGGCGATTCACCGAACGCGTTCTACGCGCCTGGCGTAGATGACTGCTGAGCTCGCGATGCGATCAGTTTCACCCTTGAATCGTGGATCTTTCGAATCTCAAGTGTGCGCGTGTGATTTAGCGGCACTAGTCTGCGTCTTTCGTCACTCTTGACAACACAAACGTGGTTAGCCGTAGCGGCATCCCTCATGAAAGCGTGCTCGCCGGCATCCTATGTGCTCGTCATTCAGACCGGCTCCGTAGCGGACGATCGGCGCTGTAGCCTTCGCTCCAAGATCCCTTTGGACTACAAGTTCCACGAATCGAGAGCAGAGGCTGGCCGGACGTGGCTCACAACTTTTGTCGTGGGAGGCGATAGTTATGGTTTCGTCTACGTCGACGGAGAATCACGTCGACACTCGCAACCTCATCGATCGTGTCATCGGTACAATCTCGTGCCGGATCTCACAGTCAAAGGCGCAGTCGGAAACTGATAGAATTCGACGTTGAGATCCGTTGGAGATCGCGGCCGGCAAACGAACTGCTGGGATACGGCTGAAAAGCGGAAGACAGGGGGTTACAGACTTGCCATCGAATCTCGACGATGCTCTCTACGACGTCGTTGAAACGACGCGGCTGCATCCGCGATCCACGTGTGTCTCGTCTCGAGGAGCGCGGAGCGCAACTTTGCACTCGACTCGTATCGATTTACACTGCATTCAGCTGTTCCCTCCCGACAGTTCGCCGCACGAATCGCGAATAATCTCCGTTATTTAACTACCGACGGATTAACGCTAACGAGCGCAACGTGACGACTCGATAAACAATTTTTTGCGATCCCACATCTCGCCAATTATACATGTGTAATAAAATGAAATGTTAATAACGTCAGTAAAATATGCAAGCATAACATAGATGTTATTCAACATCATCTCGAAAACTGTGGCGTGAAATCGCTCCCCCCTCCCTGAAACTTTCGTCAACGTAGCGTAACTAGCGACTATTCGTCAGTAGCGGGAAAGAGGAGGGGGGGGAGGAGGAGGAGGAGGATACGCCAATCGGTAACGTATTGAAAGAAACGCGAACGATATGTTTATCGCCGAGCATAGTGCCATACACGTGATGCAATTGCCCAAGTCGGGAATGACAGACTTGCTGCCAATTATTTAATGAACTCCAAGGATATTATGCTTAAGCCGTGCCGCCGCTCCGCTCGCGAGAAAGTGCGATAGATCCGCGTTGAATTGGACGAAAACTTTGCCAGACGCGCGCGTTCTCTACCTTATCTTCCTTAACGGCGTAATTTTACGAGTCATTCGAGATGAATAAATTTAGCCGACGTATTCGTATTAAGGTAAAAGAGATACCGAGTGGCTCGGTTTGCAAACACTCCCGAATGATTCTCTACAAGATTTGGATCGTTTTTGCTCGCGACATTCCGCTCGAGTTCTCTCGAAATCTTTATCATCTCGCTTTGCACTGAAAACATACTACAGTTTTTACAGAGTTTAAAACGACTAATAATAACAATAATAATAGTAATAGTAATAATAACAATAATAGTAAGGTTCAATAAATAAGGTACCTGATTCGTAAGCAAGACCCGCTCGATCATATTTCTTAAAAACCTGTTAATTTAACAGAGATTGCAAAAAAATGAAATAAACGAAGAGGGCCTTGCACACAGATAGGTATAAAAATAGAATTCGATAGAGAGAGAGAGAGAGAGAGAGAGAGAGAGAGAGAGAGGCAAGCTCGCTTCTCCAGATTCTCCAGCGAGAGAAACGGAAAGAACAACTATCCGGCGACTCTCCCCCGAGGTCGGAGAGCTAACCAACTAACCTTTGAGCAGGGGCAACTGCTGGAGCTCGACATCCTGCGAGTTGCGATAGCGGGAGGAACCCTGCGACTTCTTGGACTTCTTCTTGAGGGATCGCTTGGCGAAGGGGTCTATCCTGTCCACGAAGGCCCCTGACGACATTTTGGCATTAACGGAGGCACTGTGGGACTGTCTTGCTGTGCTGATGCTCGAACGGAAGCGCTCGCGCGCGCCTGCTGTCGTGTCTCCTTTCCGCGTGGACAGCGGGGAGGGTGAGTCGTCGTCGTCGTCCTCGGCACGGCACGGCACGGCGACGGCGGCGACTAGAGACCGAGATCACCTCCGCCTCGAGGAGGCCGCGACATTCCGTGGCTGTGGCTACGACCGCGACTGCGACGAATAACACGCACTCTCGGCTCGCGAAAGAAAAAAAAAAGAAAGGCACACACTACTGTTACGCGGATGCACGTGACGCGGCTTTATACCCGATCGCATCAATTCCTTCTTCTTCTTCTTCTTCTCTCTCTTTCTCTCTACGTGCCTCGCGACCAAGGGACCCACACTGCACCAGGCACCACAGACACGCGTTTTTTTTTTTTTACTTTTTTTTAGCGTTCACGCCGTGCACCATCGAGAAGAGAAGTGTCGAGAGGAGGTGACGGAGGTGGAGGACGACGGCGAGGTGCGCTGTCGAGGACGACGTTCGTCGCGCATAGCACACACGCACGCACACGCACGCACACGCACGCACGCGAACAAGTCGGAACTCGCCGACCTCCACCGCACACGGTCCGTCCGCGCCCGTTCCTCGTAGACCTTCGCTTTCCCTTCGAGGACTCCGGACACCGGCTCTCCGCTCGTCGCTGTCACCGGCACACCACCTGGAGAAAGGGGCGCGCGATGATCTCTAGATGGCTAGGCGTTGTCACATGCGGTGCCGTATCCGTCCGTCCGTCCGTCCGTCTATTCAACGAACGAACCAAGCAAGCAAGCAAGCAAGCAAGCGAGCAAGCGACCGACCGACCGACCGACCGACCGATCAACCGTCCGTCCGTCTGTCTGTCCGTCCGTCCCTCCGTTCTTCCTTCCTTCCGCGAACGTAGTAGGTGCTCCCACCTACACTGTACGAGCGGTACGCAATACGACGTTGCAAAACGCCCGACCGGCGACTTTCTTCCGGCAGCTGCCTTCCCAGCTCGGTCCCACCTCGACGGTTTACTCGCGACGCAGGGTGGATTCGATCGGCAATAACAACGACGATGACGAAGAAGACGACGACGATGGCAGAGATGGTGCCGGTCGGTGGCTAACAGTAGTAGTAGTAGTAGTAGTAGTAGTAGTAGTAGTAGTAGTAGTACTAGTAGTAGTAGTAGTAGTAGTAATCGCCGCCGCCGCCGCCGCTGCTCGACGATGACGAATTCGTTCTTCGTTGGTTAGTCGGTCGAGGGCTTCTCTCCCACGACGATGCGAACTGCGTGTCGTTCACACTCGCTCTCTTTCGTTCGTACGCGCGCGTACGAACGCAGGCAGGCGGGCAGCAGCAGCAGGCAGACGAACACACACACACACACACGCGCTCGCGCGCGCGCACGTCGAGTCGAACCGTGTCGAAGCACCGGTGGCCGAAGAGGAAAAGAAAAGAAGCACCGTTACGAAATAGAACGACTTGCGCGTATAGTTAATCCAGCGGCGCACGTCGTCGTCGTAGGAAGTATGGCCGCGCGCACCCGCACGGGTATACGATCCAACGAGAGAGAGAAAGAGAGAGAGAAAGAGAAAGAGAGAGAAACTCGGCGGATTGTCGACGGCCGTCGACGCTGCTGCCGCTGGTTGCCTTTTCACGCGACGCGCGGCTGCGGCGACCGCCGAGGAACGCCACCAACAGCTACTCCGCCTCCTCCTCCTCCTCCTCCTCTTCTTCCTCCTCCTCCTCCTCCTCCTCCTCCGCCACCACCACCACCACCACCTCACGCACTCGCACGCCCGTACGCCGATGTGCGATGAACAACGACGTTTTGGGTAGACGTGTATGTTAGGAACAGCTCTCGATAGCACTGGGTTTGGCCGCCATCAGCTGCTCGCTGCGACGTGGAGGTCTATCTCTCATTTTCCGGCGGAGCGAACGCGACCGTACGTCAGGCGTCGAGAGTCGCCGGAACGTGGCCCGACATCGCCTTGCGCTGTCGCTGTGGCCGCTCTACGGCTGCACGGTTGATTCGCTCGCTCGCTCGCTCGCTGGCTAGCCTAGTTAGATGGCTGGCTGATGGTTCGAGCGCGTTTTATCCTCTCGTCCAATCTTTCGGCTTCGCTCCGCTCCGATCCGTTGTCGCGCGCGCACGTACACCACTCTCTCCACCCGCCCTGACCGAATCTCCTCCACCGCCGCCGCCACCACCACCACCAACACCACCACCACCACCACCGCGCGCGATCAACCGTCCCACTCCAAAGTCAAGAGAGCTCCGCTCTCGGCCGGCGGCTCACGCAACGTCCGTTCGCGACGATTCGCGATTCACGAGAGGCGAATCACTCGCGGAAAAGAAAAAGGAGTACGATCTCGAGCTATCGCTCCGCGCACCGCCGCCCTCTTCACTTATTGAAAATCCGTCAAGAGGTGCCCTGTGTGCCTGAAAATAGTAATATGCGCTCGGCAATCGTCGGCCGAGGGCGACCGAACGTCGCCGGAGACGTCCGAGCGCGGCGGCGCAGGTGGCGACGGCGTCGCGCGCGACCAACTTTTTCGGCCGCGGCGCGCCGTTGGTCTCGACCAATGGCGTGCGTCACTCGGCCAACGCCATTGGTTGACGATCGCGCTCTCGCGATCGATGCTGCGCGTGCGAGAGCCACACGCGAGATGGCGCGACGCGCGTTGTCGGCTTGGTCGTTAATGACGAATCATGTTACTACTTTTATACGAATGTGCATCCTACGACGGTGGCTTCGATCTCTCTCTTTTTTTTTCTCTTTCGCTCTCTTTCTCTGTTTCTCGTCATTTTTTCATAAGTTTAATCGCAAGGAATTGTCAATTGTCTCAAGTCTCAAATATCACTTGAAATTACAAATTCTTAAAATATTTTGAAAAATGCAAATCCAAACTTGGAAAATATCAACGTTTTCAAATCTTAAATCAAATTAAACGAATTACAAAATCTCTTAATGAAATTATAGAAGTCGTACATGTACATCATAGCAATTTTTCGACGTTAATTAAAAATATTGTATCGCATTATGGAAATTTTAATTTTGGATTTGAAATGTGAATAACGTACGTTTTGCTTTTTGAAATTATTCGGAAGCTATTTAATTCCTTATTACAATTTCGGCTTGCATTCTTTTCGCGTTTGTGCATATATACATACGTGTTCGCGATGATTATACGCGGATCTTTTTCGATGTCATCGTGATAGATAATGACGCGCATCAAATACGTGACATGAAATGTCAAATGTCGCGCAAGAGATTTTATCTCTATTATAATTATCATACGACTCCTTAATTAGTATAATGATTTTAGAGATAATTATATTGGTATGTACGATATAGCGTTGAGACTTCAAAGGTCTCGTCTAAACAAATGCACATTAATTTATAAATAGCTCGCCTTTCTTACGTCACTCATCGTCGATCCTCGTCGTAATTCCATAATTGTTGCGCAAGTGTCTTTATCAACGGAGAAAGCGCGTTTCTCGCGAGTTCGTGATAATCGACGCTCATTCCAAATGTCGTTGCTTTCGCGAAAGTTGACAGCAATTGGCAGCGTGTGTTAGGGCTTCCAATCTCCCGTGTATTGAAGCCAGCGTTAGTGGCGTCCTCGCTGTACCACCTCAAGTAAAATGGAACTACTTGCTACTAAGCAATATCTGTCGGTAATATTTAGGTATTTGTCGGTAATACTTATTATTAATAATAATTAGGGAAAAAAACATTACGAAGGAAACACTGGTAGAAATAAAATTGTCATATTTTATTTTGCATACATGTAAAATACAAAATGTATTATGTATATTTACTTAATTAATCATACATTAGAGATTAAATATATCAAAATATAAATAAAGCAATAAATTCAATTAGTAATGAAATAAATTAGCAATAAATCGATAAGCAATACGCAATAAATCAATTTACAACACAACTTGAACCAGAATTCTAGTCGCAGCTAGATCTTTGTGCTTGTTTTATTTGTGTGATTTTATACACTTTCCTGAAATTCAATAAACTGTTCGCCGAATTGTTTTTTCAGTCATAACAGAGCCTTGCATTGAACCCTGGCTGAGGTGATATTTTGTACAATAAATTCTTTGCAGTTTTTTCAGGACGGGGGGGGGGAGTTAATATTAATTTCAATTTTAATAATACGTGATATTACTAAATCTTGTTCAATGTAGGGCTGTGTTATGACTGAAAAAACAAATGCTATGTGATTACTAGATGAGCTTATTATACTTGATAATGATTTACGTTCTTTTCTGTTGAAAGAGTCAAATAAATCGTCAAAAAATAGTAATGTGTCTGCTGTTATTGCAGCATTGGGCGACAAGACTATTTGTCCTTTAGAAGTATCTACAAGACCTGTAATGAAAAATGATATTAGAGTATTATGTGTTGTATTTTGTACAAACTTTTTGTAAAAACTTCATAAACCGAAAATACTTTCTTTTCAATGATTATAGTATTTTACCTTGATTCCATGTCAGAATGACATCAATGAAATTTGCTACTGTATGGCTAATTACTTGTGTCGCATATTTTACTCTCATTTTGGGAATACAATTTGGAAAAATGTGTTTATTGGTCAATTTTGGCATTTGACGCTGTTTTAAGAAAGAATATTTATCTATTTCATATACAGTAATAATGTCGTTCCATGAGGCGAATTGTCTCTCAGACTCTTTTTTAAATTTATCAACAACCAAATCTTTTGTTAGCAAATTATTGCGTACACCTTTTTGTAAGTGTACATAATCGTACAAAGGTACAACTTCACAATTGGCTACGATAAATGTATTTTCTGTAAAAAAAGAATGTATATTTGTATATATAACAACATAACATATATAATAAAAATCAAATAACTTTTATAATATGTAACATTAAATATTTGATACATTTTTATTTACCAGGAATCTTATGTTGCTTTATTCGTTTTTCATTTGCCTCTTTTATTAACATATTTATGGCTGCAACATTTGGTCCTCCTTGATCGCAGACAGTAGCAACAAGTTTAAAACCGCATTTTACTATCATATTCAGCCATTGTTTAATGCACTGTACTAGTTGAATACTTCGAGTTGCGCTTTCACAAAACCCGTATCCAAGAGCCATGTGATTCCCCGATGCAAGGCATCGAATATAAAATAAGATTGCGTGATCGGCAAAGTTTCTTTTTCTGCGCATTCCCCAATCTTCAAATCCAATTATTATATCTCTTTTTTTATCATAATGTACGGCAGGTTTTAATGACATTTCATCCCACAGTAAAACTACGTTTAAATCTCTGGAATCTACTTCCTTTGCAACTAACTTCAAATATTTAAACGTAATCATATTGCACCCTGCATTGAAAGGAATACGTTGTAATTGCTTATTTAAAGTAGTTATAGAAGAACACAGCAAGTATTTGGACAGAAAGGAGTAGGATGAACGAGATCTACGGTATAATCTTATACAAAACATCTTTTCTTTCAGCGTAAAACGTCTCATCTATAAATAAAGTTAGAACAATAAAATTTACAAAAATTGAGAAAAATAAATACAGTATAGTCTCCTTAACTTTGGCTCTATGGGGCGATAAAAGCGGAACACCAAAGTTATAGAATACTCTCACCACAGCCCGAGTTTACGAATCACCTTGTACTTAAGCGAATAAAGTACACGGTGATTGGTAGACTTGTGCTGTGGTGAGGGTGTTCTATAAAAGGAAGGGATGTGAGTATTTGTGATGTTAGTATTTGTAAAAATACGTGTAAAGAAATGCAAAGATTATAAAGGGCTAAAGTTAAGGAGGTTGTACTGTATATACAATTTAAAATTAAGTAGATAAATATATTCAATTTTAAAAATTTCATAAAAATTTAGAAATGGATATTAAAATTTGGATTTAGGAATGATGTACCTGTGGTGCTACATGATTATTTCTTATAATCATATTTACAAAATTCTGCCGCACATGTGTTGTTGCATCAACATTCCCTTTATAAATTACTTGTACTTAGTTGTATTATTTGTGACTTGTTTTGTTTTGTAGTCTTAAAACGTCTCTTTTGCTGTCTTTTAATTTTTTTCATTTTAACAATTCTATCATATAACTTCCTAGCTTTAGGACTTAATAAGATTTTTCGAGTAACTTCTTCAAGATTGGGTCGCGCTTTAGCTTGAACTTTCAATGTTTCTTCAATATTAAAAATTTTTTCTTGTTGCTGCATTAATGTTTCTTGTTGCTGTGTTAATATTGCTTGTTGCTGTATTAATATTTCTTGCATCTGTTGTAATTGTGTCTCGCTATTTGTAACCAATTCTTCATGTTTTTCTTGTGAAATTGTACTTTGTTCGTTTAATACTTCTTGTTCTTGTTGTTGTGCTACATGTTCACTGTAATCTAAATTTTCAACTGATTCTGCTATATGTTGCGGCACATTTACAAATGGAATATTTACAGATGGGACAGCAAACTGTAATAATATTCTTTTTGTTCCAGATCCGCTAAAATCGTTGTCACAAAAATGTCTATAGCATACTCTCAACTTTTTTATTTCTTTTTCGTTTTCTAATGGTTCCATATGCAGAATCTCGAACCATTTTTTTCGCCGTTCGGCATTCTTTGGAAACTCATGACGAGGAGCTTTGTAGCCCGAAGAACATCCAGAGACGCAACAATTTCTCATATTTCTAAATAGTCAAATAACAAGTTCTCATATTTATAAATAGTTGTTATTAAACTCAATTGTTATTGGTTTGGTTTTTTTTTCTTTTACGTTATTTTAGGTTATATAATAAAATTCACTTACCTTATCAATAGATTGTACGGGTAGGCCTCTAAACTACTTCTTTCTCTTCTTTCCGGACAAAATCTGAACACTGTTGAACACTGCTGACCACTGCTGAACACTGCTGAATACTTTTGAAATATATTGAAATATAGATCCGCGCACGTTCTGCGTTGCACATGGTTGCACATGTAACGAAAACAAAGCATGAACCAGTATGTACCATGCGAGATTTATCAACCATTTTACCGACAGATATTGCTTAATAGTTCCATTTGGCCTAGGGTGGTACAGCGAGGACGCCATAAACGCTGTCTACAAAATTTACATAAGAGATTATAGGCCCTGGCGTGTGTGTTCGCCGTGTTCGCATTGTTTCAAGTCGAGAGAAAAAAAATGTCTTGTTTGTTATTTGAATGAATTAATTAATAAAAATACACCTGTGTCCAGACTCCAGTGTCGAGAGAAGATTCTTGATGAATTCCTGTCGGATAAACAACACGCGAGGTATTGTCCTTTAAATGACAGATATAACAGATTAAAGGAAAAAAAAATGTAATATTTGTGACAAAAGGTGAAAATAAAGAGTAACATTTCATTTTCGAAAGATAGACGGATATATAATAAAAGATAGAAGAAAAGAAGAATCGTCGAACATGTAACATGTGGATATAACCTCTTTTAATTTACAAAGGGTAACCAGAAACGAGTCAACCACATAATGTACAAAAGTGAGAGGAGAGAGAGAATTCAGAACACTCGCAATCATATCAAGATTTATAAGAAAACTGGGTATAATTATTTTATGATATCAACAGAATCTAAGATCTAACAAGATCTGGTTAAACATGTTAATAATCTCGGTGGGCTAAAAATGCTCTTTATTTTTAGAAAAATTTGAGAAAAGCAAACACTATGAATGCCCTTGCACGATGTCCTGGATTATACTGTGGCAAAGAGTTGTTGCTGGATGGAAACTGGAGCGATTGTGGCGCTTGCCCACGTGGCTTCCGTACCAATGCTTCGTCTGCATGTGAACCCTGCGAGGATGCGCCAATATTCTACGACTGGCTCTACTTAGGTTTTATGGCCCTGCTAGCTTTAGTGTTGCACTGGTTCTGTATCGATATGGTAGCCATGCGTCGTAACATACCCAAGGAAGTGATCGCCCTTCACTTGTCTGCGTTGTTTGAAGTGATCCTGGCATCTCTCATAGTTTTACAAGTCACAAATCCTATTGGAACGTTCAGTATCAAATCGTGCAAAGTGAAAAAGTTGTCAGACTGGTATACTCTACTGCACAATCCGAATCCTAATTATGAAACAACTTTACACTGCACGCAAGAAGCAGTTTATCCATTGTTAGTATTATATCAGAATATACAAAGTTTTCATTAGGACTGTGGAGATTGTAATGCATCTGTATGCCTAATAAAGATTATGACACTAGTACATTTTCATCAATACTTTTAATATTTAGTCAAATAATAAAAGTATCAAAGACTTAATGCTGTTATAATCTTATTAGTTTTCACTTGTCTCATACAGAAATGCATTACTGTCTTTAAAACCATTTTTTTTAATAGATATTCTACTGTCAGCATTAATATAATGTATCTCTAATTTACATTTGATTTTGCAGGTACACTATGGTTTTTGTGTTTTATGCTTTAGGAATAGTCCTTATGCTTTTAATAAGACCATTAATAGCCAGGAAGTTTTTGCCAAAGCAGGGCAAATTCTCTATTTATGCAGCATTGTATTTTTATCCAATCCTCGCACTGCTACACGCCGTCGGGGGAGGCCTAATATGTAGGTTGAACATTCTATAGAATGATACGAGAACTATATACTAATTACTGTCATGTATTTTTCTTACAGATTACTCTTTCCCTTACATTACTATTATCTTGTCGGTGCTTTCGAATGCAGCCCATTTCGCGTTTAAACTGAATCAAACGGTAAAATCGTTGCTGTTGAGCTCAGTCTCAGATATAAAAAATGTAATCGTCATTTTGGGCCATTGGCTATTACATGGATATGGAATAATAGCGGTCGCGACTCTTCGTGGTATAAGTATTCATCCTGCGATGTTGGTCCTTGTTGTGTTACCAGCTTTGTTTTACATTATAACGGCGAGATTCACCGATCCACACAAGCTCCATATCGAATAAATCTTCCAAGCAAATCTCTTATACATACTATTTCCCGCATATGTACCATCTTTAGGCTGTGTATTTGTTATATAATAAAAATAAAATCTTACGCACATGTGTGTGAAAACATTCATGGCGTTATCTCAATAAGGATTTTTTTTTCAATATTTGCTGCAATTTTGAATAGCATAGTGACCCCCTAAGAAGTTATAAAACTTTGTATTTGATGCTTGCTATATATGCATATATTTCATTACATGGACATCGAGATACACTTTGCTGCATAATATAATTGATGCACACAGGTATACATAATTCGCACAAATTACAATTTTTCACATATCGTTTCAACTCAACACATCAAATAAGCTTTTGCATATAAAAGAAATTTCACATTTTTAGGACCTCAAAGTTCTAGTTATTGCAGTTACTTTGAACTTCAATGAAATTCAATTCTACTCCTTTGATTAAAACCTTTATTTCCTTTAGTCCCGTATATTGAAGCAAAAACGTAATCGAGGATACATCTGATCGCGTCTGAATAATCTTTTAGACCAATTATGATTCCTCCTTCGGTACAAATGTTAAAATCAGTGTACTCTTTGGTGATATCGGCACAGCATTCGACGGCAATTTTGTTCTACAAAAAACGATAAAGTTCCGATATTAAATTATTGAACATAGTATTTAAAAAATGGAGACTTTTATAGATCGCAAAGATTCTTACTTCATAACTTCTGTATTTTGGACATAGTTGGGACTATGAGCGACTACATTGATTTCTTCCGCTATCCGTGGTATTCCGGATAGATTTATAACGGCTGATTCTTCTCCTGTCTGATATGCAACGAGATATCCAGGATTGCCGCTTTTTAGCCTATAAATTTAATTTGCATAATTTTTATTGCATATATTGATATATTTTTGGAATTTATTCAAGCGCGTATAGCAAAACATTTCAAAGCATATATATAATACAAAATATAAGTTATACACAGAACATGCATAGCTGTTAATTGGTTTTATTATATTCTTGCATACAGTTAAATTTTTATAGTAAAGCATAATCGCGATATGTTAGTGACTCACCAACTCCTGTGTCGCATATAAGCATTGCGGAACAAAAAAAATCTTTAATTAGTCTATTATATTTATTATGTGCACAAAGTATTTTAGTTAGTTAGTATTTTTAGAGATTTTTTAAACATCACATTTAATTTAATAAAAAAAGTATCTAAGAGTTTTATCCATCTGTTATGAAGCCGTACTTCTCAATACGAGATGCAAATTAAGTGACAAATGTATCGCTACAAGCGCTGTGAGAATACGGGCAAAGACATTTAAGAATAATGTAAAGTCAATTGTATGAGTAAGGATGAATTCAATTATCCAATTAAAATTCATCTCCTTCATTCATGCGTATAGAGAATATATCCTGTAAATCTCTTCTCGTGTGTAAATTAAATACTTGGATAGAAAAAAATTGAGGAACAATCGTCTAAACGACTGATTTTCAAAGATATTCAATTCAATTGATAAATACATATATTACGCTAATCTGTTACTTAATAATCTAAGTAGATCGTAAATTTAACGTATGTAAATTATTCAAATCGTTACCACATATAACAATTTTTTAATGAATTGTTACAAAACTCACCTCGCGTATACAAAGACAGTCCCGTTTACTATTCTCAGCGTCGTATTCCCGTGAAGGAACGTTAAACCACTTCGAGCACTTGACAAGGTTGCAAATGCATCTTTCGCGGACATGACGTCGTCTAATCGAAGAATTGGCGTGCCCGGTAATAACATGGTCATTAAAACGATACTATCAGCGACTTCTTTAGGCATGCGTTGCCTTAAAGAAAGTTGTTTGCCATTCACCTGCAATCAATATATTCCATAGTAAAAATTACAACCGACATTTTTAAAATTACGTAATAAAATTAATTTCGTTATACTTACGTTCCATGCGGGCCACGGCGTAACTGCAAGCCACTGCGATATGCTTTTACGCAAGTCTGTCGCATTTATGTTCACATTGGCAGTAGTGAGGAAATGCGAACTCTGCGGTAGGTCAATCGTCATTTTATCATTATAAACTTGCAAAATGTCTGCGCCAATGTCATCTTGCAATGCAAATAATCTGTAAATAACAATACGCGTTAGTTGATAATGATAGCATGTGTAAAGTTACAGTAAAATTATAGTACAAAAGAACATACCCTTTGCCAGCACTTTCGTTGCGAACTATTTCTTGCCATTTTGATAACACTGCAGCATTCTCCGAACGATCGCGCGTATGAACATGCACCAATGATTGATAATTATTTGATTCTACAGGAAGAATGCCCCTAGATTCATCGTGCAGTTCCACATCTTCCGTTAGATACTGAGTGTTAACTAAACGAAAACCGCTAATGCCTAATTTCAACCAATGAGTCAAGATATCCTTAAATGATAAATAAGACATTAAATATAATCAAGACGGGATGAATTGGACGACTAAAAATAAAATGTGAGAAACATACTCCAAATTCTGTTACCACTGCTGGATTGTTATAGTTCAAATCAGGTTGCGATTTGTTAAATTGATGGAGATAATATTGGCCTCTTTGTTCGTTCCATTCCCACGCGGATCCACCATACACACTCAACTACAAAAGTATATTTTAAATTAATATGCGTCACAGACTTTACTCTGATATTACTTATCAGAAAGCTGCTTGACTAACCCAGTTATTTGGAGGACTTCGTCTTTCTTTTCCACCATCAGAGCTGGTTATTCCATCAGCCCAGACATAATAAGACGTGAATGGATCCTGCCTTTCTACGGATTGTTTAAACCACGGATGCTCTATGGAGGAATGGTTGGGATCTAACTCCAAAAAGATTTGTTGATCTTTCTCCTTTGCCATTTTGATGAAATTTTCCAAATTGCTGATGTTTCCTAATTCCGGTTTGACAACTTTAAAATCTATGGTCCCTCCTGTCACAAAAAGACAAGAATATTAATATAATTAAGATTACAATATATTCTAAGAAAATAAAACATGTATGGCAGTTAATTTTATACTCACCATCCGCGCTTGCCTTCACCACAGAAGAGAGAGATATAGCGTTGATATGTTGGTTTTTCAAATTGTTCAGTTTAAGCTCCAGTTCTGTCAAGTCATCGCTAAAAGCATCTGAAGCATCTAACTCGACAATCGGGCTCTCTTCCCAAATTTTCTTCGGCTCAGGAGCGGAACACTTTGGTGCCATCACGATAATGGCTATAGCGCCGGCCAACATGGCAGCCCACAGCAGCCAAAAGAGAATGAACAGGGCCCATCTTAATCTGATCCAGTATGGATCGTTCGCGAATTTCATCAATTCTTCCTTTCCCATTCCAGAGAGCACCGCCTTTACCATCTCAATATCGATTTTGGCGTCGCCATTTTCCGAAATAAATTTCACCTATCGAAGAAACATACATTTTGGAGTAATTTGAATAAAAGAAAAGTCTAATATAATTATAAAAATATCTAATTAAAATGATAGCTCTGTTACGTCTCAAAATGTTAAATGTCAAGGGTGCATTCAGAATGAATGTCCGGATGCATCCAACTATCATTTTCTTCTTGTTTAATGTTCGATAGGCAAGAAGGATGAAATGATATCTGGGTGCCTTTGGATTCTGAATGCAGCCCAATATATAACACATAATAAATCAGGGAATGGAAAGTTACTTTTTAAAAGTAACTCGTTATCGTTACTCGTTACCAAATCAAAAAAGCAACTAGTTACTGTTACTCGTTACTGACTTTTAAAAGTAATTCGTTACCGTTACCGTTACATAGATAGTAACAATTTGTTACTTTTTTAATTTTAAAATAAAATTAGATTGTTTAAAAATTTTCATATAATTCTAAACCTACAGTTCTTAAAATAAATAAAACTACAAAAATTATATAGAATTTTCTGAATAAGATTCATATAGAATTTGTTAAATATAAATTACATACAATTTTTATCGATATTTTTAATAAGAAGTTAAATAATTATGTCACAAAGATTTGACTTTTGTCTAAAGGTTTTTTCAGATCTGTCCGCAAAACCTTTACTTTGTAATGTAATGTAAAAGTTAAACCATGAAAATGTTTTACTTTAGTATTACATTTTTATCGGTATTAATTTACTATTTACTTTCAACAAAAGTTGACATCTATAAAGTTCGTTTTTATGCTAATACAATTCTGTGATTGATTTATTTTATAACTATTTTTCAAAACGATCTTACATATAACAACCATGAATATTGATTAAAAAATAAGGATTAAAAATTATATTATAAATTAAAAAGTAACGATAAAAGTAACTATTAAATTCGTTACCGTTACTAAAAAAATATAACTACATTACCGTTACAGTTACAAAAAATAAAAAGTAACTCCGTTACCAATTCGTTACCAAAAAAAGTAACTGTAACGGTAACAGCGTTACAAGTAACTCGTTACTTCCAATCCCTGTAATAAATATTAGTGCTAAGTATTCTTAAAGATAGGATTGGTATTTTTTTTATAAATCATTACTTTTTCGTAATAAAAAAAAAAGAATGTATATATTGCTATAAGATATACAAAAAAATTAAATTAAATCAGGAAATTGTTATCTGCTTATTAAAATTAACCCAGTTTAAATATGTAAATTCTGAAAGTTAACATTTCCATATTATATATTTGCCAGACATATATAAGTTAAAGCTTCCATATCGTGTATGATGCAACTTTCATGGGGCTTGCATATTTTTCAAAATTAATCAACCCATCTTTCCTTAGCATATTGTTCGTAGCATCACGATACAATATGATGTGTTTTGTTCATATTACGCTCCAATAAATTTGAATAAAAAAAGAATGGTGATTTCGTTAATTGACATTAAAATAATATCCCATCTACTTTTCCACAACCCGCAAGGGTGTATCGAGTAAAAGAAACCCCCAGTAATTTTCCATCCCCAATTGCTCAATCGATCGCTCGTACAATGGCGAGATAGGCGTGTCCATTGCGAGATAAAGAGCTAACAAAAAGATAAAGCACTCCGGCGCATCCATATTCGGTTTCGAGAATGACGACGACTGCAATGTGGCGAATTGAGGTTAAGTTAAGTTAAAATTTTGCGGACAGATCTGAAAAAAGGCGTTTGGCTCGCTGTCTTCGAAAGAGCTTCGTATCATGCTCGCGAGAAAATAATTTCCGAGAATTTAGGATCTCGTATATCAATGTCCCGAAGAAAAGTGATCCTCACCTCGGTGGTCTTCTCATCCTTGTCGTCCTTCTCAATCGCGATCTTTGCGGTGCTGTCCTCCTTGAGCATCCGCTCTTGCGCATCCTGATCCAGATCCTCGCCGTTCTGCTTGCCCATGACGATGGTGTTATCCTGTTCCTGTTGCTCCTGCTGCTGCTGATCGTTACGACGCTCTACCGTACCCTCCTTCACAGGTTCAGCAACGACTGGCGGCAATGGCGACAGCATCCCCTCCGCGGAGTCGTTCAACCCGCTGTCTCTCCCACTTTCCATATCGCGCGAATTGGATGACACAGAGAGGAGCGTTATCTCCTAATTTCTTCGACGATCTCGATTCGCGGGAAGACTCGCACAATGCAAACGTATTTATCGCGCGAGAAAGAATATGTGTAGAATCGAGAGAGCTCGCGAAGACGCGGGAAACAAAGTCAGCGAAATCCGAGGACATTCATTCGCGACTGTCGCAAGACGAATAATCCCACGTTTGTATTGTCCTCATTTCGTTCGGCCTGGTTTCCCCGGGATCATACGCGACACGATAAAGCGGTGACCTTGTTGACCCGGAAAAGACCTCGTACCTCGATCTGTTGATCGATAACAGCTCGCAACTCGCGGAAACTTGCAGGAAATCCGAGGACGACGCGCGCGTTAATGTTTTTTCAATATTTATAAAACAGCCAAAGGCGATAATTTAAAAAGATAACTAATTATAGCAAATAACACAAGAGATAACAAGCAATTTATATTCGTGGCGAGTGGCGAGTGTAAATAAAAAATGATTTGAACGCGAACCAGTCGCAGTAGTGGCATTATACGTTACTTTAATGGCACCATCGCACGATGAATATTCGAATCGTGTGATTTGTACATGGACCAATTAAAAAATAAATTTTTTAATTATATATAAGTTTATTAAATTAAAAATTTATAAAATTACTTTTTACTGCATAGAAATATGTGCTTGCACACATTTAAAACGAACCTCATTTAGTCGAGACTCGAACCACTTCTTGTTTTTCATTCTATCTTTATCGCTCGTTATACGTGGAAGGGAGACAGAATGAAGCTTGTAGCGCGTCGTCCGAATGGAACGCGACTGTCATCAACTGTCATCAGAACACATGTGATATATCACGGAATTTCTGCACACGTTGAACGAGAAAACATGTGGCTTTTTCATTTTTCTGTTCACGCCAAATGATTCAAATGACCAGGCTGGAAATTAATATTAAGCGACTTCTAACGCGTTGCGAATTAATAGCGAAAGATGATCCGCATAAAGATTGGAAGCTCGAGAAGGTGCATAAACTGTAACTGTTTCTAACCTCAATTTCTGTCATGTTTTCTATAATTTTTAATTGAAGGCCCGATGCTTTATTAAATAGATTGGAATGACCTTATGTAATTGCTTAAAGCAAAGCGGGTATATTGAAAATACCATAGATAATTATAATTATAGCATTTATTATAAAGTGTTTATTTAAATTAACATGCTTAACTATGCTTGTATAAAAATAATAAAATTCTTTTGAACTATATTCCTTGAGAAGATATTGTTCACAATTATATACATACTACAAATATCTATTAATTGCATAAATTTTGTTTATTTCAAAAAGTGATATGTATATTTTTTGTTTCAGTATATACTTTCTCTGGATGATATGATGAATGAGTTGCAAACTCTACCAAAGTAATATTTTTAGTTTTATATAATATATGCATTGATATAGTACATAAGGTATAGACTGTGACAATAGTTAATGACAGATTCTTTATGTTATTCTGAGATTTAAAAAATATTCAAATTGTAACGGTGTTTAAATGAGAGATGTTGAAAATTGGTCAATAAAATTGTTAAAAAAAATTCAAATGTGATACATAATTTAACAGCAAAGATGTTTTTAAACTTTGTTATTAACTGTTGTTATGTAATGTCTAGAACAATCTGTATATTTGAGATTATAATATACATTACTATTATGAACACAATATTAAAAATGTATAGCAAAAAGTTAAATGTTTATTTATAGTAAACCATCTAAGGATACCATGATGGGCTACACTAAACGGATAGATTTTCTAAAAGGAGTAATAAATGCAATGAAGCTGTCAAACCCTGTGGAGAGAGTGGTCGCTGCACAATTGCTATCAAAAAATTCAGCATCTATTAATAATTCAGCAAGTACAAATATCACAACGCAAATACATCAGAAGACTGTTGCCAAGTACAATCAGGAATTACGGGTGGAATTATTTCACAGTAACAAAGGTGACTTGCTTTTATGAATATGCAATGAATTTTTACATGACTCTGACATTAAGTCTCATTATGTATTACAGATGCAAATAAGGATGGTGTACGACAGAGATTGTTGAACTCTAATATTCAGGATGAAGACCTGGATGCTATTTTGAAATATAATCGTAATATCCAGGAGAAGATTGCTGAAAATATGCTCTCCATGACTGGCACTATGAAGGAACATGCATTAGCAGCGAGTGCTATCATAAAAAAAGATATCGGCAAACTGGAAATGTCTGATAAATTGACTGATGTAAATGCTATTAAATTAAAGAAAGAATCACTGAAGTTGGAAGAGCACACTAAATCAAAATGGAGGTGTTGGGTATGGATTATGATAGCTTTCGTTCTGGTTGTATTTTTCAGTGAGTATCTCATATTATCAATTATACATATGTTTTCTAGAGAACAATGAAATTTAATTAAAATTTTTTTGATTATTGTTTGATACAAATTTCGAATTTGCATAAAGTTATATTATTACCAATAGGCTATAAAAACATCAGAAACTGAATTATCATTTAAGTTTTATTCTATATATCTTTCAGACATGGTGTTATTTATGAAGATGGCAAGGAAAAAGATTTAGATAATTTCTATCAAAATTGGGGTGTGTCAACTACAACTGAAATATGTAGCTGCGCGTTACTGTGAATATGACTATGTGAGTCATTGGATTGATATGATGATAGAATTACACAGCCATGAGTGTACTTGTAAAAACACCTGCATCTCCTAAAATCATTTGGAAACCTGGTAAATATATCATAGAATAGCGATATATTGGTTTATAACTTTATCCAGCGCTGCAATATCTAATTTACGATCTTATTATGCACAATTTAATAACAATATTTAAGTACATATTGTATAATTATTGAATCATTATTGTTTCCATTGAGTGATTGTATATAATAGAAGAAACTTAACTATATATATGTATGTATATCATGTATTATATAGATTGTTATTTTATGTTAAAATTATATTTATAATTATATTTATAACATTTTTGTTACAAACTTAATAAAATTCTATTATATATAAATTTAAGGTTATGTCGTATACCTCAATCCAGTATTTCTTTTTGAAAAAGAATTTATCAAGTATGAGTAAGAAACTTGAAATGAAAAAAATCAATAATCTAGAAGAATTATAGTTCCGCTCTGATTAGTGGAAGAGAATATTTTGCATAGTTTTTTTTGCTAATTGTATATATAATTATTACGTAGTTTAGAGGTTAGAGTAATAACCTACTTTTGCAAACAAGAATTTTATTTTTTAAATAAAATATTTAATATAAATTTGTTAACATTATATGTCATATTTAAGGTAAGGTGAAAGTGGTCAGAACATTATGCAAGTATACATATAACACAATGTGTAAGTATGTACATTTTATTTGTAGTAATCTATTAACAAAATATGTTTGCTTATATTTCTTATATACTTGCACATGATGTGTATATTGAGAGGGCCTCTGTGATTCACAAAAATGGACATTGAACTACGTAGCCAATGTCCATTTTTCTCGTCGATAAAATCAACTTTTAGATGGTTCTCAGCGGTGCTATGTCCATTTTTACGGTTCTCTTCCGTGCTATGTGCAGGAGTGAAAGATGCATAAGTTGGATAGAGACAGATAATGGATCTCTGTCCGTCTTCTGTTTCGAGCATCGGTTAGAGAGAGAAAGTATCGCGGTAGCAAACACGGAGCGAGCGGCGATGTTATCTCTACGGATACCCTCCTCTCCACTCCTCTCTCACCTATCACGTTTTCCGCGCTACGTTTTGGCCGTAAAATTCAGAAAGTCCTCTTCGGACGATTTCTGGGCAAGGACGTAGAGAAGCCAGAACGCACCCACTTTTTATAAATGTTTTATATTTTGTTATATTTGTTGTAATGACGTATGCGCGCATATGTATGATTTAAAAATGACAATATACGCGTGTTTAATATTGTACAAAAAAATAATAATGTAATAAAAGTTAATTGAATTTATGGATACCTGAGAATTATATTTTTATTTTCTTTCAAGTGCGATTTTACATGAAGATTATTGATCTGATTTCAATAGAACGTTTCAACAGTTTTTACAAAATATTACGTAAAAATTATTCAAAATTTGCAAGCAGAAGAAATTAATAAAAAACTATCTAATAATATGATGTATCAAAACGTTGATCGGTAGAGTAACGGATTTTAATAAAATTCTTCTCGATATTAACTTTTGAGAAAGTGCAGCTTTCTCAAACATTGTCGAAAAATCAAAGTTAAAAAATTCCGAGAGCTTTATCAGTAATTTTACGGACACACGTAAGAATTCGTGGCTCAGCGGTAATATGCCCCGACTCATACTTGCGAGATTGCTGAGATCGCTGGTTTGGATCTCTAAATTTTATTTTTAATTAGTGTGAACGGACGCGCGCGCACGTATGTGTGTGTGTGTGTGTGTGTGTGTGTGTGTGTGTGTATGTGTGCGCGCGCGCGCATGTTGTGTGTGTACATTGTTACGAGGGCAACAATTTAATTAAAAATGTACCTTTTATGACACATAATTAATTAATTATTATTATTATTTTCACAAAAATATATTTTAGTTATTATAATAATAATTATGATTATGGACCTGTGTGTCTCTCTCCCCTCCTCTTATTGTTGTCCCACTTCCTCTACCTCCGTCTCTAGATCTTCCTGCTCTTCCTCTTCCTCGTCCTCTTCCACGTCCTCTTCCACGTTCTCTTCCTTTCCCTCTACCTCGAGTGAATGCCGCATTTATAATCTTTTTTAGATCTGCAGTCTGAAACAAAAAATTTATGGAATATGTAAAAGATCGTGAGAAATGTTTCGACAACACGTTCGTTTTTTAATAGCGAAACTGTAATATAAAAATTCGTTTATATTTAATTAATTAATACTTACATTTATGGTTACGAGTTGACCTGGCGACGTTGTTGACATTGTCGCCGTGTCAGTCGTCGCCGTCGTCGTCGGCGTCATCATCGGCGTCATCGTTGCAATCATAAATATGCATCTTTTTATTCATACTCATTCATTACCAATCTCGCACATACAGGGTACGCGCATCCACACACATACACACATCCACACACACGGCACGTGTATGATGCACAGATTGAAATCTATCTAATTATGATTTAATTGTAATAATACTCGTAATTCGCATAACTTCAATAAAACATTTATATACACGCGCGCGAATTAACTTTATATTGCATTATACACGAAATAAGAATCTTAGCCGCTTACAAAGCTGAGCCTCTTCACCACGTCAAGGTGATTCTCACGAAGGGGAAAAAATGAGAAGCAGCAATCAGCTAGAAGTTAAATTTGTATTTTCTTTAAAATATAGAAAAAAGATGCAAAAAGGTAAAAAAAGCGCATCTCTCTTTATTTGTAAAATATATAATCTTTATTTGATATTTTCAACATGAAACGCATGTTTAAACAAAAACGAAATTATTTAAAACCATAAAATTTCAATTATTGTTGGTATTTTTATTATTAAGCATGTCACAAAGATTGCAATCACAATTGAAATAATTGCATAAATCTGAGTTTGGCAGATGTTATCACAAAGAAGTTTACCACGTAAACTAAATAATATTTTTTTCTTTTGTTCTGAAATTCTTCGTATATTTTAATACACAAGTGTGTATTAAAATATTTTTGTATCTTATCATTAAATATTGTGATTTTTCAAAATCACAGTACATAATATGTGTATATACATGTCTGTATAATTTATTACCAACATAGAATGTACTTAATATATTTCCTTTCATTCTTTTATGCTTTGTGTCAATAGGCGCAATCAACTCAGTAAATTATTAGTTAATAATTACAGAGTAATAAATATTATTTTTAATAGAAATTGAAGAGTGAAGAAAAATGAAAGTGACAATACGTTCGAATAAGGTGTATTCTGCTGAATGCGCAAATATTTTGGGAACAGCAGTAGCAAGAGCAATTAAAAAGCGACGAATAGTGATTGCAACTGCTATAATGTTGGAATTGCAAAAAACACAAGAGAAACGGCATTACAAAATGAAACAGTATTGGGTAGCTCCATACTTAAAAGACCGTCAGAATCATAGTTTTTTTCACGTATCCGTTCCTAAACTGGTATTTGAAGATATCATACATTTTTATAACTATTTTTGAATGTCAGCAACACAATTAGAAGAATTGTTGACATTAGTTGGACCACAACTGCAAAAACAGAATGTTGTTCGAGAGTGCATAGGACCTAAAGAACGTTTTGCATTAACATTAAGGTTTAATTGTAACGTTTTATTATACACTGGCCAAAAATGTGTCGACTTGTCGCTGAAGTTCAGCCAATAAGTTGAACTTCCGATTTATCGACGGATTCCAACAGATTCGGTACAAGTATGTATAGAAGGGGAAAATCGAGGTAGAGGGGAAAAGTCGCCAGCGACGAATTTCCTTTTGTGCAACGGGACTCGGGAGTTGTCTGCCGGCCGGGAAAGAAGAAACTTTATATCTCGTGCGCGACGTGCCTTACCCGCTCCCGCCTGCCCAATGTGTGTACTTTTCTTTTATCTTCATTACATCTTTTCTTTTATCTTCATTACATCTGGCTATACACAAGAGGTATGTACTCTTCGATTTGCTAGCTTTCATGTGAAAAAAATCTCATTTTGTCTCTCTTGCTCCCTCGCTTCACTTTCTTTTCTGATGTACTGTATTTTTGTATTTTTATAACACTTTTCCTTATTTCTGTGATACGTGTTTATTTGGCGTGTCGCATTTGCAATAAATTTTGGTAATTATGCAGTATAGGGAACCCAGCTCCAATTATGTTGACATATGTTAAAGAGTTCTAAATAAATAAATAAATAAATAAATAAATAAATAAATAAATAAATAAATAAATAAATATATATATATATATATATATATATATACGTATATTGTATACACATTACTAAAAAAAAATAGGCGACACTTTCCAGACACCAAAAATTAGGCTATTTTCAAATGGCTATAACTCGCCAAAAAATCATTGTAGATAGAAAATGAAAAAAGTATTTTGGAGCTTGAAGTTTCAACCTTAACGCTGTATCAACTGATTTTGCGGATTTGTGAAGTTGGAATAACATTTTGTTAATAACCTGCATTTTTTACAAATGTTATCCATACTCCGTGAAAAATTATCGTAGGCAAAAAATTAAAAAAGCATTTTAAAGCTTGAAGTTTCAGCTTTAACATGCTATCAATGGTTTTCAAAAATTTTCTCAATTTCTTAGTGCTATGCCCCAAAAAAATACACTATTTTTTCCTTAAAATTTTTGACAGCCTGTAGCTCAATAAAAAAATTTTTCTCGACAAATGCAATGCAAGTACCATAAAGTATGACATTTTCTCTACAAAATGCTTTTTTTAAAATTTTTCTATAATTTTTTTTGACCGAGTTAAAAAACTTTGAAGAAACACATTTTTTACAGTACATTTTTCCGAAAAATCCTACACACCACGAAAGGTTTCTATAAGGGTTCTGAAAGGTTTCATGAAAAGGATTTTTCTGCAATAATTTGTTATATTGTTTAAATAATTTTTCGTAGCCGTGCGCATTTTTTTTAATTTTTCTCATTAGTCGAGATTTATTTAGAAGGCTATAATGATGTTCTAAAAAAATTTGCAGCCCCGACCGAAGCTTCGTTTTCCTGTTTTTGCAATAACTTTTATATTGTTTAAATAATTTTTCGTAGCCGTGCGCATTTTTTTTAATTTTTTTCACTAATTGGGATTGATTTAGAAGCCTACAATAATGTCCTAAAAAAAATTGCAGCCCCGACCGAGGCTTCCTTCCCTTGTTTCTGCAATAATTTGTTATATTGTTTAAATAATTTTTCGTAGCCGTGCGCATTTCTTTTAATTTTTCTCACTAGTCGGGATTGATTTAGAAGCCTACAATAATGTCCTAAAAAAAATTGCAGCCCCGACCGAGGCTTCCTTCCCTTATTTCTGCAATAATTTGTTATATTGTTTAAATAATTTTTCGTAGCCGTGCGCATTTTTTTAATTTTTCTCATTAGTCAAGATTTGAAGGTTATAATGATGTTCTAAAAAAATTTGCAGCCCCGACCGAGACTTCGTTTTCCTGTTTTTGCAATAACTTTTATATTGTTTAAA
The DNA here is from genome assembly GCF_016802725.1 of Solenopsis invicta. NCBI lineage: Eukaryota > Metazoa > Arthropoda > Insecta > Hymenoptera > Formicidae > Solenopsis > Solenopsis invicta. Next base: position 7,897,166 of record NC_052679.1, on the reverse strand, counting down.
TAATTTTTCGTAGCCGTGCGCATTTTTTTTAATTTTTTTCACTAATTGGGATTAATTTAGAAGCCTACAATAATGTCTTAAAAAAAATTGCAGCCTCGACCGAGACTTTCTTCCCTTATTTGTGCAATAATTTGTTATATTGTTTAAATAATTTTTCGTAGCCGTGCGCATTTTTTTTAATTTTTTTCATTAGTCAAGATTTATTTAGAAAGCTATAATGTTTCTAAAAAAATTTGCAGCCCCAACCGAGGTTTTCTTCCCTTGTTTCTGCAATACTTCGTTATATAATTTAAACAATTTAGTAGACCTGCGCATTTTTGTTAATTGTTTTGGATAGTCTGATCTATTTAGAAGCGTATAAGTGTATTTCGTACAGTTACTTGCTAGTTTGCCTTTATATGTCGAAATTGCTTATGTATTTTATTTTGAATAAGAATCCTTGCTTTGACGAATCTGCTGTTGCGAATCCACTGCTAACTTCAACGTCATAAATAATATCAATGAATTATTTTATTTACGCGCATATTTATGATTTTAAACGTGACTTTTGTTCGTAAGTAGAACATAATATTTGCAATAGCAATTTTCACTTAAAAATTATGTGTATCATATATAAATAATTTTAACAGGATGGTAAAAGTTTTGCATAGACATTTTTTTTAAATGTATAAAATAAGAGAAATCGCATCATACAGGATAAGCATATATGATAAAGTGTGAATGCGGTGGCAGTAGCGAAATGGAAAGATGAATCAATTTTGTTCAATATAATTGTAATGTAATTGTACAAAGATTAATGAAGCATCAAGATATTATACCCAGTCGGCACACTGGGTAGCATTCTTGCACTCTTTTTAATTACCTATATATATGCATGTTTGTATACACAGGTATATATTGCTATTGTGCAATTCACATTTAGTACAAGACACACCTAGATGGAAAAAGTAATTTTATAATTATTCTATGTACACAGTCAGCGGCGATTAATTCTGTCACCCCCCCCCCCGTTTGAAAATATTTTGCGCGTAAACAAAATGTGGCAACAGCGCGTATGGGATAAGTTATAGTTTGAGCAGTGAGTGTGTTCAAATCACGGCTAATGCTCTGCATAATCGGTGGCAGAAAAAAAGTGGTTGTAATATGGCTATCTATAAGAATAATTTAAAAAAGTTAGTTTAGTTTAGAAGAAACACAGTATCTTGTTACAAAATCATGTATTTTTAATTTTCCATTGTTTAGAATTTTCCTAATATAGAATTTTCTTGCGTTCAGTAACTTTAAAAATACCATTAGAAATTTAGTTAGAAATGTCATTTTATCCCTGTTTAACATTAAACAACAAGCATAAAATAATGTTTTTAATGTTTCTAAACACCGCTCTCTAGAATGACGATCGATTTATTGAAGAAATATTTCAATATAAAAATTTTGCTTAAAAGGCCATATTAATAAAATTCCATGTTATTGTTTTAACTTTGTATAACTCAAAATATGTATAGCTGAATAAAAAGGTAAATAATAAAAAAAACACTCAAGTGTATGTACATTCGTGTGATAATATACTCAAGTTTAAGAATAATGAGAAAATATGAGTAATTAAAGGTTAAAGATGAACCTTGTTTAGAAGTGCTCAAAAGTAAAAATGCCTTATAACAATTGTCACTTATTATGTATTGTCATATTAATATCACTAAAAAACGGCGGGCTACTAAATGAATAACTCTATAAGCAATTGTTAGAATACGTCATCTAATAACGGAGATAATAGGGGTAATCATATTGTCGACAGTAGCCATAATACTCTCTTCTTTTCTAATATTGTGTACTATTTTTTTAACATTATTGTTTTCTCCTAGAGAAAGCTTTTGTGATAGTATATTTTTTGAGTTTCGACAAAAAAGATATAAGTTCAAAAACATATGTTTTGAAGTTGTAAGAATTGAATTATAGTGTTTTTAAAAAAAGTCTGTACTTACCACATTTAAAATGAAATTCTTACGCATCAATTTTTGCTCTAGTTTTTGTATGGTCTTGTTAGGATCACCGATAGGAAAATATTCCTCACATAATTTTTGCTGTGTAACTAAAGAAATTGGAGTATTTGACGTAGCTCTCATTTCATTCTACACCTTAAGTGATTTTATAATTTTGTCAGTGTTTTCTTGTTTCAACGACAACTGATGTAGATTTTTTAATATTTTTGTCTGCTTTTCTAAACAAAAAATTTTACATTATGTAGTTTTGTAAAAAATGTTATCAATTTTGTACTATATTATTATTACTACAACTATATATTATTACTTGACATTTTATGTAATGCTTCTAATAACTGTGAATTAGTAGGTCCAACAATTTTTGATTCTACACTTTCAGGCTTTTGTAAAATTTTTTGACCCGACATTTCGTCATCCGAATCAACGGATGGACCAGCTTAAAAAAATATGCAATATAAGTTAATTGAAAATTGTCTTGTATATCGTAAAAAGCACCAATTGAAACCGCCTACATCATTTAAGGCTGATAATGTTGTAACTTGCGTTGAACGATATGAAAAATGTATTAAATGTATTACTGTACTTTCTCACATACAGTATTATATTATCTTTATATGCAACACATTTATATTTAACATCGTTGAACGTGAGTTTCAATTTTACGATTTTATAATTAATACGAATGCGAGGGAAGCTAACAATTACAAACGATGTAACGCGAAAGTTTAACACTCTCGGTAATAATTCTCCCTTGATACTTTTTACGATGTAATAATTCGATGAAACGTAGCTTTATTCATGCAAGTAAAGTTTTAGCAATATTTTCAAATCAAAATAATGTTATCACTACTATTTTATGGACTATTTACATTCTATAGTACTTGCGAGACTTCTTTTATCAGACGCCGTAAGTAATTTATTGTACGATGAATTAACATCTGATGATTTGTATCTTGGCAATTCCATTTCGATCTGATCTGAAGTAATGTTGTTATCATCACAATGTTCGCGTGAGTTATACTCATCACTATCATCATGATCAATACTAAAGTCAATTTTATCACATTGCGTCTTACTTTCTCTTGTTATATTGTTTACGTTAAGTGTAGGTGGTACGTATGAGTTTTTCTGATTTACATTTTCATCACTTTTATCAATATCTTTGAAAGATTTTGATGCAGATGCTTTATCGACCTTACTTTTTTTTTGTCAATGGTTCTTGTACATAATCTTTCATAGGTTTAGTCTTTCTTTTACCTCTACTTGTTTTTAATTTCATTGCATCATTTGCATCACTTAACTCAGAAATTCTATCATTCAAGAATTCAGTAGCTTCTATGTAATTGTCTACAATTATATTAATTATATTAATAATTTATACCTACTTTAATAATTATATAGTTATTATGTATTTCAAAAATTATCATTTTCTTTGATGATTTTTAATATGGCAATTTTATCCCAATCATTTTCAGGAATAATCTTATCTATTTTAGATTGTTTTACAGATTCTTCTGGAGGAATTCGAACATGTTTCAAATCCTCTGTAATCCACAAAGAAGGATACACTTTCTTTTATTAGAAGAATCGTGAAATAACATACTCCTTCATTGTTCATTATCTAAAACATTAAACAAACAATTCAGCACTATCTTTTCATTGATTTGGACATTCCGATGCTCTAAAAATTATTTTATTTTTTTGCTTCTTTGAATAAGCTTAGTGGTAGTAATTTTTTTTATTAAAAAAACGTCATACGAGGTGTGTTCAAAAAGTATCGCGAATTTTGTGTTTTTTCAAAAATTATTTATTTATTCATGAATATCTATTTTGTCCCCTTCAAAGTAATCCCCATGAGATATTATACACTCGTGCCAACGGTTTTTCCAATCTTCGAAGCACTTCAAAAAATCATTTTTTTTAATCTTGTTCAGCTCCTTCGATGCCGTCTTTATCTCGTCAAGCGTAGCGTAACGTCGTCCTTTCATGGGCCTCTTCAGTTTAGGGAACAAGAAAAAGTCACAGGGGGCCAGATCTGGGGAATACGGTGGCTGCGGCATCATTAGTGTGTTGTTTTTGGCCAAAAAGTCGCGCACAAGCAACGATGTGTGAGCAGGGGCGTTATCGTGGTGCAAAAGCCAATTTTTGTTTTTCCACAAATCCGGGCGTTTCTGGCGGATTGCTTCGCGCAAATTGCGCATAACTTGCAGGTAATATTCCTTATTGACCGTTCTACCCTGTGGCAAGAACTCATGATGCACCACGCCCCTGCAATCGAAGAAAACTGTCAGCAAAACTTTCACATTCGACCGAACTTGGCGCGCTTTTTTCGGTCTTGGTTCGTGCGGCAGCTTCCATTGAGATGATTGAGCTTTGGTTTCCACGTCATAACCATAAACCCACGATTCGTCACCAGTTATGACCCTCTGGAGCAAATTTGGGTCGTCGCGGACAGAGTCCAACATCTCATTAGCAATGTTCATGCGATGCTGTTTTTGGTCGCAATTGAGCAATTTTGGTACGAATTTCGCGGCGACCCGTCTCATGCCCAAATCATTGATAAAAATCGAATGGCACGAGCCAATCGATATGTTTAGGTCCTCAGCAACTTCTCTAACGGTGATTCGACGATTGGCCAATACCATTTTCTCCACTTCATTAATTTTTTCGTCTGTTGTTGAAGTGCTCGGGCGTCCGGCACGCTCTTCGTCGTTCACATCTTCTCGGCCTTCTGAGAACATTTTGTACCACCGATAAACGTTGCTTCGGTCCAAGGTAGCTTCTCCGTATGCCACAGTCAACATTCGGAATGCATCCGCGCACTTAATTTCGTTTTTCACACAAAATTTGATACAGGTTCTTTGATCCATTTTTTTGAATAGGTAAAAATCGAAGACGATCCAAAACACGTGCAAGCAAAGCAGCTGTCAACAATTAAGTGAACATTCAAAATGGCCGAGCTTGTCGGCATAAGTGAGAGACATGAGTACATAAACGCCACAAAAAGATCGAAATTCGAATATACGTAACCCGCGAAAATTCAAAATTCGCGATACTTTTTGAACACACCTCGTAGAAATATGTTTTCTTGTTATAGGGATTAAAATATTATTAGAATAAACGGGTGTAGGTATGAATGTGCGTATGCGTGTGTATGAGTGTTGCACCCATATTTCGCAAACCTCATACATATTATACATATTATGCATATAATATTTTATAACATACAAAACAAAATAAAAGTTAAGGTTCTTATAAGTGAATTAATTTAGAGAAAAGTGAGCTCAAGAGCCACGCAGGATGTCGGGTGCAAATAAATAATAAAAATCTTCAATGTCAGGCAAACGTTTCGACCTTTAATGACGGTCTTCCTCAGTGATAATACAATTCTATAAAACAACAATCGCACTAATTAAGATATGAATTTATCACAATAAACAAATAAAGAACAGAAATAAGAAATGAAAACAAGTTACCGAATAGATAGAGATTGTGCAAAACCGCGGTGTACATCTTACTACAACGTTTTAGAATAAAAATATTATGAAAGACTTCACAGAGCGTGTGCCGAGACAAGAGTTTTGTGAAACCAAATTATCAAAAGATCCGATTCAAAAATTAACCAAAGAGGCTCGTTCTCTTCTCTCTCGGTGGAAAGAAACAGGTTTTATTGAACAACATACATATAGTATATTAACAACGGACGGTGTTTTGCCGAGAGCCTACGGTTTGCCGAAGATCCATAAACCTAACAATCCCTTAAGAATTATAATTTCTTCCATAAATAGCCCTGTATACTCTTTGGCTTATTTTTTACATAACATGATTTATAACAGTATACCAGAGGCAGATAGTTTCGTTAAAAATAGTTTCCATTTGGTTAATAATTTCAATGGTCTTCACGTGGAATCGGATCACATCTTAGTGTCATTGGACGTCGTGTCTCTTTTCACCAATGTCCCAAAAAACTTAACGATGGAAACCGTCACGACCAGATGGGATCTGATTTCAAAAAACACTACTATTCCGGTTAATGAATTTCTCAAAGCTTTAAATTTAATAATTGATTCCATGTATTTTAAATTTAATAATACTTGTTATAAACAGATCTTCGGTCTGCCGATGGGATCACCGTTGTCTCCTATCTTGGCGGATTTGGTCATGCAGGATCTGGAGTGCAAGGCGTTAAAACTTCTTTCTTTTCATCTACCTTTTTACTGCAGATATGTAGATGACATTATATTAGCCCCGGCTAACTCGCTATTGGGCATCCTTGACACGTTTAATTCCATGCATGACCGTTTAGAATTCACCATGGAGAGAGAGATCGATGGGAAAATCAGTTTTCTTGATGTTATGCTTATAAATGTGAATAATTATTTTCGATCAATATCGCAAACCAACTTTCTCAGGAAGATACTTAAATTTTTTCTCACATCATCCCCTATGTCATAAAAAGGGTGTTATTTTTGGTATGGTTGACAAATTACTATTTTTATCACATCCTCAATTCCACCGTAAGAACTTCACAATTTTAGTTAACATTTTATTGGAAAATAACTATCCTTTAAATTTTATCTTCTCTATGATAAATTTCAGATTCAAACACCTTTTTTATAAAGATGACACCTAGGTGGATGATAAACGTGTGAGAAGATTTTTTACGATCCCTTACATTGAGTCCGTATCAGAAAAATTTTCGTCTTTCTCATGTAAGTTCGACTGCAGTGTTGCGTTCACAATCCCTTCCAAATTGAACAAATTTATAACTACTGGCAAAGATCATATAGAGCGTCTTTCTTGTACTAACGTAGTTTATAAAATTAACTGTAAAGACTGCGATTCTTCTTACGTGAGACAAACAAAACGCCAATTAAAAACAAGAGTTAGCGAACATAAAGCAGACATTAAAAAAGCCAGTTCTCCTTCAGTTATTTCGCTATACCGCATCGGAGAAAATCACGAATTCGATTGAGAGAACATGGAAATTTTAGACAAGGAACCAACTTATGTCAAAAGATCCATATCTGAGATGCTACACATCAAAAATCAAATGCACGGACTCAATAAACAAAGCGACACGGAACTTCTCTCGGATGCGTATCTTCCTATCCTCGAGCGTATTCCCCCTTCTTAGGTTCATCACCCCTCCTTTTTCTATTCCTTCCGTTAGGGCCACCCAGGCTATCTCGTTTTGGTCCTTATTATTATCTAATCTCACCGAGATGTAACATCCTATCTCAAGGCTGTGACACGAGTTTTGGTGCTTAGAAGTATTTTGTATATAATTTTTGCTTTGGCTTATTTCCTTTTTGTTGAATTTACATTAATTTATATAAGCGTTTTTTTTTACAATTTTATATCTAATGACTTGTTCCTATCTAATGACAGTTTCCATTTTTATTCTTTTTTATTTATTTATTTAATTTTTTATTGATTTTTTCTTTGTTCACTTTTTTTAATTAATTAATTTTTATGGTTGTTTGCCACAAGTTTTAAAGTCATCATTTTAATATCTTTCTCTTATTTATTTATTTATTTGTCAGCAACCAACTATGTGGTTTCACAAAACTCTTGTCTCGGCACACGCTCTGTGAGGTCTTTCATAATATTTTTATTCTAAGACGTTGTAGTAAGATGTATACCGCGGTTTTGCACAATCTCTATCTATTCGGTAACTTGTTTTTATTTCTTATTTCTGTTCTTTATTTGTTTATTGTGATAAATTAATATCTTAATTAGTCCGATTGTTGTTTTATAGAATTGTATTATCACTGAGGAAGACCGTTATTAAAGGTCGAAACGTTTGCCTGACATTGAAGATTTTTATTATTTATTTGCATCCGACATCCTGCGTGGCTCTTGAGCTCACTTTTCTCTAAATTAATTTTAATTTGATTATGCTAACATATTTTATTTAATATACAATTTTATTTTTCAAATGTTTCAATTGTATGAATTAACGAATAGGTTAATTACATAAACATTTCCTGCACAGGGAATTTTAAATACTTTAGCATTTATGCAATCTAAAGACCAACTTTTAATACAGTTTTCAGACTCTTTTACAATTTTAATGCCCAAAGAATCGCTTGGTAAACCATTTATGATAAATAATTGGTTTTTATTCTTTAACTTTTTTTTCTATGATGTATACAATATCATTACTTTTAGCAATATTCAAAATATTAACAATAGATCCATTTTTTAAAATCACACAATTATTTCTGTCATCACTAATATCTATTTTACATGATGGTGTTATTAACATTTTAAACTGCGATTCGTATTGATGATCGGTAGTTAACATTCCATTATAATATTGTTTCTCAAATCGAATATCATTATTATCAAAGCACTTTTTAAAATTATGAACTAATTCATACTCTCCAATTCTTCTTGCAAGTTGTTGCAACGACTTCTCTCCTTTTCTAAAAAATTTTTTTAAAGAGCAAATATAATTTTCAAATGGGAAGGCGCTATAGAAATCGAGAGGACCAAACTTTTGTATATCTTTACTTAAATGTATCAAATTGTGAACATTATATGTTACATTTCCACGACCATAAATCTTTTGAAAATCGTAAACAAAATAAAGTAATAAATTTTCAGCAAATTTAATATTTTCAATGTTTTGTATTAGCACTTTGTTTGATAATATAACAATTGCAGTGTGTAATTTTAAAAAATGTTCATAAACTTTTGATTTCAAAATATCTTTAATACAACCGGACCAAACTAAATCAGAAAATGTCTGAATTCAGTGGCCTTCCAAATTTTATAATATTTTAATGATCTTGAGCGTCTGTTAGATTCGAAAGGTAGTACATACATACTTTAAATTTTCTAACCTTTCTGAAACTAATGCTATTTGTTCTGCAGATAGTTTATACATTTTATTCCTTCTGCCTTTATCACCAATCCAATGTCGCATTAACTGTTTTATAATACCAAGATAAACCAAGTGCATACAATCTAAAGTTACATTAGAAACTAAGCCTACTTTAGGCAATTCATTTAAAATTGTAGATCCACGTTGATAATCGCCTAAGTACTTAAAATTTTGAAAATCATTATCAGATCTTAGTAAATCTTAGTAAATCTTAGTAAATCTTAGTAAATCTAGTTACATAGCTTCCAAAGACTTTTAAAGGTTTTAACTGGACAGCATACAGAGTTTTCGCAATCACCCTCAATACTACAACTAAAATAGCCAGAGGGATACTTTGTGCACAAAACGTACGATTTAGCCGGAGCATCGCAATTTGTAATTTTAATGAAGTCTTTGTACATTTTGCCATTATGCAAGAATCCATCATTTATAAGTTGTTTTGCTTCTTCTACGAACGATCTTAACAGATTGTTTTTATCTTCAGGTTTGTTTTCACCATAATAAACTCCAGAAAAGTGTACAATATTTAAAAGAAGATCTTTCAGTAAAATTAGTTATAGACCTTTTTCATTTGATCTTCTTATAATCGGAGCACCATCAATATTAACGGAAGATTAATCAAATTTGTGTAAAATTTTACATTCAATTACTGTTTGAACAAAATTTTTAACTCCCAAGTGACAGTATTGTCCATTTTCTATATTAACAATATTTGTTACTCTAGCTGTTTTTAATAAAGTACGAGAGTCTTTGGGAAAAACCGTATCGGTATATTTCTTTAGAATGATTAATAATGCAGCAATAGCATTATGTTTTATTTGAAAATTTATTGCCCATTCAGCAATTTCTTTTCGAAACTTTTATCACTAGATTAAAAAAGTCATATACATCTTCATCGTCACTACTTTCGATGTCAGGAATGCTTTCTGCGTCACTATCGCTATAACGATAAACGTCATCCTCAGAGATACCACTCTCATCGTCTAAATCATTATTATTTTCACCATCTGAATGATGTAAGACAGAAGCATCTACGTTTAATTGTTGAACATCAGAGTTGTCACTTTCGTGTATAATTTAAATCGATGTAGCATATATGCAGTGGAACATTGATTATTGAAGATTGGATGCTACTTTGAATTTGTGATTGCAAATTTTCACTTTGCATAGACGATTGTTCGGATATGGTATCTTCTTCTGTCGATTTGGAACTAATATTTTTATTTTTTATATTTTCAATTTTTATTAAAAGTGTGGTAGATACTGCTTCATTTTTAGAATCATTATCTTGACTAGAAGTTGAAAATGTATCAATATCACGCAAATCTTCTTCCATACGTTGATGTGCTAATCTTCTAATATGTCTTTCAGATATAGGAGTATCTTTCGCTTTTCTTTTTCTTGACATTTTAAAGCTATTCTGCAGATAAAATTATTATACTATATTACAATCGCTCTTCTTCAATTATACACTAAGAAAAAAAATGCTAAAAAATGCTTTAGTGTTTTTTAACAATAATAAAAAAAAAAATGTAAAAATGTATGCCTTACACTTCACAATTTATTATAATCTGGCAAAGATACGACGAATAAATTGATCGGCCTAATTTAAGAGATTATTCTAGTTTAGACGTTAAACAATGCTTGCTATGCACACACAAACACACACATCTACCCAACCAAACCGAATTTATTTCAGATATTTACTAAAATTAGTATATATTTTGAGTCAAACTTCTATGATGTTTTGTAAAAAAAATGAAAAATATGTAATAAGTAGAGAGAGAAGGAGAAACAATACATACCAATACATAACAAATTATTTTTTTATTTTGTAATTTTTCTTTGGCATTTTTTGAAAGCCAGATATAAAGATGCATATTTTACTTTATTATTTATAAATAGATTGGATAAAAGTGATCGATTTTAGAAAAGTAAAGAAGAAAAATGACTTACTAACTTATTTAAAATGTAATAGATTTATAAATATAAACATTTTATTATGTTAAAAGACCACAAAATTGTTTTTTCTGATTATTTAACTTTCTATTGTAAAAATTAAAACTACAAAATACATGAAAACTTCAAAACCTAATTAAATTTAGTAGTTACTTTATAATACTTGTTTAATAATTAAATTAATGTATGAAATATTATGTACATTACACTTACACAGTTTCCGATACAGATAGCAAGCAGCAAATTTAGGCGAAGATGGAAATTTATTTTGATGTTATAATAGCTGCGATTGATGCATAAATTGTAAATATGAAATAAATATTTAAAATTAGAAAACAATAGAATACAAATTGAGAAGAGACGACAAACAAGAAATAAGAAAAGGATTGCTTGTAGATAAGAAAAAGATAAGTCAATGCAAAATAATAAATAAAAACAACAAAGCTAGATGTATGAACCGACGCATGAAAACAAAAATTTGTGAATGCACAGGAGAAAGTTTTGACAGCATGCAAGGTTAAAAACACAGTAAAAATCACTATTGATAGTATTGTAATGTACTTACAATATTTAAAGCAACTTTTGATGATCAGAGCTTAAGCCATTATACAGATAATTATCACCAAGATTATGAAATGAATAGAAATTATGATTATAGCAGGTGATTGAAGAAGCTGTAAATATAAATAATAAAATATAATTAACCCTTAAACACGTAAGTGGGTCTGAGAGACCCCATATGAAGATTCGAACGCTTGCTATGTGAAGACGGAATGAGATAGGAGGTTCGGACCAAGACGTAAAAAAAGTTTGAAATCTCCTCTTTCGATTAATATGGTTGATCAACTTTTTTGGTCAACTAGAATTCGAACGGCACGGCAGCAAAGTTTTGTTAAGGTCAATGCGACCCATATAGTGTGTAAGTGAAACATTTTTTGTGAGTATTTTACAAAAGACTGGACAAAATACGTTCGAACAGGTCGGTTTGCGGATGTTACTCGCATATACTCTGTTTAAAGTTGGAATACTATAAAATGTTGTAGAAAAAAGAATTTTTCCGAAATATATCATGAAACATATCAATTTTTAATTTTAGACACGATTTAATCAAAAATACCTCATATTCGCCTTGTTACATAAGTACATTTTTTAATAGAAATAACAATAATATAATTTTTTTTAAAGTATGAATCTTTAGCTTTAAAACGCCGTATTGTAAAGTTCTTCAAAGTTTTTTGTTGCAAAGATATGATTTTTTTTTTTAAGTAGATTTTTAGATGCCCCAAAATACCTTATAATCTCCATGTTACATAATTATACTTTTTAAAAGGAATGACTTTTCCAAATTTTATTTTGAAAGTGTGACTCTTTAGCTTTAAAACGCCGTATTTTAAAGTCCTTAAACGTTTTTTGTTGCAAAGATATGATTTTTTGAAGAAAAAGTGAATTTTTTACCAATTTCTCATTTTTGCTTAGTGTTTTTGCTTTTATAACTTCACAATAAATTATTTTTCGGCAATGTTGATTGTGCAGTCACACTCCTGAGATTTTAAACTTTTGTTTAAAAAAAAAATTCTAGAAAAATATTGAGTGTAAAGTTATAGCTTCTCAAAGTTGAAAAGTCTCTTAGACCCAAAAATGTGTTTCCGTATTTTATAGGATCGGTGTGTTTAAGGGTTAAAAAGTGTATAAATAAAATGTTCTTAATAAAGTATATAATGAATCTGTATATAAATGTATATAAATTAAAGTAATTGTAAATAAATCACTTTCTTCTATTATTGAAAACATGTATGATATGTTTCGTAGGTTAGAAAAGTAGAGAATATAAAAATTATTCTATAAAAATAAGAAATGTTAGAAAATTATTAATTAAATGAAATTAAATACTTATGTACGTATTATTTAGCACAAATGTTGACTATTATTCATTTGTGTAAATTAAAGATATGTAATTTATAACGAAGCACTAGTGCTGCCAGCTAATGATGCAAGAATTTGGCGACTAATGCCGGCATGGCAACTAGTTTGTTTTTTGTAAAGTCACTAGATTTATAAAGTACCGCAATCATTCCGCCATTTTGGCTCCAACATGCGGCACGTTTAAAACGTGCATATGTGTATGAATGCGTATTTACTCATACAGCACAGAAAATTGCAGCAACATTGCAGCAATGTTGCAATGTTGCAGATTGCAATGCGATATTACGGAGACATTGCAGAAACATAAATTAACAATATGCTTGCAACATCGCATGACATATGCGATAATATTCCGGAAACATTGCAATATCATAATTTTTTAATAAAGTAGTGGCAATAAAGAGAATATTCGTGTATAATAATATATTAAATTAACTCATCCATAATTATTACTAAATTTTCCGCTGAATCTCTACATTCTCTAACAGTGCAACCGTCCATATATCAACTGTAAGTCGACTCATCCAAGTCAGGCTTTCAAAGTTGACTGCAAATCGACGTCTGCAGACATCTTACAAATGTTGACTCTAAGAAATCTAGAAAAAAGCATGCGATCCTGTGGTGCTATGTGCATAACAATATTGTTAAGGAACATAAATATTTATATCAATAGACGAAATAGCTTCATATATGAAGAAACCTCGATCTACAGCCCAATGAACAAACAATAATTTTTATTTGTTTTTTTAATACAAATTTTTTCATATTTAATTTAATTATTGTATTATATTGATATATATTTTCTAATTACATTCTTATTTAAACAAATAACAGAAAAGTTATTCCAAATGCTATTCTGCATTTGCGAAATTAGTAAAAAAAGTTATAATTTTATATTTGTTTATATAAATACTGTGCTTTAATTATACATATTTTATTTTTTCGATAACGTGTATTGACTTGATCTACCAGTTATATACACATATCAGCATAAAGTGTTTACAGGTCATCATGAGGTATCAATTTGCAGCAATCACGGAAGTCAAGCAACGTTCACCAGAGTCGCAACTTGGATGGGTGACCGCTTGGAAATTTCCGAAAAATATTCCCAAGATTTTTTTTTGCGAAAAATGTTTTTTAAAATGTTACACAAATATTGTTTTGTTCATTGGAATTATGTGGTGTAATAATATTTATGTGAATATTTTGGAAAAATGGAATGTTTCAACGCAATATTTCAAAAAGCGGACATCTTAATGTTGCTGCAATCTTCCAGCAATGTTGCAGCAATGTTTTGCAATAAAAATGCAATATTACAATATTTCAATGAAATCATTCTGCAATGTTCCTGCAATCTCTCTGTGTTGTATGGAACAGGACGTGTAAGGCAGAACGAAAGATAGTGAAAGAGGAGAGGTCGGCGATGGCAATACAACAATATGATTATACGGCGTGCTGCATCGATTTTCTGCAGCAGCTGCCACTCTTGAAAACCCCGAAAAAAATTTAATGGGTCGAGAGGATCGAAGAAGCGTCGGTTCCCAAGCCAGATTGTTTCCCCAAACGATGGCAGCTGCTGCAGAAAACCGGTGCAGCACGCCGTATAATCATATTGTTGTATTGCCATTGCCGACCTCTCCTCTTTCACCATCTTTTGCTCCGCCCTACTCTAGACGTGTCCTGTAGCTCATGTTGAATCGTTCGAAACGTTTGCGCGAACAGCCGTTTTTCTTTAACGCTACGGTTTGACAAACCTCGATAAGAAATACTTTCCACAATAACATTTATATCTTATTCAAAGATACTACAACGTAAAACACGACTGTGTCACGCTGAAATTCAAAACCTAGGTTTGTGAATCATCACAAACCAAGTCTAAAATAACATACAGAATAATATTCTTTATTTGCAACTTGCAAGAGTTAACAATCTTAAATTTTTCTTTAACTACTGTTTTTATAAAAAAAATATTTAAAACTACTGCTTTTATAAAAAAAACGTTAGACCCGCCCGCGTCCACGAAATTCATCGCGAATAATAGGCCGGTTCAAATTTGGACACCGAGGGTTTCTCTCCTCCATCCCCCCCCCCCAACGGCGGTTACCTGATCACGTGTATAGGTATGCCGCCGCCGACAAAGCACTCCTGTTTTGAGTTCCCTCACAGTTCCCCCGCACACTTCACCCTCCCTCCCGCCTTGTTGCTCCTGGATTCGAACCGATATAGACCTACTGCTAAAGCCGATTAGATTTAGCGAAAGTTATTAATAAATTTTGTTCCTTATTAATGTCAAAGTAAAGCTGTAACATTTTCATTTCAAGTTGTACAATAATTGGTTACCAATTATTTTGTAACCGCCCTTCGCCCCCGTCACCCCTCTTATTTCTAAATGTGAGTAAGAATTAAAATAAATTATTTTGTTTTTCAAGATATTCGTTGAACAGAAAATGAAAATCATTTACGAACTATTTGAGCAATTTAGAAAGTACGTATAGAATACATATCCGAGCTTATCAATAAATAGTGAATTTATTCTATGTACATAGGTCGTCATGAGAGACAGATCGGCCGCGGAGAGAGCATGCAAAGATTCCAATCCTATTATCGATGGTCGTAAAACAAAAGTAAATTTGGCCATTCCCGGAGCTAAGCCCAGAGATAACTTGCAAACATGTAAGTATAATATATTTTAATCTATATTTTGATTACGAGATTACTAGTGTTTGCCAATTAATAATTCCTAAATAGTATAAAATAGTATAAATAGTATAAAATTAACTTTTCATAATTTACTTTCATTACCATATAAGACAATATTTAATTACTTGAACAATTATCAGAATCTGATTCTCATATATGAATTTGATACGAATTTTCGTGCTGTTGATATATTGTTAGGTCTCTAAACTTGTTTGTCGCACACGATACGCAATGCGTATTTTGGGCACATTGGATAAGAATTTGGACGCATTATTTTTCTGCCACATATATCTCCAAGTCTGAAGAGGCATTTAATCAAAGTAATTTTTTCCGATATTAATTGTGATAGATAAAAAATATTGTATAATTTAAAATGATAATGGTTTGATTTCAAAGTTTCATCTAACCAGGGACTCTGACCGAACTGAAACCGATAACCGTATCCTAACCGATTTTTTTTATGATCGAAACCTAAACCGAAATATTGTTTAGGCTAATTGACCGTAACTGTAACCTGAGCAAAAATACTTTTCCGGTTTTTTTAGTCGGATTTTTGGTCACATTTTTTAAAATGCTGTTAAAGATCATACTGAAGATCAAGTAAAAAAAAAGGAGAAAAAGCACGTGCAGTGTAGACTTTTCTCTTTACGAGATAAGATTAAGAGAAAAAGATACACGACATATATATTTCATCTTTTTTTTTAAATATTTTTAACGTTCTATAGATATGTAGTTGATTTTAAAAATTAATTTTTTTTTCAATTTGTGAACATATAATAAATATGATAGAACAAGATCTTTGTAATGTTAAAACTAAATTTTTAAAGCTGAAATTATATTTCAATTTTCCGGCTCTTTTAGAGTACCAAAAAAGTTTGACAATTTTAATTGAACTTTTAAGACCGTAGATGTTTACTTATAGGTTTTTGATAAATAGCGATATTACAGAGTGTCTATGGAGGGTTATTTTTTTATTTCTTTGCTTTTATTATGATAATTTGAATAAGATTAATATGTTATTTTATAGAGAAACATTAAACCAAGTAAACGACAAGTAATGCTGCAAGTTGCTAAGAATGAAGTAAAACAAAAAAAAAGATTTTGAATGACCCGAAACCTCTATTAATTTTTAAACATTTTTATATTAAAAAAGTGTTCTAATAAACAGGAAGTTTTTATAATATAATATTTATACGTGTATTATTTTTATACATTATTATTTTATATATTATTAAATTTTACAAAAGGTAATTGCACATCTATAACCGTAATCGTAACCGAAAAAAACCAAAATCGAAACGGTTACCGTTACTCTTATCTGTAACATGAACGTAATCGAAACCGTAACAAAAAATTGAAAATAATCTCTGACTGTCACCGTAATCTGACCAAAATTTTATTTTGGACAGGTTCTTGCATCTAACAGATAATCACGGGAATAAACGGTAATGATTTCATTTATGTACATACATATAATGATGTGTCTGCTTTATACGTATTTATTTGTTTTGACAGCACCGCAATAGCAAAGGGCATAATTATTAAATAATCTTTAAGGAGAAATTCGGTTTTTTTAACCAAAAACATAGTAAAATTTAGGATTTTTTTTTCAGAAACTAACTATTCAATTAATTTAAAATTTGCATCATGTTTTTATTTATGTTTAGAACGTACAGTTTTTCTGTTAATTTTTAATTATAAATAGAGAAGTTATATGTGATTAAATATCACGCTGCGCAAAGTTCTTCATCTACTGGCGTGCACGATATTGATCTTCCAGATAATTTGAAACAAAAAAAATAAAACGGCCATACACTTGTAGTTTCAGTTTGATGAACCAGATTTTTAAAAAATGATTATTGCGGAAGTTATTAATTTTCAAATCAAAACTATGTTTTTATTATAAAAATTTGTCCATTTCTATTATGTAAAAAAAAATTATCTAACTTATCAATATTCTGGTTCATCAAATGATAAAGTAATGTTTACTGAACATGTAGGCCAAGTTTGAAGGTAATTAGTTCAATGATTACAAAAATATTATGCACACTATCCGCAAAAATGCTGTTTTGAGAAAACAGTTTTTAAAGTTATAAGTTTAGTTTATATAAATATATCAAGTACTTTTATCATTTTTTTGTTACTCAACTATTTCAGGGCTTCTCATATAGTAGTCCTTCCTCTTCTTCGTAGAATTAATTTTGAGCCATTTATTTATTTCTACGTTCTATCCGAGCTTCTTTTATGGCTTCGAGGTTTCGTCGCGCTAATCTATCAAGCCGGCATTGATCTCGCTCTTTGGAATATATTTTAGCTTTTTTTCCCGTAACTCTTCCTATCAATGTCATAGTTTTAAGGACAGTATAAAAACCTTTATTAAAAATTCCGGTTGCTAAATAAGCCGTGATTTCAATTGTTTCGGATTTACAATGAAGGTGTTTAGTCACAAATCGCAGGTAGAGTAAAAACCTCTCGTTATTATTTTGAGTTTTACCACCCAAACATCTTTCTAATAATTCTCTTGATGATAAATTTTCAAAAATTGGCTTGCTGAATATCTTAATGTAGTGGCAGTTCATGATCAAATTCAAGACTTGCGCTCGGGTCAATTAAGGCCAATTCATAACTCCGGAAGTTTTACGAATTTTGAAATGAAATTTTCTGGAAATATTCTTGAGATGTTAAACTAAAATGTTTCGTAAAAAAGATTGATTTTTTTTACCCGAAAAATCAAATTCCTACGTTAATTGAAATTTTCGACAACACGCTTAGAAAATAATGTCAACGGACATACAAATATTTGCGAATCGATTCCGAGTTTACAATCGGACGTTTTGCTCAGTTTTGGTCAAAATTTAACATAATTTATGTGAATTTTTGTTTGTTCAATTATCTCTTCAAAAGATATCACGTTCTATTTTTGCCTAATAATAATTTCATACCACATATCGATCCGACAAGATCTAAAAGGACACACTAGGTTTACATTGATTATATCCATAAAACACGACATTACTGGAACATATGACACAAATTTCTGGCTAAGAATATGAATTATTTTTATTATTTTTTTCACTAATTTTGTATGAATTAATATAATGAAATTCTACAACTAAATTCTATATAAATTATATCAAGCTTACAACATTATTATTAATAAAGATAATTTTTAACATTTGTTTTAAAATCTAAAAAACTAAAATAAAGTATTCTCTCTCATTGTCTTTCTTTCTCACGTGACTATCTCTTATTATACATTTTTAATTGAAGAAGTCTCTAATGAATTATTATCTTTTAAATAGAAGAGAGCAGTTCCGAAAAGGTAAACTCTCCGATTTGGTTGCAAATTGGTACACTACTGTATTTCGTTGCGCTGCTTACGAATATGATAATAAAAATCACCGACAAAGTCTTTTAGTAGAACAAAATATTAATCCAATATTGAAAAATAATATAAACATGATATTATACATTGGTTATGCATTGGATTTTTAACATTGATTCAATATCAAAAGCTTGACACTTTGTCTTATTTAACCAATATTGGAATTGCAATATTGGTTGCATTTTTTTAGGAAATTTTTAAGCGGTTACCCATCCAAGTCATAACTCCGGTGAACATTGCTTAACCTCTGTAAGCGCTGCGAACTGATCCTTTGTGATGACCTGTGAACACTTTGTGATGATACATGTATATAACTGGTAGATCAGGTCAATATATGTTATGGAAAAAATGAAACATGCATAATTAAAGCACATTATTTATATAAACAAATATAAAATTATAATTTTTTTACTAATTTCACAAATGCGTAATAGCATCTGGAACAACTTTTAATTCTGTTATTTGTTTAAATTAAAATGCAATTAGAAAATATGTCAATATAATACAATAATAAATTAAATATGAAAAAATTTTTATTAAAAAACATTTTTTTAATAATTAAAAAATTTTGTTTGCTCATTGGAATGCAAATTGAGATTTTTTTATTTATAGACTTATTTCAACTATTGATAATATTTACAATACAATTAGCACTTGGCTCGTACATTGGCAGCACATTAACGTTTTTTTGATAACCAATATTCGCTTTAGATTGGCAAACTTTGGCCAATGTACTTCCAATGTAAGTGCAATATCGTACAATTAATATTGACACGTAACATTGACAGTATATTAACGTTTCTTTTATAACCAATATTTGCTTTAGATTGAGAAATCTTGGCCAATGCACTTCCAATGTAAGTGCAATTAACGCATAACATTGCAAGCAGCACATTAACATTTCTTTTACTACCAATATTTGCTTTAGATTGGGAAACCTTGGCCAATGCACTTTCAATATAAATCTAATATTATATATTAATTGGCGAGCAATATTACAAGTACATGTGCAATTAATTCTATGACCAATATTGGCTTTTCATTGGGAAATATTAGCCAATGCATTCCCAATGTTTTGCTAATGTTAACCAATGTAAAGCCAATGTACTGTGCTAGAATCATCTTCAAGGTAAAAAATTAAAATAAAAACCAGGTTTTTTTTTATTCTTTTACAAATATCTTGAAAAATATTAATTTCTTAAAAAAAAGTGTCAAATAAAAATAAAGCTCTTGAAATTGTCTACAATAAAGCTATGCATAATTTTTGTAATCGTAAACGTATATGCGTAATCATACTTTTAAATAGCGCATGCTAATAATTGTGCGAAATAAAGTATATATTTGTTTTGTTATATTAATTATATATATTCTGTATATTAATTATATATATTTTGTAAAAAAATAAAATAAAAGCATAAAAAAAATACTACAAAATTGATGAGTCGTAGGGTCCATGCACGTGTAATAACCATACATATACTCATACATAAACACACACGCACACACGCATGCACGCACGCACATGCGCACACATGCACACACTTACATGTGGTAGTTTAGAGTCACAAAATACTTATTCTTAAATCATTCATATTTCATACAAAAAAATATTGTAGGATGAGAAAGAGAATTAATAAATATTTTTAAATTAAAAATTTGGATTTAACATTTTAAAAATTTATTTACTAGATTTTAACAAATATGTAATATTTTATTGTTAAGACATATTCTGACATTCGTGTAGGATTGAAATGACTCGTTGGGTAAGCGAGCGAACTGCAAATTCAATTCCTTATTTAAAAAAAAATGCGTTAACAGTCCTACATGTAATAAACACATGGTTCACTAAAGTTAAAGACAATTTTATTAGTAAATTTTTTTCTCAGTGTATATATTGTAATATAAATAATCTTTTGATATGTATACTTTACATATACACTTTACATATACACACATATGCTCTATGTATGCCCGATAGCACTCGAGAGATCAGATTAGAGAAACTCAGAGAAGTCAATGTAAATCAGAAATTAGTAAAAGTAAAGTGAATATTTCTATCCTGACTAAAACTCTTTATTTCTTTACCATTCTTAACAATCCTACAATATTTTAATAGAAGATAAAAGAACTTGTAGATTAAAAAATGCCTTAAAAGTAAAAAAATATATTCCCTGAAAATAAGAAATTGTTTTGTTTTTTATCGGATATATTAAGTTTACGTTTTTTTAAAAGAAAACAATTTGTTTTTAAAGATATTTATTTCTTTTGAATAAATTATTTATTAATTTTATGACTTTGAAAAACTAAATTTAAACAAATATTTACGTTATTTTTAAAATTAAAAAATCTGGATTTAATATTTTAAAAATCCATTTACTAGATTTCAACAAATATTTTATCGTAATTTAGTAAATCTGACTTAGATTTAAATAAATTTTTCAACAAAAAATTATTTTTTTATTTCAATAAAACAATTTAGTATAATTAAGAAAAAAATTTTTCTAATTAAAAAATTGTTTTCTTCAATTAAGTAAATTTAAATTTAGTAAATACATTTTACTAAAATTAAAAACATTTTTTTCTCTGTATTACTGATGGACTGCCGCGGGCCTGCCATAATTCGGGCGGCGGTGCGAGACTCAAGAAGAGATCGGACCCTTCCAGACCTAAGTCTGGTCCAAAGAGGAACCTACCACCTAGGCAAAGAAATAGAAAGCCACCCCGGAAAACATTTCTTCAATGAAGATTTCCTCATGCTAAAGATTTCTCCAGAGTGAAGTACTATAGATTCGTAGTATAAAAAAAAATTAAGTACGTTATCATACAGTATTACCCTATCAGTAGACAATGGTTTTAAATGTTTTTTAAATATTTATTCTTTATTATAACGTTTTTTAAATATTTAAAAAATATTTAAAAGATATTGTTTCTTGATAGGGTAAATGTCTATAAAATTATCATTAATAGTATACATTAATATCACATTCTTGTAATAGATACCCGTATGTACAACTCTTTTATTTTGTTTATATAACCAAAATCTACACAAAACAAAATTTAAACATATTATAATTATTTATTTTATAATTATTTAATATACAATAACATTTATACTCAGCACGTGATACGATTGCATTTTTGTATTAAAAATAAATATTCTACACGACTCATCAACTTCCAAACACATGAGATTATCATATCTCAATAACTTCTGAATCGATCAAGTTCTAAATACTCTCAAACGATGGATAAAGTTCTATAATGAAACTGTTTTTATTTTTTCTGTCCGTATTTTACGGACGGAAATATCATAATGAAAAGTTCACCTCTAAAATTTTATTTTCTGAGATATACGTGGTCATTAAAAAAATCTGCAAACTCGTGTTCAATTGCATTCTTTATTTCTTTTGTCCTTTATTTAAAAATCTTTACATTCTCACAATCAGCCTTCTTTAAATCCTTTCTACTTTCTTTTTTCCTATTTTATACTCTCACAATTCTTCTTTCTTCTTCCTTACATTATTTCACACATTTTTTTAAATTTTTACTAAAACAGATAATGTTCGGTTAATGAAATAGTAATTCTTAAAACAAAATGTCAATATACCATAATATGCATTATTAAAGAAACCTTCAAATTCGTGTACAATTACATTTCTAACTTCTTTCGTACTTTATTTAAAACTTTACCTTCTCCACCTTCTTTGATTCCTTTCTGCTTTATATTTTTTATTTATTTTACATTCTCACAATTCTTCCTTCTTCCTTCTTACATTATTTCATGTCTCTCCGTTTTGCTACCCTCATTGCACGTATTTTAAAATCTTTACTAGAAAAGATAATGTTCGATTAAAGAAATTTTCATTTCTATAACACAAAACCTCATAACATGTGATATGATATTTATTCATTATTAAAACAATCCTCAAACTTATGTTTATTTGTATTTTTAATTTCTTTTGTTTTTTATTTACAAAACTTTACCTTTAATATAGGTATTCAAAGATTATTTTACATATATTGAGTGTTGTACAAAAATTACAAAGGACATAGCAGGATAAGTATGTGTATGCTGCCCCCGCACGAATCTAGTCGAGATTTTTACCATAAGTTGGCAGACATGTAAAACTATGTTTCCCAAAAGATTATATCTGAAAAAAATTTTTTATCGGAATTATGGGGGTAAAACTAAAAATTAAAAAAATTAAATTTTTCTTCAATCGATGAACCGATTTTGACCAAAAAAAATATGTTATGGGGATCAATGATGCGGTGTTAGAAAAAAATTAAAAAAAAAAAAATCGGTTGAAAAAAAATTTCAAAACTTTTCAAATTTTTATTTTTTGGATGCACTTGAGATACTATCACCATTTTTTACTAAAAAAAGCTTCAACTTATTTAGTATAATATATTAAATTTTCAAAACAATCGGAAGGGTAGTACATAATACTTCCGCTTTGTCAGCGCGTACGCAGCACGTATTCGGTCGTTGCCCGATGCGTTTTCGGGATTTCGGGTTTTTGATTTTGCCTTGTGTTGCGAAGGTCTTGCTAACAATAAGTGCTTTTACTTCCGGGGCATGGTAACTGATTCTTATTACCATGCACCGTGTTATGGCCAGATTATAACACCTTATTTGTATCTATTGTGCGTTTCGTTTAATTTTTATTTCTAATTTTTTGTATATCTGATATTTAATCCATACAATACATAAGTTTGCAGCAATTAACATTCTAACGTTAGAATATTGCTGTAAGTATTCCTCTTGTGTAATGTTTTGCTGCAATATTGTTGCAAGTACTCCTCCTTTGTGCGCAGAGTATAATATTACATAAACGTTATATTACAATGTTGCTGCAACATTACGTAGCAATATTGCTAAAGCGGACATTTTAACGTTGCTGCAATGTTGCTGAAACATTGCAGCAATATTTCGTAACGTTTCTGCAATATTGCAATCTTGCAATAAAATATTTCTGCAATGTTGCTGCAATATTTTTGTGCTGTACGGAATCGCAAAATAATTGATATTTTTTAATTCTACATTCTTTAATTATCTTAAATCAATTATCTTTCAAATTCTTAACATCTTTTAAATAATGATTTACAAAAGTTTTCTCTTTTTTTAATTTTCTCACGATGACTGAAAATACATCTATTCTGTGAATGATATAACAGAAAACTGTCAAACTGTTGTCACATGTTCGGTGTCTTATAAGGACTTTACATTATAAACATTGGCACTCAAATCGGCTTAACCGTATTCATTTAAATTAAAAAGATCCAATTTGGAACAAAATCCGATTTATCCCACTCTCCTCTAATATTGACAGATAACAGTATTTAAAAAAAAATGTTATCGCTCGTGAATTGTTTAACGCTATCTTTTGTTAAACATATACTTAAAAATACATAATGCACAGTTGTTAATGTACAGCTTTTAGAAACAGTTGTTAATAATAGCTTTTTAGAAACTTTTTACCATATTCTTTATCATTAAATTATTGCATATTATTGCACGTCAAATTATAGCACTACTACGTTATTTTAAAGCAAACGTGGCACTGCAAATTTTATTTCTGCGAATGAATTCATTCATCAGTGAATCAATATTTAAACTCTTTGCTATGTCAGAGTATACATGTAACAATGCTATGGAACTTAATAGAATTTACAGCATTGTGGACGTAGATACGTTTTCAATCTTCTTAATTAATACTGAAAACAATCTTTGAGATGATTTACCGACAATTTTCTAAGCAGTTGTCATTTAAGAAACATTTATGAAAAAAAGTGTAATTGGTAAAACATGCTCCTATGGTAAAAAAGTGGGTACAACCATTAATAATCACTCTGTATATAATTTGGAAAAAAAATTCATTTAATTTTAATTTTGTTCTTCAGGATTCCAAGTGTGGAATTCCACACCTGAAAAATTTCAGTTGTGGAGTACTCCATACCTACTACGCTAAAGTCGTCGCCCCTGTCTGGACGTATCAAGGATGAAGCCTGTTTTACAATAGTAGTAAACACAAGATCGTAAGGTTGTAACGTAAGAAATAAAAATTTTTTATTTGCTTACGAGCTCTTAAAACCATGCCTTACAACCTTACTGTCTTGTGTTTATGCTATTGTAGAACAGGCTTGAAGGACACCGCCTGCTAACCCGCTGACTGGGTTTAGATTCGGAGATGAGAAAACCCTGCCTTACCCCCGGTGCCATAATCTCGAGGCTGTAATTAGCGAAAAGGGGGGAATTTGAGAAAGAAGAGAATATGTCGAGAGGAAGAGAGACAGCTTGAAGGAGACAGAAAAGTTCCCTGCTGACGATTTGTTGTAATTCAAATCGACTCGGCGTCTGTCCCGCGCACACTCTCTCGTATGGTGGCACGGACATTTTATAATTCGAACTGACCTGCCGTAAGTCTTGGTCTATAATAAGTGTAAGCCTTAAGCCGTAAGAAATTGACCAATCATAATTAAGTATGAGAAGAATAATCGACCATAGTTGATCAGTTTCTTACGGCTTAACATGGGCGGCGACTTTTGTGGGATGTGTGTGGAGTACTCCACGCATGAGAATTTTTCATGTGTGGAATTTCACACATGAAAAAAAAACTAAAACTAAAAACTTTAGATATCGATGCACTTATGGATGAATTTATTATAAAAAATAAAATTCGGAGTACAACGTTTGCTCTACGAAATTAAATTTTTTATCAAATTTTCTTCATTAAATTTTGTTTTATGAGCTTAAGTATGTTTTATGTTAAATTATAAATATTTATAAAATTTTTACAATTTCGTTGCTCATTATTGTGTATAATTTCTTATGATAAAGAGATCTTAATATGAAAATTAAATAAATTTTGAAAACTTTTTGTTCCACCCCTCTCGATCAAGTTGTCCAACTCCTCACATGACGAGCCGACAAGTCGCCGTCCCTTCTTAATCAATTCAATGGTACTGATTTACATTACAATACACTGTCAATTGAACGAACAGCTGGCGAACATCTGTTTGCGTCGATCTCTCTTCCGTGTTCGTTCTGCTGTATTATAAGCATGAAACAAGAATAAAAAGGCTCAACTCCGTGAAACGAAAACGTTCCCGATTTATGACCCCCGTCCGTCAGCTTTTTTTGAATCGATGGTCGTTACTCTGTATATTGCGTCACTCACCGACTTTATGGAAAATATAAAATTAATATTATTTTAAATATAAAATTTGATTAATAATTTGATTTTAATTGTTATTTTGATGTAAACAGCCAAGAAATTGCAACATTAAAAATATATTGTCCTAATTGTGGAATTAATTTTAATTCATTATCATATTAAAAAATATATATTTTATTTAAAATATGTTCACAAAAAAGATATTTTTATTTGTCATAACAGTAATTGTCTTAGATCATTTCATAGAAAAGTTTTAAAAAATATATTTTAACTCATGGATATGTTACATCTGTAAAAAAACTTGTAGATGTTCCTATTCCAAACACAATACAAGTGTTCATTACTTCCATTCCTAATACTTCTATTCCCAATTCAGATACAATATTATGTCCTAAGACAGAATTTTTTTCAGACAATGCAAAACATACATTAGAGAATATTGCATCGTTCCTTAACCAAATTGCTATAACAATTCAACATTTAGTTGCTCAATTAGATATATGATAATTTTTCTTTAACAAAATCTGATATTCAAAAAATTATAAAAATTAAAAATTTTTGTTGTTCGAAATTATTAAATCGACTTGAACAAGTTATTTTAAATTGTGATTTAAATGAAGTTGTAAGTTCTTTTAAAATAATTTCTGAATATTTTAATAACTTTAATACAGAGTAAATACAGATAAAAGAAAATCTTTTTTTTTTAAATTTGAAGTATTATATTAAGCTATCATAGACTATTATAGGCACTTCACCTGATAAATCCAGGCAGCATAATAAAATATCACTTAAAATAAAAGATAGAACTTGTTGTTATGTTCCTATCCAAAATCAATTATAACAACTTTTTACACTGCCCAATGTTTTACAACAAATTTTGGATTATCAGAAATATTTGAAGATTAATGATTCAGAATCTTATAAAAATATGGTACATGATTCTTTGTGGAAATCCATAAAAACAATTACAATTTCTAATAAGATAATTTTACCATTAATTTTATATTTTGAAGTTGGTAATCCACTTGGAAGTCATGCTGGTTATTATAAAATTGAATGTTTTTACTCTTATAGTATTACTTTTATAGTATCCCAATCATCCCATCAAAATAAATATAGCAGTCGCTTAGAAAATATATTTATCTTTACATTATTTTATAGTTCAGACAGATGCTTTTATGGCAATGGTGCTGTTTTAAATCATTTGTTAAATGAATTGAAAGTTCTGGAAAAAGATGGTTCATACATAGAAAATTATAAAAAGCATGTATATTTTGCCGGCGGGTCCCGATAGCGCACATTCCGATAGCACACAAACCACTCACAATGGTAGATGCCTAGAAATTTTCCGTAGATTGGGTTAAATAAGTCAAAATGATTGATTGGTGGGCTATCGCACCGTGCGCTATCAGAACCCGTCCATATTTTGCATTATCTTTTGTAATAGGCAATAATTTAACAATTCACTCAATATTTGGGTTGACCCAAAAGTTTTTCTTCTAATTATTATTGCAGATTTTAGCAGATTAGCTTAGCAGACCAAAATATAACAAAACAAGATCACAGAGCAATCAAGTCTAATAAGATCACAAGATCAATATGTATTTCATTTGGAAAACAAAGATTTCGGAGTAAAAGACACGTGTATCTTTAACAATTAGAAATATTTTCATATTTATGAAAATCAATGCTTAGATATTATGCCCGATTTGTATGAAGGTGTTTTAAGATAAGATGTGGCAAATATTATATCAAAATTAATATATTCAAATTTTTTACATTGGAATCTCTTAATTTCAAAATTAAATACAACTTATATAATTCACATAAAAAAAACATGCCGTTATTAAAGAAATCATCTAAAAAATGGAAGTATAATCTGTTCAGCTGCTGAAATGAATACATTGGTAAATCACTTTTGTTTTATAGCCGGTGATACTGTTCCTCAAAGCAATAAAATTTGGAAATTTTATTTATTAGCTTTGAAAATAGCAGAAATTTGTTCCAGTCTATGTATATCTAAAACAGCAATTCAACAACTAAATCTTTATATTTTTGAACACAACAAATTATATATATCTCTTTATGGTAATATTAAACCTAAATACCACTTTTTAACACATTATCCACGCATTATTGAAAAATATTGAACCATCTCATTATTTATCATTTATGAGATTTGAAGCGAAACATAAAGATTTAGAATTAAATGCCTAAAATTGAAGAAGTTGCGTGAATTTGCCTTTTACACTTCTTAATCGAACTCAGTTTAAATCTATGTATCAATATGAGAATAAGATTTTCTGATAACATACAGTGGGGTCATATAAAAAATTTTAGAACTGAATCAAACATCCAAAAATTTTATTAATTACATACTACGAAGAAAATAGTTATAAACTTTTTCTGTGATTAGAATTGCAGATAATATTTTACTACAATTTAATAAAATAAAATATGTTTAAAAAAAAAACTTATAATAGTTGTTACCTGTATTGTAAAAAATTAATAACATTAAATTATAATAAACACTTTCATGCTTATGAAGTAATTAATGATAAACAAAAAAATTTTACGTTTTATTATATTAATGAATTAAGTTATCTTCTTCCATTTAATTTACATATAATTAACGCGGGTAAGATGATGCTTTATCTTCCAAATTATTAAATGTGGACAATTTTTTATCTATATAAATATGGAGGAATAATTTATAATAATTTCAAAACATAAATAAAGATTTCTAATATAATATTTTTGATATATCTAATACTACTGTATGTTTAGATAATTTCATATTATTATAAAAATTAATAAATATTTTTTTCAAGAATTCTATTTTTATTATTATAATAAAACCCAACTGCGACTTTTATTATATAACTGTTTTTAAATTAATACTCAAATACTACATTATTAAAAAAAATACACACACACACACACACACACACATGTACATATATACATATACATATATAGTATATACCCTAGTAGCATTTTCTGGCATTTTTTGCAGGACAAAATCTGCGTGCAGTTAATTGCAGTAGAATTGAGTCAGATGTGCAGAAGATTATTCCCAAAAGAGCCATGCTGGCAGACTGCTTCAATATTCGTGCACTGTACTTGTATATGAACTGCTTACAGAAACTTGGTGCAGATATTGAGTTATCTTGAAGCAGATTCTTCCCGCAACTGCAGTCTGTAAGCAGTCTAGCAACGTTCTTCAGCAGAATGACATAAGGTTCTTTTAACAGAAGTAGCGTGCAGATCTTGTGCAAATATTGCACAAATATGATCTGCAGATTTCTGCAAGTTTCTTACAACAGAAATGACGCGCAGATCTTGTGTAGATATTGTACAGATTCTGCTTAATCAGCGGCAGAAAGATCTGCTGCAAGGTTTATAACAATTTCGGAATTAAATGGATTTAACAAGTGAGTGCTGGTGCCACCGCTAGGTGGCCACACCGCGGAAGATCTTTTCGTGAGTCGAGTGCGGCCACAGGCGTTATATCTCGGCGCCACCGCGGCCGACTTCTCAGCTCATACTCCAGTGAAATTTTTATGAGCCGTGTTGTAACCTCGAGACGAATACTCGCTCTCATTTTTTTCAAACATGACGTGTGTGTGGAACGCTGTTCCATATAAAATTTTATATTTTTACATGTAAATAACAATTTGTATTGTTATTTAATCTTGTACATAAATGAAATGTTTAATTCAAATTTAATCTGTTTTTAATCCATTTTAAGCCTATACTAAAATATTCTGGTGAAAGAATTTTACAAATCTTGCAGCAGATATATATACAAATTTCTTGCAAGAATTTGACTGCAGAATCTTTCAGAAGAATTGAACAGAATAAGGAAGCAGATCATAACGTCCTGTTGGCAGAATCTTTTAAGAATCTACTGCAAGATTTACAGCAGGCTTGCAGAAAATTGCTACTAGGGTATGTAGCAAATATCTTGAAAGACTGTTGCTAGATTTATAGCAGATACATTCAAGTTTCTTGCAAGAATCTGCCAACAGAGATATGTGCAAGTTTCTTGCAAGAATCTGACTGCAGAATCTTTGAGAAGAATTGAACAGAATGAGGAAGCAGATCATAACGTCCTGTTGGCAGAATCTTTCAAAAATCTGCTGCAAGATTTATAGCAGTCTTGCAGAAAACTGCTACTAGGGTATATGTGTATATATATATATATATATATATATGTATGTATGTACGAGGGCGGTCCGATAAGTACTTAGCCTCACCGCCTGATGGTGCCAGTATCGCAAGAGAAATTTACTATCGTGTAGTACATTCTCGTAGACGGCTACTGTCAAAATTTTAGCCGAATCGGACTCGTAGTTTTGTTTTGACCGCGTGTGGAAGCGGGCGTGTCTACGGTATTTTAGAAAAATGGAAAAAGAGCAATATCGGTCAGTGATTCGATTCTTGTTTTTGGAAGGGAAATCACACAGCGAAATCAGAGAGCGCTTGGATGCTGTGTACGGTGACTCTTCTCCTTCGATGGCGACCGTCAAAAATTGGTTTAACAAGTTACAATGTGGTCGCACATCGATTTTTGATGAGCCACGCCCAGGTGCCCCGAAAATGGCTACCACGGAGGATAACGTGACAAAAATCCACGATCTCGTATTGGCAGACCGCCGATTGAAGGTGCGCGAGATAGCTGGAACAGTAGGTATCTTAAAAGACCGCGTGGGTCATATCCTGCATGAAATTTTGGGCATGAGAAAGCTTTCGGCGCGATGGGTGCCGCGTTTGCTCACTCCAACAACAAGCGCAACCGTGAGACCACTTCAGAGCAGTGCTTGACGCTCTGAAGTGGTTTAAGTGCAATCCGAAGGAGTTTCTGCATCGTTTCGTGACCGTCGACGAAACATGGATCCACTGGTACACACCAGAGACCAAGGAACAATCGAAACAGTGGATTTCACCCGGCGAACGTGCTCCGAAGAAGGCGAAGACTGTCGGCCGGAAAGGTGATGGCCACCGTTTTCTGGGATTCACAAGGTGTGATCTACATCGACTACCTGGAGAAGGGCAAAACGGTCACAGGACTCTACTATGCCGAATTTTTAAGCCGATTCGACGCCGAATTGCAAAAAAAACGGCCCCATTTGGCAAAGAAAAAAGTACTCTTCCACCATGACAACGCACCCGCCGGCCATGACACGGCTCACGCCTCCTCCGTCGCCACGGCCAAATTGGTCGAATTGCACTACGAACTGCTGCCCTATCCACCGTATTCTCCAGATTAGGCCCCGTGCGACTTTTTTTTGTTTCCAAACTTGAAAAAATTACTCGCCGGAAATTTGAGTCGAATGAGGAGGTCATCGCCGCCACGGAGGCCTACTTTGCAGACCTCGAGAAAACGTATTTTTCAGATGGGTTAAAGAAGTTGGAGCATCGCTGGGTCAAGTGTATCGAGCTAAAAGGAAACTATGTAGAGAAATAAATTGACACTTTTCCAAAATTTTTGTTTTTCTTTTGTAGGTTAAGTACTTATCGGACTGCCCTCGTATGTATTAGGAGTATAAATAAGTTTCCGCCGTTTCACAAAAAATGGCGCCAGTATGTTATGGTTGAAAGTGTCTGTTGTAAAACGTTATATCGTAAAGTTGGACATCTGGTAACAACATAACCTTAAAATATTAGCGATTTTGTATCAGCATTATATATGTTTTTTCGTGCGAAAATGTCGAGTTTTGAGCCGAATAAGCGTCATTTGCGAGAGCTTTTGATTTACTTCTTTAATTTGAAGAAATCTGCAGCCGAGGCTCATCGATTGCTTGTAGAAGCATATGGTGAGGCTGCCTTAAGTGAGAGAAGTTGCCGTGAGTGGTTTCACAAGTTTAAGAAAGGTGAATTTGACGTCGAAGACAAAGAATGTAGCGGAAGGCCGAAAGTGTACGAAGACGCGGAATTGGAAACATTATTAGATGAAGATTCGTGCCAAACGCAAAAAGCACTTGCACTTACATTAGGAGTGACTCAACCAGCAATTTCACATCGCTTAAAATCATTGGGAATGATTCAAAAACAAGGAAACTGGGTTCCATATAAACTGAAGCCGAAAAACGTTGAACGCCGATTTTTCACATGTGAAATGCTGCTTGCCAGGCATAAACGAAAGAGTTTTTTGCATCGTATAGTCACTGGTGATGAAAAATGGATCCACTACGATAACTCAAAGAAGAAGAAATCATAGGGCCCACCTGGCCATGATTCAACATCGACAGCCAAGCCAAACATTCATGGAAAAAAGCTCATGTTGTGTATTTGGTGGGATCAGCTTGGTGTCGTGTATTATGAGTTGCTCAAACCGAATGAAACCATTACTGGGGCTCTCTACCGAACACAATTGATGAGATTGAGCCGAGTACTCAAGGAAAAACGTGCCCACTACTACTCCAGACACGACAAAGTTATTCTTCTGCATGATAATGCTCGTCCACATGTTGCGGCGCCGGTCAAAACCTATCTGGAAACACTCAATTGGGAAGTTTTACCCCACCCGCCGTATTCACCAGACATTGCTCCTTCTGATTACTACCTGTTTCGATCGATGGTGCATGGCCTGTCTGAGCAACACTTCACATTATATGAAGATACAAAAAATTGGGTCGATTTGTGGGTAGCTTTAAAAGATGAAGCATTCTTTCGACGCGGTATCCGTATGCTGCCAGAAAGATGGAAAAAAGTAGTGGCTAGCGATGGACAATACTTCGAATAAAACATTAGGTACCGTTCTTTCACAAAAATTGCCAATTTTTGATAAAAAACGGCGGAAACTTATTTATACTCCTAATAAGTATGTATGTATGTATGTATGAGGTGTGATTAAAAAGTAAGATAACTTTTTGAATTTTGCGCGCTCTGTTCTACTACACTCTAATTTCAAAATTTTTTTTTTTGTGTTGGTACACTCGTCACGATCATATGTTCACAGTTTTGACTATATAGCATGTGTTGTTTTTATGTGAGAGGCATAAAGGTTAGACTCGTGTTTGCGTGCTCGGCGACTTTTTGCTGTTGAAAATAATGGAGCAGAGAGTTTGTATTAATTTTTGTGTAAAAAATGGTATTAAGTGTTCAAAAACTCTTGAAATGTTGACAGTGGCGTACGGTGAGTCAACTTTGAGCAAAAAAAATGTTTATAAATGGTATAAGTTATTCCAAGAGGGCCGAGAAAATGTTAACGATGAACCTCGCTCTGGACGCCCCAGCACGTCAAAAACCGACGAAAATGTTCAGGAAGTGAAAGAAATTGTGTTGAAAAATCGTGGAATCACGATTAGAGAAATAGCTGATGATTTTAACATATCGTTTGGCTCATGCCAATCAATTTTAACGGATGTTTTGGGTATGACACGTGTGTTAGCGAAATTCGTTCCAAAACTGCTTAATTTTGATCAGAAGCAGCGTCGCATGAACATCACCCAAGACATGTTGAACGACGTCAATGATGATCCTGATCTGCTCAAAAGGGTTATAACTGGTGACGAAATATGGGTATATGGTTATGACGTCGAAACCAAAGCCCAATCATTCCAGTGGAAGAGCCCAGGAGAGCCAAGACCGAAAAAAGCACGCCAAGTTTGTTCGAATGTGAAGGTTTTGCTCACAGTTTTCTTTGATTACCATGGCGTTGTGCATCAAGAATTCCTACCACAAGGACGTACGGTAAACAAAGAGTATTACCTTGAGGTTATGCTGCGTTTGCGTGAATCAATAAGAAAAAAACGTCCGAAAGAAAATTCATGGATTCTGCACCATGATAATGCACCTGCGCACACGTCGTTACTAGAGAGTACTTTTTTGGCCAAAATCAATACTATCATCATGCCTCAGCCACCGTATTCACCAGACTTGGCCAATCCCCTGCGACTTTTTCCTCTTCCCAAAATTGAAAAGGACGAAGATTTGCCACGATTGAGGAGATTAAGGCTGCATCGCTGGAGGAGCTCAAAGCAATACCCAAAAGTGCATTTCAGAAATGTTTTGACAACTGGAAAAAGCGCTGGCACAAATGCATTGTATCAGAGGGGGATTATTTTGAAGGGGATAACATAATTTTGGATGAATAAATGAATATTTTTTTATAAAAATGAAAAGTCACCTTACTTTTTGATCACACCTCGTATGTATGTATGTATGTATGTATGTATGCATGTATGTATGTGTGTATGTATGTATGTATATATGTGTGTGTGTACGCGCGCGCGCGCGCGTGTGTGTGTGTGTGTGTGTATACAGGGTGTCTCAGACTTTGCATCACACTTGTTAATAACAGATTTCTGAGATTACTTTGTTGAGACGAAAATACTAATTCAAAATGTTTTGAATCTACAATAATTTTCAGATGAAATGAATTTAAACGCTTAGATATGGCACATTACACAGTAGTGAAAATATTCTTAAATATGATAATTAATTTTCTAATTAATTTTGCATTCTTTTTCACGGTACAATTTATTTAAAAACTTATAGCCTCGACATTTGGAAATAAGCTATAATATTTGGGTTTTTGTTTCGAATTAATATCAAGAGTCTGTTACTAATAGTATCATGTAAAGTCTGGAACAGCCTGTGTATGTGTGTGTGTGTGTGTGTGTGCGCGCGCGCGTGTCTGCGTGTGCGTGTGCGTGCGTGCGTGCGTGTGTGCATGTGTGTGTGTGTGTATTTCAACATTAGTATTTATTTTAATTAAATAAAGAATGTCTTATATTTGAAGCAAGAATAACATTCTTTCTTCAAATTAATGAATAACTTATTCTAAAATATTAATACTTTAGCACTAAAACACATTTTCTTTTTGAAGATAAATAATTATTCTCTAAACAAGTAAATACGAGGTGTGTTCAAAAAGTATCGCGAATTTTGTGTTTTTTCAAAAATTATTTATTTATTCATGAATATCTATTTTGTCCCCTTCAAAGTAATCCCCATGATATATTATACACTTGTGCCAACGATTTTTCCAATCTTCGAAGCACTTCAAAAAATCATTTTTTTTTATCTTGTTCAGCTCCTCCTTCGATGCCGTCTTTATCTCGTCAAGCGTAGCGTAACGTCGTCCTTTCATGGGCCTCTTCAGTTTAGGAAACAAGAAAAAGTCACAGGGGGCCAGATCTGGGGAATACGGTGGCTGCGGCATCATTAGTGTGTTGTTTTTGGCCAAAAAGTCGCGCACAAGCAACGATGTGTGAGCAGGGGCGTTATCGTGGTGCAAAAGCCAATTTTTGTTCTTCCACAAATCCGGGCGTTTCTGGGGGATTGCTTCGCGCAAATTGCGCATAACTTGCAGGTAATATTCCTTATTGACCGTTCTACCCTGTGGCAAGAACTCATGATGCACCACGCCCCTGCAATCGAAGAAAACTGTCAGCAAAACTTTCACATTCGACCGAACTTGGCGCGCTTTTTTCGGTCTTGGTTCGTGCGGCAGCTTCCATTGAGATGATTGAGCTTTGGTTTCCACGTCATAACCATAAACCCACGATTCGTCACCAGTTATGACCCTCTGGAGCAAATTTGGGTCGTCGCGGACAGAGTCCAACATCTCATTAGCAATGTTCATGCGATGCTGTTTTTGGTCGCAATTGAGCAATTTTGGTACGAATTTCGCGGCGACCCGTCTCATGCTCAAATCATTGATAAAAATCGAATGGCACGAGCCAATCGATATGTTTAGGTCCTCAGCAACTTCTCTAACGGTGATTCGACGATTGGCCAATACCATTTTCTCCACTTCATTAATTTTTTCGTCTGTTGTTGAAGTGCTCGGGCGTCCGGCACGCTCTTCGTCGTTCACATCTTCTCGGCCTTCTGAGAACATTTTGTACCACCGATAAACGTTGCTTCGGTCCAAGGTAGCTTCTCCGTATGCCACAGTCAACATTCGGAATGCATCCGCGCACTTAATTTCGTTTTTCACACAAAATTTGATACAGGTTCTTTGATCCATTTTTTTGAATAGGTAAAAATCGAAGACGATCCAAAACACGTGCAAGCAAAGCAGCTGTCAACAATTAAGTGAACATTCAAAATGGCCGAGCTTGTCGGCATAAGTGAGAGACATGAGTACCAACATAACGCCACAAAAAGATCGAAATTCGAATATACGTAACCCGCGAAAATTCAAAATTCGCGATACTTTTTGAACACACCTCGTATGATACTTGATTCAAAGAAAGGTATAGTTTTCCTTCAAAAAAGAGAAATATCTTTATTAAGACATATGGTTTTCTTCTCTCGACTCTATATAATAAGCAAATCGAATTTTTGATTTAATTGAATATTCTTGATTGAAGGTTTAAACTAACTAGAATTCAGAACATGTTTTGAATAAATATATATAATGCTTATGATAAACTTACGATAAATTTGCACAAATATACAAACTTATGAAATATTTGAGATAAGTAATATTTATTTAAATGTAGTATGTATTTTTCTGTGTGTAAGCATAAGAAAATACATATACATATGCATAAGGAAATTAATTGGTCCATTTCTTTATGCATGTTCTAAATTTGTGTTTTGGAATGTTATCTTTTCCGATATGTTCCCATGGTGACTTGCAGTCAGCAGAGAGTAATAAGAGTGCCTTCACTTTTTTGTTACTTTTAACGTTTGAAAATTTAACACCAAAAGTATTCTATAAAAGTTTTAAGTAGATGTACCCGACAACGATACTCGCCGTTTGCTTTCTCACGCGTTAAACGTAATTGTTAATCAATGAACTCATAAGCTGGCATATAATATAAATGTATGTGTGATGTACGCAAAAAAAAAATAAAAAAGGGGGTTTGGAGAATTGTGCTAGATATTACATCCCAGATCTTAGCTTGCGAGCACGGCACGTGCGAGATAGCGAAATAGATTCTTTTCAACTGTAATCCAGAATTCCGCTGATGGTCTGGGTGTCCTTGCAATTTCGTGAAAAAGGATGCTATATTATAGTAACCGAAGAACTTCCTCTACGTCATCGATACTGCAGATTATTTTTTGAGCGAGACCAGGCTATCTCTCTTTGTCCAAGGCATAGCTCTATCTTTGTTTTTCGATTATTTCACCATCTGTGAAAAGACCTATCAACTATTGAGTGGCCACAGCCACTGCTCTGCTTGCTACTATTTACGTGCGTTAAGCGAAATTTGTACGAACAGCTGTTTAATTTTTCGTTGTTGATGGACAATCCCTAGTAGCAATTTTCTGCAAGACTGCTGTAAATCTTGCAGCAGATTCTTGAAAGATTCTGCCAACAGGACGTTATGATCAGCTTCCTCATTCTGTTCAATTCTTCTGAAAGATTCTACAGTCAAATTCTTGCAAAAAACTTGCACATATCTGTTGGCAGATTCTTGCAAGAAACTTGAATGTATCTGCTGTAAATCTTGCAGTAGATTCTTGAAAGATTCTGCCAACAGGACGTTATGATCTGTTTCCTCATTCTGTTCAATTCTTCTGAAAGATTCAGCAGTAAAATTCTTGCAAGAAATTTGTATATATTATATTTGCTGCAAGATTTGTAAAATTCTTTTACTAGAATATTTTAGTATAGCCTTAAAATGGATTAAAAACAGATTAAATTTGAATTAAACATTTCATTTATGTACAAGATTTAATAACAATACAAATTGTTATTTACATGTAAAAATATAAAATTTTATGTGGAACAGCGTTCCACACAAACATCATATTTAAAAAGAATGAGAGCGAGTTTTTGTCTTAAGCAGTTCATATATATAAGAGCTCACTGAAGTATGAACTGGACAGTCGCCCGCGGCGGCGCCTAGATATAACGCCTGTGGCCGCACTTGACTCACGAGAAAATCTTCCGCGGCGTGGCCTAGCGGTGGCACCAGCACTCACTTGTTAAATCCATTTCATTCCAAAATTGTTATAAACCATGCAGCAGATCTTTCTGCCGCTGATTAAGCAGAATCTGTACAATATCTGTACAAGATCTGCGCGTTATTTCCATTGTAAGAAACTTGCAGAAATCTGCAGATCATATTTGTGCAATATCTGCACAAGATCTGCGCGTTATTTCCATTGTAAGAAACTTGCAGAAATCTGCTGATCATATTTGTGCAATATTTGCACAACATCTGCACGCTACTTCTGTTAAATGAATCTTATGTCATTCTGCTGAAGAACTTTGCTA
The DNA here is from genome assembly GCF_016802725.1 of Solenopsis invicta. NCBI lineage: Eukaryota > Metazoa > Arthropoda > Insecta > Hymenoptera > Formicidae > Solenopsis > Solenopsis invicta. Next base: position 7,858,945 of record NC_052679.1, on the reverse strand, counting down.
AACTGTTTACAGTTGTGGGAAGAATCTGCTTCAAGATAGCTCAATATTTGTACCAAGTTTCTGCAAACAGTTCATATACAAGTACAGTGCACAAATATTAAACCAGTCTGCTAGCAATCTGCCAACATGGAAATAATCTTCTGCACATTTGACTCAATTCTACTGCAATTAACTGCACGCAGATTCTGTCCTGTAGAAAATTACAGAAAATGCTACTAGGGATCCGTCTAGTGGTACCCGATGATTGCTTGCGGCTTTGGCGAAATTCTTCGTTCTGGTGTTCAACTAGGAACATGATGTGTTCCCGCAGTCGACTGAGGTCCTTTTCCGTGTAGATTCTGTTACTGTAAAGGTGTTCCGTGTAACGCCACTCCGGTTGTGAAAGTGGATCCAGTGTTTGTGGTAAAATTATCGCAGTAGATAGCGGAGTTAGACTGATCCATCCGCTCTTTGTTAGATACATTATAGGAATAAAGGAGCTGCAATCGATTGCTGTACCGGCATTTGTAATTACTTTAGTTTTGGGGGTTAGGAAAGCGGAGCGGTTATTAATGGTAATCAGTATTTCAAGCTAGCACTCTTGTGTTGTCCATTTGATGAGTTGGGATGTATGTGGCTTTTTGGAAGATTATGTTTTGATAGAGGATCTGAATTTGGTGTTTAAGGTGTCTCTCGACATAGATAAATTTCGAATTTACATAGACAAATTCGTTAAAGTTGTTCGGTAGGTTGATTTCTTTATACTGAATGGATTGTCTCTAATTGTTTCAACAATGAGCTTAGAATGTTCGGTTTGGATTAAAGTGAATCTGCAAATCATTCTTTTTTATTTTTTTGATAAAGTAAACGTCAGATCCTCTATGATGATCGAGTAAACAATGGGATAACAGAAATTGGAATCAATAATCTTGGTAGCTAGTCCTTGATAGAATACAGTTAGGAGCTCTAAAAAGTTGCAACACATTTTCTTTGATGGTTTTTGGAATGTAAACTTCCTCGTTGATTGACGAACGTATATGGTTGGATCCTCAGGTAAGAATCAATTACATTTGCCGCTAGATGAGCAAGTCTACATTTCAAAAACCATTGAAGAAAATGTGTTGCAACCTTTTAGTTCCTAAATGTACATTGTAAGAATAGAATTGACAGGAATTATTTGGTAGAGGGGACCAGAAGACATTTGAACCGTCCTTGTCGATGCATGTGAGTTTTGAAATTTTGCAGTGCATGCCAGATTGTAAAATTATTATATTCTGCGACAGTTTTGTAGCGCAATAGCTCTTATACGAGGTGTGTTCAAAAAGTATCGCGAATTTTGAATTTTCGCGGGTTACGTATATTCGAATTTCGATCTTTTTGTGGCGTTATGTTGGTACTCATGTCTCTCACTTATGCCGACAAGCTCGGCCATTTTGAATGTTCACTTAATTGTTGACAGCTGCTTTGCTTGCACGTGTTTTGGATCGTCTTCGATTTTTACCTATTCAAAAAAATGGATCAAAGAACCTGTATCAAATTTTGTGTGAAAAACGAAATTAAGTGCGCGGATGCATTCCGAATGTTGACTGTGGCATACGGAGAAGCTACCTTGGACCGAAGCAACGTTTATCGGTGGTACAAAATGTTCTCAGAAGGCCGAGAAGATGTGAACGACGAAGAGCGTGCCGGACGCCCGAGCACTTCAACAACAGACGAAAAAATTAATGAAGTGGAGAAAATGGTATTGGCCAATCGTCGAATCACCGTTAGAGAAGTTGCTGAGGACCTAAACATATCGATTGGCTCGTGCCATTCGATTTTTATCAATGATTTGGGCATGAGACGGGTCGCCGCGAAATTCGTACCAAAATTGCTCAATTGCGACCAAAAACAGCATCGCATGAACATTGCTAATGAGATGTTGGACTCTGTCCGCGACGACCCAAATTTGCTCCAGAGGGTCATAACTGGTGACGAATCGTGGGTTTATGGTTATGACGTGGAAACCAAAGCTCAATCATCTCAATGGAAGCTGCCGCACGAACCAAGACCGAAAAAAGCGCGCCAAGTTCGGTCGAATGTGAAAGTTTTGCTGACAGTTTTCTTCGATTGCAGGGGCGTGGTGCATCATGAGTTCTTGCCACAGGGTAGAACGGTCAATAAGGAATATTACCTGCAAGTTATGCACAATTTGCGCGAAGCAATCCGCCAGAAACGCCCGGATTTGTGGAAGAACAAAAATTGGCTTTTGCACCACGATAACGCCCCTGCTCACACATCGTTGCTTGTGCGCGACTTTTTGGCCAAAAACAACACACTAATGATGCCGCAGCCACCGTATTCCCCAGATCTGGCCCCCTGTGACTTTTTCTTGTTCCCTAAACTGAAGAGGCCCATGAAAGGACGACGTTACGCTACGCTTGACGAGATAAAGACGGCATCGAAGGAGGAGCTGAACAAGATAAAAAAAAATGATTTTTTGAAGTGCTTCGAAGATTGGAAAAATCGTTGGCACAAGTGTATAATATCTCATGGGGATTACTTTGAAGAGGACAAAATAGATATTCATGAATAAATAAATAATTTTTGAAAAAACACAAAATTCGCGATACTTTTTGAACACACCTCGTAGATTATAGGTGAAAGGAGGGTAAACACGAACGCGGGGGAATCCCAAACTGAACAATTGTACTATGTTAAAAAAGGATAAAAATATTGTGCTCGACACCATCTTACAAATCACGCCACCACTAATGCCAGACCGCAAGCCGAGTGAAACCGACGAGTACATCATTCAAAGTATAAATTTTTTAAATATTTTCTTATATACGATGTAAATTTTTCATAGATAAAACTTCTGGTAAAATTTTCTTTCTATAAATTATTCGAGCATAACATTTACAGGCCTAAATAGTAGGTAATCATAAACTTCATTATGAATGTTAAAAGCGGCGAAACCAAACCTAACCTAAAACAATCTTACATTTTTTTTATTTTTAATCTTAAGGGGCAATGGCGAACAAACTAGGTCGAACAATCTCGAACGTTCGACATTACCCCATTCTATAGTAGTAGTTGCATACTTAGCTCTAATATATTTACCACTGCGCATCACTATTTATTAAATATAATTGTAAAATCAAACGAACTTACCAAGTGAAGTTCGATTTGAATTATGCCTGTTCGTCTCGTCCGGATTAATTATGTAGTGGTGCTTCTGCATCACGCTTTTGCCAACAGATTTTAGGAACACCGTCAAATCGACAAGAGCGACGTCCCCCGCTTCCGTCGCTAGCGCCCTCGCGCTTGTCCCCTACTTCATTATTGAGAAAAGGAAACAAATCGCCAAAACATCTTTAACGCTTTAGGGATTGGGCTTGAGCTGAGAATGGGGAGGGTATCCGGACGAGACGAACAGGCATAATTCAAATCGAACTTCACTTGGTAAGTTCGTTTGATTTTACAATTATGCCTTGTTCGTCTCGTCCGGATTAATTATGTAGATGTTTAGAAATCAGCGATTTTTTTTTTTTTTTTTTTTTTTGAAGGTGTCCGTTTTATTATAAAGACATATAAGATATTTGAACATTTTCCAAGGTATAAGACTAAATGTAGAAAGTACAGCACTGAGCTAATAATACTAATATAATACTCTTAAGACCGCAGAATGGCATTACTAAATTCTTCCGGGTTTATTATGGGCCGGTTGTAAAAACGAGCAAATGTGCGGGATGAGCCCGACCAACCTGCTGCTTTCTTTATTAAATCGAGAGGTACTCCTCTATGTTCTGCTAACGATGTCGCCGCGTGACGCGTGCTATGTGAGGAGAAAAGATTTGTATCTATCCCACTTTCTGCAAGTCCTGATCTTATCCACCTGCTTATTGTCTGGTGGCCTACTGGTTTGTGTGGCCATGCGATTGAAAGAAAGAATGCATCGCAGGACGGATCTCGTAGCCCTTCTGTTATTTGCAAATAATGTTTAACTATGGTATAAATGCATATATTCTCGTTGCTCTCAAACGGAGAGAACGAGAAGAAAGGTTGGGAACGTCCCGGCGCTGAGGTTTTAGTCCGGTTCGGGAATCGGATGACTAACTTGTCTGTGAGAGAAATTTGGGACAGGCGCAAAGATGCCAGAGTTTGCACACGTTGCCCCGTACCCAGCGCTAACAGAAGGATTAGTTTCTTCGATACCGTTTTCAGCGGAAGCTTGTCGTGTGGATAAAGGGCTGCTAGACTGGCAATAACCGGAGCAGGGTCCCAAATATAGTCGTAGCGCGGGCGCGGAGGTTTGAGTATTCCTGCTCCCTTGCAAAATCTCTTAATAAGCGAGTGTGAGCCGATTTCGTTTTCCGTCACCAGGGAAACTGCCGAGCGGATGTTATTAATTGACGAGTAAGAATTCACCCTCTTCCATTCTTGGGCTAGAAATTCTAAGAACTGTGCTGCACTTGGCTTGAATATGGGAATCTCCGAGGTTTGACAAAAAACCCACCAATCTCGTAGCGGCTTAGAATATTGTTTAATCGTCGAAGATGTGATTGACGCCATTGTTACGTCCATTGCGTCCGGTGGTACCTTGCGGTTAATTAAAGCTAACCTGATAATTTCCCTGCCGCTAGGGACAGCGATTTCCATGCCGGGTGACGATTCCTGAAAGGAGACGAAAGCAGTTTCTTAGAGGGGGAGAAGATAATGGGATCCCCTATCAATAAGCAAGAAAAAACTGGAAACCATGCCTGGGATGGCCACCAGGGGACCACAACTACTCCTTGAGCTTTTTCGTTAATAATTTTTCTGAGAACGCGGGGGATAAGGATAAAAGGGGGGAAAGCAAAAAATTTTTGTCCCGCCCACGAAATAGTAAAGGCATCTACTGCTATTGCGCCTGGATCTGGAAGCCAGGACACATAGTTCGGGCACTTCGCATTAATTAAGGATGCAAACAAATCTATTTCGAATGGACCCAGCTCATCCGATATCTGTGAAAAAACTTGCGATAATGACCATTCGGTATCTTCGCTGATGGCTCTAGACTCTCGATCTGCTATTGTGTTGTCCACTGATGCTATATAAGATGCAAAAATAAAAATGTTGCGACATTCGCACCATTGCCAAATTTTTCTAGCTATCTTGGATAAGTGAGGGTATTGAACCGAGCCGAATCGATTGATATAGGAGATCGCCGTGGTGTTATCGATCCGGAGAAGAATTTCGCAGTCCTGAAGATCGGCTGCAAAGCAGAGTAAAGCGTAGTAAGCGGCCCTGAGCTCTAAATAATTAATATGGTTAGATCTTTCAGATTCTGACCACCAACCGTGTGTGCGGTATGGACCGCAGGATGCGCCCCAACCTGATAGAGAGGCGTCTGAGAAGATCTCTCGTATTGGTATTCCTGATCGAATTATATTGTGCTGGTTTGAGTCTGAAAAGACTGTAGTCCACCACTGAAAATCTTGAGCTAAACTCCGTGGAATGATCATTTTAGCGTTGTAATTTTCCTGGGTTCTTGAGAGAGCTATAAATTTCTCTCTCTCGAAGTTTTTGGTGTATAAGATTCCGTATTGGACTGCGGGGCATATAGAAATCAAAGATCCTATCATACTAGCAAAGTCTCGAATTCTGCTTTTCGACTGTTTTGAATAATAAGATATCATTTTAAGAAGATTATTACGTCTCTCTAGAGGAATTGCTATTGATTGTTGTCTTGAATTGAAGATGAAGCCCAAGAACCTACAATTCTGAGTAGGTTTTAGTTGCGACTTTCTGCAATTAATTTGGAAACCCAGTGACGATAATAGGTGCCAGGTTAGTGAAAGGTTTCGTCGGCATTCTTCTCTTGAAGTTCCGAGGAGAAGAAAGTCATCGAGGTATGCTACAGAACATTGACCTTTGCTTCTTAGTAGTGCCAAAACTGGTCGTAATATTTTCGTAAAAATATACGGGGCTGTACTCAGACCGAATGGTAAGGCTGCAAATTCGTAAGTCCTCTGGCGCCATTGAAATCGAAGGTACCGACGATATTCCTGTGCTACCGGCACCGTAAGATACGCGTCTTCCAAGTCCAGTGTCGCCATCCATGAATTTTGAGTCATTAATTGGACGACCATGCGCCAATCTTCCATTTGGAAATGCTGAGAATGTAGGAAATTGTTAAGATCTTTGAGATTTAAAATGAAACGCATTCCCCCTGACGCTTTTTGAATTAGAAAGAAGGAGGACAAGAATTGTTCTGGTGAGGAGTCCGTAGGAACAATTGCCCCCTTAGCGAGCAATCGAGCTATTTCGTTATCGCATACAACTGCCATTGATTGCGGAAATACTGGCTCTGATAGAGCGGCACGAGGCGGAGGGAGAGAAGAAAATGGAATGCGATATCCTTTAATCGCCTGCAATACCTCCGAATTTTGCGTTATTTCTCTCCATCTGGAAAGAAAAAAGGATAACCTTCCCGCGGTTCTTACTTCGTCTAACGGCGTGGTCGAGAGCGGGATCGGGAGCGGCGGTGCGAATGGCAGCTCGTCTTGTGCGTGGTCCCTGCCTGACGAGCCTTGGCTTGAGATCGTTGAGCAGGGACTCTGTAGTTTCCCGGACGCTGAGCCGACGAATGCTGCGCCGGTTGCCGTTTGATCGGTTGATGAGTTACTTTAGGTAGAGCCGCTGGAGTCTGGATGGACCTTGATAACTCTCGTCCTGTTTTTTCCAGAGCTTGTGCTGATTTAACTTCGTCCGCAAAGGTTGAACCAAATAGCCACTCGTCCACAGTCGAGTGATCTGCTGCGGACTTGCCTACGTAGGCTAGACACGGTTTGATGAAAGCTCGTCTTGCGAGAGAAAGTCTATATTGGTGATCCGCGAGTAGGTGTATGCCCTCTGCTATCTTGGACAGTGCCTCTTTCTCATTTGCAGACAAATCAGATCGAGTTTTCAAAAATTCTGAGACACCCGTGCATAGTGCGTTAAGACACGCGCCAACCTGCTCCTGAGCTTTAGCTTGATAATCGTCTCTTTTCAGTATGCTTTGGCGTTTGGAAAGCGCAGATGTAACCTCTCTATTTAACTTAGGCGGGCCCAAGCATGTTAACTCGCCCTTGAGTTGGTGCTTGGATAATAGGGCTGAGCGTAGCTCTTCTTTTAAGCCTGTGTGAATCTCACCCTTTGTTGATGATAATATGACTGGATCCCAAGCCTCTTCGCTTGCAGTCGTTTGCTGACCTCCAAACAATTCGTTGGCAAGTGACAACTCATTTTCCTTATTCGCATCGTGCATTTCCAGCGGATCTGCAAACGCCCCACTGGATCCAGGCGCTACGTGAAAGTTACAGAATCAGAATTTTGCAGTCGGTTATGTTCTCTCTGTGCTTAAACGAGAGAGCATACCTGGTTCGCTGCCCCGGTCCTGGAGGACCGTCTGCTCATCTGTCTGTGTTAGTACCTCTGGAAAGATCGTCTGTTCATCGATCTCCAGGGAAAGAACAGAATCCGCTGATTCTTCTACTCGTGAAGAGGTTGCTAGAGTTATATAATACATGAGTCTTTGTATATAGCGAAAGCCGCCATGGATATATATATATATATATATATATATATATACATATATATATACCTATATATGTATATGATGTACTTATGCATAGATACACGTTTTTCCTATAATATGAAACTTGCAATACTTACTGGATCTTTTCGCAGAGGTTTGTGTTTTCATAAACAAGAATATTTCTCGCAGGGCCGAAGCCACCTCATTACCTGAAGCTGAATAATCAGGAGGTTTCCTATCAGAATTCGGCATCCTAACCTCTAATGAATGATCGCTAGAAACGGATCTTTCTCTCGAGGATCGCGATCGTTTACGGGAACGATGTCGAGAGCCGCTTTTATGCTTGCGTTTTGTCATGTTAAAAGATGATATAACACCAGAGAATCTGAATATGATAAAGGAAACGGACACGACTAACTGTTCGCTAAGCGCAACAGAAACACAATGAAGTAGGGGACAAGCGCGAGGGCGCTAGCGACGGAAGCGGGGGACGTCGCTCTTGTCGATTTGACGGTGTTCCTAAAATCTGTTGGCAAAAGCGTGATGCAGAAGCACCACTACATAATTAATCCGGACGAGACGAACAAGGCATAATTTACTTTGTTTTAGATGCCTCAAAACTATAAAAGGAAGACAGAAACACGTTACAAATTAGAAGACCTGCAGAAAGCCATTGACGATGTTAGAAGTAAAAAGTTAACTCTAGCAAAGCAGCAATTTTTTAGTCGATACCTAAAACTACCATCTTTGATTACTTGAAGAAGCCGAGATGTGGTAGGAAACCAGTCTTTATCGAAAATCAAGAAATGGAGTTGGAGAAACATATTATAAAATGCAGCAAAATATTTTATGGGTTAACAATAAATATAGTTCGTAAAATTGTGTTCAAATTTGCAGACCAAAATAAACTTCTACATTCATTTGGCCAAACAAAGAAGATGACAGGCAAAGATTGGTATCATGGTTTTATGCAGAGACATCCTAAAATTGCTTTGAGGAAACTCGAGGCTACTTCACTGAATCGAATTAATGCCTTCAATGAAATCGAAATTAAGATATTCTACGATAATTTGGAAGCTATACAGAATAAATACCACCTCAAACCAAGTAGAATTTTTAATTTTAACGAAACGGGTATAACAAATGTATAATGGAATTCAAAAATTTTGACACTGAAAGGACAAAAGCAAATAGGAAAGACAACAAGTGGCGAAAGAGGAACCACCACTACAGTGGTATGCGCTTTTAGTGCAGCTGGTCAGTATATACCCCCATTTTTTATATAAACGAAAGTGAATGAATGCGCAGTTAATAAAAGAAGGTAATGTTGACATGATTGCTGCCGTATCAGATTCTGGATGGATCAATGGAAAACTTATTTGTAGATTGGCTTCACCATTTTACTTCCTACGCAAAACCTTCTAAAGATCGACCAATAATGCTGATTTTAGATAATCATGAGAGTCATGTCAGTCTTGATTCATACACACTGTGCCGAAACAATGGTATAATTACAGTGACTTTGCTACCACATACGTCCCATAGACTCCAGCCCTTAGAGTTGACATTTTTCGGTACTCTTAAAAATGCGTACAATCAAAATTGTGAATATTACATGATGGAGCATCCTGGAAGAAGCATAACACAATACGAGAGTGTGGAATTATTTACAAAGGCTTTCAATCGATATAGCAATCTTGAGAAGGCTGCAAATGGTTTTACAACTGCCGGTATTTATCTCCTGCGGCCAATAGATTTCAATTAAGATGATCTCAGACAGTGGCGTGCGCTCCCTTCTTAGCTATGCGCACTCTCCGCCAGCTGGCCGACGACGAGACGGAGAACTAGCCCTTAGGAGTTTGAGCACTTCGTGGGGAAGTTTACATGGACAATATCTTAACCGGTGCCTCTACCTTGGAGGAGGCGTGCGAGCTGCAACGGCAGCTGACCGGATTGTGTATGGCGGGCGGCTTTCCTCTACGTAAGTGGTCGGCAAACAATGCAGCTATTTTAGCTGACGTTCCTGCGGAGCACCGAATGCAGCGTGATCTTTGTGTGACCTTTGAGATTGACGGCCACACGAGACGCAGGGAACGCGGGTCTGCGGTGGCACCCAGCCGCTGATAAGTTTTCCTTTGCCGTTCCGGAAGCTACGCTGACTGACGTCACCAAGAGATCGGTTCTCTCATTCACAGCACGCCTCTTTGATCCCCTCGGTTGGTTGGCACCTGTGGTGGTGAGAGCAAAAATCTTTCAGGTTACCTGGCTGCTGGGATTGAAGTGGGACGATCCGCTGGACAAGGCTGCCGCACGACTGTGGAATGCCTACGCAGAGGAGCTTCCTCGGCTCGAATGTATCCGTGTTCCTCGCTAGCTGGACGTCGCATCGTCAGTCGACTGCGGAAATACATGGCTTTGCCGAAGCTTCGGAACGTGCCTACGCGGTGCTACACCTGAGGACCGGCGTCGGCGATTCTTAGCGGACAAGTCTGGTAGCGGCCTAGACCAAAGTCGCTCTTCTGAAGACGGTGTCGCTGCCTCGGCTGTGTGCCGCCTCTCTCCTGGCTAAGCTCACCTCTCATGTCTGTTCCGCGCTCAGCCTCGGTTTCAAATCCACCTGTGGTCGGATTCCACGGTTGTCTTGGGATGGATACGCAGTCACCCGACCCGATGAAAGACCTTCGTGGCTAATCGCGTGGCCGATATTCAAACAATGGTCCCGGACGCTCTGTGGCACCACGTGCCCGGACTCGAGAATCCTGCCGACTGCGCCTCTCGTGGATTGTTCCCCGGAGAGCTAGTGAAACATCCTCTCTGATGGCAGGGACCACCGTGGCTCCAGACGGCTCCATCAACATGGCCCTGCGACGCTTCAATACCCGACAAGGATGGCTGGCCGGAGGAGAAACTGGTGATTTATGCTACCAAGATTGCGCTCTCGTGGAGGAACCTGACGAGCTCCAACGATTCTCGTCACTCCGTCGGCTACTGCGTGTGACAGCCTGGTGTCGTAGATGGCTTCTCCGCGGACTTGCCGACGGACCCGAACTGACTGTAGACGAACTGGAGGAGGCCAGGTTGATCTGGATCCGACAAGTCCAAGCTGGATATTACAAGGCCAATTTAAGAGCTCTTCAGCAATAACAACCCTTACAAGGCCAATTTAAGAGCTCTTCAGCAATAACAACCTTTACCCACTTTCAGTTCACTTTTACGATTATGTCCATTTTTAGATTCTCAAGGCCTTCTGCGCGTGGGTGGCCGACTGAAGCACTCACTCCTGGCGTACGATAAGCAACATACGGTCATTCTCCCAGGCGATTCTCACCTGACCCGTCTGGTGGTGGAGACTAGCCACCGCTGTCTGCTGCACGGCGGAGTCCAGATGACTCTTGGAGCGGTCCGACAACGCTACTGGATCCTACGCGGGAGAGCCGTTGTCAAGCTGTGGTTGCGTCGTTGCGTTACCTGCGTGCGGTGGCGGGCGGCCATTCCGCAGCAGCTGATGGGGAGTCTGCCGCGGGATCGAGTGACTCCCGCACGGCCTTTGCTCAATACCGGCGTGGACTACGCCGGGCCCATTCAGCTGCGGACAAGCAGGAGACGTGGCCAGCGCTCGTACAAGGCATTTATCGCCGTATTTATTTGCCTGACCACTCAAGCGGTCCATCTCGAGGCGGTATTGGATTACATCGCCGACGCCTTCCTGGCTGCCTTACGTCGGTTTGTGTCGTGTCGTGATCTTTGTCACACGATCCGAAGTGACTGCGGGACAAACTTTGTCGGCGCCGACTCCCAGTTGCGGGCCTTCTTCACCGAGGGCAGCCAGGAGCTGCGCCAAATCGTCGGACAACTGGCAATGGAGTAGATTCAATGGAGGTTCAATCCTCTCTCGGCACCTCACTTCGGCGGTATTTGGAAGGCCGCGGTGAAATCATTGAAATATCACCTGCGGCGAGTCCTAGGTGACTCCACCTTGACCTTCGAGGAGATGAACACTCTTCTCGCTCAGGTGGAAGCATGTCTAAATTCTCGTCCGCTCCAGGTGTTGTCCGACGATCCTGAGGACTTGTCGGCCTTGACGCCTGGCCACTTCCTGGTGGGACCATTGACGGCCGTGCCTGAGCCGTCGCTGACAGAGCTACCTGTCAACCGTCTGACTCTCTGACAGCTTCTGCAGCGGATGGGCGATCATTTCTGGGAGCGTTGGTCCCGCGAGTATCTACACTCCCTCGTCCATCGACCTAAGTGGTTGAAAGGAGTGGCCGACTACCACGTGGGATCTGTGCCTCATCCGGAACGAGACCACGCCGCCTACACGTTGGCCGCTCGCGCGCATTGTCCAAGTTCATCCCGGGGAGGATGGATTAATTCGTGTGATCACCGTCCGGACAGCGGCGTCGAAATTCACGCGTCCGATCATCAAGACCTGCTGCCGGTTTGCGACAAAGAGGAGAACGGGGAGCAGCTTGACTAGCGGTTCAGGCGTCTCCCCCTCTGTACATAGATCTGTGATTGTACCTGTCTAAGATATCAGCGTATTAATTGTTATGTAAATGAGTAAAATAGCGTTTAGCTTTTTCCTTTCGTTGACGCCTCTATTCTTTGTTCAAGCTCGCCTAGCCTCGTTCCCGCCAAGAGTGCCATAATCTTCAGCGCTTTGCGCTGACTGATGCACCTTACGAACTACTCCTCGTCTGGAAAGTTGAAGTGCATTGCGACAGGAACAAAGGGACCCCAGGATTCGACCTGGGCATGTCGCCCAAAAATGATTCGGGCGAAGCGGGCGGGATGTTCGGAATGGCGCGGGGAACAGGGATAGAGCGCAAGGCGTTGTCTCTCTTCCCGATTTTGCAGCAGACCGACGCGCGCAAGCGGGAAACGAGAGCTGGCCGTCATAAAGCAATAGCACAGCCGCGAGCGCGAACATGCGCTTGAGTGTGGCAAACGGCGAGCGAGAACGTGCGCTCGAGCCGTGTTGGATTGCCAGCGGAAATAATGCCAAATATTGACGCTTATTGTATTCAACGATCTTTCTGGAAAGATCCGTATAACGGAATGTTGTTGACGATCTTTCGTTTTTCCGGCGGAATCTTTCTAGAAGGATCATAGTCTTTATAAGGCGCGAGAGCGAAACGCGCGTTGCAGTCGCAATTCGAATTTTGAGACTAATAATACGGCCACATTAGAGTGAGTTAATTTCGGAACGGCTTTCTTTTTCGGACTTTGATTTTGGCATATTGGATCAGTGTTGCTATCGATAGGCATCGGTGCGTGCGTGACAGTTGTGTCAGATCATAGTTCATTGGAAGCTTAATACTTTGAGCGCGGTAAACTCTGTGTCTTATAAGAATAAAACGCCTTCTTCGAGTTGACTCTCTTTTTCTTTGTCGGGCAGTGGCCCAGACTATCTCCGTCTCGCTTTTTTGTTTCACCGTTCCTCATTCGCTCACGTTACTGTCCTAACGCGAACAATGTTCGTAATTCCCCCACTTTCCTCTATAGATTGATGCTTCGACGACGACGTTATTTCGGTATCATAAGGGTCAGAGTACTGTGCTTCGTAGCAAATTTCGTCGATTGCAATGCTGTTTTCAAGAGTTAGGGTTCTGTAGTTGGTACAATTTGAAAATGGATCAATAATTGGCGTAGAATGTCCGTATGAAAATGCTGGCGTTGTATGTAACTTGGAACAAGTCGTGTGGTCAATGTCGACGAGGTATTTGCAATGACTTCCCTGCACTAAAGATACATATGTGGATGCATTATGCAGTAGACAATAGGTCTATCAATTTCAATTTTATAAGTGTGAACCAGGGTTTTGCCATACTCTGCGGTTTGCAAAAGCTGCAGATATACGGCAGTGGTGTTAAGCTTGTCGTCCGGAGTAACATTCCTCGACATCTAGTAGTGAAATAGTGTAGAATGAAATTAAAACCTCTACAGTCGTACCCAAAAAATGTTTCGGTAATTTGGATGAGTAATTTGGATGAGTAACCCAAGAGAAGAATCGGGACCATCTAAAATGATAGGCAGAGCTTATCCAGATTCTTCATAATACGCTTTTCGTAAGCGAATCACATGTACAACCTTATTGGTACGCTGTATTTGCAACCAAATATTGTAATAGTCGAACACCTCTATGATTTTGGAGGGCTTTAGATAATGATCGACGAATTTATTTGGCCTCCTTTTGTTTAGTAGGAAAACGTACTGGCCTGCTCAAAAATTTGTTGATTAAACCTTCTATCGTAGTACTCTTTAGATCTTGATTTGGCCCGTTCCAAATTTAAGTTGGCATCTGCCTGTAATTTTCGTATATCATCGAACAGGATAGTAAATAGTGGTGATATGTTTTAGGATCTTTGTCGCGCGAAAATTGAGATAGCACGCGCGCAGTTTTGTTGTTCATGGGGCGCATAATTGCTGCCCTCATGTACGGAGATGTTATACGAAAAATTAGCTGGTTCTATCAGATTGTCCCAATTTTCGTGTTTGTTAACAAAACATTTTAGATATTCTTGGAGTACATGGTAGAAGTACTCAAGAAAATCATTGGATTGTGGATGGAAAGCAGTGGTGCGGAGGTTGTGTGTGGAATTTCTTTATAATGGTCTTTAGAAAATTGCTCACAAAATTTGTGTCCTGATCCGTCAGAATACTCCTAGGGCATCCAAATGGGCAGATAAAATTATGGGCGAAATCTTCGGCAGTTGTTTTGGCTCTAATGTTGCATAAGGGAATCGCGACGAATACTTAGTAAGAAGGCCCTGCTTGGTAAGGAGATACAAATTTCCTTTAGATGTACGTGGCGGCCGTGCAATCTAATCGGATAATGATGACTTTATACAATGCGACCAGTACTTTCCTCCGTGGAAGCCGCAACCGTTGGACCAATGTCTCTGTAATGATAAATGTGCTCTCGGAGCCCTTATCTATCAAGGCGCAAACCGAATGAAATACCCCTGTCAGCCACGCGCACTCGAGCAATTGCTAGCAGAACCATAACGTTCCCGCCGCAAGTGTCTCACGCGATGTGAGACGATTTTGAAAGGTGAGTATCGTTCTCAGAACCTTTATGAATCATGCAACGAGCTATAATGCCGATTGCGGCAAACCGCGCAAGTCCTTTTGAACGGGCATTCACCGATCTTGTATTTCCTCAGGCAGTTTAGGCATAGTTGGTGCTCTTCCACGACACGTTTTTATTCGGCTGCTGTCCTTGTTTTATAGGTCTTGCAGAGCATCAGGAAGTGGTCCTTGGGTGACATCCGTTTAGACATAGCTTGATTGGAGACACTAACCAATTATCTTGACTTATCTAACTCAACCAAAAACGGAAAAATTTTAGGCATCGGCCGCTGTGAGTGGTGGTGTCCAATCAGTCCCGTGTCCAAACGGGATCCGTACGTAGTCCTTGTGACACAGTGCGCAGTGTGGCTTGGTAGGGTGTTGTTTTCGCGCAAATTGAGTCCAAGCCGACGGCCATGCACTCTCACCGGCCTTGACGATACTTGTGGAGGTGTCAGGCTTGGAAGGTTGAAGCGCTTCCAGCGTCTGCAATTGGCGCTCCACGAACTGGCAAAAGTCCTCGAATGATGGCAAGTCGACACCAGTAAAATGATTCTCCCACCGCTCCCGAGATCGCGAATCCAACAGTTTGATTGCGTGAAATACGAAGAAGTTTTTGTTCCTTGTGATCAGTCGCCCAGGTTTCGCAGTGAGCTCGCAGTGCTCTTGAAGCAATGGTACAGCCGGCACAAATCAAAGGCTGACTCAGACTTCAGCTTAGGAAATGCGACATATCTCGAGTAGTAGGAGCGTACCAAAAGGCAAGGATTTTTGTAGTATTCCGTGAGCACCTGCCACGCTACACCAAAATTTTCGTCTATCGTGGAGAACTCCCGTATCACGAGTTCAGCATCATTCTTGAGCCGCTGAAGTAGTGCATTCTAGTGACGTCGGAGATGGAGGTGTCCTTCACGATTAGTGACGTAAAGAGATTGCGAAATGGCAGCCAATTCTCAAACTTGTCTGAGAACATCGAGATATTTACCCGCGGGAGTTGGGTGCAAGTGGGCGGCAAAACCGTGGTGGCTTGAGTTGGATGAGGAGCGTCGGATGATGAAGTCGGAGCCAGCAAAGCCTCGATCTCAAGAAGAGCAATGCGACGTTTACGTAAAGTTTCTCAGCCTATAAGTCTGCCGTGTAATATTCGTGCTTCTTGAACGCTATGCGTCAGACGGAGATGTTCATTGAACTCTTGGATCTTCTACCAATGCCAATTCATCAGTGATAGGGCAATATTGAGCTGTGATACCTTATTAGGTATTACCCTGTTTTCTTTAGATTCTCGAACATACGCCCAATGCGTCCCGCAGCCTTATGCTGGAGATCAATTAACGCTTGGATTTTGATTTCAGGTCACTCACGGCACTTGAACTACGATAGACACGAGTCATATAAGAGATCGCCAACGTGAAAGTGATCCGGCTTGAAGGACCAGTAAATGTTCGCGCGCAAGTGACAGTTGATGCAAGAAGCGGGATGAAAAACGCAAAGACACTTTTTGAAAACAATTGTGTATTTCGCCGTTCAATTACAAAGATCGTGATACCTGTTAAGTGTAATCTGTAGACAAAGACTGTGTGGTTTCTCGCAAAAATTAGTGTTTATATATCAGTTATCCTTCTAGAATCTCCTAAAATCTTCTCGAAGCAGAAAACTCCTTTCGGTGGAAGTGACGTGATTATTAGAAGGTTCTGGAAGGAACTCGCAATATTGTCCGTTTGTGTTTGAGCGCAGCCAATATCATGTGACAGCTTTGCGACGGCGTGCTCTAATTTGTCGCGTTTGATCTGACGCTGGTGATCGATACAATTGATCACCTCGCGCTGTCCCGATTGGCGCGCGTCAGTCGAGCATGTGCGCGCGGACGAAGCGAGCGGAAGGAAAGCTAGATCGCAATTAGCTGATCGCATAAGTACCTCGTGTCGCATGTATAATCGCGGTGCCAATACAGATGCTACCTTAACATGAATACAAATTAATCGAATTATGCGTATATTTTATTTTATTTTTTTATTAATACAAGCTATATAAATAATTTAAAAAAAGGTATATTTCTTATAGAGTCACCAAACTGTATAGTCGAAACGTTTGAAAAATTACAATGTGTTTTCAGTAACCTCGATACTGAATACAAACAAAATAAATTATTAACCAATCTTGGATACTATATTGCGTCTGCACGAATATTCTTTGGAACTATAGAAGTAAAAGATGTAAATGTATTGACAACTGTAAATGTGTATGGACAATTAATATCATTAGAATAAATATTAAAAGCATTTTTTGAAATATTTTATATGTTTCAAAAAACTTGCAAACACGTTGCAATATGAAATAAAGTTAAAGATAATGAAATTTATAATATTATACAAACATCACTTTGAAATCAAAAATTTCAAATAATGAATTAATAACTTTTTTATATGAAAATGCTTTTGAAACGGTAAATCCACTTGAATCGCACGCGGGCATATACAAATTATGTGGAATGTACATTTTAATACCATGCTTGCCACCAGAATTATGTTCAAGATTGGATAACATTTTTTTTACTTGGTTATATCATGCAGATAATTCGAAATTATTTTCAAAAAACAAAATTTATTCATATTTAATTAAGGATTTAATAACTTTAGAAACAAAAGGTATTCAATTATCAATAGGATCTAAAAATGTTCAAGTATATTTTAAACTTGCATTAATTATTGGTGACAATTTGGGATTACATAAATTTATTGAAAGTTTCTCTACAAATATATGTTATCGACTTTGTAAAGTATCAAAAGAAATATATAATAAATTGTGTAGCGAAGATGTTAGTGCATTACGCGACCAAACAAATTATGCAGAAGATCTAGCAATTAATAATGTAACTATTACGGATACAAGAGAAAAGTGTACATTCAACGTTTTGAAAAGTTTACATGCAATTGAAAATTATAGCATTGATATTATGCACGATTTATTGGAAGGCGTGTGTATATATGAAATGAGTTATATTTTATAATACTGTATTATTTAAAAAAAATATTTTACTTTAGATACTTTAAATTAGCGTTTATAATTTTTTAATTTTGATTCAATGTCGAGTCGTCCTCGTGTAATTTCAGAATCACATTTATTTAAAAAATTTATTAAAATGTCTGCTGCTGAAATGCTAAGTTTTATATTAAATGCTGGTTTAATATTTGGTTTGATAATTAATTTTGATGACAAATGCTGGAAACTTTTTGTATTATTACAAAAAATTTTTTTATTACACTTCAATATAGTGTTACTGAATCAATAACAAATCTTAAATCTATTAGAAAACCTGATTAATGAGCATCATATACTATATCGAATTATTTGGAGAAACCTTTAAACCTAAAGTCGCGACTAGCAGAGTCGGAAACAATCAATGTAATAATTTATTTGGTATAATATAACAGGTTTTCAAAAAACAAAATTCAAAAAACTGAATAGTGTCAGTACAATAAGAACAATGCAAATCGTAGAACTGATTATAAAATATAAGGGTAAATTTCTCCAACGTTTAAATCTAAATAAGAAGCGACGAACAGACACGATCAAAGAAGTTAATTCTAAAGTTTATTTAAATCTAAAGAAAAAAGAAAAAAATGTTGTATTTAAAATTGTTAAATAAACTTGCGCGGAGTTTCTAAAAAAGTTTCTTTTTTCTCTTTTTCTTTTTTTTACTCATTTTTTTAGAGCTTTTAAATTAGGAGGGAAATCTAAAAATTATTTTTTAAAACTAACACATATTTTTCAAGTAACTAATATACAAGCGAAGGCAAACGGCAAGCCAGAATTTCTCACGGACATCTGATCGTCGGAGACGTGCTTCTTGGAACACCATCATGACTGTCACGACTTGCAGTCAGCAGAGAGAGATAAGATTGCCTCCTCTTTTTTGTTACTTTTAACGTTCAAAAATTTAACGCTAAAAGTATTCTATAAAAGTAGAGATACCCGACAACGATACTCGCCGTTTGTTTTCTCACGCGTTAAATGCAATTGTTAATCAATGAACTTATAAGCTAGTGCATAATATTAATGTATGTGCGACGTACGCAAAAAAAAAGAAAAATGAAAAAAGGGGAGGTGTGGAAAATTGTGCTAAACATTACAATATACATATTTATATATAGAGTGATTATTAATGGTTGGAACAACTGTTTACCATAAGAAATGACTGACTTCACTCCATATAAATTACATAGAGTGCAATCGGTAAATCATCTCTTGTGGTAAATAGTTGTTCCAACCATTAATAACCACCCTGTGGTATATGGGAGAGTAGACTAAATTGGCCCGTGTTTCAAATAGAACCTTTTTTAATTTAAATGAATACGGTTAAGTAAATTTGCATACCATTTATGATGTAAAGTTCTTATAAGGCATCGGACATGTGACAGTAGTTTGGCAGTTTTGAGTCATAACATTTATAGAATAGACGCAAATATGTATTTCAGTTATTGTTCAAAAATTTAAAAAAAAAAAAAAAAATTCTTATAAATTATTATTTAAAAAGTATTAAAATTTTAAGGTAATTGATTTAAGATAATTTAAGAATGTAGAATTCAAAAATATTAAGCATTTAATGATTATTTTTGCGATTATTGTAAAATATACTATGCAACAAAATTATTGCAACACTCATTTATACCAAAATTTCACACAACTTCAAATAATCATAATTGTTAAAAATTTTCGTATTTGAAAATTTTTTTTTATTTTAAAGCTTAAAGTCTCTACTTTAAGATGCAATTGACCGATTTTGAATATCTTCTTTCTTCCTTCCGCACTTTTTTTTAAAAGTAAAGACGTGTTTTGTTTTTAAACTTTTGCATAGTTTGACGCACTCCACAGAGTAGGATAAATTTTTGTCGCAATTGTCACGATAATCATCGTAAAATATGGACTTTTCCCTGCGCGAAATTAAAAAAAAATAAGTTTGTACAATTTTTTTTCGCGGAGTTAGGATGTATCAAAGTTATGTATGCATTTTTGTCAGTTACCGCCAGCATTAGCATTACCCGTTGTGCACCACGGAGAGGTTGCTAGCCGGATTTCGCACAACGTGTGTGTGTGTGTGTGTGTGTGTGTGTGTGTGTGTGTCATAGCAGAGATGAGGATCCCATGGTCTTTCCTGTGAAACACATTTGCACACACGTACACACACACACACACACACACACACACACACACACACACACACACACACACACACACACATACACACACACACACACAGCAGAGAGGGTTTGGAGTCATAAAATACTGCGGAAGTGACGAAGCATGAGTCCCTCATCTCTGCTTAAGGACCAAATCCTTGTATGAATATTTTATCTTGTTGCATTTGGCGGTATAATATATTTAGATCTTTTAAAATTTTATAACTTATTTATTTGCACTTTTTAGAGAGCAACAATGGCAAATAAGTTCAATTTATCCCACTCACCCCTATTTAACAGAAGAATCACTTCTTCATTTGTCTTCTATCAGAAGACAAATGGAGGTTAGCACATAATAACGCTGATCTAAAAAAAAGAAGACAAAACACAATGCACAAATTACAGAGAAATTTCGATTACAAGTACAGTTAGTAGGGTGTACGGGAGAATAATAAGAGATTTGATAGAAGAAGAGTATAAAGATTAAGAAAAAGAAAAACAGTGTGAATTTAGAGCAAGAAGATCTTGCACTGACAATATTATTTATTTTCTGTCTAAAGATGTTAATTGAAAAGCATCCGGTCGTGAAAGAGGATATACATCTCGCGTAAGAAAAATGGGTGAAGAAGACTACCACAAAAGACCTTGCACTGGAACCTGCACAGAGGGGTAGGGAAAAATAGGGAAATTATGGACACCGGGATACCCGATGGGAACAGGTTCTATTTCAGAATCATCCAAGTGGAATCTACATAACTAAGAACGGTACTCGAATCCACCTCGAAATATAATCGATGTTTCGAATTCTTCTGTAAATTTCTTTGAAATATCCGCATAAATATTATTACATCACACCCCCAGTGAGAAATAACAGGTTGAATAATTGTCAAATCAACGTTTAACAAACCAGTTGATATAGACGTCGAAAATTTGATCGATTTGACGTTTCTGTGTCATCAAAATTAGACAACTATTAGACGTCTTCTATAAATAATTTCTTCAAAATATCTGCATAACTATTATATTATTGCAGCACATCTCAATGAACAAAACAATATTTTTGTAATATTTTAAAAAACATTTTTTGTAAAAAAAAATTTTCAGGTATCTTTTTTCGGTAATTCTCGAGCGACCACACATCCAAGTTGTGACCCCGGTAAACGATGCTTAACCTCTGTGACTGCTGCGAACTGATCCTTCCGTGACAACTTGTAAACATTTTGTACTAATACGTGTAAATAACTAATGGATCAGATCAATATACATATGATATTGAAAAGATAAGACATTTATAATTAAAGAATATAATTTACATAAAACTATATAAAATTAATATTTTTACTATTTTCACAAATACGGAATAGCATCTGGAATAATTTTTCTGTTATTTGTTTAAATAAGAATGCAATTAGAAAATATATGTCAATATAATACAATTATTAAATTAAATATGAAAAAAATTTTATTAAGATAACATTTAAAAAACATTAAAAAAAATATTGTCTGCAATGCTCATTGAGATATAGATCAAGGTTATTTCATTCATAGATCTATTTCGTCTATTGATAATATTTGTTAATCAAAAGAGCACAAGTATAAGTTTCAAATAATTCATATATGCTGTTCAAAAGTACAATTATAGTAAAACGATACCGAGATGTATATTTATGTTTGTCTCACCGTTACTTAAAGATTCATCAAAATAGAATAATTATTTCTCATATACAAACACACGGATATTGAGATGTATATTTATGTTTGTCTCACTGTTGCCTTGTCCTACAAGTTTCAAAATTTGTCAGTCTTACATTGTAAACCACAGAGGAAAGATCGAAGTATTGATACAAAGTGGATACGAGTCACAGTGGATTGACAGATTATTGTTTTTTGTATGGAAAGTCTTAAAAATCTTGTGAAGGATCGAATCCTCAATTTTTGTTAGTTTCGGATTCTTATTATATTAGTATTCGGTGACTGGAAGTAAATTTACTGACCACGCTAAAGATTCACACATCGGACTTCCTTACATTCTCGCCTGAAAACGAAGAATAATGTGGATATAAAGATGATCTACCAGAAAAAAAACTTTAGTCACAGTATTTTTTAATTCAAATTTGTTTAAATTTTAATTTTATTCATGGAGGCCTATTCTTGAAACTGTATGCAACATAGAAAAAAGAGAGGTGCAAATATTACAAACAAACAAAAAACTCTCTTAATAGAATATATGAATAAGCATCCTGAATTAGTAAACGGAAAATTAACATCTTCGTTTACTTTGAAAGATTCTGTACATTTGTGGAATGAAATAAGTGAAATTTTAAATTTAGTTAATGGAGCTAAAAAAGACTGGAAAGATTGGCGTAAGATAAATTATTTCTATATTAATAAAATAAAATTATAACTACTTTTATAACTTTTATTTAAGAAAAGCATATGAAATAGTCTTATTAAGAAACTTAATATGTGTAAAAATAAACAAATCTTTTTTTGTTTTATTTCTTAATTATAATAAATGAATAATAATAAGTATAGTTTTAATTTATTCTATTATAATTGATGAAAAAATGCTTCTAGTGCTGGCATGATATTCAATGAAGGAGTAAAAAGAAATATAATCTTATAAAGCAGTCCAGAGCAGCAACAGGAGGTGGTGAATAAATAGTTTTAACAAAACACGAAGAGCAGGTCCTTAATACAATATGTTCCACTAGTATTCAGAGACATCCTGATGTTGAAGAATCCAGTATAACTATATTGAGTGATACAGAAGTAAGATTTAACAAAACAATATTGATGTTTCTGATATGCTTTTTATTATTTATATTAATTTATAGAATAAAGTAGATACTAAATACATCTATCATATTCTATCTTCATTAAAATTAAAATATAGGAATTGTATATATTATATGTACATATATATATTTACGCAAATTAAAAGTAAAAATTCACGCTTTTGCAACAAATTCACAAATGCTGTAAATCGCATTTTTGTGGAATTTTTATTTCACGCCGTGGAGCTTTGCAAAGTTTGTAAAAAAAAAACCGATAAATGTCAAAATTTTATAAAAACTTTGACAAGTTGTACATTTTTGTAATAAGGATATCGTTCAAGAAAAAGATAATATTTTAGCACATTTGTAATATAATAAATAAAAACTAAATTTAAAGAAGAAATGGAAAAAGTTACAAAGAGGCGGACGTTAACTTTGATTTAGCTCAGTGCTCGCAACAATTTGCATATTCAGATCAGTCCTGAAGTGATCCCCCATTATCGCTCGGCAGAGCGCCTGCCGCGTATTCGCGAGTTCGACCTTTGAGCGGCCAGCAGTAGTGGGGGCTGTAGGGAGGAGGCGGCGCTTTAGAAGGCGACCCGAAATGTGCAAATCGTTGCGAGCACTGATATGGAGATCGTTGCGAGCTTATTCAATTGAATCACCCCCCCTTAATTTTTTTTCGCGAAAGCGTAACCAATCAGAACCGTTCCGCGTTTTTTGTTGAGCCTTTTTAGATAGCTGATTGGTTAGGTTAAAAAAAAAACCCTCGTATGTAACGATGCATGGTAAGGGTAACTCCTTTACTAAAAGCAGTCTAATGAAACAATCAGTGTTTCACTTGGTTGCAAAGGTGCAGGACAGCATTTACGGTAAGTACAGCACTTTTCCCCTTTTTTCTGTCAGACTTTAATTACAATAATTAAAGTGAAAGTGTTTGAAAATGTTTTATTTTTGTTGTTAAATTCCCTAAATATTAAATCGGTAAGTTTAATAAAAAAAGCTACATCTGTAAAAGTTGTTAGAGTCCAGCAAAGTATGTTAAAAATGATTCTGCTGTTAAAAAGTGAATGATTTAACAGAGCGACGATAAAATATTTAAGCTGCGCTGAGTGCGCCGAGATATTTTATTACTTATAATATTACAGTTAATTTCATCGATTAGGCACCACCACGGCTTCAGTATCTTATTGTTGCTCTATCGAATCACTCATTAATTTTGAATCTTAATAAACCTTTATTTCTATTGTTACAAATTCAGTTTAGCTTGATAAAAAAGAGTAAAGATTGCAAATACTCTTTTAAAAATATACTTAAATATATATACTATTAATGTTTGAAAAGGCATAACCTCTATTTGTTATTTTATTCAATTAATAATGACAAATTAATAAAATGAGAAATTGCAAAACGCAAACAAACGAGAAATGGCAATACCGGTCGAAAGCAGTGCTCAATAAGTTTCTATAAACAATTACAAGTGTTACAAGTGGCGGATAAGAATATTTTTTTCTTTTTTTTGCGCCATCCGTTTTAAGTGGTTCTAAAATCAAATCAAATTCATAAATGTAACAATATTGGTTTTATTATACGCAACGCGTAATTAAAATTCGTGAATAGTTAACAGAATTGAACGACAATGGTCAGCTTATAAAAAACATTTAAGTAAAAAGTGATACGCAATCTAAAACGCTTATGTTGACAAAATTATTTAGCCGTTGTCTTACGATTGGTACTGTTCATCTAATTATTATGTGTGATAACGTTAATGACATGGGCTGCACGGTTAATGGTGTGAGTTATTTTCCGTAACTTCAATCAGACTTCATATCAAGCAGTAATTTATCTATCGACTGCAATGTCAAAATCATTATTGAATCGTTAAAATTACAGGCAACGCGGTACATCTTTACGTGGTACATCTTAAAGACGCGGATAATGCTAATGATGATGGTATTGTAACTTCCAAGCATTATAATTTAAACAGTACTTTTTGAAAAAAATGCTCATAATTTAAATAAAATTTTTAGAAAAAAAAAAAGGTTTTTTGTTTAGTTACTTTGAGAATCAGAAAATATTTAACTACAAAATATGGTTTTGAGTAAAAAAATTGCGTTTTTACATAGTTCTCCGCATTTTGGATAATTTTAAGCTATATATTCGAGGTCAGCAGACCGAATAATATATATAAATATAGACTGATTTCATGCCATCATTTTGACAACGTATCTTCTATGGCGCCAAAACGATAACAGTTTGCTTTTCGCAGCTATTGATTTTTTATTTTGAGTGTTAATCTTTTTCTTCCTTTTATAAAATAAGTACCTTCAGTTTCAGAAGGAAATATCTGAATGATTCATTCTGCAATAGCTTTGGCTATTTTGTTTTGTTATACTGTAAACATTACATTAAGATGCGTTACATAATTACTGAAACGTAAAGTTATTAAATAAATCCGGCAAAGGAAATAATATTTATAACAATAAAACATTGAATACGTACACAATACTACAGTTTTCTATGTAAGTGATAATTATATGACATAATTTATTTCTTATCGATCCACTTACAAGGAACGTTCACGAATTCGGAAATTCAGGAAATTCAGAAATTTTTTTATACAAAAATAATTTTAAAAAAATGTTTATAGAAATATAACAAAATAATGAAAAAGAATTTTGTTATCACTGTTATAAAGTATTCTTCAAACCATTGCTTCTTTAAAATTTTCTCATATACGTACAGAAACTCTTTTATTCTCGTGACCACACTAGTGGGATGTGCGGCACGAGCCGAACGCGCTTTTGATGATTCCGAAATTTATTAATTAATAAATTAATATATTTCATTTTCAGTAATTTTGTTTAATATTATTACAATATTGCTAATAAAATGTTATTAAAAAAAGAATAATGAAATAATGTAAAAAGGAAGAAAGGAAGGAGGTTGAATCGAAAGAGTGTAAAATAGTAATAAAATAGAAAGGACAAAGGAATTATAGAAAGCGAAGAAGGTAAAGATTTAAGAAATTAAGAATGTAATTAAATACGCTTTGAAATACCATTAACATAATATTTGCTCTTCTATCACTTTATACAAGTCAAAATAGAATGTGGTCATATAGTATGGTTATGTAGCCCATTCGAAAATTTGACATTTACTGAAATTTCGTGTCGTTTTATCATTGACATCTTAACAACGAGTTAGTAAATCGATATAAACTTTTTTTAGAAATATTGTTCAATATTTTATTTACTCATAAACAAAGTTTCAGAATATTGGCAATGTTGTTTCTTTATAATTTCGTTGATATAAGTGAAAATGTACTGCTACACTATAAGAATACATCAATATTTAAAGTTGAATAACTCGTGAACCAGTTAAAGGATCGAATTCAAATTTTAAACACGTGTTCAGATAATAAATAGAAACGATTTATAAAATTTTCAAGGCATTGTCAATGTTAGACGTTACCGCCAGTACATCCTTAATAAAACATTATCTCTTTTAGTAAAAAGTTTAAAAAATGTGCAACAAAGGTAAAGAAAAGAATAAGAATGAAGTAACATAAGAAGGAAGAAAGAAAGGAGGAAGAATTGAAGGAGTGTAAAATAAACAATAAATAGAAAGTAGACAGGAATTAAAGAACGCGAAGGAAATTAGGAATTTAGAATAGAAAAAATGAAAGAAATTAAGCGTGCAAATAAACACGGGTTTGAAGATCTTTTTAAATAATGGATAAATGTCACATAATATTTTGACATTTTGTGTTTTAGGAATGAAAATTTTTTAAATAAAATATTAATTTTTTTTAGTAAAGAGTTTAGGAATTTAGAATAGAAAAGATGAAAGAAATTAAGTGTGTAAATGAACATGGGTTTGATGATTTTTTTAAATAATGGGGAAATATTACAGGATATTTTGACATTTTATGTTCTAAGAATGAAAATATCTTTAAACATTATCTCTTTTGGTAAGGATTTTAAAAAATTTGCAATAAAGTAAAAAAAGAAGAGAAATTCATTAATTTAAGAAGGCAGGGAGAGGAAAGAATCGAAAGAATATAAAATGGGAATAAAATAAAAAGACGAAAGGAATTTAAGAAGGTGGAGAACGTAAATACTTTTAAATCCTGAATATCTGAGATGATATTTTAATGTTTTGTGTCGTAAAAATGAAAACTTCTCCAATAGAATATTATCTGTTAATAAAGTTTTTTAAAAATGTGAAGTGAAGATATAGAATAAAACAGGAATAGAATAATATAAAAAGGAAGAATTAAAGAAGTGTAGAATAGAAATAAAATTAAATAGAGAAAAAAACTGAAAGTGTTGGAGAAAATAAAGATTTTTAAATAAAAGATAAATAGAGTTAAGACCAATTGAACACCAGATTAAAGTTTTTTTTTTAACATGAGTGAATATTACATGATATTATATTTTGCGTCATAAAAATAAAAGTTTTTCTAATAGAATATTATGTATTTTAGTAAAATTTTTTAAAAATTTAAAATGATAAAAAAAATAAAGGAATAGAATAATATAAAATAGAAGAGAAGGAAGAGGAAGGATCGAAGGAGAGTAGAATGGAAATAAAATTGAAAGAAGAAAGGAATTGAAGGTAAAGATTGGAGAAGGTAAAGATTTTTAAATAAACGATGAATAAAATTAAGACAACAGTTAAATACCAGTTTAATGGTTCTTTTTAATAATGGGCAAATATTATATGATATTTAAATGTTTTATGTCATGAGAATAAAAATTTCTGAAATAAAATTTTAATTTTTTTAGTAAATCTTTTCAAAATGTGAAATGAGAATAAAGAAAAGAAGAGGAATAGAATAATATAAAATGGAAGGTAAGAAGAAGATAGGATTAAAGGAATGTAGAATGGAAATGAAGTTCAATGGAGAAAGGAATTGAAGGTGTTGGAAAAGGTACAGGTTTTTAAATAAAGAATGGATAAGTCAAGATATCAATTAAAAACCAGTTAAAAATTTTTTTTAATAATGTGCTAATATTACATGATATTTTGATATTATGTGTCATAAAAATAAAAATGCCTCTAATAAAATATTATATATTTTAGTAAGGTTTTTTTAAAAATGTGTGAAATGAAGATATAGAAAAAAAGAAGAATAGAATAATATAAAAGGAAAGGATCAAAGGAGTGTAGAACGAAAATATAATTGAATGGAGATAGGAATTAAAGGTGTTGTAGAAGGTAAAGATTTTTGAATAGAATAATATGAAAAGGAAGGAAGAAAGGTGGAAAGATCAAAGGAGTTTAAATTGGAAATAAAATTGAAAGAAAAAATGAATTGAAGGTGTTGGAGAAGGTAAAGATTTTTAAATAAAAGATAAATAAAGTAAATACATGAATTAAACACCAGATTAAAAGTTTCTTTTAATAATGGGCGACTATTACGTGATATTTTGATACTTTGTGTCATAAAAATAAAAATGCCTCTAATAAAATATTACATATTTTAGTAAAGATTTTAAAAATATGTGAAATAAAGATATAAAAAAGAAGAGGGACAGAATAATATAAAAAGAAAGGATCGAAAGAATGTAGAACGGAAATCTAATTAAATGGAGATAGGAATTGAAGGTGTTGTAGAAGGTAAAGATTTTTGAATAGAATAATATGAAAAGGAAGGAAGGAAGGAAGGTGGAAAGATCAAAGGAGTTTAAAATGGAAATAAAATTGAAAGGAGAAATAAATTAAAGGTGTTGGAGAAGGTAAAGATTTTTAAATAAAGGATGAATAAAGTAAAGACATCAATTAAACACCAGATTAAAGTTTTTTTTTTAACAATGAGCAAATATTACATGATATTTTGATATTTTGTCATAAAAATGAAAATTTCTGTAATAGAATATTATGTATTTTAGTAAAGCTTTTTAAAAATGTGAAATGAAGATATAGAAAGAAGAGGGATAAAATAATATAAAAAGAAAGGATCAAAGAAGTGTAGAATGAAAATAAAATTGAAATGAGAAATGAATTAAAGGTGTTGCAGAAAGTAAAGATTTTTAAATAAAGGATGAATAAAGTAAAGACATCAATTAAACACTAAATCAAAGGTTTTTTTTTAATAATGAGCGAATATTACATGATATTTTGATATTTTGTGTCATGAAAATAAAAATTTTTGTAATAGATTATTATGTATTTTAGTAAGGCTTTTTAAAAATGTGAAATGAAAATATAGAAAGAAAAAGAATAGAATAATAAAAAAAAAGGATCGAAGAAGTGTAGAATGGAAATAAAATTGAATAGAGAAAAGAATTTAAGGTGTTGTAGAAGGTAAAGATTTTGAATAGAATAATATGAAAAGGAAGGAAAGAAGGAGGTAGGATCAAAAGAGTTTAGAATGGAAATAAAATTGAAAGGAGAAATGAATTGAAGGTGTTGCAGAAGATAAAAATTTTGAAATAAAGGATGAATAAAGTAAAGACATTAATTAAACACCAAATTAAAGGTTTTTTTTAATAATGAGCGAATATTACATGATATTTTGATATTTTGTGTCATGAAAATAAAAATTTCTCTAATAGATTATTATGTATTTTAGTAAAGTTTTTTAAAAATGTGAAATGAAAATATAGAAAAGAAGAGGAATAGAATAATAAAAAAAGGGTAGGAAGGAAAAAGGAAGAATCGTAGGAGTGTAGAATGAAAATAAAATTAAAAGGAGAAAGGAATTGAAGGTGTTAGAGAAGGTAAAGATTTTTTAATAAAATATAAAAAGGAAGGAAGATAGGAGGAACAATGAAAAGAGTTTAGAATTGAAATAAAATTGAAAAAAGAAAGGTGTTGGAGGAGATAAAGATTTTTGAATAAAATAATATAAAAAGAAAGGTAGGAAAGAAAGAGGAAGGATCGAAGGAGTGGAGAATAGAAATAAAATTCAAAAGAGAAAGTAATTGAAGTGCTTGAGAAGGTAAAGATTTTTGAATAAAATAATAGATAAAGGATGGAAGGATGGAGAAAGTATCGAAGGAGTGTAGAATGGAAATAAAGTTGAAAAGAGAAAGTAATAGAACGTGTTTGAGAAGGTTAAGATTTTTAAATAAAGTATGAGAATAAAAATGAAGACATCAATTAAACACCGTTTGAAGGATCTCTTCTAATAATGTACTAATATTACATGATATTTTGATATTTTGTGTCATAAAAATAAAAATTTCTCTAATATAATTTTATCTATGTTATCTGTTTCTTTTATTTCGACAGATTGTTTAATTTATTACGTGTATCCCGGATCCTACAATATAGACTCTAATCCAACATGTGTTACGTGGATTGTATTTCCAGTTATTATTCCCATATAGTCAAGTTAGTCATTTATTTTAAATTATTTATATGAACAACACAAAGATCTCTTTAAAATTTCTGTAGTAATTATCTTCATAAATATTTATTGATACAATTAATATTTAATATTTTAAGATACTAAAATTATTAAAAAAAGTTTGTGAATAATAAGATGCAAGCACACAAATGTATTAATAAAATTCTAGCTCAATGAGTACCGAAAACACAAAGATATAAATGGCGAATTTATAAAAACTAATTAAAGAGAAGTTCAACCTCTTTAAAGACGACAAATATTTTTATCTGTTTCTTAAAAAAAATTAATATGCTATTTCAACTTACTAAATTAATTAAAATTTTATAAATTTGTAATTTTTGTACAACACTCAATATATGTAAAATAAAATAATCTTTGAATACCTATAAAGGTAAAGATTTGTAAATAAAAAACGAAAAAAATTAATAATACAATTGAACCTAAATTTGAGGATCTTTTTAATAATGAATGAATATCATATCACATGTTATGAGGCTTTGTGTTATAGAAATAAAAATTTTTTAATCGAACATTATCTCTTTTAGTAAAGATTTTAAAATATGTGCAATGAGGGTAGAGAAACGGAAAGACATGAAATAATGTAAGAAGGAAAGAGGAAGAATTGTGAGAGTGTAAAATAAATAAAAAATATAAAACAGAAAGGAATCAAAGAAAGTGGAGAAGGTAAAGTTTTAAATAAAGTACGAAAGAAATTAGGAATGTAATTGTTCACGAATTTAAAGGTTTCTTTAATAATGAATGCATATTATGGTATATTGACATTTTGTTTTAAGAATTACTATTTTATTAACCTAACATTTTCTGTTTTAGTAAAAATTAAAAAAAAATGTGTGAAATAATGTAAGGAAGAAGAAAAAAGAATTGTGAAAGTGTAAAATAGGAAAAAAGTAGAAAATAGAAAAGATTTAAAGAAGGCTGAGAATGTAAAGGTTTTTAAATAAAGGACAAAAAAAATTAAGAATTATATTGAACACAGGTTTGAAGATTTTTTTAATGACCACGTATATCTCAGAAAATAAAATTTCAGAAGTGAACTTTTTATTATGATAAAAACATTTTCATTATAGAACTTTACCCATCGTTTGAGAGTATTTAAAACTTGATCGATTCAGAAGTTATTGAGATATGATAATCTCATGTGCTTGGAAGTTGATGAGTCTTGTATAATATTTATTTTTAATACAAAATGCAATCGTATTACGTGCTAAGTATAAATGTTATTGTATATTAAATAATTATAAAATAAATAATTACAACATGTTTAAATTTTGTTTTGTGTAGATTTTGGTTATATAAACAACATAAAAGAGTTGTATACACGGGTATCTATTACAAGAATGTGATATTAATGTATACTATTAATGATAATTTTATAGACATTTACCCTATCAGGAAACAATATCTTTTAAATATTTTTTAAATATTTAAAAAACGTTATAATAAAGAATAAATATTTAAAAAATATTGTCTACTGATAGGGTAATAATAAATCAAATCATATTCTATTTTTATTTATTCATAATTATCAAGAACATGATCTTGTTATCGTGAACTCTATTAATCATGAATGTATAATTTTTGAAATTTTTATTATTTATATTTAATTATACGTAAACATGAAATTAAATAAATAGCGCGCGCGTAGCGTGCGCTTGTGTTGTTCTAGTGGTATTGTGAAAACCGATTGAAGTATGTTGTTCTTAATATTAAAAACGTTTTGGTGGCATTTTCGATTATGATGAGTAGTAGCAAAAATTATCTAGTTGCATAAGCAAATCGATGTGGACATAGATTAAAAAATCAAGCTTAAAATATACGAAAATGACAAAAACAAGTAAAAACATGATATTTTTTAAGTTATTGGTTAATGATGCTTGATGATAGACTCTGTTCCCAAGAAAAATATAGAAAAGTTATCGGACAGAGTCACGAAATAGTTTTTACAAGCAAAAATAATCACGAAAATTTGCCGAAAAAGATAAAGAAAAAGCAGTTTTTCGGATATTTAAGGATGTTTTCACGGAAAAAAAATTCTAAAAAAATCAAGGAGGTAGTTTGCACAAAAATGCAACTATAATTAAAATATAGAGGTATCAAGTCTTATGAGAAACGAGATATTACAATTTGAAATATTTTTTTCGGCTTGTAAAATTAGAATTTCCTGTCAAAATGGAAAACAAAAATTAGTAGTTATGGATCTGAATAATATTTACCACCAGTTAAAATTTCAAATCGATTCATTAAAAATTTGCAGAGAAAAAATTATTTATTAAAAAACATTTTTTTTAAGGTTATGGATGATAGGAAAAAGCTCGATCGGGACTTGAAAATTTGGAAAACTTAGTTTCCTTTAATGACCAAAAGATGGGTCAAATTTCAGATGAAACCATTAAGAGGGGATTTCGACCTTGTTTATTCGGCTAATAGAGCCTTTATTAATTTTTCTAGCTTCTTTCCTCCCCCCCCCCCTCCAACAGATAGCAGAACTCCACACTTGAAATTCTACTAAGTTGCCGGCTATGGGTGACTCGAATGCTTCCCGTTTTTGGTAACTGATGGCAGATTGCTTTATATTTTTGCGCTGAAGATGACTCCAAAACGATTCGAAACGTTTGTTCTTTTGTGATCTTTTTAGATAATGAATAAATAACTGGTATAATATTAATACCTGTGATTGCACACTTTTATCCTCGCTGACTCTCAGTAGGTTATTTTTAATTACCAAATGTTTTAAATTTTAAGTTTTGAAATAATTATTTTTATAAAATTATTTAAGGTAATTATAAAGTAAATAATAATGTAGAATTTTTACTTATTAAAATTTTTAACAAGAAATAATGGGAATTTGTTATGTAATTGTTAACAGATTTTACGCAACGATGGCGTCGAATATAACAAGTAAATCTACAGGAGTGTTATTCAAAGATGATACTCTTGCCAAATCACAAGTAATTGAAGATCTCAAAAAAAAACCTAAATATGTCAGACACATTGTTTGGATAAATGTGATAATTCTCCCACTTCAACATCTCGGTGCGCTTTACGGACTTTATCTCTCATTTACCGCCAAATTTGTGACCACCCTTTTCGGTGAGTAGTCCTATTTTTATTGGCGTAACACATCTTTTACTTGATCACAAAGAATTATATAATAAAATTATGTTTGTATTTAACGAAGAAATTAAATAACATGAAAATATTATTCAATCAATCACACGTCATTTGTTACGATACAACTAAATCCAATCAATATTATCACGTTAATGTATTTGTTGTAGCAGATACTTTACTTTGCACTTACGTAATGGGGTATCAATTAAATCGGCTAAATAGTTACAAATTCCATGTACTTATAACTCTTTCAAGACGAGTACGCCTATCGACAAAAGTTTTTATAATGACTTTGTTTAGACTAATTTGCTTATTATCGTAATTACAGGTTGCGGTCATTGCTCAAATAGATTTTTAAAACGGTTTTGTTATTATAAAAGAGTTTAACCAGTGTTACGCTTACATAACTTAAGACCAAATAAAGATAAAAATAAATAAATATAAATAGATATAAATTTTATGAAAAAGTATCTTAAATACAATAACTAATCTGCACATAATTAGATAATAATGAATTAATTTAAAATTTATATATATTATATAAAAATAAAATTTAATAAAAACGTTGTTCCTTAATAAAAACAATGTTTTATTAAGGAACATAAACGCCTGGTCAGATATTTTTGCCACTATTTTTTATATCTTTATTGCTTATACAATAATAATTTGTTTACGGGCGTTTCGATCTACCATTTCGGATAGAATAAGTCAAATTGAGAAGAAAAGTCCTTTACCATTTAGCAAAATTCGCAATAATTACCAAGATAAAAATTAGAAAAGTTGGCGAATGAGCGTGTACTTTTCCTACCCACCGCACGCGGGAATCGCCCGTCAGTCGTCTAGCCAGTACCAGCGGCGCTATATACCCGCTTTGATTGTGAGCTGCTCGTTCCCTCGTTTCCTCGCCGCGCCGCGCCTACTAATCCTGGGCGGCCGCTGTACCTCCGCGCGGTGGGTAGGAAAAATACGCGCTTATTTGTCGATATTATCAATTTTTATCTCGGTAACTATTGTAAATTTTGCAAAATAGTAAATGATTTTTCTTCTCAGTTTGATTTGTTTTATCAACCCACCAGAGCACAAGTAAACTTTGCAATTCTGTTATACATATATACTTACATAAAACTCTCATAATAATAACTGATGAAGTTTTTTATAATAATTTATGAACCAATTACAGTTTCGGAGCAATTTTTACATTGCGCTGCTACTGTTTGAGCTATGCATTTTATTGTTATTATTAAAAGAAATTCTTTTGTTAGGGTCTACACTCGTTGTGGTCACATTAATTTAGATAACTTGAAACAGATAATACTTTTAAGAATACGATGAAGATAATAACTATTTTAGTAATCTAGATAAAATAAAATAAAAGCATTTCTGTAATTAAATAATTATTTAGATAATATTATAAAGATACTCGTATATAACGATACATATACTGGTTATGCGACATTCTATTACGAATAAATTTTCTGTTTTGCGTTATCATTCATATTTCTCGTAATGTAATTTGTTATTAAATTATTCAATAAGAATTAATAATTATCGAAACAAATCAACACAAAGTCCTTGCGTGTACTATTTATGATTTTCTTACAATTGCAGCAATTTTATTATATTCAATCAGCTTCTTTGGAATAACAGCCGGGGCTCACCGACTTTGGGCCCACAGATCCTACAAAGCTAAACGGCCCCTCCAGCTGCTGCTTATGATTATGAACACTACAGCGTTTCAAGTAAGTTTTACAGAAAGGAGCAGTTAATGAATAAGAATTTTTGTAAAAAATAAAATCCTCTAATAATTCATAATTAGTTTTTCTCGCAACGGATTCCAACGCTAACAGTTTAATCGAAGATTGATAAGACGTAGTAATATTTATGGTATAACAATCGGTTGAAAAAAATTGCTCATTGGGACGTGTCGCAACGTCCAACATCGTTTTTTTGTTTCTTTACACCGCTGCACCCACATTCGGGCAAGAGAACTTATTTCTTCAGTTATTCAGTAAATATTATAGTGACATTTTTGGTCCTTTTCGATGTTTACAAAAGAACAGTTTCGAAGCGCAAAGCATATATTCAACATTTACTGACTGAACAATGACTTACACATATGCGATTTACAATACATACATATGTACGATTTACGAAAGATCAATACGTCATTACATACTACTACATACATCAATATTGCACGCATAGATTCCCAAATTTTCAGGCATATTAATTTTTCATATTAAGTATCCAAAGTTCAAGAACAACAATGTTTTTCCATGTAATCCATACCTCAGACCATTTCTGTTCTGTACAGTCAAAAATTTTGTATGAAGCAAGTATTGACATGCCTTGACAGTTGAGGACGCCATATTACGTCAAAAGAAGACAGATTTAAATTTCTTAATTTTTTTTTATTCTTGGCATAGAATCGACCTGCTTGAGTCATATTTGTGCCTATACTATAATTGTGGAAAAAGATTTTTAAATCCGTCAATATAATTAGGAAAATTGCGTACTGGAAGATATTGCGTTTGATCGATAAAACAGGATAATTGTATCGCCTTTTAACAACCAAGTTCTTCTCCGAAAAGCATCAAAGAAAAGAGTGCCCTATATCAAATCATGCAAGATTTCGGAATATAGCTTTTACCATTGCAACTGCGAGTTATATTAATAACGTTCTTATTAGATTGTAATATTCAGAAGGAGGGAATGGAAGTATATTATTTAGTACAACTATATGCAGATTTCTTATTTAACACAATAGGCTTGTTTTCTATTCCTGCACTAGACTGCACTGGAACGTTTCTTCTTGCTTTCACTAACTTTCAAATATATATCTATTTCATTTTAAGTGCACACTAATTCAGGGAGTTCAGGAACAGAAAACAAACGAAATGGGTATACGTATTAAGAGAGATACGTAAATAATGGGGAACAATACGAAATGCAATAGAAGTATAATATATGCGATTAAATTAATAATTAAGACGTTCTATATTAATATCAATTAAAATATTTTGTTGGATCTAGAACGCCGCAATTGACTGGTGCAGAGAACATAGGGTTCACCACAAATACAGCGAAACTAATGCCGATCCACATAATATTAAAAGAGGTTTCTTTTTTGCGCATGTGGGCTGGAAGCTTGTTAACCAACATCCAGAAGTAATGGAAAAGAGCAAAAGCATTGATTTGAGCGATCTTGAAAGCAATCCAATATTGGCGTTTCAAAAAAAGTACGTATCAATAATAGTCTTTCGACTATTGGATTGCATTCCTCTTGCGACTTTACACTCTTACTGTAAATGTTGTTTGATAGAAACATAGAAATTATTTAAACAAATTTTAAGTTTTATTAAAAAAATTTTTAAGCCAAAAGTTATTAAAAAATATTTTTGTTTAATTTGGTAAATTGTAAATAGAGTTAATCACCCTATAGATAAAAGTTTATCAAGTGTATAGAATGAACATAATTTACAATTTACTGAAGAAGGAGAAGAAGATGTATGGAATAGGAAGATTGTGGAATACTAACAACTAATATTATGAAAGGCGTTTTTATTTATAAAAATCATTAATTAATGATTTTTTGTAGATTTTACACACAAAAAAGTGCTATGAAATAAAGTTTTACGAACAATTCTCAAAAAATATTTTATTAAGCAATAGTATTTTTTAATAACATTTTGGCTTAAAAAATTTTTTCATAAAACTTAAAACTTGTTAAAATTTCTTTGTTTCTAATAAAAACATTATACAACATTTATAATAAGAGTATAAAGTCGTAAGAGGGATGCAACCCTTATATAATATGAATGCCAAATTTATACACACATTACAACACACATAAAATCGAATAATATTAAACAATAAAAAATTTAAATAATGCTAATAAGAGTTAGTGCGGTTAAAGTTAAAAAATTAATATGTAACATACTTGTTAAAATTATATCGTGAGTACATACACTTGTAAAAATGCTACTTACGAAACTGAAATTTAGCCTTATAAAAACACAGCAAATACTAATGACCAGTAATGATTCTGTAATATTTAAATAGATTGTAACGAAATAAGTTAAACGATTGCTTTTAGAATTCAACGTAAATTATATGAGAAATCATGATATTCCATTATCCCAGATACGAGGTGTGATCAAAAAGTAAGGTGACTTTTCATTTTTATAAAAAAATATTCATTTATTCATCCAAAATTATGTTATCCCCTTCAAAATAATCCCCCTCTAATACAATGCATTTGTGCCAGCGCTTTTTCCAGTCGTCAAAACATTTCTGAAATGCACTTTTGGGTATTGCCTTGAGCTCTTCCAGCGATGCAGCCTTAATCTCCTCAATCGTCGCAAATCTTCGTCCTTTTATAGGCCTTTTCAATTTTGGGAAGAGGATAAAGTCGCAGGGGGCCAAGTCTGGTGAATACGGTGGCTGAGGCATGATGATAGTATTGTTTTTGGTCAAAAAAGTACTCACTAGTAACGACGTGTGCGCAGGTGCAGAATCATGGTGCAGAATCCATGAATTTTCTTTCCACACTTCCGGACGTTTTTTTCTTATTGATTCACGCAAACGCCGCATAACCTCAAGGTAATACTCTTTGTTTACCGTACGACCTTGTGGTAGGAATTCTTGATGCACAACGCCATGGTAATCAAAGAAAACTGTGAGCAAAACCTTCACATTCGAACGAATTTGGCGTGCTTTTTTTGGTCTTGGTTCTCCTGGGCTCTTCCACTGGGATGATTGGGCTTTGGTTTCGACGTCATAACCATATACCCATGTTTCGTCACCAGTTATAACCCTTTTGAGCAAATCAGGATTATCATTGACATCGTTCAACATGTCTTTGGCGATGTTCATGCGACGCTGCTTCTGATTAAGTAGTTTTGGAACGAATTTCGCTGACACACGTGTCATACCCAAAACATCCGTTAAAATTGATTGGCATGAGCCAAACGATATGTTAAGATCATCAGCTATTTCTCTAATCGTGATTCCACGATTTTTCAACACAATTTCTTTCACTTCCTGAACATTTTCGTCGGTTTTTGACGTGCTGGGGCGTCCAGAGCGAGGTTCATCGTTAACATTTTCTTGGCTCTCTTGGAATAACTTATACCATTTATAAATATTTTTTTTGCTCAAAGTTGACTCACCGTACGCCACTGTCAACATTTCAAAAGTTTTTGAACACTTAATACCATTTTTTTTACACAAAAATTAATACAAACTCTCTGCTCCATTATTTTCAACAGTAAAAAATCGCCGAGCACGCAAACATGAGTCTAATCTTTATGCCTCTCACATAAAAACAACACATGCTATATAGTCAAAACTGTGAACATATGATCGTGACGAGTGTATCAATACAAAAAAAAATTTTGAAATTAGAGTGTACAGAGTGCGCGAAATTCAAAAAGTCACCTTACTTTTTGATCACACCTCGTATATTCCATGACCGCTATTTTTCCTCTAATAAATTATTACTTGTTTCAGATATTATGTTATACTGAGGCTATTGCTTTGCTTTGTTCTTCCTACTGTTATTCCAGTCGTGTTTTGGGATGAGACGGTGACAAACTCTTTCTTTATTTCAACTGTACTCCGTTATATCGTCACGTTACATATGACAGGGCTAGTAAATTCCGCGGCTCACATGTTTGGTAACAAACCCTACGATAGGTAAGTGTTAATCGATTAAAACAATGTACGAATGTACTTTTTAAATCAGATTTTAACTAAGTACTTTTTTAACATTTTTTGGAGAAAAAAATCAAAGTTTCTATTCTTTGTTTCTTAAATCTTTATTAGACTTTTGTAAAAAACTTATTTTCGGGGCGGCAAAATCAGCATTCAATTATAATTGCTTTCTTGTCTCTTATAGATATATCGATTCAGTGGAGAACATAGGTATTGCCATAGCCACCTTTGGTGAAGGTTGGCACAATTACCATCACATCTTTCCTTGGGATTACAAGACAGACGAAATAGGCACTTATATATTCAACATTACAACAGCCTTCATTGATTTTTTTGCAAAGATTGGCTGGGCCTACGACTTAAAGACCACAGCCAAGGAAGTGGTAAAAAAACGTGTGGCGAGAACGGGTGACGGCAGCCACGAGATATGGGATTAGGGCGATCAAACACAAGAGGAAAGAGATGCAGTGATAGTGACGCATCATCATACAAAGGAGCAGTAGGATTCTGCGAGTGCTCTTTTAAATATTTTACAATGAGTTTTTGTATTGTATCTGAGCAGTAATCGAAATAACTCCAAAAGAAAAAATTGAAAGCAGCAAGAAAAAAAAAGAAACAGATTAAATCTTTTTATTCCACTTGTATTAGATGTTAAACTTAATTCCTGCCATTTTTTTGTGTATAAAATCGATTTGTTTCAAAGGGAAGATGAATGAATACTTTAATCAAAGTAAATTCCTTCATTTTCTACTACTTCTTCCCATCTTTCCGGCAACAGGGCAATTCCACGATGGTAGAACGCGGTGCCTTTCGAGGCGAACCATTCATCCACCCATTTTTAGACTTTGTTGTAACTGGAGAAGTGTGTGTCCGTAAGTGTTGCATTGATCGGAAGAGATGGTAATCCGACGGTGCCAAGTCTGGAGAGTACGCTGGGTGAGGCAGAACTTTCATTCAAGTTTGCGAAGTACCTACTGCACGCTTTTCGCGACATGCGTTATCATGCAACAAAATGACTTTGCATCGATTGTTGACTACGGATTATCTTTGAGACGGCCATTGGAGTAACATTTAACTGTTTCAACAACTCTAAAAGCGTTTGGGTTGAATTCTCAACGAGCAATTCTTGTAGCTCGAAAACTTCAAATTTTTTTGGCTGTCCTGGACGTTCTTTGTCTCTCACATCAAAATCACTGTTTTGGAAGCGTTCAAATCAAACTCTACATATTCTTTCCGATGAAGTTTCATCACCATACACTTTGGATAACAAGCGATGCGCTTCAGCTGCGGTTTTCTGCTGAGGTCGAAGTAGTGAAGAAGCACATGTCGAAAAAACAGCTTACCGCGATTCATTTATCTATAGGGTGATTAATAGAACTCTATTTACAATTTACCAAATTAAACAAAAGTATTTTTTAATAACTTTTGGCTTAAAAATTTTTTAAATAAAACTTAAAACTTGTTTAAATAATTTCTATGTTTCTATCAAACAACATTTACAGTAAGAGTATAAAGTCGCAAGAGGGATGCAATCCAATAGTCGAAAGACTATTATTGATACGTACTTTTTTTGAAACGCCAATATTGCATTGCGTTCAAGATCGCTCAAATCAACGCTTTTGTTCTTTTTCATTACTTCTGGATGTTGGTTAGGTTAGATCAGTCAATGCTTCAGTCAGAATAGTTTTATGTTGTTGTATTGTATTTGTTTCTTTAATTAAATGTACAACATCTTTATTTGCATTATTTGATACTTCAGTTATTTCACAAGATCATTTTTGTACAGAATGTTCATTTTTTATATGTTTTATTAATGAATAAAACACAAGCAAATATGTAAAAGCAATCTGTAATATTACATTGCACCTCATAATTCATAAATGCTTAATGTTTTAATTTTATGTGGCTCATTAAAGACTCTAAAGATAAGAATAAATGGGAACAGAAAAAGCAAGAAAACATTTTCTTTGGAACGCAATTTAAGATAAACTTAAAATCTACATAAATACAAGATAAAATAAACCCAAATTAATTGAAGATTTTCCTTGGTTTATGAGAAACTAACAACTTAATCTTGGTTCATAATAAACGTAATTGTAAAAATATGTATTATATAACAAGAAAACAATTACTTTTTTTGGATTAACACATATCTACTTAAATCTAGTGTATTAAATTGTTTTTTAAATGATATTATATCGGGCGCTTTCAGTTTACAGTATATTATTATATATTTCGTTATCGCAAGACTAAATGTTGTAACAAAAAAACAAGAAAATATTTTCTTTCGCGCATTTTACATTAAAATAATTATTTGTACTCGTTCCATTTGTTCCTCTTCAGTATTTTCCTTAGTTAGCTGCTTTACTGCATGTTCAATAGATGATGTGCTTATCACAGAGCAAATTGATTTTATAGATTCCCTTTTGAATTAATATCCATATGCGTTCACTGACCAAAGGATATTGCAGATTGAACACATGAAATGTCTTGAAACAAATATCTAGGCCTTGTAGAAGTCCTTGAACTTTGTATAACTCGTTGTCAACACAGACATAAACATCTTGTACGTCTTCAGTAGATCCCACGATGATTAAAAAAGGTTGGATTGGAAGTTTAAGATCTTTCGCCCTCGATTTTGCTTCTTGCCTTAGTCTTACCATGTCACCAGGAATCTATTACAAAATTTATAAATACGTGTAAATACATAATACATAAAAAAATCATTATATTGAAAAATATGCATTGAAATACACGGTTATTAATACAGTTAATTGCTTACATACTTTAAATAAATTTATAATACTTTAAAATATTTTTAAATCTAAATTCTCAACATTATTAAATTAAAACAAATCCAATAGTAAATAATTTGTGATAAATAGATACATACTAACATTTGCAAATTTTAATATAGTCTCTTTTGCAAGTCCAATAGAAAGCTTGAAACTCTTATTCCGTATTCTTTTCATTTGTTTTGCGGATACAAGTGAGGGAGTAAACTTACACTCATGGCCACTATTGCATCTGTAATATAAATTAATAACTTGAAACTTAATAAAAAATTAGAAACTTCCATACATTTTTAGAAATAAACTGCATGTATTTACTGTTTGAAACATCTTTAGATTTTATAGAATCCAGAAGCATCTTTGCTGTTTCGTCTTTGGAGCTAAGAGAGGCGTGCTTTAGCAAAGTATCAAAAAAATTAAACCAAACATCTTTATCCAAATTTACTTTGGATAAATTTAGGCATTGAAAATCAGTATCAATTAATTCATGTCCACTAGGATACTTATAGAGTTTCCATTTTTCAAATATATCTACCAAATTAGTGTCACTTGATTCTTTTAAAGCTTTGGTTCGATGAGCAGAAGTTTTTCTCCAATGAGTTATAAAAGAATGATAATGAAAGTTTTTAATGTGCAAGGTAACAAATTATATAATATAGAAAGATATAAATCAATTTTTACGAGAATATGATGCACCTTCGTGCTTCTCAAAAATTATTTGTTAAAAATAAAATATATTTTTAATTTTAATTCAAAGTTTATTTTTATCTTGTTTACACAAAAAAGTTACCTTACCTTGCTCTATGCTTCGATCGTTTGTTTTTGCCTTATCTACTATCCTTCTATGCAATTTTTTATATTGACACTGACGGTTTCGCCACATACTAATTAACTTTCCACGAGCAGGAATGGATTTATTACAGAGAGAATTTTTTTTTTAATTGGTGACATAAAATACGTATTTGCTGCTTCAAATGGGAATATATCAACGATGATTTTAACAATCGTGTTTGCTAGCGCGTTATCTAATTTATGAAATAAGAAATACAAGTAAAAATAAAAATCTATGGAATTAATTTAAAAATTTTCAGATAAAACTCTATTAAACAATATAAAATCAATATTTTAAAACAATTTTATCTATTAATTGTTTTAAATCTATACATCTTTCAAGTGTCAGTATAAAGTCCTTTAATATTTTACATGTCAAAAAGATTTGCTACATTTATAATTCTTATTCAGTCATTATTTTGTTTTCGAGAAATATAAAAAAATTTTGGTTAAAAAACTAAAATTGTTAAAAAAAATTTTTTATTTGATCAACTGTAACTTTATTAATTTTTAGAATTTTTATAGCTCTTAAAATATGTTTTAAATTCTAAATATTAAAAAAAGTTTACAAATAATTCATTTTTG
Source organism: Solenopsis invicta (assembly GCF_016802725.1). Taxonomy (NCBI): domain Eukaryota; kingdom Metazoa; phylum Arthropoda; class Insecta; order Hymenoptera; family Formicidae; genus Solenopsis; species Solenopsis invicta. Next base: position 7,815,983 of record NC_052679.1, on the reverse strand, counting down.
CCTAAAATCAATAGAGTTTTATCTAAATTTAGTACACTTATCTAGTACACACAATACTTTTTTCAAGTATTTTACCTTATAGATCTATTTTCCAAATCTGTTATGATAATGTTACATGATTTATTCCTATATTTATCTGGAATAACCTCATTTTCTTCAAATGAAGTTAAAATCTCTTTTCCTAACATAGATTCCATGAGTAGATCCTTTAGAGGTTTCAGTGATTGTTTATCATAAATATATGAAACATTCGCAGAACTGGATGAATTTTCTTTCTCTTTTGCTTTTTTAGCTGTATTCATCTGACTTTTGGGTCTTACAGAATCATCATCTCTATTCTATACACACAAATTAAAAAAAAAATTTAGTATTTCAATGACAATGATTTTTACAGGGAGAGTTCCGATAGCGCACATCTCGATAGCCCACCAACCAATCATCTTGACTTATCTAATCCAACTTATGGAAAATCTCTAGGCATCTGCCATTGTGAGTGATTTGTGTGCTATCGGGATGTGCGCTATCGGGACCCGCCGATTTTTACATATTAGAGTGAGCAGGTTAAAGTAAAAATAGTATGTAATAATTGTCCTAATATTGCTTTATACACATTTCAAATAAAACATTGCATTTATTGCATAGCTTTTGAAAGAACAGAATTGTAACTATTTCTTAGGTATTTATTATAAAGGAATTCATGTTTTATATTTTAAGCGAATTGGGCAAAAATTGAAATAAAAAATTGTGCAAGAAAAAATATGAATTTAATAATTTAAACACGCATAGATCGTTGGAGTCATATTTTATCGTACAAAATTTTACTTGCTAAATTCAAATTTCTTTTTGTTTTTATAAAACTTGTTTTTTTATTTAAAGCAGTAGTCGTATACTATCACATAGGATTATAAAAATTTTGTACAGAAATTAAAAATTATTCGCTTTAACCCGTAATTTTGGTTTAAACATTATATTTTTTTAAACTGCAACTTACTCTTTTATTATTTGCATGATTATTATTTGATTTATCTATGCACAAATGTTTATGCCAATAAGTAAGGAAAATGGCTCTATCACCAATAATAGGTATAAGATCACCTATCAATGCTTCTGTCATTATTTTTAAAATATCCATGATAATATTATTTCCTAAAAAAAGAAGTAAATATTTTTTATGGTGCTGAAGCTAGCGGTCACTTCCAGTGTCCATATTTGCAAAGCCAGAATAATGAATCCATTGCAGTAAAAATTTCGTTGTAGCAAGAAAGTCAGATCTCGGTTCAAGAGAGTCATTTGTTAGATAAAATAAATATTAACTCAAAAACATAAATTTTTACTTGAGTCAAGTGATTGGATTTCATATTTTATATTATTAACAATTAACAGCCAGATCGTGCACAAGTCACACGCATGGTGGTAAAATTTTAGAAAAAATTCTAAAATGTAGTGGGGCGTAACAAACCAAAAACCTTTGCACTTTTTAATATCGCGTATTCATTGTTTAAAAAAAATTTAAACAATGAGTGCGCGATACTGAAAAATTAAAACTTTCAGTTCCCTTATGTCCCACATTACTTCATAATTATTTCTGAAACTCTACCACCATGTGTGTGACTCGTATACGATTTAGCCGTTAATTGCTAATAATTTTTAAATAAACAATGAGTGCGCGATATTAAAAAATTCAAACTGTCTTGGTTTATCGAATTTTCGAATCTAATGCGAATTTAATTTGCGATGAAGATGCAGCTTACACTGGACAAAAAATTTATTCGATTAATCAAATATAACATGAAATCCAATCATTTGATTTAAGTAAATATTTAATTTTAGTGTTATTATTTATTAGATGTAAAAAATGAATATTTTGAAACGAGATTTTCTTGTTTCAACGAAATATTAACTGTAATGGATTCATTATTAAATAAATTTCAATTTGTGGTTTTTATTTCCGAAGAAATATTTATCTATTTTTAGTAAATATTTTTTTATTTTAAATGTATATTTTTGAGGAAAAACAATATTTCGTTTAGTTTATATACTAATCTAAATAAAATAAATATTGTTTAAATATTAAATATTTTTTAATTTAAATTTAAATTTTCTAAAGGCAAAACAATATTTACTTAAAATAGTGCACTTTAAATATGTAAATATTTCTATAGAACTAAAAAACTATGAATTGAAATTCATTGAATAATTAATCCATTGAAGTCAACATTTCGTTGAATCAAGACAAAATATATTTTAACTGAACTAAATATTTCCTTGGTTTAGATAAATATTTATTTAAAAGAAGCTACATATCTTGATTCAAATACTTTCATTGGGACTATTGATTGAAATAATTAATTTGAATTAAGTACATTTTTGTTGATATTACTACATTATTTTTTCCGTGTAATAAAGGTTCAAAAGAATAAAACATATTTTTCAATCAATTGCAATAATGCAAGTTAGTGGTCGATTCGTATTAATGTTTATTTAATAAACACTAAATCAAAAAACATTGTACATCTTAATTCTTCACATTTTTTCACTTAAATTCTATTTTATCTATTCGTCCACCAACTTTAGTCAAATACAAAGTAACAAATAAAACTTACTTTCAAAAGTTTCCACCATGCAGATGAGCCAAATTCAGTTCTTGCAATATATTTTTTATTTGTTTGTCAGCCATGACGAAAATTTCAGTTTGCAGGCAAATGCCTGCACAGCAAGAATTACTGGTCGCACTGTTAAATACTTTACATAAAGTGGTGATTAATATTCCTATATACAAAAGCGTCTGAAGATTATACATGTGTGGAGACATACGCCGAAATGTCGCTATCCAAATCGCTCATCTCTCGTTCGCTTGGCGTTTTTATATCACTGGCGAATTTGTAATATTCGACAATAGTGCAAATTTAATTTGCGACGGAGATGTAGCCTACACTGGACAAAAAATTTAATTGATTCAATCAAATATAACATGTAATGCAATCACTTGAACCAAGTAAATATTTAATTTTTAGAGTTATTATTTATTAAATGTAACAAATAAATATTTTGATACGAGATCTGATTTTCTTGATTCAAAAAAATATTTACCGCAATAGATTTATTGTTCAATGAATTTCAATTGATAGTTTTTTATTTCCAAAGAAATATTTATCTATCTTAAGTAAATATTTTTTTTAATTTATATTTTTTGAGGAAATACAATATTTCGTTTAGGTTATATACTAAATTAAACAAAATAAATATTGTTTAAATATTAAGTATTTTTTAATTTAAATTTTGACTTTTTAGAAGCAAAACAATATTTATTTTGTTACTTAAAATACTGTACTTTAAATAGATAAATATTTCTTCCCAAATAAAACACCATGAATTGAAAATCATTGAATAATAAATCCATTGCAGTAAACATTTCGTTGAATCAAGAAAATATTTATTTTCACCGAACTAAATATTTCCTTGGTTTAGGTAAATATTTATTCAAAAGAGTATATACCTTGATTCAAGTACTTTCGTTAGGAATGTAGCGGAGAATTAGAGGAATAGGAACTTGCGTGCATTAAATGCATAGTGTGGTAAGAAAAAGAGAGTGAGGGAGGGGGAGGGAGAGAGGGAAGGAAGGAGGGAGAGAGAGAGAAAGAAAGAGAGAGAGAGAGAGAGAGAATGCGCGACAGAGTGCCGAGACAAGATAAGAAAGACGCGAGCGGTAGATGAATATATAGGACAATGAAAGAAAGAGAAAAGGTATCATTGGAATCAGCCATCAGGAGTATCTGGCTTGCCACCGGGTTCAGGAAACATCCGGTATCCAGAGGAAACAGATAAGGCCTCGTCGGAGCACGCGGTCTCGGTTGTGAGTCTCGCCTGTGCCAGTCGTCCAGAAGCTATCTTCCTTTTCTCTCTTTCTTTTCACGGCCTATATATCTCTATCGCCCTTTCTTACATTTCCTCGGCGCTCTGCCGCACTCAAATCACTCTCACTCACACACACACACACACACACACACACACACACACACACACACACACACACACACACACACACACACACACACACACACACACTCTCTCTCTCTCTCTCTCTCTCTCTCTCTCTCTCTCTTTCTCTCCCCAACTACGCATTTAATGCACGCGAGTGCCTATTCCTCTAATTTTCCGCTACAGGAAATTATTTACTTGAATCAAGTAAATCTTCGTTGATGTTACTATATTATTTTTTCACTGTAATAAAGATTCAGTAAAATAAAACATATTTTTCTATTGCAATAATGCAAGTTAGTGGCCGATACGTATTAACGTTTATTTAATGACAACTAAATCCAAAAACATTGTACATCTTAATTCTTCATATTCTTTTACTTAAATTCTATTTTATCTAATCGATCACCAACTTCTGTCAAATACAAAGTAACAAATAAAACTTACTTTTAAAAGTTTCCACCAGATGAGCCAACTTCAGTTCTTACAATATATTTTTTATTTCTTCGTCAGCCACGACGAAAATTTCAGTTTACAGGCAAATGCCTGCACGGCAAAAATTACTATTTACACTATTAGGCACTTCACAAAGTTATAGATAATATTTCTGCAGCGTCTGAAGATTGTACACGTGTGGAGACTTATTCCAGAATGCGCCGGAATGCCCGGTAACCAAATCACTCGATTGTCACTCGTTCGCTTGTCGTTTTTCTATCGTTCGTTGGCAAATTCCTATCTGACGATCGCCTTAGTAACGAGCTCATCAGGTCAATTTAGCTCGTGTCGTACACATAGAGATATTATATATAGAGAAGAGGAGCTATAAACAAATCTGTAAGTGGAAATGTCCTCCCGTTAGAAAGAGAGAGAAGATAAGACCTATATTCTTGTCTTTGTTGTACTAGCGCTATTAAAAGAGAGATAAACTAAAGCTCTCGTTTTTTTCTATCAACGAATCACTTTTGAGGCTGGCTTCTCTACTCTATATGTAATATCTCTATGGTCGTACATCGGAGCGCGATGTAATGATAGACGGGCCGGGTTTTCTCGCGTATGCGCGACGGTAGAGCGTGGAAAGCAGCGATGTAGGTATGCAAATGTAGCTAAAATGGGCGCATAAGATCCCGGCGTACTACTTTATTTATATAGTTTACATGAACAAAAATGTTATACAAATAAAAAAAGTGTGTGTGTGTGTGTGTGTGTGTATATACAGGGTGTTAGATAACTACCGCCCGTGGTTTGATAGTCAAGTAAAACTGAGCAGAAAAGTCCTTTACCATTTTTTAATATTTGCCATAATTAACAAAATAAAAATTAATAAATTTGCGAATAAACGCCTATCACCGCGCGCAAAGACCGCCCGCCGGTCGCCGAGACGTAGGCAGCCGCGACTGTAGGCGTGGCGCGGTGAGGAGGGAAAAGCAGCAATAGCTACGCCCCCGAGCTACCCATCGAAAATGGTCAGATTTTCAATACGCGCAATCCGCGATACGCCTGATACGCTCCATGGGACTGCACCCTGAGCGCGATCGCTACGCGGTCCGGGCCGCGACTTCTCCCCTTCCCGACATCGCGGCGCGCTCTCGAAATGTCGCGCCTTATATTCGAATTTCAAATTAGTAATTCTTTAATTCAAATTTTTCTACACATATTTATCGGTACTAAGTAATTTATATACTGAATAAAATTAAATATTTTCTAATTCCATAGTTATGGTCTTTGATTCCAGGAAATATTTATTTACTAATTGCAAATAAATGTGTTTCTAAATTTAAGACATCAACGCTTTTTTTAAATTAACATTTTCTTAGCTCAAGTGAATGAATATGTAGTTCAATTTTCCGAAAACCAAAGTTACTCTTTTTATGGCAATAATATTTATTGTAATCCAGTAAATTTATGTTGAAAATGTTAAAGTTATTTTTTAATAAATAAATAATGTGAATAAGAGAAAGATTTATTAACACAAAACATAAATATTTCGTTATTGTAAATAAATACGTTCTTGCTATAAATATCCCAACGTTAGTAAATAGGTTTTCTGGAAGTAAATAAATATTATTTTGATTTAAATAGCTTAAAACCGAATTCAAACAAACTTTTTTTTTTCAAATAACTACTTTTCAATCAATGTATTTATTATATAAAAGAAATTCATTTTAAAATTTTAAGAGAATATTTATCGATATTAAAAAATTTATTTACTGAATAAAAAAAATATCTTCTGATTCTCAAATAATGATGTCTTCGAGTCCAGGAAATATTTATTAACAATTATGAAAAAGTATGTACCTAGTTTTAAAACACCAATACTTTGATTCTAAATAATATTATTTTAAAATAAGTAAATAATTTTGTAGTAGAATTATGTACAAAAAAAGTTTTTATTTAGTTTATTCAAAAGAATATATACTGTAATTAAGTAAATATATGTTTCAATTTATTACTTAATTTATCATATTTTTTTAAAAATAACTAACTTGAAACAAAGTAAGATGTAGGAAAACAAACTAAATATTTTGTTATTATAAGTGAATATACGCTTGCTGTTAGTTTTCATTATTAGTATATTGATGTTTTTGAAATAAATAAGTAATTTTTTTAATTAAGTACCTTAAAAACTAAATTTAAATAAATAATTATTAAAAAATGGCTCTTACTTTTTAGTAAATGTATTTACTTTATTTAAGAACATTATTTAACAGTTTTAAGGAATTATTACTTAGCTTCAAGTAACGTTTATTTACAGCGACTAAATTTTTATTGAGTAAATAATTAACTTCACCGTAAATAAATATTTACTTGGAAACAAAGCAATCTGTTTAAATTAATTATATATTTACTTGATTTAAGTAAATACATTTCAAGTTATTATATTTTCTTGAATCGAGCAAATTTTTTTTCCAGTGTAACTATACACGTTACTATGTATACAGGAGGAGATGGAATTAATTTATTCTTTAATAAATTCATAATTATGCATTGAGATTCATATTTCAACTATTAAATCAAATTGAATTTAAGATTTAAGAATGAAAATAGAACATTTATATTTACATAGAGATTAAGAAATATTTAGAGAAAAAGTCGGGAATTGTTTTAAATGAGAATTGCTGTATTAATCCGAAATAAAAATAATAATAATATTGGGAGCAAGGAGTTGGGACATGAACGGCTGTGATTGCTCATTAGCGATTGATTCCTGGCGAGTTGAATCGAAAATTGAAATAAAACCGAAAAAAAGTAAAAAAAAATCTTACTTGTGGTAGTAGAGAGATAATTTTCTGATTTTTGGAGATTGTTGATGGAGAACGATCTTGAAACTAGACAGTCTGCGTCTCGCGCACAGATTCTAATTGTAAGTTCAAAACGATTTTAAAAATAACGCGCACAGCTTCGACTCTAACTTCAAGGAACCAAAATGATTTTATAGGACTTGAAAAGAAGGGCGTAGCGAGTCGAACAGGTGGAATGTAGATTCTATTGGTAGGAGATTTGGGATTGTTATAAACTTTATATAATTTTTCTTTAGACTCGACTTGTCGTTGGCTAGTTCGCTAACGAACCTTAGTAATCATCCTCCAGGATAATCTATCATTGGTTAATTCTCCATCTTCTCCCGAGTTTCCTTAATTCTAAGGGGGAGAGTTGTGGAATCGCCTAATCGTTCGAGGACTTTCTTATCGATAGTTTCCCCTTTTTCGAGGGTCTACAATCCCGGTATCTCGTGTCATTTATTGTTTTTAGGGTTCGTTGTTATATCGTTAATATGAGTGGTTTGTGTCGCGACGTAAGCGAATTGGACCATATTCATACATTTTAATTTATGGTTTGTTATTTTCTTGACCGACGTCCCGATTCTGCATTCTCTCGTGGTCGGCGCCAAGTTTAAGTTTTTCTCCTTTGTATCCTGGCTTTCCCATTTTTATGACGCGAATATTGTCGTCAGAGCATATGTGTTTGACGGGAAGGCCAGGGCCGTAAATTATAACTTTCGACATTTTCCGTTCGGTATTCGATTCAAATTTATCTCCCGTCGGTTCCTTGTTTTTAAATAACTTCTATGGGTCCTGTTTGTCTTCACGTTGCGTCAGGATGAGTATGTGTGTTCTTGATATATAGTTGATGTATAGTTCTTGATGTATAGTTTCTTTTTATATTTTTGCGTTATTGTTTCGGTTGTATACTTAAGAGTTATGTTTCTTAGGGACAGATGTCTTGTGTCGCCAATTTTCTTTATGACACGGCGGGAATTTCCGTTATCGGCGAAAGGGAAAATCGTGGAGTCCGTTGGACGTAACAATAACTATATTATGTAAATCAGTGCTCGAAGTTAGTTGTTCATTTCGAGCCGATTCCTGAAGAGTTGCCCACTGTTCCCCCATTACCGTTCGCCGCTTGACGATCGAACCGACGATCACGCGGTTGGCGCTCTGCATCAGAAGCGTCTCTGAGTGAAAAATACGCTGGTAGCGTACTATTTGAGTAAATTATCATAAAAAATTTTCCTTTTTATATAAGTTTTATAAATAAAAATTTCTATTATTTACATATATATTTTTTGTAAAAATATAAATGATAATAATGTACGATAATCAGAATTAAGATAAGTTTTTACAACAAATTTTTTGAATGGTACGCTACTAGCGTATTTTTCATTCAGGGACGCTCCTGATGCAGAGTGCCTGCCGCGTGATCGCCGACTCGACAGTCGAGCAGCGAGCGGTAGTGGGGGGAACAGTGGGCGTCGCTTCGAGAATCGGCTCAAAATGAGCAACTAACTCCGAGCATTGATGTAAATTATGATTTTCACTTGGATCAGGAATTTTAGCAGATATATACTTGTCAACAATCTGAGGTGTTGTTATTTTGAAATTATATTTTAAAGTAACTAACATATGAATATGTGGTAAACCGCGTTTTTGAAATTCAATTACATATACATAGGCAGCTACTTCTCCAAAAAATTTTTGTTTTATAATCAAATCAATTAAATAATTCTTTTTGATATTAAAAACTTGCATAAATGTCAGGTCTATCAGAAGCTTGTAGACCATGCAAAAGATTTTCTTCGATGAAATGATTAGTCGAATCGACGTCAATTCGACGTCGATGCGTCGATAAATGGCCGTTGGTCGAAACGATAATTAGTCGAACTAGTCGATATTTTTATCATTTTCTACTTTGTTATAAAAATTGTTTATTGAGTAATTGCAAATGTTTTTGTAAAATTTCTATTGACTTTTAATCAATTTTACGTAGATCAACATAAATTGGAAGGCGCAGTATATATTTTACTTTTTTATTACATTGTTTTTATGCACTAAAAAGTTGAGATATCGGAATGCGATATGTGTTCTTTTGCACATTTTACACATACACAATTAAATCAACATATAACCTAAATATAATCTTGATCTGCAAATTGTATAGAGATGCATATATTATTTACATGATTTAACAACTTTTTAATAGCAATAAATAGATCTTAAAAATTGTTATATCTGTTATAAAAGAATGACACTTGGAAAAAATTTTTTTTACATATAAACATTATATAGTTATGTACACTTATATTTAAAATATGTCCATATATATAATTATATTATATGTAATTATATACAATTTTATATAATTATATGTATATTTATTTACATATAAATACACATAACACAAATATAAATTACATGTAAATATATATAATCATATATATTTATATTTGGACATATTTTATATATAAAATATTTTTCCCTGGGCATTTACAACACTAAGCTGCACTAACATTTTTATACGTATATATATTTATAATAATTCTCATATCTTATAACATTCATAATTATTATAAGAATTTATCGTATTTGAAATTTTTCTAAAGGGATTTTTAAAAATCTTAAATATTGTCAAATTTTATAAACTTTCTATGAAAATATAAAATGAGAAATGTAGAAAAAAGATTTTTTTATTATTTTTTTATTATTATATATTATTATTAAATATATTCCCGAAATGCGCACACATTGATCATTATCATCGTACAAGCAAAGTCGATAAATTACGGCTATTACTATTATTATTATTGAACGGCAGTGTACGGTAATATAATAGCGTTTTTCATTATTATTTCTGAAGAAAATAATAAAAATGATTTGCATCTTTGTTCGCATGATTTATCTGATCTATTTCAACAATATATTATAGATCAACAGTCTAATGAGCCATACATACAAAGTACAGGTTTGCCATTTTATGTACATATGTATTCAGAAGAACAACTTAATGTTTTTGATAAGAATGACATAGTATATTTTGATGCTACTGGTTTTATCGTTCGCAAACCTAAAGATATAAAGTGCAAACATATTTTATATTATGCAATAGTTGTTAATAAAAACAATATTGTACTTCCAATAGCTGAAATGGTTACTTCAGTACATAATACTACTGCTATAAGTATATTCTTGAAAACATTCCGACATTTTTTACAATCTAAACATTTTACTTGGTCACTATTTTCAGTTATAGTTGTCGACTGGAGCTGGGCATTAATAAATGCTGTAATGAGTGAATGAAATATGACAACATTATCAGTATATTTGGAACAAGTTTACATTGCTCTAAGTAAGATAGAAAATTTACGTTCTGATCTTATTATTGTGCATAACTGCTGCGCACATTTTCAAAAAAGAGTATCATCTGCTATACATAAAAAGTTTCCCAAATACTTAAAAAATAAAAATCTTATATTAGATGGTGCATGGGTATACTGATTCACTGTGATACATTAGATGATTTAGATTATTGTTATAAACAATTTATGACCATACTATTGACATCTTGTATAACAGAAGCCCATAGTTGTATTACTAATATTAATAAATATCATGTTAGAAAATCTAAATATGATGAAAATATATTTGATGTAAACTCTAATACTGAAAGTAATGTTGATTTATCCACAGATGAAAATTATAAACTACCCTGGTAAAAAAATTTCTCTGAATTTCTATGAAAATTTTTCTGAAAACGTCTGAAAAATTTCTTGAAAATCTCTAGAATTTCGGACACATTTCAGAGATTTTCAGAGAATTTTTCAGAGAAATTTCAAAAATTTCAGAGATTTTCAGTTATTTCTAAAATTGAAAAATCACTGTAAAAGTCTGAAAATTTCTGAAATTTTTCTGAAAAATTCTCTGAAAATCTCTGAAACATGTCCGAAATTCTAGAGATTTTCAGAGAAATTTCAGAAAATTTCAGAGATTTTCGGTGATTTCTAAAATTGAAAATGATTGAAAAAAGTCTGAAAATTTCTGAAAAATTCTGATGTTTCTGAAAAGGTGTAAATTAGTAACTATAAAATGTCTCTTAAATAAGTATAAAATTATTTTATTATAAAAACACGTCCACCAATTTATATAATAATTTAAACATATTTACTAGTGAAACACTAGTAATTCTTTTAAAAGTAAATCGTACATGTGTATATTGAAAATACAATTTATTTCCATATTTTTTGGTGATATAGCTTATACATACATATATATATATATATATATATATATATATATATATATATATATATATATTTAATAGATTACGTTCGCTTTTTATATGCTTTAATTGCAACAAAATATATATGTAATTACTTGACCACAGCGCCATTGTAATATTAGATTTAGACTCCCTTTAAAGATACAAACACAAACATTGATAACTCGTGTTTCGAAAAAAAAATATAGTTTTTGTGTAATACAATAATTAAGTTTAGGTTTAAGTAACAATTTTACTTATACATATGAATTAATATACTTAACCCTTATTTAAAAAACTAGTTAACTCAAAATGAAACTTAATTGTTTGAGGCACAGTTATTTTTGAAAAAAATTAAACTAGTTAAAAAATGTTAACTTGTAAAATTTTATACTGCTAGGATCACTAGAACATAAAAAATTGTTTTACAAATAAAATGGGTATCCGTGTACTCCTTTGATAGAATAATAGTTAAGTAATTTCTATCTCGATCTTCTACTACTTCAAAAAACGAATTGAGAAATTAATCTGTAAGAATAGTTACTTTAGAGAAGTTTTTCTCATTTCCTTCGGTAAAGGATATTTTACGTTTTCTTTGGTTTAATGGGAGATTTATATGTTTCTGCGCAGCTGTAATGGCACGACCTAAATAAACATTCAATTGTTGCAATTCGTGCTGCCTAGAATTATCTCGGTAACCATTCTTTTCTAGCCATTTTATAAAATAGCTTTTTAAAATTCCCACTTTTACAGGGCTCATTTCTAATCGATCATCTTTCACATGCTTCGTTTGTTTTACACATCTTTTTGATAAGTGTTCGTAGCCCCAAATACCGACACTCATGATCGACACGAACTTTGCCGGGGCTGATACATTTTGTGCGTCTTCATAAGCGACTTTGTTGCATTTTACACCGCTTCCAAGGTGAACTTGGTTGAGTTGTGGCCTTTTTTCACTATTTTCTTCGTCCACGATATTTGCTCCAGAAGCTGCTTCAACAGCCTCAGCTACTTCTGGAACTTTTATGTATTTCGCATATGAACAACAAGACAAACTAATATGACATAAAATACAATTATGCATGTTGTTATACATTTAACAATTGTTTTTCAGATGACAGATAGCAACTTAACTATTTTCATATCTATCATGTCTGCATTTTCCTTAGTTAATGTTCTCATCATTAACTTAGATATATTTATTATTTTAGCTAACAAATAATTTGAATTGTAATAATACGAAATTCAATTTTTTAATACTTTATTAATTTTAAAATTAAAAAAATTCATTCTTACCTGCCATATTCACAAGGTCTATTAGTTTGCGTGCAGTTTTTTCTGTTACAGGAAACTCATTGGATTTCAGCAAATTATCGTATTTGTTTTTTAAATTCAAAATTTCCGATTTGGCTGCTTGTATTTTTATATTTTTCTTTTGCAACAATTCCCGTAACTTCCTGTTTTCTTCCTCGATCGCATTTGTAGCATGGGTAGTTACATTTAAAGTCACACATAATAGGCATTTATAGTCACACATAAAAGGCTTGGAGGAAGTATTTAATAGACGTAGATACGACGATGGCACCATTAATGATATATTTGATGGTAATATGTATAAAAAGTGGGACTCGCCCAATGGTTTACTAAATGGCAGGTACAATTTGTCGTATACTTTTAATACAGACGGATGCACAACAGGAAAATCAAGTACCTCATCAGTTTGGCCAATTTATGTCATGCTCAACGAATTACCAATTAACATGCGTTCTAGAAACATGATTCTTGTAGGTTTATGGGTTGACGAACATAAACCTAATATGAATATATTTTTGCAGCCATTCGTTAACCAAGCGAATGAATTATCTTTAAAAGGAATTTCGTGGAATTTAAGCGATAACGTAACTATAACCAGTTTGATAATTCCATTACTTTGCTCCGTTGACTCAATGGCAAGATCAGCAATGTTAAATATGAAACAGTGCAATGGTAAATATGGATGCACTTTCTGTGAACATCCAGCAGAAGGTGTTTCGGTGACTAAAGGCCGTGTCAGTCGTATTTTACGAAAATACACAGTCTCTACTAATATTCCACTTGATAGAACAGATGCATCTATAAAAAGGGATATGATTAAAGCCTATAACGCCAAAGATAGAAATGATATAAATGAAATATGGGGACCTTCCTGTCTCATGAATTTACATTATTTTGATCTCGGAGATGGATTTGATCCTGAGTACATGCACTCTTGCCTTTTAGGTGTTCAACGGCAATATATGGATATTTTATTAAATTCTTTCGGGAAAGATTATTATACTATATAGGTTCGCCCCAAAAAATGGATATTATCAATTCGCGTTTAATGTCAATTCAAACTCCAAAGTGTATTACAAGAACACCGAGGAGTTTGAAAGATATTCGGCTATGGAAAGCCTCCGAGTGGAGGTCATGGACGATTTTGTATTCGTTAGTTTGTTTGCGTGACGTATTATCAAAAAAATATATACATCATTTGGCTCTATTTGTGTCAGCATTGAACATACTCTTGCAAAAATCTATTAACTCCGAAATGTTAGAAACTGCATATAATTTACTTATAAAGTTTGTCGTTCAGTTTCAAAGCTATTTTGGGAAACAAGAGATGTCCTATAATGTGCATTTCCTTCTTCACCTATGTCGAAGTGTACGCAATTGGGGTCCTTTGTGGGCACACAACACTTTTGGATTTGAAAATGAAAATAGGATACTTTTAAATCTACAAACCAGCCCTGCTCGCGTTGCTGTGCAAGTTGCATCCCGATTATTAATTTATCAAAGTATTCCTATTTTTGAAAAGACATTAGTCATTAGTAAAGCAATTCGTCAATTTTGTGATGAATTATGTACAAGTAAATACCGAGTGCAAAACGTTTATTGAAACAAAAATTATGTCATGATAGGTACAGGAGTTCCGTACACTTTACTTCCCGAAGAGCAAGAATGTTTGGGACAGATACGAGTACGAGAATGTTTTACATTTAAAAAAATTGTATGTGGTGGTATCAGATATACAATCGCAGCATATGGACATTCAAAAAAAAAGAACGACTCTGTAGTCGAAAATATAAATGGGGAAATTGGTATAATCACTAGAGTCCTATATAAAGGCTGTGTTCCGTTTTTACTGGCAGTACTGAAAATTTATAGTTCACGTCACATATACTATACATTTTCAGTACTGGCAGTTAATATCGGAACACAGCCAAAGAGAGAAGCGACATTGATGTCCGAAGCTCTGATTGGTAATCTGATTGATACTTGATTGACTAAGCGAGCAGCCATATTGTGAACACAGCTGTTTGCAGAATGATACGAATGGTGTTTGATGACGTTGGAGCGGTCCTAAAATGGCGGTGGAGAACTCAATTGGATACTGAAGATTGTGGTGGGGGTTCGATGTCGCTCCTCTCTTTATATAGGACTCTAATAATCACTAACATCTGTAAAATACCCAATGACGATGGACGGTTATCAGATATATTATTTACTCGCAAAGTGATGCTTGAAAGTGATGGACTAATTTTGACCACAAATGTAAAAATTAATCATATTAAAAAATGTAATTTAAACGACGGTACATTATTTATACAGAAACCTGAAAATATAAAAAGACCATGCGTAATTTTAAATTGTAATAGTACTTTCGTTTGCACGATTCCATATGGATGTCTCGGTGATTAAATTATAAAATAATAAATATGTTATATGAAATTATATAATATAATATTTTTTTATTTATAATTGTATTATATACCTACTATATGTACATCGTAAAAAATGCAAATAAGTATTAAATATATATATATTTTTTTTTCTAGAAATATTAATGCAATCTATTATTACACGGCAATTTTGCGAAGTGTCAAATTGTGATTTTACAGATATGATACTTTGTATGTTACATATAGGTTACATAAATTAATTTATAATAAAAAAAATAAATTACAACTCAAAATTTTAAGAGGTGAAATCATCCCTCATGTATAAAGAGGCTTTCAGCTCTTTTGTTATACCTGAAAGTTATTCAAGATATTAAAAAAAGGTTTACAAAAAATATTTTTTAATTTTTAACAATTAATTTTTAAAATATTGTTGATATAGGTAAATAAAGGTAATTTTAATGTAAAACTTTTATATAAATCATTTTTTGATATTTTGATTAGTTTCTGAGATATATTATAAAAACAGCTAAAAATCACTTAACACATGAGAGGTGAGACGAAATTTTCAAAATTGCATTATTTTCTTAGAAAAACTTTCTGTGATATAGAAATAATTTTAGAAACCCGCTGAAAACATTTAATAACTCAGAAGCTATAAAAGTTGTTACATTTCTAAACTCATAAGTTTTAGCTAAATTTAAGGATTTTCAGACGCAATGATTTTTAGATAAATCGCTGAAAGTTTCTGAAATGTGAGAATCCTTGAAAATAGTATTGTCAGAAATATCTCTGAATTCCCAAATTTCAGCGAAATTCAGAAACTTTCAGAAACTCGGAAACGATTTTCAGATAAATCGCTGAAAGTCTCTGAAAAGTGAGAATCCATGAAAACGCTATTGTCAAAGATATCTTTGAATTCTCGAATTTCAGCGAAATTCAGAGACTTTCAGAAACTCAAAAAGAATGTTCAGATTTATCGCTGAAAGTCTCTGAAAAGTGAGAATCCATGAAAACGCTATTGTCAAAGATATCTTTGAATTCTCGAATTTCAGCGAAATTCAGAGACTTTCAGAAACTCAAAAAGAATGTTCAGATTTATCGCTGAAAGTCTCTGAAAAGTGAGAATCCATGAAAACGCTATTGTCAAAGATATCTTTGAATTCTCGAATTTCAGCGAAATTCAGAGACTTTCAGAAACTCAAAAAGAATGTTCAGATTTATCGCTGAAAGTCTCTGAAAAGTGAGAATCCATGAAAACGCTGTTTTCAGCGATATCTCTGAAGTCTCAAATTTCAGAAAAATTTAGAGACTTTCAGAGATTTGAAAATAATTTTCAAATAAATCGCTGAAAGTCTCTGTATTTTCCTGAAAAATATTCTGAAAGTTTCTGAAAATTTCTGAAAAATCTTTTCAGACATTTTCAGAGAAATTTTCAGAGAAATTTTTTCACCAGGGTAGAAGGTCGAATTTTTATTGATTCGCCATTTTTCAAAAGATATCATTCCATATTGCACAACTTGAAAAATAAATTACAAGATAATATGTAGTATAGAAGACACTAATACATATTATGCTCCAACAATTGCTGAATTTATTACAAATCACTACATGCTCTTTGTTCCTATGTAGTCGGCGTTATTACTGAAAATAGTTGCACCGGGTACACTTAGATTAAGCAATGCTAATGTTGAAGGTTTTTTTAATAATGTCAAAAAATATGTTTTAAATGGCCAAGTAAATTTGAAAGTCGGACGTTTCGTAAAAAAAAATGAAAGATTATAATAAGCAACTTTGCGCAGAATTAAAATTAAATATTCCTTTCAAACGCAAAAGACGTAATATTCAGTGTCGTAATGTACAAAATGTAAATAATATATTAACAGAAGAAACATGGCAAAGAAAGCGGAAACCTTTATATAGTCATTTTGAAGGACGATTATTAGGACGTATAGTTAAAAAGTACAAATTAGGTACAAGTACGCCTAAATCAAGCAAAAATTCAGGAATATTATTAGGAGTATAAATAAGTTTCCGCCGTTTTTTATCAAAAATTGGGCATTTATTGTGAAAGAACGGTACCTAATGTTTTATTCGAAGTATTGTCCATTGCTAGCCACTACTTTTTCCCATCTTTCTGGTAGCATACGGATACCGCGTCGGAAGAATGCTTTTGAAGCTATCCACAAATCGACCCAATTTTTTGTATCTTCATATGATGTGAAGTGTTGCTTAGACAGGCCATGCGCCATCGATCGAAACAGGTAGTAATCAGAAGGAGCAATGTCTGATGAATACGGCGGGTGGGGTAAAACTTCCCAATTGAGTGTTTCCAGGTAGGTTTTGACCGGCGCCGCAACATGTGGACGAGCATTATCATGCAGAAGAATAACTTTGTCGTGTCTGGAGTAGTAGTGGGCACGTTTTTCCTTGAATACTCGACTCAATCTCATCAATTGTGTTCGGTAAAGAGCCCCAGTAATGGTTTCATTCGGTTTGAGCAACTCATAATACACGACACCAAGCTGATTCCACCAAATACACAACATGAGCTTTTTTCCATGAATGTTCGGCTTGGCTGTCGATGTTGAAGCATGGCCAGGTGGTCCCCATGATTTCTTCTTCTTTAGGTTATCGTAGTGGATCCATTTTTCATCACCAGTGACTATACGATGCAAAAAACCCTTTTGTTTATGCCTGGCAAGCAGCATTTCACATGTGAAAAATCGGCGTTCAACGTTTCTCGGCTTCAGTTCATATGGAACCCAGTTTCCTTGTTTTTGAATCATTCCCAATAATTTTAAGCGATGTGAAATTGCTGATTAAGTCACTCCTAATGTAAGTGCAAGTGCTTTTTGCGTTTGGCACAAATCTTCATCTAATAATGTTTCCAATTCCGCGTCTTCGTACACTTTCGGCCTTCCGCTACGTTCTTTGTCTTCGACGTCAAATTCATCGTTCTTAAACTTGTGAAACCACTCACGGCAACTTTTCTCACTTAAGGCAGCCTCACCATATGCTTCTACAAGCAATCGATGCGCCTCGGCTGCAGATTTCTTCAAATTAAAGAAGTAAATCAAAAGCTCCCGCAAATGACGCTTATTCGGCTCAAAACTCGACATTTTCGCACGAAAAAAGATATATGATGCTGATACAAAATCGCTAATATTTTAAGGTTATGTTGTTGCCAGATGTCCAACCTTACGATATAACGTTTTACAACAGACAATTTCAACCATAACATACTAGTGGCGCCATTTTTTGTGAAACGGCGGAAACTTATTTATACTCCTAATAAAATATGAATATTTTTTCACTTTTCAACATAATCGCCATTAATATCTAAACATTTGTTAAGTCGTGGCACCAACTTTTGGATCCCCTCATTAAAGAACTCTGCCGTCTGACCGTTAAACCAGTTAGTAACAATTTCTTTTAATCGGTCATCATTTTCCAATCGCTTTCCACCAAGAAATTCCTTAAGTTTTGGAAAAAGATAAAAGTCCGATGGTACTAAATTAGAGCTATATGGTGAATGATCCAGTAATTCCCAATGAAAGTTGACCAGTTGCCTTTATGTTCTTGCCGCAACGTGAGGCCGAGCGTTTATTTGTCCTTCCTTCATTAAAAAACCTACACCATTTACGCACATTTCCATCATTCATTACACCTTCACCATAAACTTTAACAAGCTGCCGATGAATTTCAGCAGAAAGAACTTTTTTGCATTTAAAAACCGAATAACAGAACGCCCTTCACAATCGGCGGGATTACTGATTGACATGGCGACAAACAAAGTAGTATAACCACACAACCAACACCGGCAGAGACGTGAAACTTAATGGAGGCATAGTGAGGGACTGACCAAGAATGGCTAACCTTAAATAGACGTCACGTGACAGCCACCGCGGACGCGATACACAATCGGTTCTTATTTTAAAAATGACTCTCGTACATCTCGTGTTTAATGATGTTTAACGATATTAAATTAACTTAAATTTGTTTGTGAAAAAAACCCCAAGTTTCGAAAAAAAGGATTACGCACCATTTCCATACACCATCCTAAAATCCTTGCTAAGCGAATGTTATCTTCTGTCTGCTGTTCACTAGGTGTTATCGATTTATATGCATAAACTACTGTTAAGCTATGAAGATGCTTTGTTTCTGAGACATTATATTGTAATACCTGTATTATATAAAAATGTATCAATCTGCATGCTTGTTCAAATTTATGGGTAATATAAATTTAATTATAGATTTACTTTTATGTTATTAAAACACTTAACGGTATAAAATATCATTATTTTTATTTATTTATACATTTTTACTTTTTTTTTAGATTTCTTAACATTCTTATTAACTTTTATATTATTGCTATCATTAAATATCTTGATTAAAATTTTTATATAAATTGTTCATAGCTATTTGAGAAATTATGTGTTACATTATTTTATAGTATCTATTTTATATTATCTTATCGTTTCTAGTTATTTTAAAAGAATTTATTGTAATATATGTCAATCAATCTATAAAATAATTTGTAATAATTTTTTATTTCCTACATTAGCTATATTGTATATTTTAATCAATAATGCTTACTTTGTTCATCCACTTATCAATATCAGGATTGTTCTTGATATGTTCCATGATGTCATGAACAATTTCCGGCCACACTGCCATCATTGCCTGAGTTTCTTCCTCCATCGTTTCCCACATTGTTTTAGATAAAAGAGGAGCCATTTTCGTTGTATTATGTTCTAAAACTTAGCAATATGCAATAATGATTTAGTCGCGTTAGGAATAAAATTGTTATAAATTACGAACCAATAATAACAAAAACAACAAACTAAAATCTTTTCTTGTGAAACTTATATTTTCTGTATCTTTTGTTTTATGTCTGGTTAAATTTCGTTACCTTCTTCACACCAAAAGTCTCGAAAGTTCCCTAAACATTGATCTCTGCTTCGATATGTACCCAGTATATATACCAAATACATACGTATGTTTAAAGAAACATAAAAACGTGATCAAAAAAGCAATTTATACATTGTAAATGTCAAATATGAAAATGTCGAAAGGTCATGAAATACTATCGCAAGTTACAGAATGCGTCATTTTTTATAATCTATTGAATTCTAATTATTTAAACGTTTAACAAATGTTAAAAGTACGACTTACAACAATGACGATCCTGTCATTTTTTGAATAAAATTACAATAATTATTGCTATAAATTGTAAACTGACGATTTCATAACAAGAAACGATGAAAGGAATTTTTGTTGTTTGCACTAGATGTTTTGTGTCATTGATTTCAATCGAGCCTTTTTCAGTGGAAAAAGTACAAATAAAGATTAAAAAATAGTCGTATGTAATTCCATTTTTTGCTTTGCTAATATACTAAATAACAATATGTATGCATGTTTTTTTTATGATTAAGATGGCTGTATATTAATTCATGTGATTCTTGTGTAAATGCTGATATTAGTTTTTTGTTTTTCAAAAATTTATAAATAGTACTTCCTATTATCTTCTACATTATACTCAGCGAGAAATAATAATGGAATTAATGTCGATTCGACATCGATAACGCGTCCTTAAGTGAAATTGTGGACAGTTTGTACTTTATGTATTGTATAAGCGGTTTAAATTTTTCTCGATTTTTATGACGATTTACATGTGTTACGCGATAATACCTAAACTAACAAGAGAAATTTTGAATTTAATTCAAATACCGATAATTTATTTACTTACAAATTACTCCGTGAGGTTTGTATCTCTTAGTAAAAGATAGAAAAGAAACAATGTGAAAAGTTGCTGAAGGTAAGTATTTATCTAGAGTAATGTAAAAGAAATTTTGGACTTTCGGACTTAGAAAGAATCTCTAAACTGTTTATTTGACAAAGTTAAAAGATATAAATATTTTTATTTAGTACAATCGAGGAAGGTCCATTTATTATTTGTGCATATATGCTATTTATGTATTAATATAAACATTAATGTTAATAGCCCAAATCTTCTTTATGTCAAACTAAATAAATAC
This sequence comes from Solenopsis invicta, assembly GCF_016802725.1. NCBI lineage: Eukaryota > Metazoa > Arthropoda > Insecta > Hymenoptera > Formicidae > Solenopsis > Solenopsis invicta. The sequence goes on along the minus strand of NC_052679.1, from coordinate 7,794,736 downwards.
TTTCAGCAAATTTCCGTATTGCTTTTCTTTTATCTGTTTTTCGATACCAAGAGACTACACATAGACGCGAGGAAAAATTTTTTATATATAATTAGGCGTGAGTGGGGTAATTTGGGGTGAGTGGGGTAATTTGGGGTGAGTCGGACCTATTTACAGTTTTTGCTCTCTATGAGACACAAAGAAAGTCCGATTGTAAAAACGAAGATGCCGTTGGAAAAATAATTTAATTCTCTTCATTTTTTATTTGTACCATTTTTACGTATCATATTTTTCTCTCACCTGTCTTGAACTATAATGGAAAATGTAAAAATGCTTTTTTTAGTCCAATTTGGAACTGCTGGTTCCAAATCGGACCACCTCCTGTCTAAACCTCCGGTCTAAATCGGACACTTCTATTTTTATCGGCTTTTAAACAGAATTTTAAAACATTTTAATGTAGTGTTTTGTTATTGAATAAAAACGAGTAATTTGACAGTAAAAAATAAAATTTTTATTAAAAAAAAATTAATGACAGTTTACATAGACGTTTTCCGGTTATGTTATGATATTGTTATTGATATATAATTAGAATTGAAATCAATAAAATTCAATTATTCCGAGTCTGATGACTCATAATATTTTACTGATTTTTTTTTAGGGCCAGATTTGATTGACTAATCACCAGTGCTACGATCAGGTTGCAATTCCGATTTAAAAGTCCGATTTGGACACGAGTTCTTTTGAACTTTGAAACAAGTTTTACAATGAACCGCAAAAGTAATCACAAATTGATATTTTTAAATTCTACACTCTTTAATTATTTTAACAATTACATCAATTTAATTAAATCAATTCCCTGCCTGCACCAAACGTAACAAGCACGTCGCTGTGACGTGCTAACTCGTCGCATGTTACGTCTCAGCGACGTCTCAACTGGTGTTCGAAACGTAATTGAGACGTCGCTGAGACGTAACTAACATTCCCATTTCTGGTGTCAGCGACGTTGTAATGACGTATATTTTGTAACTTGTGCACTAGTTGTGACCTGAAAATTATCGACCAATTTTGAAAAATTAAGATTTGTTTTTACTGCATTATGTACGTAAAATACTTGCTAGATAAAATGTATAATAGTTTTACACTGAGAAAAGAGAGAATAATTATAATTACCATAATTCAACTGTAATTTATATTGGTTTTCGGTGCAAACTATAAATTATAATAATTCTGAATTATAATATTCTACCTTTTACGTATAGTTACATCTATTATGTTTATATGGTTCCAAATATTGGAAAGTTTAAAAAAGTTAATTTTAATCATATAGTAAATTAAAACATATTCCACTTGATTTCATTTTCAAGGGAATTCATCAGAAAAATCATTCTACTATAATAGAACATCGGTGAAAAATCTCATAATGCTCCACTTTTTATACCATTTACGTGTTTCCTTTCTTACGAGAAATAGAACGCCATAACAGCCATCTAGTGACGGTTTTCTGTATTACTATACGCAGAGAAAAAAGTATTTGTTACTATAATTGCATGGTTAAGGAAATAATTATGAGAGATGCATCAGATAGTGATTTTTACCGGATAGCTGGATACCGCGATATTTCCCAACTGTACATTACTCTACGTAACGTCTTCACAATTACGTGTTAAATTTAATTACATTAAATAAAAAACATCATTTTTAAAAAGTGAAATATTATTTATCTTTAAAATATAAAATATAATACAAAAAAAAAATTCAACAAACAGCTAATTAATTGAAACATTCAAATTATTTAGATACGTCGCAACGACGTGCAAACGACGTATTATATTTTCTGTGACTTTGTGACCAAAACAGCACGTCTCTGTTTCGTCCGGTGCAGGCAGGGAGCGAAATCCGAGAACATTCATTCGCGACTGCCGCAAGACGAATAATCCCACGTTTGTATTGTCCTCGTTTCGTTCGGCCTGGTTTCCCCGGGATCGTAGGCGACACGATAAAGCGGTGACCTTGTTAACCCGGAAAAGACCTCGTACCTCGATCTGTTGATCGATAACAGCTCGCAACTCGCGGAAACTTGCAGGAAATTCGAGGACGACGCGCGCGTTAATGTTTTTTCAATATTTATAAGACAGCTAAAGGTGATAATTTAAAAAGATAACTAATTATAGCAAATAACACAAGAGATAACAAGCAATTTATATTCGTGGCGAGTGGCGAGTGTAAATAAAAAATGATTTGAACATGAACCAATAGCGGCATTATACGTTACTTTAATGGCACCATCGCACGATGAATATTCGAATCATGTGATTCGTACATGGACCAATTAACAAATAAATTTTTTAATTATATATAAGTTTATTAAATTAAAAATTTATAAAATTACTTTTTACTGCATAAAAGTATGTGCTCCCAGCAAACGAGAAATGATTGAATTGGATAAATCCATATGAATCATGTTTCTGAATCCGCAAAAAAGTATTGAATTTTATAGAAACTGAACACATTGAATCCGTTTCCTATCCCTAATTAAATATAATTCATTGCATTTTTTTTTTACGTAAATCATTCAAATGGAATCTACGTGAGCAAAACAACATTTTTGTAATAGTTTCAAAAACAATTTTTGCAAAAAAAGAAATTAATTTCTTAGGAATTTTTTCCGGAAATTTTCAAACGGTCACCCATCCAAGTCGAGACTCCGGTGAACGTTGCTTGACCTCCGTGATCGCTCCGAACTAATCCTTCATGATGACCTGTGAATACTTTATACTGATATGTGTATATAATTGTTAGATCAGGTCAATATACGTTATCGAAAAAATGAAATATGTATAATTAAAGCTTATTATTTATATAAACAAATATAAAATTATAGATTTTTACTAATTTCGCAAATGTAAAATAGCATCTGGAATAATTTTTCTGTTATTTGTTTAAATAAGAATGCAATTAGAAAATATATATCAATATAATACAATAATTAAATTAAATATGAAAAAATTTTTATTAAAAAACCAATTAAAAAATATTGTTTGCTCATTGGGATGTAGATCAAGGTTTCTTCATATATAGACCCTGCTTGCACCAAACGTAACAAGCACGTCGCTGTGACGTGCTAACTCGTCGCATGTTACGTCTCAGCGACGTCTCAACTGGTGTTCGAAACGTAATTGAGACGTCGCTGAGACGTAACTAACATCTCCATTTCTGATGACAGCGACGTTGTAATGACGTGTATTTTGTGACTTATGCACTAATTGTGACCTGAAAATTATAGACCAATTTTGAAAAATTAAGATTGGTTTTTACTGCATTATGTACGTAAAATACTTGCTAGATAAAATGTATAATAGTTTTTCACTGAGAGAAGAGAATGATTGCAATTACCATAATTCAATTGTAATTTATAGTGGTTTTGGGTGCGATCTATAAATTATAGTAATTCTGAATTATAATATTCTACCTTTTATGTATGGTTACATCTATTATGTTTATAATGGTTCCAAATATTGGAAGTTTAAAAAGGTTAGTTTTAATCATATAGTAAATTAAAATATCTTCCACTTGATTTCTTTTTCAAGGGAATTCATCAGAAAAATTATTCTACTCTAATAGAACATCCTTAACCATGCAATTATAGTCACAAATACTTTTTTCTCTGCGTATAGTAGTACACGAAACCGTCACTAGATGGTTGTTATGGCGTTTTCTCGTAAGAAAGAAAACACGTAAATGGTATAAAAGGCGGAGCATTATAAGATTTTTCACCGATGTTCTATTAGAGTAGAATAATTTTTCTGATGAATTCCCTTGAAAAAGAAATCAAGAGGAAGATATTTTAATTTACTATGTAATTAAAACTAACCTTTTTAAACTTCTAATATTTGGAACCATATAAACCATATAAAACTAACCTTTTTAAACTTCTAATATTTGGAACCATATAAACATAATAGATGTAACTATACATAAAAAGTAGAATATTATAATTCAGAATTACTATAATTTATAGATTGCACCAAAAACCACTATAAATTACAGTTGAATTATGGTAATTGCAATCATTTTCTTCTCTCAGTGTAAAACTATTATACATTTTATCTAGCAAGTATTTTACGTACATAATGCAGTAAAAACCAATCTTAATTTTTCAAAATTGGTCGATAATTTTCCGATCACAATTAGTGCATAAGTCACAAAATACACGTCATTACAACGTCGCTGTCACCAGAAATGAGGATGTTAGTTACGTCTCAGCGACGTCTCAATTACGTTTCGAACACCAGTTGAGACGTCGTTGAGACGTAACATGCGACGAGTTAGCACGTCACAGCGACGTGCTTGTTACGTTTGGTGCAGGCAGTGATTAAATGAAAAACATCATTTTTAAAAAGTGAAATGTTATTTATCTTTAAAATATAAGTTATAATACAAAAGAAAATTCAACAAACAGCTAATTAATTAAAACATTCAAATTATTTAGTTACGTCGCAGCGACGTGCATAAGACGTATCATATTTTCTGCGACTTTGTGATCAAAACAGCACGTCTCTGTTATGTCCGGTGCAGGCAGGGAGACCTATTTTGTCTACTGATATGAATATTTATGTTTCTCAACAATACATGATGCACACAGGACTACAGGATCGCATGCCTTTTTCTAAACGTTGTAAAGTCAATATTTGAAGGACGTCTGCAGACGTTTATGCAAAGTCGACTTGCGGTCAACTCCGAAAGCCTGACTTAAAAAAGTCGATTTACAATTGACATATAGATGGTTGTGCTCCCAGATAGCACACAATATTTACGATAAATATTAATAAATATATATCATAATATGTCATAAATATATATCATTTTTTATAAATATTATAGAAATATTTTGTACATATTTTATATATATGACGGAAAAAGATTATAAAAAACTTTAGCAAAAATATTGTTAAAATATTTTCTAAAATATTGGTCGCGACTTGAATGGGTGACCGCTTCGGAATTTCCGAAAAAAATTCCTAAGAATGGAATTTTTTTGCGAAAATTGTTTTTTAAAATATAGAAATATTGTTTTACTCATTGGGATTATGTGGTGTAATATAATATTTATACGGATATTTTGAACATTTTCAAATAATTATCATAAATCATAAATATTTTTAAAACATTTATGATAAATATTTATGATCAGTCCAATCTACGGCCATAAAAACATTTATTAAATGTTTTGATAAATGTTTATAAAATATTAAAATAAATATTATAAATATTTAGTAAATATTTTAAAAATATTTTGTGCTATCTGGGCTGTTAGGGTAGTTAAATATAATTCATTGCATTGTACATTAAATATGATACCAGCAAAAGCAAATGGTTAATCCACAATTAATTCAAACGAATAGACTCACGTTCATTGCATTGAATATTGAATATGATATCAAAAACAAATAACCAATCCACAATTACGGATTCAAATGAATAGGTCGCACGTTTTATTTTTATGTATATTGAATAAGATACAGAAAGCAAATAGCCAATCCGTAATTATTGATTCAAATGGATTACAGATAGAAAACGGATTCAAAAAAATCCAAAAACTGGATTTAATTTTGTTCCATTTAATAATCCTAAATATTTTTCAATTATTTCTCGTTTGCTGGGCTTGCACACATTTAAAACGAACCTCATTTAGTCGAGACTCGAACCACTTCTTTTTTTTCCATTCTATTCTTCCGTTTGTTTTCTGTTCCTGAACTCCCTAAATTAGTGTGCACTTAAAATGAAATAGATATATATTTGAAAGTTAGTGAAAGCAAGAAGGAACGTTCCAGTGCAATCTGGTGCAGGAATAGAAAACAAGCCTTTTATCACTCGTTATACATGGAAGGAAGGGATTGTAGCGCGTCGTCCGAATGGAACGCGATTGTCATCAAAGCACATGTGATATGTCGTCACGGAATTTCCGCACACATTGAACGAGAAAACACGTGGCTTTTTCATTTTTCTGTTCACGCCAAATGATTCAAATGACCAGGCTGGAAATTAATATTAAGCGACTTCTAACGCGTTGCGAATTAATAGCGAAAGATGATCTGCATAAAGATTGGAAGCTCGAGAAGGTGCATAAACTGTAACTGTTTCTAACCTCAATTTCTGTCATGTTTTCTATAATTTTTAATTGAAGGCCCGATGCTTTATTAAATAGATTGGAATGACCTTATGTAATTGCTTAAAGCAAAGCGCGTATATTGAAGATACCATAGATAATTATAATTATAGCATTTATTATAAAGTGTTTATTTAAATTAACATGCTTAATTATGCTTGTATAAAAATAATAAAATTCTTTTGAACTATATTTCTTGAGAAGATATTATTCACAATTATATACATACTATAAATATCTATTAATTGCATAAATTTTGTTTATTTCAAAAAGTGATATGTATATTTTTTGTTTCAGTATATACTTTCTCTGGATGATATGATAAATGAATTGCAAACTCTACCGAAGTAATATTTTTAGTTTTATATAATCTATGCATTGATATAGTACATAAGGTATAGACTGACAATAGTTAATAAGATTCTTTATGTTATTCTGAGATTTAACAAATGTTCAAATTGTAACGTTGTTTAAATAAGAGATGTTGAAAATTGGTCAATAAAATTGTTAAAAAAAATTCAAATGTGATACATAATTTAACAGCAAAGATGTTTTTAAACTTTGTTATTAACTGTTGTTATGTAATGTCTAGAACAATCTGTATATTTGAGATTATAATATACATTATTATTGTGAACAGAATATTAAAAATTTATAGCAAAAAGTTAAATGTTTATTTATAGTAAACCATCTAAGGATACCATGATGGGCTACACTAAACGGATAGATTTTCTAAAAGGAGTAATAAATGCAATGAAGCTGTCAAACCCTGTGGAGAGAGTGGTCGCTGCACAATTACTATCAAAAAATTCAGCATCTATTAATAATTCAGCAAGTACAAATATCACAACGCAAATACACCAGAAGACTGTTGCCAAGTACAATCAGGAATTACGGGCGGAATTATTTCACAGTAACAAAGGTGACTTGCTTTTATGAATGTGCAATGAATTTTTACATGACTCTGACATTAAGTCTCATTATGTATTACAGATGCAAATAAGGATGGTGTACGACAGAGATTGTTGAACTCTAATATCCAGGATGAAGACCTGGATGCTATTTTGAAATATAATCGTAATATCCAGGAGAAGATTGCTGAAAATATGCTCTCCATGACTGGCACTATGAAGGAACATGCATTAGCAGCGAATGCTATCATAAAAAAAGATATCGGCAAACTGGAAATGTCTGATAAATTGACTGATGTAAATGCTATTAAATTAAAGAAAGAATCACTGAAGTTGGAAGAGCACACTAAATCAAAATGGAGGTGTTGGGTATGGATTATGATAGCTTTCGTTCTGGTTGTATTTTTCAGTGAGTATCTTATATTATCAATTATACATATGTTTTCTAGAGAACAATGAAATTTAATTAAAATTTTTTTGATTATTGTTTGATACAAATGTCGAATTTGCATAAAGTTATATTATTGCCAATAGGCTATAAAAACATCAAAAACTGAATTATCATTTAAGTTTTATTTTATATATATTTCAGACATGGTGTTATTTATGAAGATGGCAAGGAAAAAGTTTTAGATAATTTCTACATTGGGGCGTGTCAACTACATCTGAAATGTGTAGCTGCGCGTTACTGTGAATATGACTATGTGAGTCATTGGATTGATATGATGATAGAATTACACAGCCATGAGTGTACTTGTAAAAACACCTGCACCTCCTAAAACCACTTGGAAACCTGGTAAATATATCATAGAATAGCGATATATTGGTTTATAACTTTATCCAGCGCTGCAATATATAATTTACGATCTCATTATGCACAATTTAATAACAATATTTAAGTATATATTGTATAATTATTGAAGCATTTATTGTTTCCATTGAGTGATTGTATATAATAGAAGAAACTTAACTATATATATATGTATGTATATCATGTATTATATAGATCGTTATTTTATGTTAAAATTATATTTATAATTATTTATATTTATAACATTTTTGTTACAAACTTAATAAAATTCTATTATATATAAATTTAAGGTTATGTCTTATACCTCAATCCAGTATTTCTTTTTGAAAAAGAATTTATCAAGTATGAGTAAGAAACTTGAAATGAAAAAAATCAATAATCTAGAAGAATTATAGTTCCGCTCTGATTAATGGAAGAGAATATTTTGCATAGTTTTTTTTGCTAATTGTATATATAATTATTATGTAGTTTAGAGGTTAGAATAATAACCTACTTTTGCAAACAAGAATTTTATTTTTTAAATAAAATATTTAATATAAATTTGTTAACATTATATGTCATATTTAAGGTAAGGTGAAAGTGGTCAGAACATTATGCAAGTATATAGCACAACGTGTAAGTACATTTCATTTGTAGTAATCTATTAACAAAATATGTTTGTTTATATTTCTTATATACTTACACATGTATGTGTATAGTATATATGTAACGTTTAATATTTCTTCATATATTGTTTTACATATGAACATAAAATATGAGATATTTCTTTTTATAGATAGATGAGTTATCATTCGAAGAAGGTGATTTACTTTATGTTTACGAAAGAGATACCGATCCAAATTGGTGGAGGGCCAAGTGTGGAGACCAGAAAGGACTTATACCTGTCGCCTATGGTAAGAAAGGATACATGATATTTATCTTCGATGTAGTATTTATAATTTCTATTAATTATTCATACTCATAATGTTCATAATTTGTTGGTTTCAGTTGAAGAACAAACACAAGAGATCGAGCTGCCATTACATGATGCTGCAAGACGAGGCAATATTTCCTTCCTGAAGGAATATTTGAATCAGGGCATATCGGGAACAGGTTTAGACGCAGCTGGAAACACGCCGTTATACTGGGCAGCGCGCACTGGCCATTTGGAATGTGCAAGAGAGCTTCTCAATTTGCCAAATCCCGTAGTAGACGCTCAAGTAAGAGAATGAACCTATATATTGAAGAATTAAACTTGTATTCTTATATACTTAATATTAAACATAGTTGCAAACTCACTGTAATATTTTGACATTTAATCTTTCGTGATATAAGCAAAAATCTGAATTAGATAGTCACATTTAGCATTAAATGAATAAAGTGTGACTATAAGTGTGAACGTTTGCTTCTACTGTATCTACTCTTATGTCTTCATTTGTGGTTGACATTTATTTATTTCATATATATGCATCTCTTAATCTTTCATTTTATTTCAATCGTAGAATAAAATGGGTGACACGCCATTGCATGTAGCTGCGAGTCATGGACATTTGGAGATAATAAATTTATTGTTGGAATACGATGCCGATGCGACTTTGAAGAATAATGATGGCGTTACTGCGGAAGAATTAGCTTCCGATGTGTCTATCAAGAATGCGATACAATTGCATCAACGCAGATGTGATAGTACATATGGATACGGCGATGAAGATTATGATGACGATAGCGATTGAAAATTTCACAATCTGTAATACAATACAAATTTTAATATGCTATAAACAAAATAAGCAATTCATATATTACGTAAAATTATAATATAATTTTACATGTTAATAATTAAAAATTATTCTATATATGTATTAATCCTTTGTAGTCCATTATTTCTCGCAAATGAGCAAAAATCAAGTATTTCAATTTTATCTAATCAAGTTTAACTGAATCAAAGAATGCTTCTTACTTGAAATTTATAAAAATATAATTTATCGATTATAATCAGATAAAGATTCAAATGTTTCAAGAATTATGAAAAAGAATTATTGCAACATATTACGTCGAATCTAATGAATTTTAAGGATTACAAGGGGTTAAATGATAATATTTGAAAGATCTCAAATGATGCTCACCTCTTTATATTTAAGACTTTTGTTTCTTGTAGAATACAAGTTAGCAGTGTATGAAAAAATCAATTTATTTTGATAATACAAAAAATTCACATGTCTTCACAAGTTATAAATCAATACTGCAATAAAGAAACGGAAGTCTTAAAACTGTTCTTTCATATTTGTGATATACTATAGAATGTTCATAATATCAGATAGATTAATATAATAGATTATTCCTCGATTAAAAAAGACCAATGTTCATGTATTGTCAAAACATGTATAACATGTACATGTCAGATCTTTATTGAACTGCCATTAGCGTCAATCAAATGCAAATAAATATTCAAGTGATTCGTAAAGTATTATTATAATTAAATGATATATTAGCGATTATTGTATTCATTGTATGAATTGCATAATAGAGAAAAATAAATTTGAGAAAATATTGTAGAGTTAAAATATATAAAATGATCTATAAGGATAACACATGTCCTTTTATTGCAAGTTTATTTTTCAAATTTGTGGTATATTTTAGTTTTAATTAATAAAAAATAATAGTGTTATTTATATAATCTACTGTTATGTATTCTTAACTGAACATTGTATTGAATTCCAATAAATCTTTAGAAAAAGGATGCCTTTTTTAGTTACTGCGATATATTTATGATTCGCCGAATGATTTTTTACCTCTTTTAAACCTTTTTACTGAACCATCGGTTAAAATCTAATCTCAAAAGCAATCGAGCCAAGTGTTCTCCACTGGGTTGTGCGCGCACTTTATTTAATGTTTTTGTCAACCAGTCCATTACACTATCGAGTGTCTCGTATAATGTTTTGAGTTCTTCTTTCTCCGTTAAGAGCAAATTGCCGACTTCCCACATAGACGCTTGCAGGATAAAATCGTCGCACAGCCGTAACAAGAGATGTATCAATTTATTCACCTGTTAAATTAATATTCTTGAATACCAGGAATAACGACAGTGCCTTGGATTTACAGAGCCATTTTTTAAATTTGTGGATTAAATTAATAAAAAAATTGATACAGGAAAGATGGCTCGTTAAATCTGACATTCTGTATAATTCTGGATTTTACAATTATTCTGATCTGACAAAGTTTACCGGATTCTTTTTTCCTGTTCCACTGTCTAGTAAAAAAGTTTGCGATAGAACATTAGCTAAAAACACAGAATGCGCTTTTTGTATATCCTCAAAATTTCGTGTGTTTTTCATAGTCGTTTCCATTACAATATATTGACTTTCCATAACATCCACTTGCAGATAATACTGCAAATTATCGACGATAAAGATCAAATTATTTCTCAATTGGATTACACCAATGTCTCTGTAAATTATACATATTTTGCTGTAGTAATTGTGAATAACAAAAATGTTAAATACAAAAATTATTATAAATATATAATTTACATGTCCTTGTGATGCATGTGTTCGCTCCAAAGATTCCACAAGTCTATTTGAGTCTTTTTAACTCTTAACAGAAAACGAAACAAAATGTTATAATCGTTCAACGTGACTGGATTGAACAACAAGTGCAATGGCCAAACAACTTTATACTTCAATGTAATCATACCCCATCCACGTTTCTCTAAAATAAATTTAACGTTTTGTGTATAAATAATTCAGAAAAAAATTACGACTATAAAATAACGCAAATACGCACCATTAGGATCTTGTCTTTCATCATCGGGAGTATTAGAGCCAAGATCTGTAGCATCCGTGTCGACATGTTCGTTTTCAGAAGGTAGCGCGGGTACCACGAAATTAAAGCTATCGATAGCGCTTTCGTCGTTCAGATGCATCTTCCTCAGCGCCATTTGAAATGCGAGATTAATATCTCTAGAAGTATGGTTCGTAGGTGCTTTATTCAAAATGTGCGCCGTGAGCTTGATGAATTCTAAGAAAAGATCGCCGCGTCCCATCAAAAAGAACTCTTTCACGAGCCTGAGCTGTTGCATCAACTGCGCCTCTTCAACGGCAACGTGCCATAAAAGTTTAGTCACACACTGTTTCAATTCATTGACAGTGCGATCAAACTCAACGATGTCAAAAAATGATTTTGCCTGGAGATTCTGAAGTTTCCTAAAGTATTCATATTCTTTGTCGCCCCATACGGAATTTTCCGTCTTGGATATCATGCTGAAATCTGAAACATTTAACTTTTCATAATTATCCTTTATCGTGCAAGCTGCATTTATTTGTTGAATCGTGATATAACAATTTTAACGATAGAGTTACTTAATTTTAAACACTCAGAAATCGCTCTTTTTTTACCTTTTTTCTGTCTGGGATCATTTCCAAACATAATGACGGTCTGACCGATGGTCAAAATTTTATTCGCTAGTGACGGCCTAATATAAGATGGGAGCATGTCCATTTGGACATTATAGTCCCACATATTAACATCAATTCTTTTGCCACTTATCGATTCGCGCGCATCAATGTCGTTCTTTTCATCTTCCTTCATTGAAGCTTTTTCATAATCCGATGTTTTTTGTATGAAAAATTCTTTGTAAACATCTTCTAAATGCCCATACAAAAGCCAGCTCGTTAGATGCTTGTAGAAAACAATATGAACAGAATGAGCCATCCTGAAGACAAGTAAATGATTATCATAAAGCTAACAATATCGAGTTTCGTTATCCATTTCTTACAATTCCAAAGTGGAGTTGCTTTCTGGTATACCGGTATGCATACGCTGATGTAAACATTGCAACAATTTACAACCATAAAGTTTCTGCGTATTAATCTGAAATAAAAAAAAATTGATTAATGTTTTGTTCTTTCTGCATATTATAATATTTCATTACAGTAGTTATTCAACATCATTAAAAGAATAATGCATTGTTCAGACTCTCATTAAACTACATTGTAAAATAGTCAATAAATTGCAATTGAAAAAAAACATTAATTTAAATAAAAAAATTATATATAACAAAACTAACCAATATAAAATATCCTTCTGATGAAAGGAAAAATATATAATTACCTCACGAATGATAGAATGCAATAAAGAAAATAGACAAGTATATTTTTCAACACTGCAGAGGATTAATGACAGTGGAGTATAACTGTCATTTAAGACTGTAGTTTCCAATTCAATTATTTCTTCACGAAAAGGCTCCAACGCTTGATCCATTCCATCGCAAAGAGCGCGTATATAGAGACCAGGACCTATACATTCTGTAAATTGCAAAATGAACATGAAGCATTTGTGTCAACTGCATAAAATACAGTCCATCAAATTTATTATCAAACCTTTTGTATCTTTGTTGCTTACTGAGTGTATAAAATTTCGTATAACATTACACTCCTTTACAATGTCCAATATTTTATTGAGTAGCGCCCGTTCTCCAGGATGCAAGTATTTATCAAGATCGATAGACTAGATGAGAAAATAATGAAAAGGTAATTTGAACTATATATTACTGTTGTCATAATATACAAGTATGTACTCACCTCTGTCTCAATTATCTGTGATACACTGGTTGAACATCCCCAAAGTGACAGTAAAATCTCATGCAACATCTTTAATATCGAGAATCTAGTAAATGATAAAACAAATTGATCAATTTTATATTATTTGTTCATTAATCGCATAAATAACATAAAAATGTGTACTTTAATTAACTGCGACTGCTCATTGTCTCTTCGTTTTCATTCTTATTTCGTCATTATAATTTGAAATAATGTATCGAATTCTCAAAATTATGATTTATTTGTTGATACCAGTTGATACTCGTCTTCCTTTTAAAGAGCGCCATTACGCCATTACGCTCACCAACGTAGTGGGGAAATCAGAATATTCGACCCTGTTGGTAAATTAGAATGCTGTTACATCAATTTTTCATTATCGACCCAGAGCAATGTCAACTCGGCCGATTAAAGCGTTGGTAAGTCGACGATCACGAAGGCAATACCGAATTAGCTCATCAGATGCAATATATGCAAGCGGATTATAAATTGGATGTGAATTGTAAGTTGGTCATTGCTTATTTAAACTTTGCTTTAATTGATAAAATATGAATAAACATAGAGTACCGGCAAAATACTGAAGCATTTTCGTCGTCCATTCAGGATACGTGGAAAAAAGAATAGGTTCGTTAATCGAATGGCGACCGATGAGCATAAACGCTTAGCTGACATCGTGAAGGGAACTCACGCTCTATTGCGCACCGAATGTCACCAATATGGCGCCGAGACTGCGTGGGAGCGCCATTTGGCGCGAAAAAACGTTCTGCAGGTTTGCTTTAAATCTTCATTGCTCAAAATTGAATTTTGTCGATCAGGAGGAGAAGTACAAATTAATATACATGTAAATTTAATTACATAGATTTGTATTTTATTTTAATATTATTTCAGGAATATGCAGCATCTATGCAAAAATTGGCTGGCAAATACTGGATGGATAACAATTCGAGTTTAAAGAATGGAACATACTGTAGATTGGAATGGATAAAAACTCAGTGCAAGGAATACTTTCTTAACGGCGGTAGAGAGAAATATGATAAGAGAGAACAAGATATAAACGCTAAAATAACTCTCTCTTCGGTGAAGCCAACCGATGAAAAACAAACGTGCGAAAGCAATCAGAGCTGTGTGGAAAACGAGTTACAAAATTTTCACGAACAAAGAATACCCGTACTGGATGTAGGAAGTTGTTACAATCCTCTAAGTGCTGACAGCACGCTTGATGTCACCGCTATAGATCTAACTCCCGCGATAGAAGGAGTTTATCGATGCGACTTTTTAAACGTCACGATCGGAAGGGAGAGAATTCTCTCGCGAGACAAGCGAGAGATTCGTCAACTACCTGAGAATTTCTTTGACTGCGTGGTGTTCTCTCTGTTACTGGAATACCTGCCGTGTCCGAAACAAAGGTACCTCTGCTGTAGAAATGCGTATGATGTATTGAAGAGCGGTGGGATACTAATTATCGTGAGTCCAGATTCGAAACACGTTGGCGCGAACGCGAAACTGATCAAGTCCTGGAGGTATGCGTTGAGCGGAATGGGATTCATGAGAATCAAGTACGACAAATTACGTCACATTCACTGCTTGGTATTTAGAAAATGCGTGTGGAAAGACGTAGCGATACGGTGGTCCAAACTGCAGAATTTTTCCGAGGCTGACAAGAGATACATGTCCGAGACAAAGATTTTTATTCCGCAGGATTTTCAGATCCCCTGTTCTAAAAGAGAACAAGAAAAATTGGATGAATATGAGGAAATTGATTCAGCGAGCTTTTTCTCTGAATTACCGTTCAATGATGAAGCGCCAGTGTGATGCGCCAATTTTGTTTTTGTATTTATGTTGAATAAAACATTTTTTATGGAAAGTTCTCAAAATTTTAACTGTCCCTTTTACTACTTATTTATTATAGTTATATTATTTAAATAATATGTTATTATATTATTTAAATAAATTGTAGAATTATAAGTAATTCATAAAATATAAAAAGATGCTTAGCATTTTAAAATTTGCGCTTAATTTTACATGCTGTTGCATTGTGGCGTTGGGATCAGTTGAGATCGAATATCGAAGCATAGCTTCCTTCGAATATCGAAGCATTCCTTCTTAGTACAATATACTCATCGGTAATGTTCTCTTCGCCATCTTGAAAAGTCCTTTCTCGTCTTTTTCCCGTAGGTGTTGCACGTGGTATGTACATTTTTGCCTATATTATCGAATTTTTTAAAAATAATCCATTATATCGGAATATGTACTTTACGATTATGATATATTCTAAATTATCAAACGTCTCCGTGGTATACGGTAGTATTTGCGAAAAATCTTACCATGCGATCGCGTATGCATAACCTATCGACAAATCGTCTAATTCAATAAAATAAAAATTAAATAAATTTATCTCGTTTAGGATGTATAATTATAATAAAAATTGTTATAATATAATGTGTGAGACATACGTAATTTTAATTAAAAAAAAAAATGAGATAACCATAATTGTCACAGGAAGTCCAAGATGTCGCACTTGAATTGGATGATAATCCGCAACAATAATGCCTTTCTTCTCAAGAAGCGTAATATCAACAAGCCGTTTTCTACGGTTTGTATTTTATAAACTCGTTATTAACTTTAACTCAATTAGCAAACAATTGTTTTTTAAATATTTTTTTAAATATTTAAAATTATAACGAAATAAATATTTGAAAAAAACATTTAAAAAATATCTGATTAGGACCAAGTTATGCCTCAACAATATTTCTTGCTATTATATAAATTATATATATGCTATTACATAAATTGTATAAAAATATTTAGGAAGCCAACAATTTGACGAATCTGAGCAGTTATCGCTACTCTGGCTTAGTTCACCGTAAAAGCGTGGGCGTGATTGATACCCCTGACAAAAAGGGATTCACAGTTGTCTATAAGAAGGCTAAGGCAGTCAATAAGCCTGCCAAAGCTACTGTGAAGAGCACGATGAAGTCTGGAGCTCGTCGTTCCCTTCACAAGTTAAAGACTCTGCTTAGAAAAAATAAATATCGTGTTGATCTTACCAAGGTATGCAAGTTATATTGAAATAGTTTGTTAATTTTTCCATTGTTGCAATTACTTTGAAAAAGAACTTCAAAAAACAAGCATGTTAGATTGAGTATTAATATATTATTATATAATTTAAAATATAAACAGAATTTACAATTAAGTAGATATGATATTTGTTCAGTGCTTAGTACTTAATTTTTATATAAATTTAAAATTTATTAATTAGAATTTTTTAAGTAAGCATGTATATTTTGTGTGAAGTTAATGCTTTTTTTTATTGTATCATAAGTATTTACATTTCTAATAATTAAAAATTTATTGAAATTTAATTAAAAGTTTTTTTACATGATAATGTAATTATAATTTTAATTATATTCAAATTGCAATTAATATTGTATTGCAATTTGAATATAATTAGAACTATAGTATATAGTATAGTTATAACATGTATTTTGTAGGCTGCATTGAGACGAGCCAGCGCTGTATTACGATCACAGAAACCTCTTCCCACTAAGAAGACACGAGCTACTAAAAAAACCGATTAATTTGTATACTTTATTAAATATACATTATAAATATTTGAATATTTGTAATGGACGATGTATTCTGTGAAGTAAATGTACTTTAGCTTTAAAAAATTTTTTTGTCTTGATATGTTATTTATACTTGTTTCAAAACAAGCTGTACCCTTACTTTGCAGATATGTCATATTATTATCATCAACAAAATATATATTTAATATAATATGTATATAAACTAAATATATATGTATTTTTAGGTAAGCATATATATTTTATGTTAAAGTTAATGTTTTGTTATATTATAATATTTAGATTTTATATTAAAAGAATTATTTTTAGATTTACTGGGGAATCAAAAAATATGCCATTGGTATCATTGGAGTTTGCTGAATTTTTAATTAGGTAAATTTATTTATTGAGTAATATATATTTTTTTAATTTATTTTATAATTTATTATACATAAATGTTGAAAATCATAACGAATAATTATCAAAACCCACAAGTATCATTTGCATAATATTTACTAATTATTAATTTAATGTTCAAATAGAAAAATAGCAATTAACAAATACGGTTATTTTATTCTTTAGTTTGCAAATCTGAAGTGAAACAGCATTTTGAGGTATATAAAAACATTCAAATGCTGGCATTTTTAATACTTCACAAACAAAATAATATATGTTAATAAAATATTTCTTGATAAACTTAGAATTTTCTATTTATTTACTAGGTTTGCTAAATGTCTGGTAATTAAATCAATTTGCGAAGGCTAGATAATTTTTATTTATTGCTATAATTTTTTTAAATTGTTATTAAATGATGTCATAATATAAAAAGTATAATAATGATGATAATTATTCACCAAGATCTATGAATGCCATGATTTGTAGAGTATTTGCTAACTGATTATCATTTATATTAATTTGAAATTCAAATAAAAAAGTATTAGTTTTAATATTATATAATTATTTCATTATTTAGGTTTGAAATCTTCAGTTAAATGACGTCTTGAGATTGCATATATGAAGGTATTTATATTTTTTTTACATTGCTTTATGTCTTAAACTTTTTTTTTTTTTTAATAAAATGATGTTACTATAATCACCAAGATCTTTGAACGCCGTGATATGCAATTTGCTACTTCTGATTTTACATATTTTAATAAAATATATCTATTAATAATTCTTCAATAATAAATAATTTTTTTTGTTTACATATTAGGTTTGCTAAATCCTTGGAAATCGTAATCAAACGACAAAGATCATAGGTAATTTTTATTTATTATAATTTTTTAAAATTAAATAATTTTAATATATAAAAATGATGATAATTATCCACCAAGATCTATGAATGCTATGATTTGTATTGTATTTGCTAACTGATTATTATTTATATTATTTTGAAATTTAAATAAAAAAGTATTAGTTTTAACTAATATAATTATTTCATTACTTAGGTCGTTTGAAATCTTCAGTTGAATGACGTCTTGAGATTGTGTATATGAAGGTATTTATATTTTTTTTTACATTGATTTATGTCTTAAACTTTTTTTTTTTACAAAATGATGTTACTATAATCACCAAGATCTTTGAATGCCGTGATATTACAATTTGCTACTTCTGATTTCACATATTTCAATAAAATATATCTATTAATAATTCTTCAATAATAAACACGAAATTTTTTGTTTACATATTAGGTTTGCTAAATCCTTGGGAGTTGTAATCAAACGACAAAGATCATAGGTAATTTTTATTTATTATAATTTTTTAAAATTAAATAATTTTAATATATAAAAATGATGATAATTATCCACCAAGATCTATGAATGCTATGATTTGTATTGTATTTGCTAACTGATTATTATTTATATTATTTTGAAATTTAAATAAAAAAGTATTAGTTTTAACTAATATAATTATTTCATTACTTAGGTTGTTTGAAATCTTCAGTTAAATGATGACATCTTGAGATTGTATATATGAAGGTATTTATATTTATATATTTATATTTTTTTTACATTACTTAATATCTTACTTAAACTCTCATTACTTAAACTTTTTTTTTTTAAACAAAATGATGTTACTATAATCACCAAGATCTTTGAACGCCGTGATATTACAATTTGCTACTTCTGATTTTGCATATTTCAATAAAATATATCTATTAATGTTCAATAATAAACACAATTTTTTTATATATTAGGTTTGCTAAATTCTTGGGAAATTATGATCAATCGACAAAGATCGTAGGTAATTTTTATTTATTATAATTTTTTAAAAGTATAACTTTTAATATATAAAAATGATGATAATTATCCACCAAGATTTATGAATGCTATGATTTGTATTGTATTTGCTAACTGATTATCATTTATATTAGTTTGAAATTGAAATTAAAAAAATATTTTTAACTAATATAATTATTTTATTATTTAGATTACTTGGAAATCTTCAATGAAACAGCGTCTTGAGATTGTACATGTAGGTATTTATTTTTTTTCTATATTTATGTTTTAAATTATTTTTTAAATAAAATGATATGTTGCTATAATCACTAAGATCTTTGAACGCCATGATAATTTAATTTGCTACTTTTGATTTCACAAATCTTACTAATAACTTAATCTTACTAACACTAAATACACTAGTAATATTTCTCAATAACAGAATTTTTTATTTATCAGGTTTACTACATCCAGGGAAATTAATTGAACGATGATAGTTATACAGGTAATTTTTATTTATCATACTTTTTTTTTTAATTATGCAACAATATATCGATTTATAACAATGATGATAATTATCCACCAAGATCTATGAGTGCTATGATTTGAATAGTATTTGCTAACTGATTTTATGATCATATTTGTTAAAAATTCAGATAAAGAAATATAACTTTTAGTTAATATAATTATTTTATTATTTAGATTGCTTGCAGATCTTAAGTGAAACAGCATCTTGAAATTTTGTGAAGGTATTTATATTTTTCTATATTGCATTACATTTTGAATTATTTTTTGAAAATGTTATTATCACAAAGATCTTTGAATGCCATGATATTTAAAAATTTGCTTCTAGCTTTACAAACCTCAATAAAATATATTAATAATATTCTTCAATAATGCACACAGAATTTTTTTTGTTTTTCAGGTTTGCTGAATCCAGGGAAACTAATCGAACGCTCAATTATACAGGTAATTTTCACATTTGTCACTTTACTTGATTATATAACAATATATTAATACGGGATGTCTCGAAATTCGTAATTAAAAATATTGTAATATTAAAGTTTTCGAAAAATTAAGTAAAATAATTATTTGTAAATTTTTATTTCAAATAAGTAGTTTTTTTAAATATAAGGATTTAAAGATGATCACAAACTACATGCAGACAGCATATTCGTGAGTCATTGAACTGATAGTATTAGTAACTGCGTGACGGGCAATTCTTTAAATATAATTTCTGACAAACTTTAAGCTCTTATATTTCAAAAACTACGGTTTAAAAATTTATAAATAAGTATCTACATTTTATTCATTGAGAGAAATCGCATCGGTCTGCTCATAGACAACATAGTGGGGAGAGCGCTGACATTATGAGCCTATACGGGTGTGTGTGAGCAGAGAAGGGAGTTTTCTAGCCGTTTTGCATGCGCGGAGCGGACGAGTTTTTGTTCGAGCAGTTTGGTTTCTTTCAGTGAATAGAGTATTTTACGTAATTTTTTGAAAACTTTATTTCTACAGTATTTTGTTTCATAAATTTCACGATACCTTGAATATGAAAATGATGATACTTACCCACCAAGATCTATGAATGCTATGATTTGTACTGTATTTGCTAACTGATTACCATTTATATCAGTCTGAAATTTAATCTAAAATAAAAAAATAGCAGTTTTAACTAATACAGTTACTTTACTATTTAGATTGCCTGCAAAGTTGAAATACAACATCTTGAAATTGTGTAAAGGTATTTATATATTTTTATATTCTGGATTATTTTTTAATTGAAATATTAGGTTTAATCTAATATGAAAAAATTTATTCCTATTTTTACAAAATAATTTTTGAATGGAATTTTATTTCGAGCAAGTTTAGTTATTCTCTAATTTTTTTAATTACATATTTTTCCACATTTGTAGCGATTCTAGATGTTTCTCGAGATTTACGAACTGGTTGATGTATGGCATCCATCTTTATCTACCCTCGTCCAAGGATTGCAACAAAAAGAAATAAGACATTGCGGTGTTCACAATCTAACAATGAAGACAATGAATTAGTCATTTAAAGTAGTTAGTATAAGATGCTGATTAAATAAACAATATGTAATTCTATGTAAAGTCATTTTAATTATTTTAAAATTAGCTTTTTAATCTCAGAATTTGCTTAAAATTTTAAAACTCCTTATTTTTTCATCTTTCAAATTTATGTTAATAATTGTATACCTGCATGAATGAAAGCAAAATTTCACTAAAATTTGATTGAATAATAAAAGCTAAAAGATTCGCACGGGATGATAAACTTGGGTTGTAAAATTTGCATGACAAATTGTTATAGTACTTACTTTGGTGAACATGTTGACGTTCACGGAAGACAAGTTTAACGCCTTTATAATCATCGGCTTTTGCATCATGGTCACTATAATATTTGTCCTAACATTACGATCAAGTCTTGATTTCGGCCACTCGCTGAAATATATTCCCTCGCGAAAGTGCTCGCTCTAGATACACGCGAACGCGTAAATTAACTCTGGATTATGATAATCGCCCGTTTGAAGAAGCAAAACTCACCGCGCTTGTAATGAGACTGCCGTACCAAGCATAAATGAACGTTTGTAGCAGTTTTAATGTCATGTAAGAGATAAACAAGAAGATCTGGCCGACCGTCAAGTGAGTGAACTGTTATCATTTTATCAGAATAGTACGTTAGAATAAAAATGACATTTATATAGTAATTTAATAATCAAAGTCAAATTTTGCCAACGGAAAAAGATAACAGAATCTGCTCGAACCTAGTAAAATGCTAACATACCGTTAACAATTTGTTTATTGGAATATGTTTAATAATACGATAAAATTTCCAGAACGTACCGGGCTTGCTTCGAAGATCAATGCGCACATGAGTAAGGCGTTTGTGAAGAGCATCCGTATAATTATCAGTCCCCAGATATCACTCAGCAAGCGGCCGCATCGCAGTAACCGGTGATGCGTCTGCACGCATGTACCCAAGACCTCTGTAAATACCTCCGGAGTACGTAGATTCGTCAGCCTGGCGGTCGTAGCTCGCAGGATCGAGGAGATCTGAAACGCGTAATAGCCGAAGAGGCTGTCGACGCTGCCGACGGTGAAGATCACCCACCAAAAGGTGGACATTTGGTACAGAACATGCAAGTAAAAGGAGAAACCACCACCGATCGGCATAGGCCACGGGAACTTATTCGGGACCGGCAGTCTGTATCTCTCGGGTTCGGCGTGATGGACGATGTTGCGAACTATGGGGATCAACCGCGGGCAGAGGATCAGTATTCCCGTTGATCCCATGGTGAAGCACAGTATGTAGGACGGTTTGTCGAACGCATACAGAGTGGCCAGCAGGGTCGCCTCAGTTTCCCGGTCTCGCGTTAATTCCCGCTCGAAAAGGTCGTTCAGCGTCTCGTGAAGTTCCATCAATTTCTCGCGTTTTGCCAGGAAGCAAGCTGACTGGAACAAGATAGTAGACACGCCTGTTTCCTCGCGTGAATGTTGCCTATTCCAGTTTAAGAAAGTAAATTGACTAATCTTCTAAGCTTGTAATTTTTTAATAGCGATTTCCTTCAAATGGAAGTTTCCTCCAAGACAGATAAAAAAAAAAAGAAAACGAAATAATTTAGAAATTGCTTACGTACATACAATTGAATAGAACTGTATATGATAAAACTTGCAGGTGGGGTTTTCTATATGAATATTTCTTGTAACAGACACGAAATACCATTAAGACGGGCGCGATGTAACTGCAGGCCATGCCAAAGAGTCTTGAGATGAGCACCAGATTGTCGATATGATCTCGACAAAAGTTTATCAAGAAGACACATTGACTGAAGCACACAAGGATCACCAAGAAACCTGTGATATATGACCAAGTTGCCGAACGTGTTCTATCTTGCAAGACACCGCCGAGGTAGAGCATTCTGCGAATGTGACGAGTGTACACGCGATAGCGAATCATTGCTCGCTCCCGCGGGTCGCTTGTCGGGTTGCCCATGGATATGTAAAAATAACAGGAAGAAATCTCGCAGAGCAACAACGTATAATATTTCTGAAAATTGCTGAACGACAGGATATGCGTTCACCTGAAGAGCTTGCGTTCGCGTAATGACGTATAAGGACTTGATTGCACCCTTTTAGAACTCGGAAAGCTCGCCGTTTAGTAGATCGAAGATCGCGGGAGCGGAATGATTACATGTTGTGTCGCTACTTTGTTACCTAGAGCATTGGAGATAAATTGATGGCGCAATCAAAGTTTATTTCCCTGGAAAATGCTTTCTTCATTATCCTCCATTAGCGATAAGCAAGTTCCGCTGTAGTTATGAAAGATTGATCGACGCCGATTTGTCGGAAGCACGACCGCGAGCGTATTACAGTTAAGTATATATCGGTGCGAGCAACCCCTCGACGCTGCAAAAGGGGATGGAAAAACGGTTAGAAGGGATTGAAAGCTCTAGATATAAAGGAAAGAAGAATCTTTCATTGCCAAACATATTCAGTATTAAAAATCGAACATTTTCAACATAATATATACCGTCAGTATTTATGTTAAGAAAATAAAAATTCATAAATGAAATGTGACGTACATTTATCTGAAACGTTAATGTATTTCTGTATCTATATTCTAATGTATATCTGAGAAGCAGAATGAATAATTAATAAAAGTTCTATTAACAAAAGCTAATTAAATTTTTATGTTAGTTTTTTTGTGACATTTATGCTGTTGTTAAATTTATAGAGGTACAAACTCTATAAACCATATAAATCGGAATACACGAGATACATGAAGATTGAGAATAGTAATACGTTAATGACAACGATTAATAACAGTGAAGTCCACGTTGCTGTAAATAAAAAAATTGCTGTAATATCATGCAAAAATAAATTTTTTATAAGGTATACATATTGTTTCAATAAATATTAAAATTATACTTTACTGCTTCTTTTTTCAAAGTTTCAATTTGATCGACAAACCAGATTAATTTTTTAAATTTATCCTAAAAATAATTAATGAGTTTTTTATCATAAACTTTTTCCGAAAAGACAATTTGTATTACTCATCGTATATTATCTTTTAGAATGCATTTTTAATTCAAAAATTTGATAATTATAAAATTTAAACGTGGCGATTTTCGATAGAAATTCGAGTTAGCCAATCAAATAATAGGACTAAAGGTGCATTGTGAGTGCACTCGCACTGTTCAGGTTCAGCAATATGGCTGACTTCAGTTTGTTGCTCCGACAACGCTGTCGCAACGCTCACCAACGCTGACTTGAGTATACGTTCGAGTGGAAAGTGTTTTCCAGTGTTTCCACTGGTGAGAAACAAGTTTTGAGAAACGATCTCTTGTTCCAGGGCAGCAGTAAAATTCGAGTGATAAAAAGAAAATGACGAGGTTCGGCCTGTCGCAGTGAAGTCGCGGTTGCGAATGTAACCTCTATAACCTCGTTTGCGTACGAAATCGTGATAGATCCCGGCCGGTAGAATGGCGGTTGGCTCGACGAAGGTGGTCCAGGTGACGAACATCGCGCCTCAGGCGACCAAGGACCAGATGCAAACTCTTTTTGGATATCTTGGCAAAATCGAGGATATCAGGTTGTATCCAACGATCAGGGATGTCGCCGTGCCCGTACAATCGCGCATATGCTACATAAAGTTCCACGACCAGGGCTGCGTCGCTGTGGCGCAGCACATGACCAATACCGTCTTCATCGACCGTGCGTTGATAGTCATCCCATACCAGAATGGAGACATTCCGGATGAGCAGCGTGCTTTGGAACTGACCAACAATGGCACAGTTGTACCTGGTAAGAATGAACCTTAGATCTCTCGCTCTACGTTAATAACATCAATGTTTCCGCTATTCTATTCAAACTATGGGTTGAAAATATGGTAATTATTTAGAATACCCCATTGTTTAGATTAATTAATTTCTATTGTATGTTTTATCTATTCTTACCATAAATGTAATCTTCCTTCAAATTCTTTCAGGTCTGTATCCATCAGAACCAAAGCTACCACCAAACGTAGTGAATGCCATTGAGGGTATCCCTCCAAATCATGTCATCACCACGATGGATCCCAAGCTAGAAGCAAATGGCCTGCCATCCTATCCACACCTGCCAGGTCATCTGGACAGCAGGCGCATCGAAGAGATCCGTCGGACGCTCGTAGTGGCAAATTTGGATACATCGGTGAGCCCTGAGCAGCTGCTGGACTTCTTCAGCAACAACAATGTGGAGATCAAGTACCTGCGTATATGCAGTAGGGACTCGGACACCGAGCATTATGCGCTGGTGGAGCTGTCGGAACAGGCTGCTGTGGTTGCTGCATTGCTGTTGAATGGAAAGCAGTTGGCTGATCGACCCATGAAGCTGTACCACTCGACGCAAGCGATCGCTAAACCAGAGGCAAAGAGCAACGAGGCCGCGCAGAAAGAGATCGAAGAGGCAATGTCGCGAGTGAAGGAAGCACACAATCTCATCTCCGCGGCAATCGACCCGATGATCGGCATGCTTTCAAAGGATAAGCGAAGCAGGAGCGGCTCGCGCAGCCGTAAGTCTCGTTCGCGATCCCGCGGACGCAGCCGACGATCGAGATCACGTAAGCGCTCGCGATCGCGCCATCGACGCTCGCGTTCGCGTCACCGGCGCCGATCGCGTTCGCGTTCCAAACGTTCTAGATCCAAGGACCGCAGGCGCAATTCGCCATCGAGACGACGCAGCAGTTCGCGCAGTCGCCATCGCTCGCGCAGCAGATCGAGAAGATCGAGGTATAACTGAACGATCTTTTATCGGTTTTTTAATCTTTAGAGTCACATGTTGTATATAATACTCGTATATAATGCAAATCCTGCTTATATTCAGCTTACAAATTTTAGAAAAATATATTGGTAGAAAAATATTTCATTATTCAGAAAAAAATGTATTCAAGATGCAAGAGAAGAGATCCTGTATAAAAAGATTTATATATACATATTAGGCGTAAAATTAATTTTTTAAATCTTACTGAAGGTCACGTCGCTCACCATCTAGATCGAAGGAGCGGAAGAAGAGGTCACCGCGTCGTCGCAGTCGTTCACGTTCACGAAGCAAGGGTTCTACGTCCAGATCTAGGCGTTCACGTTCCAAGTCGAAGTCTAGATCGTCCAAGTCTAAGTATGCTTTGGACAAATCCAAGGATAAAGATCGAGAGAGGCGCAGCAAGGACAAGTCGGATAACGGTAAGAGAAGCGACAGCGATCGGGAGAGGCCCGAGAAGGAGAGCAGTAGAAGCGAGAAAAAATCCAGCAAGGAGAAGCGATCCAGTGACAAATCGGACGACAAAGGTAGATCCGCAACGGAAAACAACGACAGCAAGGAGAAAACGACTGAATCGGAAAGCTAGACAAAGACTTTATTCACAATTTCAAGCTCTTCGTTAAGTTCAACAAGATATCTACCTGCTTCTATCGCTGTGTATTGGTACAGTAAAAAATATATGGATATACATTTACTACATTGAGCTTCTTTCAGAATAGTAATCCATAGGCATTGATCATCTAAATTCGTCGTAGACTGCCATTTGGCATTTAAGGACGAATCTTTATTTTCTTCTTTTTCGGAATTGGTGGTGGCTTGATTTCTTCTTTCTCTTCTTCCTCCTCGTTGTGTATTTCCATTTTAGGCGCAGTCTTGGATGATCTAAGAAAACAATACAAAGAATACATCGTAATCTTTTGTTCAATCGAAAAGTCTTGATCAAAAGTGTCTCTATACCCGTGGATTATGTTAAGCTAAATAATTTATAAGATAAAGATAGTAAAAATATTTTAAGTAATTTACTAATAATTGTGTTTTACACAATAACTATTATAATCAATTATAGGAGAAATTTAGTGTGCTTGTTAATTTAAATACTAGTTGGGTTTGCTTTACTACAATATATTAAAAATATTTCACATTTTTTTTTTTGCTTAGAATTGTACAAAAATTAATAAGTAATAAAAATACGGGTCTGTACAACCTGTAAATTAAAAGCGAGAAAATGTATTCCCCTGAAAAAATTTAATCTGTGAATTATTGCTTATAGGATTTTTGAAGTAAACGAATATACCCAGCGATATCCTGGTTTTCATAAACGGATACATCCTCGTAGATTTCCATTTTCATGGGAACTGGTGCGCGGAAGAGTGACTTTTGTGCATTTTGTATGGTTGATCGTCTTTTTAATACTATCTGCAATCGTTATATTTTTTTATTAATTTGTTAATCCTTTTGAGTGAGATCTTTTAAATTTTGAAACATTATTTTTAATAGTACTATTCACCATTCCCATGTTTTGTGAAGATAGCGAAGTCATTTCCATTGAATCGTCTATATGCCCTTTTTTACGCAGTTCATTGTCTAAGTACTTGACAGCTTTTTGTTGATTAAAATGAATGGCATTTTCATTTTTTATCGAATGTTCTGAAAAAAGTAAAGCGCCACATCCAATAAAAACTTTCAATCACAAATGCGGTAAAGTGTAATAATAAAGTGTATACATTCGTGTATACTTACGTATTATACATTCGTCGTATTGGCCGAGAGGATCTATTTGTAAAAACGTGGACAACGTATTTGGATAACGTAAATCCATAAATATCATTATGATGGATAAAAAAATGCAAAGTAGGCCTGAAATTAAATACTTTGAAGATGACATGTTAATTATATCATAAAAATTGTGTTATTACAATGTGATCTAAATTGATGAATCTTGTTAGAAAAATCCGTGTAAATGTATAATCTTATTTCTACTAAGATTAATAGTTTAAAATATGTAAGTCTATTTAGTTTAAAATCAATAATTTAAAACTCCATAGGAAAAGATGGCAAAAATCGAGGGGGTAACCACTCGGAAAATATGTATACACCGGACTTGGGACTTCAAGACTTTACTGGACTTCATTGGACTACATGGACTTTCTCGGACTTCATCAGACTTTATCGAACTTCGGTCTTTATTGGATTACACCGGACTTCGCCGAACTTCATCGTACTACGTCGGACTTCATTGGACTTTATCGGACTTTGCGAACTTCGGCCTTTATTGGATTACACCGGACTTTGCTGGACTACACCAGACTTCGTCGGACTTCACTGGACTACGTCGGACTTCATCGGACTTCACGTAATTCGCGGACTTTGGACTTCATTGGATTACACCGGACTTCATCAGACTTCGAGGAATTCAACGGTCTTCAAGGAAATCAATGGACTTCAAGGAATTAACGGACTTCTAGCGAGTTGTACACCGGAATCCAAGAGTGGTTACTCCCTCGGCAAAAATTAATTAAAAAGATTAAGAAAACTCCAAAGTTTAAGAATACCAGGATTGTAATGGATAAATTTAATTAGCATTTAAAAATTTGTACGTGCTCAATGTTCGCCAAATTGAAAATGCTTAATGAGATCATTTTCAAATTTGGTCTGATCTAAATAACAATCACCACATCCAAAAGTCATCCAGAAATGTTGGCCCAATGTAATCTTAATAACACCATCCTCGAAAGGAATCACAAGTGGAATTGGATTATGCACGCAGACCCATACGAAACAAGTTAACAATTGTAAGCCTCCGATCAAGCCAAGTAGATAAGCGGCGTAACGACTCACGGATTGCAAGAATATATTGGCCAATATCCAGCAGGCAAAAGCAGTCCTGCGAACATTTCAGAATTTTCACGATCGAACCAACAATATTATTATAAGAAAATTAACTTAATTTTATTTGCAGGTTCAAAACTATAGTTGCAAACTCGATCTTCAAAGAGTAAAGACAGGGACGTCTTTATGTACGAAAAACACGATACTTAATTTTTATCTCGTGTATTTATATATTTTCGTCTTATGTCTTCTATACTGACCATAACAAGATGTGACAGTACCACCCGGCGGTTCGATAAAATCTTCCAAATCGAATGCCTTCCCCATCGATGACGAAATACTCAGCGATCCATAAAATAGGAATAGGCAAGCCCTTTCGTTGGCCTTCACGGAAAGTCCTTTGCAACAATCCAGCTATAAGAAGTTTATTGACATATTATTTAATATTATTTTAACGCTCTAATAAGTCTAATAAAACGCGATGATCTATTGAATTACAATAACAACCCACATAGCACGTAATACTGCAGTGATATCACAGTAATATTGCAATATCACAGAAATATTGCAATATCACAGAAATATTGCAATATCACAGAAATATTGCAATATCACAGAAATATTACATATTACTCTGAAATATCACAATAATATTGCTGAAATATTACATGTTGATAATAACAGTGAAATATTTCGGTGATATCGTTGCAATATATTGTTATAATATTTAATCTTAAAGAACAAGCTAATGTCAAATGACCTATTTGACATTATCTTTTATTATGTCTTATTAATGCAACGTCACTATCTCTTCGATTAATTTCGATATTTTCAGTATCCTTAATATTCTTGGTAATTTCGGTATCCTATAGAAGAAATCAATTTAAAAATAAAATAATAATGTCCTTGCCCTTTCGAGGAATGAAAGTGAAAGTTAAGAAAAAGAATTTATCAACTTTATTATTAGTTTAGATATTTACTTAGTTTATCCCTTAAATGGCAGTGTTCGAAAAAAGTCACTATTGGTAAACAGTTTATAACTTTTTAGTTTGTAATATTACTTATTGCTTTAATTAATTATATCAATGTTATTTTTTTCTGTGTCTAATATTACATGCAATAATTTTTAAAATAATGTTAAGAATAACAATAAAATAAAAAAAAAGAAATAAAAAATAATTTATTTATTTAATTCCTTGCAATATTAGTTAAATATCACAGAAATATTGTATAATATTGCAGTAATATTATTGACATGCGTTTTCGCGGACATTTTGAGATTACTGTGATATCACAGAAATATTTCAGTGACATTTCTGGTATTTTGTTATAATATTGCAATGAAAAAGTGATATTACTGTGATATCACAACAATATTACGTGCTGTGTGGGAATTACCATAGGGTCCAAATCCGATTATGCCTTGGTCCCATGTCCAGGGAAATCTCTCGTTGTAATCGATCGTTTCTTTTGCTAGTGGCGTACCTTCTTCCGGTTTGGCTGAAAAAGAATTTCTTTGATTAGAGTAATTCCAAATTTTATTTAGACATGTATCATTGTGGAAAATTAAGAAAAAGAACTATACTTATTCTACAAAATCATAGAACATATCTATTTTTGAAAATAAATCGAAAGAGAAATTACAAGATAAAATAAATCCTTATATACAATTTAACTTAAAAAAGGTCGTGTTTAAATGAAAAATCTTTTCATAGTATTATCTCTATAAAAATTTCATAATTTAATGTAATCTTGAAATGGATTACGCTTGTTTACACATGTATACTATAATGAAAATTTTTTCATCAGTTTCTTTACTTTTATCTATTTTGCACAGAGCAAATATTTATCTATTTTCTATCTAATGTATAATGAATTCTTGTAAATATACATGCATAAATGTTATATCGCGATTTTTTATTCATTCTCTTGAATTACCTTTCAGCGTGATGTTCACCGATCTCAGTCCTATCTTGACTACCATTTGAGCATTGATTTCTTGGCCTATACCAGCCCGATAAGGTGTTTTGCTTTTTGTGCTACCGTATTCCCATTCTTGACCAAAGTTTTCTACTGTAAATAAACATTCGACGTGTGTACAGTTGAATTGAATATATTTGAAAATATAGAATAAATATTAAAAAATATTTATTTTAAGATATTTACCTATTAACAAGCATCCAATGATGATGCTGAAGCCGACCTTTATAGCTACATAAATACTCTGTGTGATATAAGAATTCATTAGTACGAGAGAACATATATTTAGACACATATTTGGACAAAGAATTTTTGACAAAATTGTTTCTACTATTTTACAGCTTCAATAACGTATGACACGGAAAAGACAGGTAGAAACATCTGAAAGATATTCGAAGTTCATAAAGTTACTTATTGAAGTGTAGATGCTAGGACAGCGTCTATTAGAATTGAAGTTATGAAATATGGATTTACTTAAATTGGATCTAGTGAACTGGAGTGAAATGATAAAAATTAATGTTTTTACTCACTTGCTTCTTCCGATAGCCTGGTACGATGCAGATGTATGCAATCGAGATGATCACAAAAACGGTGATCAGGATGGTTTCGGTCACATCTACTGTCACTGGGGTGTGATTCTCGGAGTATTGTGAGGGAAAACCCTCTGATCGCCCGAATTGAAATCCCATGAATGCAAAATTGTTTCCAGTTACGTAAATAATTCAAGAATAATTTATTATTTTAGGTTCAGAGAAAATAACGACGGAGACTCGTTTAATTAAAACTAGTACTCGTGTGAGAGACCCGACGATGTTGCGGTTTTATCTGAGTTCCTTTTCCGGCTATCTTTACGCTTGAGACTGGATGACTAAAGCATCAACTTTATCGTCAAACTTCCGCATAGTCACGCGAACCAGTACTTCATAATATTAAAATATCAAATTAAATAATTTTCAAAGACTTCGACAGATTTACGAATTTTACTTTGTGTTGATCTTATTATTCAATAATGATTCTTATATACAGGTTGATTATTAATGAATGTTTTCACTTTTTACCATCGGAGCATGATTTACCAACGGATACGTAATTCTGATATATTATTAATACGTATAATAATAATAACAATAATAATATAATAATTATTATATTAAAAATTACAAATGCGTGCTCCAATGGTTGAAAGTGGAAACATTCATTAATAATTACCTTGTATACTAATTATAAAAAGTATTGGAAAATATTCGTATTTAAAGATTTTTCATATTTTTGTATATATAATTGCATTCATACTTATTCGGCATTTGTAAATGTTTTAGCGTATTCATTATGCCTGAATATTCTCATAATTGTTTATTGTTTGGCATCGGCAAAAAAAGACAACAATTAAAAGAAACAGTCATCTTGATAATCTAGATGTAAAGGTGTATGTACGAGATGATGCTACGGTTGGAAGCATTCTTTATGAAAAAAAGATAATTTATTAAAAAGGTAATAGGTAATGAAAGAAAATTTCTGAATTTTGAGAATTTTAAGAGTAAATTCTTTTTAATTTTTTTTTCGCGCGCAATTGCTATCGTTACAAATCGATGATCGATTCAACATGTCGAAATGGTCGAAAGTGCGATTTACTCACGTGTACGCGACACAACACGGGCACGTCGTTAGGTTAGCCGCTGGTTATCGCTGGTTATCGCTCTTGACTCTGTCATTCCACATTAGTGATTCTGTAATGTCATTTCTACATTGAGTTAAAGCATTTTTTGATAGAAAGCGCGAACAAGATGACGGTGAGTCCTATGAATCCATATATTTACGTTTTCCTTGCGATATATGTTTATTTTTAATCGATATTTTCATAAGGAATGCTTTAATTGTTTAAATTATTTGTGTCATAAATTTATTTAAAAATAACGTAGAATTCTCTTGCGTTTGTTCTATCGTTATCAGCGATCACCCATTAACTGGTGAAATATATTCGTGTCTGAGTATCTGACTAGTATTCTCAATTCTGTGCAGACGAAGAAAGGTAAAGTGTTGACCAAGGGAGCAAAGCAGATAAGGGAGGAGAATGTCTCTACACTGAGCTTCTACATGTATATGGCTTTAGGCGCAATGGCAATTCACTTTGCCGTGACGATGATGCTGTTTGAATTCACCACACTGATTATAGTAAGTCAGTCTAATGATAAACAACAAAGCGCTGCAATCAAGAAATTCCTTAATGGTATGCGTTGGGTTATTGTTACAGAGTCTAACAGTGTTTTCTGCAATTGTATATATAGGAAGTTATCAATTCATGTCGTATATGGCTCGTGCCACATATTCGGAAACTGGTCAGCTCCTGGACCCTGGTGTTGATCTCAATATGGAAGGTGGTATAGCAGAGTGAGTATTTGTTCTGCAGTAGAGAATCTTTTTATCACTGTTACTCTTTTCTGTTGTCTATTGATCAAAGTATTATAATTCTGTTTACAGGCATGTCAAAGATTTAATTATATTGACATCAGGAGTGCAACTCCTGTCCCTTATGTCAAACTATTTCTGGTTATTGTGGCTTTTGGTAGGCATTCTCGTTTGTATTATTCTCTTTATTCAGTATTACACAAAGATTTAACACATGAAACATTTGTCGTTGTGTTTTTGAAAATTCACAGGTACCACTGAGAGGAAGTTGGATGCTTTGGAAGCAGATTTTAGCTCCATGGTTCTTTGCTCAGCCCCAAGAACAATCTGAGATGAGTGAAAAAAAGATGCGTAAAATGGAGAGGAAAATGGCGAAGCGATATCAATAAGAACTTCTCATTGCTGTGCAATAAGAACATTTTATTAAATGACAATTGATTTAATCAGGGGATAGGTAGTAAATTCAAGAAATAATGGGAAGAGGAAGAATGTTAAGATTTTTTCTTGATGTCTAGAACATTGAGATTGTGGGATGGGTTCGACATCTATACAAGGTAAATATTAAATAGGACAAAACTTTGAAAGTTTTAAAATGTACAAAACAGGGAAACAATTTTATAGGATTAGGAGGAATCGCAAATTGGGGAACGGATTTTTCTTGCTTCTTTGCATTCCGAATAATTGATTCTCAGCAGACTGTAATCCTGTTTACATGTTTAAAAGAGTCGAGATTATAAATTTTTTTATTTAGTAATATTTATAGATTTATTCCTATATAAGTCGAAGACAACGCGAAATTTATTATTTGTTAAATGTAATTAAATGAATTCGTTTAAGAAGATACATTATATTACTATAATTATCTTCATTGGCTTATAAAGGAATAAAATTGTTCCTGGTGAAGAAGTATCTCGACACGTTCATTTTTCATTTATCTTTGTTAATTATGCTAATGTAAATTATCTTTTTTATAATTATAGC
This sequence comes from Solenopsis invicta, assembly GCF_016802725.1. NCBI lineage: Eukaryota > Metazoa > Arthropoda > Insecta > Hymenoptera > Formicidae > Solenopsis > Solenopsis invicta. Next base: position 7,760,503 of record NC_052679.1, on the reverse strand, counting down.
AATAATACTATAGTAATGCTCAGTTTTTTATCTTCCACTACTATACTATACATGTAAGAATGTAAGTAATAAAGTGATGAATAGATGCCTTCGTGGAAACAAAGATAACGACATTAAAACACGCGTTCAAGTAATGGATAAAAATCAAATAATGTAATAGATGTAATATAATACTTGTTATATATTTGAAAATTCAGTCGTTCTCCTTCCAGTGGATTCAAAACACATGATTAATCGATATACCGATTACATTATTATTCAACGATATAAATCATTTGTTATTTATTAAATTGTGGAAGTTGATGGACGCATCACAGTTGTATTTAAATCTAATGAACTGTATCTTACGATCATTATTTGGGAATGAAAACTTACGTTTAGCGATTGGCTTTATATTAATCGTTGGACTCTATTCTCTATTCTATACATTGGTCACGGAATGTTTCTATATAATATACGATGAATTTTAATCGTCTTGTCAAATTAGGCCAACGTTTGTACTTTAACATCTCTAATGTTAAACATATCCATTTTAATTCACAGCTTTTGTTTTGGCTTTCGCGTGTATATATGACTATCCAGTGAAATTAAAAATTCGTTTGTATAAATGAACATTATTTGAATTAATTAATATTACAGTAGCTATACTTAATGTCTTAACAAATTGTTATGAAAGAAAATTTCTGTAAAGAAAGACCCAGTAAATGCGAATTCAATAATATCACTGAACAGTAGCTTCAACGCTGTCAAATTACAGAATCTAATCATTTTATAAAATGCAGATTCTACATTTGATAATGAATAGTAATGAATTCTTTGCAATTGGAACACTCAATGTCGCTTTGCAGTTAGTGATAAGATAAGTATCTCAAGAAAAGATTTTAAATTTAAAAATTTATTTTATCTTACTTGATTAATTAATAGATATTAAAATTTGGACTATCTGAAGATATTAAAATTTTTATCTCTTATCATTAAGTTTTATTATAGATGTTGTTTTATTGGTATATTATAAAATAGAATGAACTATATCTGGTATATATCTTTTTTTTGTTTCACATTTAGATGAGAAAACTGCATACTATTTATTTTTTTTTTATTAAGCATATTGTTCCAATTGCTGAGTATCGATAGAACACACAAAGATGTTCTCTTTACCCTCAAAATCATAATAATCATAGGGCAACATGGATTTCGAGGAATTTTATCGTAATTTTAGTAAGTAGTATTTAGTCAAATTACATTAATCGTAAAATTTAGTATAATTTAATAAAATTTATTAATTTTAATAAAATTTAGTAAAATTCTTCGAGGTCCATGATTAAATTCTAAGAGGAAATTCCGTATGTGTATGTGTATATATAAACTAAACGCATATATCCGGGTCTAAATACAAAACGTCTTCAAATGCGTTATAGAATAATTCTTAAACATTATTGGTATCTAAGCTTTTCTTCTTTTTATAATTGTACTCTGATTGATAACTTGGTGGATGATTGTGCTCGTGCACCCCGGTCGGCATGAATCTCTCGGCGATCACTGAACATTTGCCACGGCAACCGCGATGCTGTTCTGCACAACGGTAGTGCGAACTGTTGTATGCTTTGGACCGAGCAGTCATGTTGTACACATATCCTTCGTGGACCAATTGTGGTTTACCTCTTACAGACAGTCTATAGATTACTGGTTCCACAGCTGCAAATTTGCATCAATTTTTTTTAATAGAAATTTATCTCGTGCATAACAATCAATTGATTTAATATAAATATCTCAACCAGTAAATTAATATCTAATAAATAAAAAAATACCTGATTGTGGTAATAAGTTTCCTTCCAAATTTTGCTCATCAGGCAACTCAATTATTTCGTCACTATTATCAATAGTCTCACTGGTCTTGTTATATGCGAGATCTTTTTTATTATTAGAATTATTCACATTTTTGACATTATTATCTGATAAGAGACAATTATCGTTTTTGCTGTTAACATGTGATTCACTTTTTAATTTCTTGATCGAGTTGTAATCATCCTCAACCATACGATTCTTTTTCGTTTTAACATTCTTCTTGATTATTTTGTGAGAGCGCATAGACCCATCTGAAGTTTTGTTCTTGCTTTGTTGGTCATTTGGAACTTCAGACAGAGCAGTTATATCCTTCAAATTTTGTGGCTCTGGTACATTGATATAATCATTTAACAATGGTATGATTTGTCTTTCGCAATCCTCTAATCCTTTTATCTGCAGCATCTTTGCTACCTTTAAAAAGGTAGACAAGTCTTCTTGTTTTACATTCACCTCTCCTTGATACATAAAGTTCAGCAGAGACATTATCTCTTCGGGTTTTACATCTTTTAATATTATCACTGGATGCTGACAAGGATTTTCCTGTAAAACAACTCGTGAGTGGTTATAATTTTATTTAAGTACAATTTGATATAGCCAGGAGACTTTATTAGCAATAAATTCATACCTTGAATATATTTTTAAAGTAAGGACTGCACACAGAGAGAACTAGTTTATGAGCAACTAACAATTGTCCCTCGACTGCAATTGTTACATCAACCAAATTGTTCTCACTCAAATGAGCAAGAAAGCCGTAAGTCAAGTCGTTGGAAAAGTTATTCCATTTCAAGGAAAATTCTTGCGATGGTACTACTGTGGCCATATTTCTTGGTAGAAAAGTGATTAACCTTCAATAAAATACATGCATTTTGATTAATTATTAAAAGAATGTCTTATGATCTAATGTCGTTAAATATTTAAAAAAAAATAAATGTTTACAAAAATGAAATAATCTTGACTTGTTAAGAAGAAATATCAAATAAAATATAAAATTTCTATATGTTTGTCAACATACACGTTCAAAGATGATTAAACTTGATAATATTATCAATTAATATATATTTTTAACACAAAGATTCTTGTAATAAATATAAATAAGTTCCAAAGACTAGCAATTAGTAGATGCGATAAAAAATATGTACTATTTTCTCTATCTCGATTCAGTTATTATTTCATCATTCAATATATTTAAATATATTTTTATGATGGTTGTTTTGGATGCCATAAACTGTTTCAATGATTTCTAAAGCCTGAGTATCTTAATTATTTAGGGAATCACAGTAACGAGACGCGGATAACAAAATTCGCTACCTGTTTTAGTAAAACGTGACTCGTAACGAGGACGCACCTATTTTATACTAGCTGTCAAACATTTATGTCACGAAAGAGCTGAAAGAAACTACCATCGCACCATCTAGACATCTCATAACTTCGCGCAACACGTAACGCGAATAATGATCTACAGAGCCTAACTTATCGGCTTTAATTTCAATCCGATAAGTTAGGCTGCTACTTTTACCCAGCAAATCAAAATGAACTTTACGCGCGTTGTTTCTTGCGAGTTTCAAAACGCAACCATGGCGACAAGAAAACAAACCATTTTTTTTTCATTTCACGCTTTATGCTGATACCGTATTACGCTTAATATGTGAGTACACTTTTATTATGCTTTCATGCATTATAAAATGATGTTAGTCAATTTAGCGAAGTTGTGCTGTAATTTTCAAGATTACATGGATTATTTATATGTATTAATGTATCGTTTACGTTATATTTATACAAATTGTCACGTAGACAATATAAGCAATGTAAATTATGAATTGAGTGGCACAATACAGAACAAATTAATTAAGTTATAAGATTATTATAGCTGACTGATAAAATAAAAATATATGATATTAAAGATAAAACAAAATATAATTTTTCACTATTTCTGATAAAATCTGAATCTTATATGATCCATGGATTATTGTTTGAAGATGACATGTAAAAACACAGCTTACATATAGTAACGTAGATATATCTTATGCATGCATACCCAACCTTGATTCTACTCATTTCTATTCATTTTATTATTATTGTTTTGTACATAATTGCCTGGAATCTCTTAGATCTACAAGAATCAATTAATTTATTAAAGAATTTCAAACAGATCAAAGATTACGATTGCAAAGCAGTACCAAGGTTTATTTACCTCTTAAAAACACATCGAATTTTTTATACAGAGTTGTGAAACAGGATGCATAAAGTGGATACGATCAGCTTGTTGCGCGAAGCCATAGATCCTGGTGTGATAACTCGGAGTATGCTCGTTTCTCTAGCAATTGATCAAGGACCAAAGAAAGAAGGCAGTAGACTGTTTCTCCAAGATGGCATTGAGCTAGACAAGTTAAAAGAGATTCGCATCGAGTTCCTTAGTAGGCAGTAGTTATGCATATACATATAATCATTTATTTATTCTGTATTACAATATCGGCTATATTTTTTACTTGTTAAATTAATTTTAGTATTCTAATTTTGTCTGTATGTCGTTTTGTAGAGATCTTAAACATCGATTACCTCTGGATTTTGAAAAGTCTGGTCAAATTATCGCTATCTCACAATGTCATTGAGAGAATTGAGAATTTGGACGAGCTTTGTCACTTGAGAGAACTGGACCTCTCGTTTAATCGCATTAAAATTATGGAAAATTTGAACAATCTACATCGACTAGAAATTCTGCTTCTATATAGTAACGAGATCTCAATCGTACAGGGTATAAACAATCTGAAGAAGTTGACTATTTTGAACATTGGTAAAAATAAGATTGACGACTGGAAACATGTACGTATGACTAAGTATCTTGCATCTTATGCTTTTTTGATGCTTTTCAATCCTATCTTACATTAAACATCGTCTTAAGCCTCTTAAATTTTTTAAAGATCTCATTTAATCTTTAAAATAGAATAATTGTATGATGCACATTTCGTGATCGTACTTAAAATGATTTCAAATGTAAGATTAGATTAGAAATACCACTCTTTGTTATTTATTAAGTTTTATTGAGGCAGGTTGTATATCTACGTGAATTTAAATCACTCAAAAGTTTGAACATGTCTGACAATCCTTGCACAGAGATGGACGGATATTTAGACTATCTGCTCGCATTTGTGCCCCAGTTAATTTATTATCAATATAGAATGATATCCGGAAGTGAGCGTCAATCTGCCATTGATAAGCATTAGTAATTATTAATTTTAATGTAATACAATAAAATCGTTCAAATATTTTATGTTCATATATATTTATATTACTATATATTTTATATTTAGATATTATATAATTTTATTTTTAGTCGTATAATTAACAATCTTGAAGAGAACGAGGCAAAAATTCAAATGGAACTCGCGTTGCAACAAGAACGTGAAGACAAGATTGCATTACTATCCGCATCATATGTGGAACATCTTGATGAAGATCATTTATTCCAACAAATGTTTTCTTCTGATGAAGGTAGATTTATCTCATACTGCTGTATCTATATATATTTTATTTATAATTTATTGATGAAAATAGCAGGCAAAACGTTGTCTACAATAAATGAAAATGCACAGAATGCATTTGAGGAGTACAAAAAGTCTTTCATTGCAATATGCTATGAATTATACGAACTAGGTTTACAAGAGAGTGATAAAAGAACAGAGGAAATAAAATCATTTGAAATTGTTATTAATGAGGGCAAAGAAAATACACAAAATGAAGCAAGAAGGTAAAGACAATTATAAGAATTAAAGAATCTACTTACTAAACTGTGATTATTCATTTGATTATTATGATCTGTTTTAATTATTAGTATGTGACAATTATATGACCTATATAATTTTTTTCTTTTTTATGTAAGGATTGTGGATGAAGTACTTGAAAAAAAAATAAAGATATTTGAGAATATAAAAAATGTGATGGAAGCTTTGATGGAGAAACAAGATGAAGATGTCGAGAACATAGCTGCAAAAGCGAGAGAATTATTTAATGAATTCAATGATTTGTTGTTGAAGGCTAGAAATCAGTTAATATCTACAGAAGTTACATTACATGATCAAATGGAGGTATGTCAAAAAAAAAAAAAAAAAAAAAAAACACGAGATTAGTTATGGATTCAAGTGTTTTTTTTTGTTGTTAAAAAAAGGATATAAACGAAGTATTCAGGATTAATATGTCGGACATGGTCAACTCGTTCTTGGAAACCGCACGAGAACACTTTTCCCGATTACGAAACGCAGAGATTGAATATAACAATATTATAAATGGATTAGTTTTACAGTATTTAAGTAGTTTTGAGGATGAAGCACATATGCCACTTCATCTTAAAGATTTGTGCTGCAACAAAGATACTTTGGCCATCACTCTTGTCGCCTCGCACGATATACACTTACAAGTAAATACTAAAAGTTTGAAAATTGTTAAAATAATTAGCAACTGATAATTGATAAACATAATCTACAGATTATAGATGATCGAGAGAAGTGCATGATAAATCGACTTAACAATTGGCTCAAAGATTATATCAATCAGTTAATTACGTAAGTGGCTATCATTTTGTCATAAAGTTTAACTTGTTTACATTTTGTAAAATGTAAATAATAAAATATGACGAACAGCGATGAAGATAAAAGGAATCGCCAGCAAATATTGGAAATATCGCATTTCTCTGAATTTCAACAGCAACAACTTAATTCATTAAGCTTACCACTGCATTTGGATTTGGCAGACATTGATCTAGACGATGGTATATTGAAAAATTAATGATTAATATGTTATATTTTGCCTCTTGATGGTATGGAATAAAATTCAGGAAATATAAATGTAAGTGTCCCTCTTATCAATACACAGTACGAAAATATATATTCTAATATAAAATATACATATATAAAAGTTTACAAAACTTTGTACAAAGACCAGTTTCACAACCTCGGGTTAACTTAATCAATCTGTTAAGTATCAATCACGATTGGTTTTTTCTGGTCTCTACTTAATGACAAATACGTCATATTAGTCAATTCCAATAGAAAAATTAGCCGATTAACCAGATGTTGTAAAATTAGTCCTAAGAGCAAAATAGAAATTGTCTCTTACTAATTGTAAGATATATCTATTATATATCTATTGTTTCTGTTTCAAAAGTTCAACATAATGTTTGAGGCCAGCTTGTACTTTCGGTAATTGCGTAAAAGTCACGAATCTGTTGATATCAGCCTCCTTATTTTTTTTCATCCACTGAATCAAGTTTTCTCGCATGTCTAATTTAGTTGCGGTTCTTCCTATACCTTTAGCGTTAACGACATATGATTAGTGTGTATCAATGCCTACGAGATATAGTGGTATAGTATTCTTACCTGGTATATTTTTATAAGAAAGTATGTAATTTTTGCATTTTTCGATTGCATCCGTTTTATCTTTAGCAAGCTCATCCACAAGTCCAAGCTGCAATGCTTTCTCAGGTTTAAACAGCGAACCTCTGTGAAAAGTAACCATTATATCATATAAAATCCCATCAGGTATTGCTATGTATGTACATATCATTCATTGAAAATTTTACATACTTTAAAAGTGCTAGCTCGGCTTGTCGATAACCTATCATACCAATGTATACATCTCTGAACCATTTCGGCGCGACGATACCCAATTGTGTTTCATTCAATCCTATAGTGTGCTTGCCTTCAACCATAACTCTATATTCTGTAGACATTGCTAGCAAACAACCTCCGGCTGGACTGGAGCCCTGCGCAAAAGCATTTCATTAAAGTTGTAGGAAGAGAGAGAAACATGATAATACTTCAAAGATTCTGTACATTGATGACACTAGCAATCGGTATAGGTAAACTGTAAAGAGTCAACCAAGTGTCTTGTAACGTTGACCAGAAACGTGTAAGTTTCTCCTTATCTGTTGTACACATTTCCATGATATCTAAGCCTGCAGAAAATATTGTTGGCAAAGATGACGTTAATACAATGCCTTTACTGCGACTGTTTTGAGCCTCCAATAAAGATGTCTTCAATTCATCTAATAGCTGTGTATTTAAACCGTTGACAGGTTTTCTTGCCATAGATATAATCTCGATCCCTGTTTGATCATTGATAAAATAAATTTTGGCAGAAAAGGCTTTAGGATTCAATGGAAACAGCAGCACAATTACCTGTATCATTGTCTCGTGTAGTTTCAATGAGCTTTAAACCTGTAGCATAAGATCTTCTCAGACATACTTGTCCTCCAGCAACCAGAGCAATTTTTAAAAGAGTCATGATTGATAGTAGTCTTCGGAATAATCGATTGGCAACTGGAGTGGATAAATTCTGCAATAAATAAAATAAAATATAAACGAAATCCTAATATGACCAGGAAGTGTGTCAACACATTTAAATAACCAGAATAGCTATATTGGAAAGCAGATCTTAATGCTCAATAATTTCCAAGGTAAATTTATAAATATTTGTAAGGTTCCTTGCAGCTTATTTGCTGGATTTAAAACTTTTAAGGACAATCCAGCAATGTAATATCTCGAAAATTAAATTGCTAATTAATTTAATAATTTTTATGCTTAAAAATAAAACTAATATTCATCACATATGCTTGAATAATAATACAAATTAAGAACCTACTAGAAATGGATTAAATTATGGTGAATAATCGATTATGCGAAAATCGACAGAACAAGCTGAGTCATTAATTTATCTCCTACGATTGATGAAATACACCCGTAGATGAGAGCATACACCCGTCATAAAAGGATAGAACGTGAGGTCTGAATAAATTCTCATAAATGTCAAGTGGACTTGAAGATAGTCCGAGTTTTGACATTATCGACTGTTATTGACTGTTTATCAGCATTCAACGTGAGTGTGAACATTTAACATAAATTTCCAACGTAAATAACTGCCGTTTATTTACAATTATAAACAATTTTGCAGGTAATTTATATTACGTATAATTGACTTACGTATCAAATTGGACTCTGGACTACCGCGTTTGACTGTGTTTGACCGTGTTTCACTGATACATGTGGATATATATGCTCTGTGCTCTTCGCCTATAGAGTGTTTCCCGAGAGGGCGTAACGGCGCGGGGAAGTGTTTCCAAGGCCGGCGACGACGATCTGCAGTAGCATCTCGCTCCGGCGTCCGGCGGAGCATAATCGCGGCCATCGTCGCCGATCATCGGTGACCGTCGCAGACCAATCGCGGACAGGTGCCAACATGGCTGCTATTATACTGCCTGCTTGTCTTCTTCTCGTGACATCGCCCTTTGTTCCGACAGTATTCTTCTAATCGGCGAAGAGTAAGAAAAGCTACCGAAAGAGGAGAGAAAGAGAGAGAGAGAGAGAGAGAGAGAGAAAAGGAGATAGAAAGAGACAGAAAGAGACGACGACACAGTAGATGGAACGGCAGACTTCAATGGAAGACTCCAGCTAGCAAAATGTCAACCCGGTCGCAGCTCACGAAGGATTTAAACGGTTCGTCTCCGCTTCATCATAAGTGTTTACATCGCTCGTCGTAACACGCTCGGGCGAACTGTCATTTGTGAATGATCTTCCTCGTCAGTGTTGAACATCGATTTTTATCACCATATATTATGTATCTCACGCGAGTTTTGATGATTAATTAGTATGTTGTCGTATCCTTTTACAGTAAAAGTACCGATTGTAGTCTTCGTGCTACTTTTTATTTGGCACGTTATCCCATGTAAAAGTACGACCGTGTGAATTATTCATTACTTACAGAATCGGTGAAAGCGCTACTCGGCAAGCATGTGAAGATACTATTAAAGAACGTGGTGAAATTGGAAACAAAGCAGGATAAACTGGAAAATCGTGTTCTTGTGAGTAAATGCTTTCTCTGCCCATCTCATCATTACGATAGTTGGTCGTTTTTTGCGTTAAGCTAAATTGATTTTTTTTTCTTGTCCTCAAGGTATTTTCGCCATGTCGCCTCTTTCTCTTATCGGCCAAAGTACCCACAAGAGTAAGTTGAGTTTATCTGTGCTTTCTTTTACTCTTTTATTTCATTGTTATGTGAAATTTAAATATTGTTCTTTTGTAGATCGACTGCCATTTTCATTACCTAGAGATAACGGCCATAGAGTCGAGGAGAGCAAATCAGCTATGTTTGACCGTTGGAGAACGATATTACAATTTTACCACAAACAGCGTCGGCGGGGATACCACGGAAGTGGATGCTATGATAGAGGCCTTACATACGGCAATTCGAAATATCTTTCCTACCGTACCATTAAAGTATGTTCAACTTTGTTTTGTAATCAATGCTTTCGTCTGTGAGACTTCACTGATTTTGATACGTTATTTTCAGTTACATTATACGAAAAATAGAGGTAATACCAGCTAGCAGACTGCAGAGTATACGAGGGAGCGAATTAGCTAGGAGCACAGAAGCCACAAGACATACAGGACCTTGTGGTGGTTTCTCTACTCAGTATGCATGCATGTGTGACTTGCATAGTGTACCCTACAGGGAGGAAGTGGCCTGGGTGAGATTAATGGCATTCGATTCGAGTTTACTTTAATAACACCAAATTATCTGCTACAAAAATCTTATTTAGAAAGATACAAATTTCAGGACGTCGACACAATATACCTTTCGCATGACACCAGAGAATTGAATTTGAGAGACTTTGATCATCTAGATCAGAAGGACTTGGTGCCAATTATCTCGGCCTTGGAATATAATACCTGGTTTACAAAATTAAGGGCGTCCCATCTTAAACTGAATCATGAGCCTCTTGAGAGACTGTTACATATTATGCGAAGATCTTTATCTATTCAAGAGCTTTATTTGGATAATCTCGGAATTAAATGGTAATGATTTAAGCAATTAGCTTTGGCACAGAAAAACATTTAATACATAGTCATGATGATTGAATATTTGGTTTTAAAGGGATTTTGCTCACAAATTGTCGTTAGCCTTGATTTCTAACGCTAACACGATGCTGCAAACGATAGATCTGTCGCACAATATGATCGAAGACAAAGGTATATTAATTCATTCAATGATTTATTTAATATCCCTTTTGTATTGAAAATTTTCACTATATCTAAAATCTGCACTATATCCGTTAAGCAATCTCCATTTTCCACTTGTTAATTGTAATTTTAAAACTGTCCTGAATAGATTTTTTTTATATTTTTTGTAGGAGCCTCTAGCTTGTGTGGGATAATAGCCAAGTTAATGCAAGGTGTGCTAATAACCATGTATTTTTATCTTATTCCTAGTAATTACACTAATACATGATATGCTTTTCCTTAGGCTTGTTCCTTTTCCATATTCTAGGACTGAACTTCTTGCACAATTCAGCTTTCTTGTTTTTTGGGAGGGAAGGAAAAGAGAAAAGATAAATCATGCAAGAAGTTCAGTTCTATGGTGTGGAAAAAGAACAAATCTCTTTAAATATGCACTTTTATTTTATATTTTTTATATTAGAGATAGTGTATATATTTATATGCCTTTATTTTGTATAAAATCCCTTTATTTTGGATATTTCAGACATTCGTTTTGTACAAGTTATATTAATAGTATTGAATTCTGTAAACAAAGAAACTCGTATTATTTTTACTGTTTATTCACTTTATTCAAAGTTTGTGATATATTTTTAAGGTGGTACTCATCTGAGCGGTCCTATTGGCAAGCTGCCTAAAGGTTTACAAAAATTGAATTTGGCCCATTGTGGATTAACCGGGAAAGGTATAAGCCAAATAGCGCATGCATTAAGTTTGAACAGAAGCATGCCAACTAGTTTGCGATATCTGAATCTTTCGGAGAACACCTTAAAAGACGACGTCAATGTGAGTTTGTAATAAATTGCAGATTGATTTCAGTGATAAACTACAGTTTATATAATGTGATTAATATCCTAATTTTTATAATTTAATGTTTTCAGAATTTGTGCAATTTTTTGGCGCAACCTAATAGTTTAACACATCTAGATCTTAGCGGTACAGATACTACTTTAGAATGTGTAAGTACTTAATTTTGTCTTTTAAATAGTAAATATATAATCGATTGATATATTTTATATATATTTTTTTTACGACTTGATAGTTGTTTGGTGCATTATTACGGGGTTGTGCAACTAATCTAGTCCATCTAAACGTTGCCCGGAATTCTTTTTCGAGCAAGAAGACCAAAGAAATACCTCCGAGTTTTAAGCAATTTTTCACGGCAACTCTGTCGTTGAAGTACTTAAATATATCTTCGTGCAAATTACCATTGGAGGCATTAAAACACCTGCTACTCGGTCTGGCATGCAACGAAAGTACAGTTGGCCTAGAGCTTGACATGAGCGGAAATAATTTGGGCTCCATGGGCGCACATGTTCTAGAATCCTGCATTCACGGAGTTCGATGTATAGCATCGTTGGATATATCAGACAGTAGTATGTATAATCAATGTTATTTATCTGGAATCAAAAAGAAATTAAGTAAATCATAAAAATATACACTTTCTCTAGTGTTTATTTCTATTAATAAATCAACTTTATTTACGATTTAACTTTCTCTTCATCTTTTTTAATTCTTAAAACTAGAAAAAGTAAATCAAACCGAGATTGAAGTTAATTTATATTGACAGAAAAAAATAAACACTAATTTATTTCAAACAGAATACATATAAAGTCAACACTATTATTTGCAGATATGGATGTTGATTTGGCGCAAGTTATAACAGCAGTTGGCAAAAATAAATCGATAAAGCAGCTTTACATGGGACGTAATACCGCCAGTATGAAAAGCAAGCACATAGCTGTCGTGATGGATGCCTTGGTGCAAATGCTCCAGGAGGATGACTGCGTCCTTCAAGCGTTGCATCTACCTGACTCCCGATTGAAAGGCGATCTCTATAACTTGATCAACGCTCTTGGTAGCAATACATGTCTTCATACCTTGGATATTAGCGGCAATCAGATAGGTGATCCTGGTGCGAGATTGTTGGCGAAAGCATTGCAGATTAATAATCATTTACGTACCATTATATACGACAAGAATAACATCACGTTACAAGGCTACGCGGATATCGTTCACGCTCTAGAGAAGTATGCATTCACGTGTACACATGTAGATTGAAATAGAAAGGAATACGGTAAATTTACAAAAAATGTATTCTTGCAGAAATTGTAGCGTACGGCATATGCCATTTCCAATTTACGATCTGCAACCCTGTATGAAAACCTCTACGGAAAAAACGGAACAGTTAGCCAAGAGGATACAAGATCTGCTGCAAAGAAATGTTACACCGTGCAAATACAGCCATGGGCAAGCATTCAGGCTACAACAGGGATTTCTATTGAGTTCCACGCAGCAAATGGTCGACAGACTCGTTGTTCAAACTCAGGACACTATCAAGGCCCTCGCAGCGGAGAGCTGCGACGCTAATAACGATATCAATTATGCCACTGGACTTATACAAGACGCGGATAATTCTAAACAGGTATGATTGATAGAATTTGAGGATCAGCTTTAATTGAGTTATTAAAATATTTATGCACGTTATATCTTTTGCAGTTATTGCCAAGATTACATGAAGTGCTTCAAAGACGTGACGAGAATAATCCGATTGAACTAAAGTTACACGATATGGCAAATGAACTTCATAAAGTTATAACGGTATATCTACAGGTATGTGCATTTAATGAATTTTAATAGATACCTTTCTGATTTAAGTTGCAAGTTTAGAATAGTTATTATCTGAGGGATATAATTATACATAACTTAAGAAACTTATAATTGACATAGGATTCTTTGGATGCGATGTTAAAGTGTGCGAATGAGCAATGTCCTACTATACTTTCGCAAACAGTGATCAGAGGTGATGAAAGCGAACCGATTGCGGTGCAAGATGATCTTCGTAATACCTGCAAAGAGAAAAACCAAATCAACAACGAATTTATACATACCACTGTTACTGAACAAGCTGGTGCAGATATTGTTAATAGAGTCAAGTAAGAATTTTGTAATAAGCTCAATATAAACATATTCTTTTTTATATTAATCCTTTACTCTTTTTTTTTAAATTAGCGAGCTTAATTTAGCAGTTGCAGCGCATATATCCGACAGAATTACGGACGAGGTAATCGAGTCATTATCACGAAGTTATAAAACTTTGGTAAGTTTAAACAAATTTTCAAGCATCAAATATATCGTTAATTAGAAACATTTAACTAATATTAATAAAAATCAATTCGGGAATTTAATTTTAAGCGAGAGATTAATTTTTAAACTTGAATGTTTTATATCAATATTCATTAATTCGTCAAAAATTTTATATATATCTTAATCTTTGGTTATAACAATACGAGCTAATGTAATAAAATACTTTTAGATTGGCGATTGTGATAGCCGAACAAGAAGCAGCACACCAGATGTTTTACGACCTAGCGCTGGCTCGATGAGCAGTGGAAGTGTGATAGGTGTGACTAGCGCGAGCGGTATGTCCATGACTTTACCTCCTGGTAGAGCCAGCCTGGTGTCTGAAGAAGACGGTCCGCCGGAGACATGTTCATTGGCAGATTCCATTGGCGTCAGCGATCAATCACCAATGGTAAGAATTTCGAATCCCTTAAATTAATATCTTAATGTTTGGCATAATCCTGGGAGAATTTTAAAAATATAAAGCGCATACATTTTACTATAGTGTGTAAATATTTTCACTTGAATTCGTATGAGATTTGCAGTTAAATATATGTTATTTTTATTTACACGCTTACGTAGAAATTGGATTATCTTAATCTGGTAGGTATTACGAAAGTATATAGAGATACAAACAATACAATATATGCCACGATATGATACAATTGATTATATATCGTAAATATTCTATATGTAGACTATAATATCTTTTTACACAGGCAACACCACATCTATCGAACAAACGTAAAAGTCTGCACGGAAGGAAATTGAGACCTAAATCCGTAGTGGACTCGGTTGAAGGATTATCCGCCGATGATATACCAGATCTTTTGCCGTCGTTGCCAAAGAGTCAAGCGGAAGGTTTGTATTAATCACTCTATTATAAATCTGTCAAGTTGCAAAATATGGTTGGTATTTTGCAGCCATCTCAGAAACCGAGCACTCGTTGACAGAGTCATTAGATTCCGTCTCGGAATTGCCCAACACCGTGGGCCAACAGTTGCAGCATCTGGTCAAGTCTAGACCGCGCAGAACGAAAACGCGAGCACCCACGAGGCCGATGTTAAGACCGGATCAACCAACCGACGGTCTCGCCCTAGGTGAAGGTCTCGACGTGTTTTTCCGACCTACTACGCCTACCACTCCTTTGATTTCGCCTACGAGCGACGACAGGTAAATATAACGCTCTTTCATATCGACTTTTCGTATTCTTATACAAAATATGTTATTTTTGTCAGAGTATGTTTCTCCTCTCTTTACTTTTTTCTTATTTTTGTTTATTTGGACTGTAAAACATTATTATAATTTACAGCTCTTTACATACTTTCCCAACGGATGGCAGTCCTAATTTATCGCTGACGAGTCACAAGAGCATTCCACCTGATATAGAAAAGAAGCACAGTTGCAATTCACCGATGCTAAAGACGCTTTTGGAACCGGCGCCACGTTCGCGATCCAGCGACAACTTGGAAAAATTTTCTCCCCTCGTTGGTAGAAGATCACAAGGTGATTCTCCGCTTACCGCTTCACCGCTCGCCCGGAGAAATACTACAGACAGCGCTCAAGCTCACGAGAGAACGAAAGGCGAGGCTTTCGTGAAGGAGACTTGTAACAGCGCTTCCACGAATGACGGGAGCGACGATTCTAAGCGCAGCACACTAACAAACTTATCTAATATTAGTCCGCGTGGCTCACACGACATCGAAGACGCTTTTGGAGCGAGTACGTCGGAGAAAGACCAAGAGAATCGTAAAAGTGTCGTGAAGAAGTCGACCTCTGACGCAGAAAAGTCATCCTCGTCCGTCAAACTACGATCGACCGGTCATGATCTAAGAAGTCCGATAAACGGTAATAACAGTAGCACCAAAAGTACATCCGATTCGGCCAAGTCTCCTGTATTGAAACCGTTGAAGAATAGCGGGCCTACGAGCGACGGAAAGAGCAACGGTTCACTCGTGAAAAATAAGCCTACTCCACCAGCGACGGCGCCTAAACCACGACCATGGAGCATGGCTACCGATAGAAAATCCGGTAAGAAACGCTCAGAATTATCTCTTTGACAGAAGGTGTGTGGACCAACGCGTAATTATTTATAGAGAATTCATAAAACCTCAAAGAGATATTTGGTAGTAAACTGTCACTATTCATAAGAATGCCAAGTCAGTATAAAGAAAATAAACGATACAACGCTTATGACGAAATCAGTAAAATCACTGATGATCTTATTTTACAGGAGAATTTAGTCTCTTAAGCGATGGTTCTAGTCCGAACACTTCAGCCGGCAACACGCCTGATTCTGGCGACGCTCTCGATGAATCTACCGACAGCGGTGTCAGCGGACCGGCTTCTTTGCCGCCGACATTATCGGCGAGCAGCACTACAAGTTCGTTGAGCAATACGAGCGTGGAGAAGAGATCGGTGAGGGAATTGGCAGCGAGCTTGAATAAGAGCAAGACGGATAGGAAGGAGAACGGTAAGTACTGTTCGTTTTGGTTACATACTTCTGTGTTGCATGATTAATTTCTTAGTTAATTTGCCGTTATCGTGATACATTTCTCGATCCTCTGCATTATCGTGCGCATCCTTATCCATTAATATAGCACTAAAACACGCATGTATATAATTCCTTTGATGTACAAGCCACGCCTGTTACCTATTATTTTAGAGCATGCCACACCTGCAGCATGGCGGTCGTTACTCCAACGTTCTGTCGATCGAGCAGATGCCAAGGTATTTTATGTATATTTTTGTTCTCGAGAAATCTTTGCCATAGTTAAAATATATTGTTTTTTTGTTTGTTGATAACTGCTCTTATTATCTGTATTACTACTACATTATAATTCGAAATTAGGTAAAATGTAATTTCGTTATTAATTAATCACAAGAATAATTATTTTTGCCCAACGTTGTTTGATGTGTAAATCCTTCATATGCGTATGCTTTATTAAAATATTATTTTATAGTTCGTCCACATATCGTAAGCTGAATAATTACGATTTTGACAAATCAGTTAAAGCCCAAATCGAACTGTTGCCGATTGTGATTGACGATTAGCCATTGAAATTTGACCTATTGGAACAAGGAAATTTTAGCTCCTTTTATTTTGATTGGCCAAAACTTAATCTTTAATCTTCAATCGCTAGTGTGATTTGGGCTTTATATATCATTAAAATTATGTATAACGAATAAAAACTATTCTATTGTGATGTTTCGCAGGCAACGGAAGTGCCGAAAACGGTTGAAGAGAGTCGTCTCAGCTTTAAGCTTCGTCGCACATCATTCTTGCGCGATTCAAATTTCAATTACAATAACAACGATGTAGTTGATGTTTGATTGCGCTCGGACGGATGATCAGCGTTGCACCGTAGGAATACTTTCTTCCGTATGCTGATGCCGAATATTTGGCACATGAGATAACAGTACTTTTGTCTTCGTGCCATAGAAAGTCTTATTGTGTATATAAATAAATATATATATATATATATATATATATATATATATATATATATAAATCTTGTGACCGGTTTTAACATTTAGAGACAGGGTACTGAAAGTTTTTACAGCAACTAAAAGTACTAATCTGTTGTTAAGGTGGCATTAGAGAATCTTATACTAGTTTTATATGACGTCGCGTATTTACACGCAGCCGTAAATTTTGACTTAGTCACGTACTCACGTGTTATCTATATACGCTTCATATATATTTCTTGTACGAAGACCAATTATTTTTAACCGCGCGTCTTGATCTTTTTTATTAAGATACTTGACACTTCCAGTGAGATTAAGCCTCATTCCGTCGGATCCTTGCCGAGCGATACGTTATAATGCCACGTAAAGATTTTAACGAAAGTGTTCTATTCTTTGAAGATTTCTTTCCGTATGTTTATACGTACTTCTATATTGTTTGTGCATTTCAACATCGAGAATGTCTAGAATAGAGATACAAATGAAACACATCACAATTACAGTAAAATAGGCTAAATCGTTTTTCCGTAGGATGTTGAGAGTAACGGCAGTTGGTGTGAAATAGGATAACACGTTGCGTAAAAGAAACGTAAGTGTCTTCCAAAATCGTATAACAAGCTGCAGCAATGAATCTCGTGCATACGTATTCTTTCAAAAAGCAACGTCCATTATAATATTTTTTTCCTCGAGTGCGATATTAATCTGTGATTAATTCGTAGAAATAAATTTAAAGGAGATTTAGCCTAGTTGAAGTTGATACACAACAATATGTTTTAGTATCCATAGAAAAGTGTATTAGGAGGTGAATTTTTCAGCTAAATCTTAGATGGCAGCTTTTATTGTATTTATTACTTATATTTATGCAGCTAATAATTTTTTTTGTGCCAGACGATGAAATTGATCGTATAAAACGAGAATTTATCTTTAGCGCATTCAATTTATGTTACTTTATACGCTTGGTATTAATTTTTATAAAAGTTCCGATTCGATCTCAACTTCTGACCCATCGTGATACTTTTCTTTTTTACTTTGAAAATTTATGAATTTATACTAACCGCATAAAGCGTTAACAATCATTGTAAACGTAAAATTTATTGTAGAAAATTTGTATACGCAAGCACAGCGTTGCGTTTTTAATGTTATTTACAGAGATTGTAGAATTCTAGATATATCTCGCCATTCAATATTGGAATAGGATTAACAATGCAAGATTATTTATAAAGATACTTTGCGTCGCGGATTTTCAGAGGAAATCTTTTTAATGAAAACATTCTTTATAGACGTTAGATTCAGTATGAAATTTATATAATCTCGTATTGAAAACGTACTTGCCCTTTTATATAGCGACAAACGCGTGTACATATACATGTAAAAAAAGACTTATGTATAATAATGATGAATGAAAAAATTCATAGAGAGTCCGTGATTCTTATTGATCAAAGTGAAGTAACGCGGGAAAAGGATCGAAACATCTATTGTGAATTTTTTACCACTTAATTATCATCACGTAACATTGATATTGAGCCCTTATATGATACATAGAACATGTGATTGTTGCATCTTATAATATTACCTATTAACAATGGAGAGCGTTCTCTCCTTAACATTAAGCAAACGAGTATTAAGGTATCGTGTTGATAAAAATTATTGTACGTATGTGTATGCGTGAATGTGTGTGTGTGTGTGCGTGTGTGCGCGCGCACATGTGCCGTAAGATATATTTAGATTGTAAAAGCGATGAAACGCGTGTAAGAAAGACGCGATTGTTCAACCTACATGTGCGAGATACGCGGGAGACCACCATATAGATATACATGATGTCCCAGATTTAGTGTGACTCGGCGATAGATTTCTGAGTTCATTTTGCGATGAAGATCTGAATATTGAAATAAATTTAAGAATCTGCCATTGACGGATATCACTAAATCTGGAACACTATATAATTGCGGATTTATATAAGATACCTTTAAAAGGACCTATACAAGACACCTCTGAAAGGAAAAGAAACATCGGTCCTAAAGCGTACCTCTTTTAAATTTAACATGCGAAATCCGCGAAAGGATGCACTCTCAAACTTGCATGGTCTACTAGATAAACGTAAGAAAGTCTTATATTAATACTTAATCGATCCGACTCGAGAGATAGATTCTACTCGTGAGATCGTCTTTGCGATATTTACTTTTAGATACGCGTCGTCCCCGACGATTTATCGGGCTCGTCCTTAGAGCGAGATTTTTAAACGCATTTTTGAATATTCGATTAAAAACTTATATACTCGTCTTTTACTGCGTTACAAGCGATTTTTTTTATATGTGGCGTATACGTATTCGTCTATCTGAAAGATGTGTAGGAGAAATTGGGCGTTATTGTGTCGTAAAACGATTCTGCCGATTATTGTGCCAAAACGTCTATTATACAGCGATTACATACATCTTTTGTACGATTAAAAAGGACTCGCTCCACTCTCGATCGGATCTCGTCCGCCGCGTCGTTTGCAATCGCGTCACTCTCTTAATTCGCTCGCGGACAGTACGATTTCACGATACTGTACATAATCGAGAATCCAATAATCTCATTCCATAACGTTACTTACCAACTAGAGTTGCGTTACTCTCATTTGTGTGTATATACGTATTTATGAAGCACACATATAGTATATATACATATATGTAAAACGAGAGGAGTATCTGGTACGTGTGCGTGATGTAGCGTGTGATATATTCGCATATTTAAATCTTCCCTGATACACACATTCCTGTATGCATTACACGATACATTTCTATATACATATGAATGCGAAAAAAAAAATTACGCAAGACGCACGTCGAAATATATTGTGAATATTAATATTTCAATTGCGCCCGCTCGATCGAGCGATTCAGCGATGTTAACATTTGCAATTTATTTTGTCGGACAGCTTGATAGAAGCGCGACTCTATCCGTTTACGAATAAAATAAAAACTCGTAACCACATATATAAACACAAGACTTTTATTTTGCGTTAATTGTGAAATTTGTTTCTTCAAAGTTCGGAAACACACGTGTAGCATTGAATATAATGCAAGTGGATCTTACCGATAATCGGTGAAAACCTGCTCATGTTCATCAATCGTTGACCGCCAGGCCGTGCTCGATTATTTCCAACTACTTTGCTGCCGCTCGGTTAAAAAAAATTAATGAACGTGTTTAGTTGAGAGTGCAAGAAACTCGCTTATTCAGTGCACTTGGGCAGTGTCGCCTGAACTCAGCGAGTTTCCAGTGCGCACTCAGTTCTGCCTAGTGACCCTCAAGGGAGAATTTGGAAAACCTCCTCCATGATGATGCAAACTAGCAACTTTTGGAAATTTTGTAATAATAAAAATCAAATGTTAAATACAATGAGATTCAATGCATTGCCATTGTTTTGCTATTATATGATTGACTTTTTAATACTTTTTTTTTTTATTTGTTATTCGTAATCTAAACAGTACGCTTACAAATTGAACGTTATGTTTCCAGACTTTCCCTTGAGGATCTCTGATTCTGTCCACTGAAAAATACTATCATTGTCAAAACTCACGTTTTTCTTTTTTCAAACAGATATCCTTTAAACAGTATCACAATTTGTCAAATAAAAAGAGATGTGTTGATCATTAAAAAAAAATTCTGTAAAATTTTTAATTAAGGCTCCTGACTCCTCAGCCGAGAACTCCGCGTTGATGGTAGCGACATTTCGTCGCGGACAAAATTAGAACTAATACACGTGAAACGTGACAGATTGACGATGAAATGTTATCGTGCATGTCATTTTGTTATTATGTGTTTCATTGTAAAAACATGACTTGTCTCGTATTTACCAAATTCGTAAAAATGGACCGCGAGTAAAGTTTCTTTGAATTTTATACATAAAAGTACATTTTTCACTCCTTTTAATAGCTATCCCTGTGTTTTCCTGTCTGAATAGACGTCACTTTACGTGCTTTTTACGACTATTTACTGACTGCTAGGCGAAAAAAGGATAGTCGTGACCGATATTTAGAAGTGTTTTAAAGCCATCTGATTAGTCTGTTTTATCCAAATTGGCATTATTTAGAAATGGCACGTCGGACAAAATTATGTGCCCATGTGTTTTCCTGTTTCAATTGCTTCACTTTACATGCTTTTTACAACTATTTACTGATTGTTAGGCGGAAAAAGGATAGTCGTGACCGATATTTAGAAGTGTTTTAAAGTCATCTGCTTAGTTTGTTTTATCCAAATTGGCTTTATTTACAAATGGCATGTCGGACAAAATTACGTGTCATTTCACGCAATTTCTCGCTTCTGACGTCACGACTTCAATATGGCCGCGGCGAGTACTCAGGAGCCTTAAATCTAAATTTAATATAGATTATTGATACCAATAAAGTAATTGCTGACAATTAATAATTTTAAATTTAAAGATTTTATCTTTGATTTCTGATTAGAATTCAGAGACTCTTAGCTTCCTGCTTTGAATTATTTCTTTGAATAATTTAATACTTGATTATAATAAAAGATTATCTTGTATAATCTCTAATAAATAATTTTAAATTATTTAAAAGGCTTTACAGAAAAGTAAATAAAAGATTTTATTTCTAATTTCTGATTAGAAAAGACTCCAGTTTTTCTTGCTTTGAATTATTTCCTCAAATATAATTTAATATAACTAAATAATATATGTATATAAATAAAAAATCTTTAAGCTCTCTAATGCAAATTATAAACCGTCTAAAGTGGAGTTTATAAAAGAAAAGTAAATAAAAAAATTTATTTTTAATTTCTGATTCGGAAAGATTCCAGAGCTTTTTGCTTTAAGGCTCCTGAGTACTCGCCGCGGCCATATTGAAATCGTGAAGCGAGAAATTGCGTGAAATGACACGTAATTTTGTCCGACATGCCATTTGTAAATAAAGCCAATTTGGATAAAACAAACTAAGCAGATGACTTTAAAACACTTCTAAATATCGGTCACGACTATCCTTTTTCCGCTTAACAATCAGTAAATAGTTGTAAAAAGCATGTAAAGTGAAGCAATTGAAACAGGAAAATACATGGGCACATAATTTTGTCCGACGTGCCATTTCTAAATAATGCCAATTTGGATAAAACAGACTAATCAGATGGCTTTAAAACACTTCTAAATATCGGTCACGACTATCCTTTTTTCGCCTAGCAGTCAGTAAATAGTCGTAAAAAGCACGTAAAGTGACGTCTATTCAGACAGGAAAACACAGGGATAGCTATTAAAAGGAGTGAAAAATGTACTTTTATGTATAAAATTCAAAGAAACTTTACTCGCGGTCCATTTTTACGAATTTGGTAAATACGAGACAAGTCATGTTTTTACAATGAAACACATAATAACAAAATGACATGCACGATAACATTTCATCGTCAATCTGTCACGTTTCACGTGTATTAGTTCTAATTTTGTCCGCAACGAAATGTCGCTACCATCAACGCGGAGTTCTGAGCTGAGGAGTCAGGAGCCTTAAATTATTTCCTCAAAACCTAGAAGAACCTTTATAAAATACTGTAAAACTTATTTTATAAATCAACTAAAATGGGTGTTGTAAAAGAAGATAAGTAAATGAAAGACTTTTTTCTGATTGCTATTTCAACAAGCAGACTGCAGCAGATTCTTACTTTAAATTATTTCCTCAAATAGTTTAAAAGTTATAAATAAAATTCCATTTTCTAAAAGTTAATTCTAACGCGAATTATAAATCGTCTAGTTACAATAAAGTCTTCTTTATAGAAGAAAAATGAATTATATTCATTCGTGATTTATTGGTCACATTAGGGGAGAGGGGGGGGGGGTAAGATGACGAATTGTTAATTTTTCCAAGTTAATAACAAATAACGAACCAATGCTTAATTTATTAAAGATTTTAGATAGTAACAAGTCATCTGTGGTAGTTTTATTTTAATCTGTTCATAAAAATAAATAATATAATAAGAAATGTGTTTTATGTGGAAGTACCTATTATCCATAATTTTTTTTAGTGTTTGTTCATAAGGAATAACATAATTTTAATAAATATTTTTATTTTCACTATAAAATTACAATATTATATAGCTAAAAACGTATACAATAATATATATTTTTCAATTTTCGTATTGCAATATTTTATATTCTACAAACAAATAAATACAGCGACTGTGAGTAAGTTGACGTAAGTTGTATACAAGCCAGATAATGCATTTGTGCATTAGTTTTTTCGGTCTTATAAATAGTATTCTGACTATATACGACGCAATTTTAATCGCAATATATGTATATGGTAATGTATATCACAATTTTAATAATTTTATTTTTGCAGATTACATAAATATTTTTCGTTTTATTTACATTTTTTTTAACTTAGTTGTAATATTAAAATAATATAAAATTATTATATTATAATAAATCTTTTTTATTCATAAGAGTACATTTTCATTTTTATTTGACTGTTTTTTACCTTACTCGGTATTAAGTCATTTTATCCACATATATGGGGGCAAGATGACGAAATTGACATGTCTTAAAATAATTTAAATTTTAAAAAATTTTACTTTATTTAACGACTTCTAATCTTCACTGATGATAAACAAAGTTTCAGTAAATTAAAAAAAAATTGTTTTTACATTATCACAGAAATTAGCAAAAATCGACAAACCGTCATCGATCGTCATCGTACCTCTTTCTGCCCTATGTGTACATACACGCATTACAATTTGACGCATCAACATATTCTTCAAATACATTATTAAAATTATAAATATATAAAACTTAAATTATATATCCTAGCAACAATTTTTGCAGAACAGAATCTGGCAAAATCTGCGTGCAGTTAAATGCAGCAAAATTGATTCAGATGTGCAAAAGATTATTTTCAATATGGTCCTGCTGACAGTCTGTCAGAAAGATTTGTGCAATGACATACAAATAAACTTTGTTTGCAGATAATTACTGCACAAATCAAATTTAATTGCAGCAGATTCTTCCAGTTAATTAGAGTCTGCTAAACAGAACGCAGTAATTCTTGCAGCAAATACATGCAAGTTTCTTTTGCATGAATCTGCTTTTCAAAATCTTTCAAAGGAAAGATCAGAATGAGGAAGAAGATCATAACGTTACTTGCTGCAAGATTCGTAGCAGTTTTGCAATAAATTGCTACTAGGATATAACGCTAGCGTGATATTATTATAACATGCATTTTGATGGCGCTATTATCACAATATTTTCATGTCTGTATTAACAAATAAGGTCATTGCACCAGTCAATGAACAAATAAAAAATTAAATTAGCCAATGAATATATAAATGAAATTTTAATGTAATTACATTTTTAAATAAAAAATGATATTTTAATAAAATGTTTATGAAAAATAGATCATAAAAAAATATAATTAATTCGCAATTTATTATTTCAAAGTCTTATTATTTTAATACTTTTCTAAAATAGTCATTATTAGTGATTGTTCAGCGACTGGTGCAGTGACACTATATTTTTTCTTTTCGATAAAAGACATTTCGCATTCTTTACTAAAGTAATTCAAGATTAATTTAAACGTTACATTTTCTACTTTTACTACCGAGTTACACTTCAAAGTGAAAATTCTTTTTAAACTTTAATCAAAGAATTGTTTTTTCAAATCGATCATTGTTCATTCCATTTACTAAATTTTCTTTAATTGGAATCTAACGCTGTAGTAATTTAATTCCAATTAACTATAAAATTAATTTACCAATTTTAATTTTTTTAAATTTAACATTGCATTTTTTAAACTTGTTTGCGAATATTTAATACATTTATAAAATGTTAACGTATATTAAACCTGAGTTGACACACTGGGTTAGGTTAGGTTAGGTCATGGCACTGGGTGTCATACACCCTAGTTATTTATAAAAATGCCTGGCATTTATAAATCGTTTGCTTCTTCTCTTCTGAATATATTGAATATATTCAACTTCGCAATTTTCGCACCTATTTAATTTTCTTCTTGACTTTCTGTCGTATCAATTAAAAAAAAAATTATTCAAATTTTATGCATTACGTACTGAGATATACGTAATTGAAAATGGTCGGGTGACGTACACTGCCCGTCATTGATTCGATGGGTCATAGTAGATGACTGACTTACCGACGTCATAGTCTAACATATACAATATATGCAATCAATAACGGGCAGTGTACACCTATGTGTGGTAAAATATCAAATCCAATATCGTGTCTCAGCTGAGGTTTAAAATACATATAATACAGTAATAATAAGCTAACATTTGGTTAAATAACTTACACACACACACACTCAAAAAAATACGTGATCTGTACCTGTATAAATATTCCTTCTCGTGATAACTCATCGCATTCATTTTTTTTTTACAAAATAGTAAATATCTCAAATATAATTTATTAAATTTCGTTTTATCATGTTTCATAAAATACATCCAATAATTTATTAATACTGAAACTGAAGAACTTTTATTAGTAAAGACATATGTTGTCAAGGTTATGATCATGAGTAATGTCCAACAAATTTTAGCCGTCACTCGCCCTTCGTTAAAAAGTTATAATTATAAAAAGTTTGTGAAAATTTATAATAAATTTTCGACTTTCCACGCAGGATGAGGCCCATCTTAGTACTGTTTTTATTAACCCGTTTTATATTAAATCAATTATTTACATTAAACATAATTTTATCCAATATACCGTTTTTAAAGATTGACTAGTTTCTACTTTGATGATACAAACGTTAATAGAAAGTAAGAAATTGGCTAGAAACTAGCCAATCTTTAAAAACGGTATGCTGGATAAAATTATGTTTAATTAAAATAATTGATTTAATATAAAACTTGAATATTTTTATATTGCAGTTAAATATACATCCATATTTTAACATACTCATGACTTGTGAATCATGTTACAGAACTGATGTATATATATGCCGTGACCCGGTAAGAGAACAATTTGACCTACTGACAACTTTATATTGTTTTCACTTAATCGGTATATTAAATTATAAACGCATTTGTTGTCAGAATTGTCAGAAATATCTCTGCCAAAATTGTTGGAAGTACCATCACTGTAAAAGCATAATTAACCCTTAAACACACAGATTCCGTAAAATACGTAAACACATTTTCGGGTCTGGAAGACTTTTTCAACTTTGAGAAGTTATAACTTTGGTTCTAATCAACATTTTTCAAACTTTTTTTCACATGAAAGTTCAGAATCTCAAAAATATGAGAAATACTGCATAATCGGCTTTGCCGAAAAATGATTTGTTGTTAAGTTGTAAAAGAAAAACCATAAAAAAAAAATTAATCAAAATTGATCAAAAATCCACTTTTCCTTTAAAAAATCATATCTCCACAACAAAAAACTTTTAAGAACTTTCAAATACGATATTTTAAAGCTAGTCATACTTAAACAAAATTATGGTATTGTCATTCCTTTTAGAAAGTATAATTATATAACAAAAAGAATTTGAGGTATTTTTGGGTGTCTAAAAATCCATTTTTTTAAATCTTATGTTTGAAACAAAAAACTTAAAGATTTTACAATACGATGTTTTAAAACAAAAATATCATACTTTCAAAAAAAATTATGTCACTGCCATTTCTATTAAAAAATATACTTACTTAACAAGGCGAATGAGATATTTTTGATAAACTCAAGGTGTCTAAAATTAAAAATTGATATGTTTTATAATATGTTTTGGAACCTACGCAAAAGTTTTCTTTTTCACAGCACTATAGTATTTTATCTTCAGACAGAGTAACATACGCGAACGGACTTATTTGAACGTGTTTTGTCTAGTTTTTTTACATAAGATAACTCACAAAAAATTTTCACTCATACTATATGACTCGCATTAAGCCTAACAAAACTTTGTTGCCGTGCCGTTCGAACTGTAGTTGACGAAAAATGTTGATCAACCATATCAATCAAAAGAGGAGATTTCAAACTTTTTTATGTCCTGTTCCGAACCTCCTATCTCATTTTGTCTTTACACAACAAGCGTTCGAAATTTCATATGGGGTCTCTTAGACCCACTTATGTGTTTAAGGGTTAAGGTTATATTCAGAAATTCACTGTCAGTACTAAGTCTATAGTACACATAATGAAAACTATAAATTTTCAGTACTAGCAGTGTATATCAGCATGCAATATTAGTTAAAAGTTATTAACTTTTTAGCTTTATTTTACTTTTAATTTTTATTACTTTTGTGTAATAAATTATTTAAATTTTTGTTAATATTTGTATGTTGATTTTAGAATGGAACAAACAAAATGGATCCTGGTAATGAAACCAGGATTATAGAACTAATTAAAATCTGCATAATCCATGAAGGAAAATTCAATAATCCTCTTTATGAAATTGACATATATGATATTAATGGTGAGTTTTTTTATTTATTGCATACTCGCGAATGTTTCGCAAATAAATTAAAAAATTCAGTGTTTCTTAATATTAATTTGATATTAAAAATCAAAATAAAAATTCTATTAAAATAAAATGTCGTACAATTAAAGTGAGAAAATACTTTTATTATACAAATTTTTTTAGAAAACATTTGATGAAATATTAAAATTTAGAATTTTATGTACCGTTTAATATTATAAATTTATAAATAAAAAAATGTGACGTTTTCAGATCAATACCGCACTTTAATTGGGTAATACATTCCTTATCAGCAATTAGGATATTCAAGTTTGGAACACTTTCTAATAATTATACCTGCTGTGCAGCTCGCCTATTACAGTACCAATTACCTCACTATCAATCTGCATGTACTTTTATATTCGGAGATAGAGGAATGCTTGAATATAAGAGTATGTCTTCACATAGGAAGCGTTCGAAACATTGGAAACAGTGGAATAACATACAAATTAAAAGAGTAAATCCAAATTACATAGTCAATCAACAGACATCTCAATAAATTAAAATCTATATAATAAATAAGATCTGAGCATATTGATTTGTTTATTTTAGCATAAACTCCGTTATACCAGTGCCAAGCCTGGGTCTCATCACTGAAGAGATGAGAAAGGAGGAGACGCAAGAGTATTTTATAACAGAGATAAAAAAATTAAGAAAACATTTTTTTGTAGCCATTCAACTTTTATTCAGAACATTTTATATTCGAATTTAAATATTGTGTTCGCAATTTTTTTTGCTATTTTATAACGTTATTATCATTACAGATTTTATAATGGAGCCGACCGAAGAACCTAATAAACCAAAAAACACAAAACAAACAATAAGTGGCAGATTAGACGCCTACGAAGAAAATAATGATCTTGTTATTAATAATGGTAAGACGGAAATTATCTCATTTTTGCGAAATTTTCTTGTTTTTATTAATGGTTTATTAACCTAGTGAAAAATTATTTATTTTAGTAACAAAAGATCTAAAGCGGGTATGCGATCTGCCCAGTCGTCTAAAGTCTTTAAATTCCCTGTAACCTATTTCAAAATTTAATCAAAAGATGTACCTCCCGCTCTTACCGAGTGGAATTTAATGGTAATATTTAAGAAGATAGACGTGGATTCCACAATGTGCTCTGCAAAGGCACCAACACCCAGTCGCTGAGGATATCCCTTTATTTTATTCAAAAACTCGAAACAGGTATACATTAATATCTAAACATATAGATATTGAATATCATTTGATAAAAACATAATACATAAAGATTAATCTCAATTAATGCAAAGATAATTATTGTTGTTTTGAGAAATAAAGATCAAATTTTATTCCAGAATATATGCCATCGCCCGACATGCAATTAGTGCAAGCCAAAAGTGTAAGTATGACTCATTCCGAAGTAAAGCTTCGGTGCTTTTAAAAAAAGCGTGTAACAAACCGCCTTTCCGCTCCCCCCTCGGACCGTCCATCGTTCCGGGCTGTCCGGCCGAACAACCGCCGGACAGCAGAAACACGGCGCATAGCGCCGAAAATATACTCCGACACCGGCGTAGCGCGCGTTGACGCATCCGAACGTGAGATCTGCGTGGCAGATCTCCGCGCGCACGCGCTCGACCGGAGTGGCGACCGCCGGACCGATCTCGAGCGGCAGGGAGACCCCCACCGATTCCGTACCGTTCCGTACCCCCGCACCGTCCCTGCTCTCGAGATTCGGGTATATAAGCGCCGCCGCTCCGAGAGTCGAGCGGTCTTCTTCTCCGTCCACTCTCCGATCCAGAAGAAGCCCATCCTAGCGCTCACTTGGGAGTTAAGAGCCTTAGCTTCCGCCAAGCAGTCTTGGCAAGAGCCTTCCGCAAATCCCGATACCGCCGATAAAAACGGGCTCAAGTACATCTTGGGCTCCACCAGGAGATCCTGGTCGGCGATTCCCGATCCGCCGTCCTCACTACGGTATCGACTCACGGCCTGGGGTGTGGAGTTCCGCGCCTCTACCAAGGGCTCTTGGCGTGAGTCGATCACCACCGCCGAACATCGCGGTATTAACCGCTCGCGACGGGAATCCACGCCCCGCGTACACTCGCACCGAGCGCGCGTCACTTACGGCCGTGGCCACGGCCTTCAGCAAGGCCACGGTCTGCGCGCGTCAACACCGGCTTCGAGTTCCCGGAAAACTCGAGGCCGGAATTCCGCGAACTCCGCCGCGACAATAGCGCGATTCAGACATTTGTAAATACCGTTCGTTCCGTCCGCGCGCTCCGCTTTCTCGTCCGTCCGTCCGCGCGTAGCCTTTAAGTTTTTGTTGGGTCCGTCCGAGCGTCACCGCCATCCGTCCGTCCGCGCGTCGTGGCCAAGCCACTCCTTTTGTACATAACCAACGCGAAATAAACGTACGATTATATTCAACACCTAAAGCAACCAAGTCTAGTTTCTCTTGGCGACCTCCCTCCGCGCCCTGGTCCGCCCGCAGTCACGCACCGCCCCGTGCGCGGAAAAAGACGGGTCGTTACATGGCGCCCGAACAGGGACCGTTTACGCTTCCGACCGCGGAGAACTAGACCCGTACCGATCCGATGCCGCGGAGCTGGATATACCATATCGACCGCACCGAACTGCTCCGACAATTACAGCACGCCGATCTCGCCACTGACGGAAACGTCAACGAGCTTCGCCGCCGACTCAGCGAGTTTCTAGTATTGCACCCCGAACACGCGCCGGCCGGAGTCATGGCCGATCCACCCGCACTTAACATTACCGTACCGGAACCGACCGCCTCGACCGAAAGAGACTCCCCCGCGAAAGTGATGAACCAGATCCGTAAATGGGGATGTCACTTCGACGGGAAGGACCCGGTGTCCTTCCTGGAACGCGTCGACGAGCTACGAGCCGAATACGGCTACGACGACGCGTTGCTCCTCCGCGGACTGCCGGAGATGCTACGGGGAGACGCACTCCTCTGGTATCGCAACAACCGCACCGCGTGGGGGACATGGCAGGCGTTCCTCGGAGAATTCCGAGAGTACTACCTGCCGCGCCGTTACTTTGCTCAACTCCGGCGGGACATTCAAGCCCGAACACAGGCTCCGGAGGAGCCCTACCGCAAATACGCAACCGACGTACTCACAATGATGCGTCGCGCCGGGGGTTTCGGAGAGGAGGATCAGCTCGACCTCCTCTACGACAATATGCACCCCCGGTATAAGCTATACGTCCGCCGCGACGACATTCACCGGAACACCGAGTTGCTACGGCGAGCCGAAGAATTCGAGCACATTAGCTCGCAATGCCGCGAACGGCAACCCGCGTCGAAGCCGCCCGCGAATTCGGCTGCCACCGCCTACGACAAGGACACGTGCTGCTGGCGGTGTAAGCAGCGCGGTCACACGCGGTTCGAATGCCGCCGCGCGGCCCGCAAGTTTTGTTCCCAGTGCGGGAAAGACGACGTCTATACCCGCGATTGCCATCCGCCGCCGGGAAACGCCGCCAGGGCCGGGGGCACCGAGACCGCTCCCCGGTCCTCCGAATAAGGTACAATCCGCGACCGCACATCGACGTCCCCGTCGGGGATACCACGCTCACAGCCTTGCTCGACTCAGGCTCCGAAGGCTCGTTTGTGAGCACCGACGCCGCCGAACGCCTCCACGGGAAGGGGTACACGACAATACCCGTCACAGGCCGGATCTACCTCGCGGACGGCTCCAGCACGCCGGTCGAGACGTGCCTCGTGCTGCCGGTTGTATTCCCGGCACGCTCGTTCCGCCACGAATTCCGCGTGCTACCCGGACTCGACGTCGACATGTTGATCGGCGTCGATGTCATGGCACGAGCCCGGATCACGATTCCTCCGCCGCCACTGCACCGGGAGGAAGACCGCCCGCCGCGAGACGCCGTCCGTCCGACAACCGTCGCCAGCACCGAACCCGCGGAAGACGCACGCTTGCAGGCTTTCCTCGCCGAGGAACTGCCAAAGTTCGACCGAGTACGTGGACCGACCGACCGCGCGGAACACGTTATCCGCGTTAAGAACCATCCGCCGATCAAGCAGCGCTACCGTCCCCGAAATCCGGCAATGCAGGCGATCATCGACCACGAGGTCGACGAGATGATACGCGCCGGAGTCATAGAGCCGTCTCGCAGCGCGTGGAGCTCGCCGATCGTCATCGTGCGCAAGAAAGACGGAAAACCGCGGTTCTGTATAGATTTCCGCCGCGTAAACGAGGTGACGGAACGCGACGCCTACCCGTTACCGCAGATACCCGCCACGCTCGACAAATTGAGAGGCGCGCGGTACCTCTCGACGATCGACTTAATGAGCGGCTACTGGCAGATACCCCTGGCCCCGGCAAGCCGACCCGTTACCGCTTTTACCGTGCCGGGTCGGGGGTTAATGCAATTTAAAGTGATGCCGTTTGGGCTTCACTCCGCGCCGGCTACCTTCCAGCGTCTGCTCGACGATGTCCTCGGGCCCGAACTAGAACCGCGGGTTTTCGTCTACTTGGACGATATCATCGTCGTCACCCGAACGTTCGACGAGCACCTCGCCACGCTGCGAGAGGTTTTCCGCCGGCTACGCGAAGCGCGACTCCGACCGAACACCGAGAAGTGCCGTTTTTGCACGGAGCGGCTGAAGTATCTCGGCCACGTGGTCGACCGCGACGGAATCCGGACCGATCCGGAGAAGACGGAGGCTATCGCGAACTGGCCCGAGCCGCAGAGCGTGCGGCAGATACGACAGTTCCTA
This sequence comes from Solenopsis invicta, assembly GCF_016802725.1. NCBI lineage: Eukaryota > Metazoa > Arthropoda > Insecta > Hymenoptera > Formicidae > Solenopsis > Solenopsis invicta. The sequence goes on along the minus strand of NC_052679.1, from coordinate 7,727,875 downwards.
GGCCTCGCGTCCTGGTACCGCCGTTTTATCCAAGACTTCGCGACCGTCGCCGCCCCGCTCACCGCGCTCACACGTAAAAATGCCCGCTGGTCATGGGGGAACCACGAGCAGGCGGCCTTCGAGGCCTTGAAAACGACCCTCACGTCCGCACCCGTGCTAGCCTGCCCGGATTTCGAGCGACAGTTCGTGCTGCAAACGGACGCAAGCACGACCGGACTGGGTGCCGTGCTCACCCAGTACTTCCCTGAGGGCGAGCGCGTCATCGCGTACGCGAGCCGAACGCTCAACAACGCAGAGCGCAACTATAGCGCGACCGAGCTCGAATGTCTCGCCGTACTCTGGGGGATCCGCCGAATGCGAGACTACCTTGAGGGTTACCGCTTCAAGGTAGTCACCGACCATCAGTCACTCCGGTGGCTGCAAAAGCTAGACTCACCGACCGGACGTTTGGGCCGATGGGCCTTCGAACTACGACAATTCGACTTCGAGGTGCAATACCGGAAGGGGTCGCTGAATAAGGTGGCGGACGCGCTCTCGCGGCGAACGGCCGTTAACGCCGCCGCGAACACGGCTTGCGCGTGGTACCGAAAGTGGTGGGACATCACCTCCACCACTCCCGACGCCGCCCCCGACTTCCGCATCGCGGACGGTCGCCTCTACCGGCACGTGCTCCACACGCTGGACTTCACGGACGCACCGAACGACGCGCAGTGGAAGGAGTGCGTGCCGCGCGAAAACCGAGCCGAACTCCTCCAGCGGTACCACGACGCACCAACCGCCGGACATCTCGGCACCGCGAAAACGATCGCTCGCATTGCCCGCCACTTCTACTGGCCGGGAATGTTCCGCGAGATCTCGCGCTACGTACGGCAGTGCCGAACCTGCCTAGCGCATAAACCAGAGCAACGGCGACCGGCCGGATTGCTCCACCCGACCGACGTGTCACAGCCATGGCAACAGGTAACGATCGACCTGGTAGGGCCGCTTCCGCGGTCAAGCCAGGGGCATACATGGCTGTTGACAATGCAGGACCGGTTCACGAAGTGGCTGGAAATGCGAGCGCTTCGACGCGCTACCGCCGCGAATGTCGCTACCGCACTGACCAAAGCCGTCATCCTGCGGCACGGCTGCCCCGAGGAGATTTGGTCAGATAACGGGACCCAGCTCCGCTCCGCGACCCTGACCGACCTGCTGCGTGCGCTTCAAATCCGCCACCGTCTCACGCCGGCGTACGCCCCGCACTGCAATCCGGTCGAGCGCACAAACCGAACCGTCAAAACAATGATCCGTCAGTACCTACACCGCGACCACCGCAAGTGGGACGAACGCCTCGCCGAATTGCAGTTCGCGTACAACACCGCGACTCACGACGCAACGGGGCATACGCCGGCGTTCCTGAACCATGGCCGCGAGTTACGACGGCCGGAGGAACGCACACCAGCCGGCCCTCCGCAACGACCGCACGCGTTGCAGCGCCGACTACGTGAGACGTACGCGCTCGTCCGCATCCAGCTGGCCCGTGCGTTCCAACGGCAGCAACAGTATTATAATCTGCGTCGGCGGGAATGGCGACCGAAGCGGGGAGACTGGGTGTGGAAGCGAGACCACCCCCTCTCCCGTCGTGCGGATGCGTTCAACGCAAAACTCGCGCCGAAGTATATAGGGCCACTCGAGGTACGCCGCATCATCTCGCCGATAATATACGACCTCCGAAGCGCGGGGGGCAAGTGGTACCGGCACGTCCATGTCCAGGACCTCAAGCCGGCCCCCGCTCCGACCGAAGAAACCGAGTCGGACACCAACGACGACGACGACGACGCGGCATGCGGCGCGCTCGTGACTCGGCCGGCGAGCCGAGCGACGCTCCGGCAGAAGCAACACGAGAGCACGGCCACGGCACGTGGGCAAATTCCAACGACCAGCGCGCGCACCGGTAGCCGGAATTCGAGCGCGGATACCAGGAACCGATCGGCTCATTCTCAGAAGAGATATGGAGCACGACGGTATCCTCGTCGAGATCGCCGAGCGGCTAGGCGAAGCGCCGGAGCCGTACGACCCGGCCCGGCCCGAAATAGAACGGCCGACGAAACCGAGACCACCCCCGGACCGAGGCGATACCGCCGCTACTCGTCCGAGCCAGTCGACACCACCGAGCAGTGCAGGCAGATCGGCCCCGATACCGTGGCTCAGAGGGCCTCCACCGCCGGTCCCCCAGGTCATCGTGCCGCGGGGACACCGACCGCAACCGACGCTCGAACCCGACCGGGTCATGGGACCCGCGCCGCCGCCACCGATCACCGTAGAGGTCACTCACGGCACCGTCGTGGACGTACCGTACTTTGCGGTCCACGTCAGCCGCGCCTATACCGCGCGGGTAAGGGACCGCCGCTGGAGGTTGCGGTTCGACCGAACAGGACACCTCCGCTCCAGCAAAGAAATACGGCCGCCACCAAAGGACCCGAAGGAAAAGAAAGATGAATTAGGCCTCTGAATTCAGGCCTACTCAAAGGGGGGGGTGGTGTAACAAACCGCCTTTCCGCTCCCCCCTCGGACCGTCCATCGTTCCGGGCTGTCCGGCCGAACAACCGCCGGACAGCAGAAACACGGCGCATAGCGCCGAAAATATACTCCGACACCGGCGTAGCGCGCGTTGACGCATCCGCACGTGAGATCTGCGTGGCAGATCTCCGCGCGCACGCGCTCGACCGGAGTGGCGACCGCCGGACCGATCTCGAGCGGCAGGGAGACCCCCACCGATTCCGTACCGTTCCGTACCCCCGCACCGTCCCTGCTCTCGAGATTCGGGTATATAAGCGCCGCCGCTCCGAGAGTCGAGCGGTCTTCTTCTCCGTCCACTCTCCGATCCAGAAGAAGCCCATCCTAGCGCTCACTTGGGAGTTAAGAGCCTTAGCTTCCGCCAAGCAGTCTTGGCAAGAGCCTTCCGCAAATCCCGATACCGCCGATAAAAACGGGCTCAAGTACATCTTGGGCTCCACCAGGAGATCCTGGTCGGCGATTCCCGATCCGCCGTCCTCACTACGGTATCGACTCACGGCCTGGGGTGTGGAGTTCCGCGCCTCTACCAAGGGCTCTTGGCGTGAGTCGATCACCACCGCCGAACATCGCGGTATTAACCGCTCGCGACGGGAATCCACGCCCCGCGTACACTCGCACCGAGCGCGCGTCACTTACGGCCGTGGCCACGGCCTTCAGCAAGGCCACGGTCTGCGCGCGTCAACACCGGCTTCGAGTTCCCGGAAAACTCGAGGCCGGAATTCCGCGAACTTCGCCGCGACAATAGCGCGATTCAGACATTTGTAAATACCGTTCGTTCCGTCCGCGCGCTCCGCTTTCTCGTCCGTCCGTCCGCGCGTAGCCTTTAAGTTTTTGTTGGGTCCGTCCGAGCGTCACCGCCATCCGTCCGTCCGCGCGTCGTGGCCAAGCCACTCCTTTTGTACATAACCAACGCGAAATAAACGTACGATTATATTCAACACCTAAAGCAACCAAGTCTAGTTTCTCTTGGCGACCTCCCTCCGCGCCCTGGTCCGCCCGCAGTCACGCACCGCCCCGTGCGCGGAAAAAGACGGGTCGTTACAAGCGTGCATATAAAAGAATATTTTTGAACTTAATTTTACTTGCCACACTACATAATCAGACCTTCATGTGGAGTAGAAAGGTCCAAATCAAAACAGGGGTTTCAAATTTTGATGCATATTAAAGCGTTTTTGGCAATCAGGCTTACAACTGCATTGCGTTTGCGTATTCGTCTATTTATAGAATCGATTATGACTTCACAAAATATTCCAGAAGACAATAATCCACGAAATTATTTACGCAATAATATAACGGCAGTAAGAAAAATATTATCGATACAAATATTATCGATATTCAATCGAAGTGCTTGAAGACTTTTAGCGCTATAGACATTTAAAAAATAAATTTTTCTCACACAGATGTTACTATCATCAGCCGGACCTTTAGGGCTGCGCTCAAAAATTCTACCCTGAGTAAAAATTTTACCACATGGCGTTCGGAAATTAACTCGGGTTATATCAAACTGACATACCCATTGCGTTCGGAAATACCAGGTAGAGTTACTAAAGCGTACCCTAGAGCAGCTTTTCCAACCCGTGAATTTTCAGAGGTTGAAAAGTAAGACCCGTCTAGGTCCTTATCCGCATCCGGACTGTCCGGGCTGCACCTGTCCCGACGGTGGTCAGGGTATTTCTATATCCGACCAAGGAGTAGCGTTCCTTCCCTGGAAACTAGTGGAAATAGAACTACGACGTCACGACAATCCTCGACGCCGGTTCACCGTAACGAAGAGGCAAGGAAGACAAACGTCGCCATCCGCTGCAACAACCACGTCCAGCGGTACACAAATGTCTCCTACGCCTGTCACGAGCACTCCGCCGAAGCCCAAAAGCGTCGTCGTCATTCCTGTCGCTCCGTCTCCACGTTCTCCGCGTCCTAACACGCCAGGGCGATCTCTCCACACAGAGAAGCGGGAGAAGAAAAGGAAGAAAAAAGGCAAGCTAATCCGTAACCTATTAGGCAACTGACAGACTTTTTTAGGCGCCTCCGGGCGCCGCATAAGCCACTACCAAAGAGAATAAAGATCACACTTACACAAAATACATTTGTACCAAAGTGCAATCTTATTAAAGAACACGTGAACATATAACGTTCATTCATTTGTGGAACCTTCTGATACAATAAGCTATCCCACACTCGTGTTTGATTAGTTTTAATCCATGTTGCTATTTTAACGTCAATCTTGTCGTCGTCGTAGTCCATGAGAAAACTATCTTCGTAACATTATCCTGCACCCTAGCCAAGACTTCCAAACTCCAGTGTAAAACGCAATCTCTCTCTTCCACCGTGGATACCAGTCCATATTTCATTCTGCCCAGTCTTTAACCCATTTTGTCTAAGCTATAAACTGTAAAAAATGAAAATTGTGAAATAGGCTCGTGTACTTCAACACGAGACAACATCTTTAAGGACATAATATCAGATTGTCCTCTCATTATTTCTAATTCCTTACAATTTAATTAAAATATAACGTAAACTACCTCTGTCCTCTGTATGTCAATGGGAATACTTCGTTTTCGTTACACGTGGTTACATGTGCAACGTTGCCGCCGAGAGATTAAATCGCAGTTCGCTACATTCGCTACAACGTTACATATAACATAAACTACAAGAAGGAATTAGACTATTTAAAAGAAAGTCATCAATATTTCGATAATACAATATTAGAAAATAGACTTCTATTTGTTGCGCAGTAATGCTGGAAAAAAGCTCCTTTTAGGAGAGTAAGTCAATGTTTTAATCTTTCTAAATTGCTTGTTATCTAAATGCAAAAAAATGTTTAATGGCCATGCAATAACCGATTTCCGATCCACAGATAAACGTGCATGGCGGTACAATGTTCAAGTACCGATTTGTCGAATCAAAAAGGCGTGCAGGGCGTTGCCGCTGCACCCCCCCCCCCAAAAACCGATTTATGTACACACGCGAGCATGCACGCACGCGTGTGCATGCACACGCAGTCATCTACGGACATTCATACGTACCGATATATATATATAAGCAGCATAGAAGTTCAAACTAGTGTAGGTATACATATGAGCCGATGTCATGAAAGAGAGCTTCAATTATTTTTAATTCCAAAACTAGATATAGAAATGTTCTAAAAATTGAGATTTTTCATTAGAGATGCAAGTACAACAACATATAAAAAATTCAAGCAAATCGACCAAACACGTTTTTTTTTTCATATAAATCGTGCGGGGTCCTTTATCTTAATTTCAAATCGAACTTAATGACAAACCCGATCAATTCAAGAAATAAATCTTAAATTATGGCTGCGTTTCCACCAAAACCGAACTATAAGTCAAATGCTCTTTGGAAAAGTTACGTTCACCCGAAATAATCGCTGACGTGACGAAATGTTTTTCACTTACATGAGAGGCTGTTACGCAAATGACAAATCAATGCGACATCGATTAAAAGAAATATAAAAAAGAAATATAATATTTATGTTTTACAATTCTATTTCAAAATAAAAGATTGGCGACCAATACATAAAGCAAACTTACAAATCAATTGGCTATGCAGAAGAAGAAATATGAAATTGAGCCACGTCGATGAGGTCTACATCGTGCTTAGTTATTTATGTAATGTTACAAATCCGACGCTCTCCGTATAGAGAACCTACAACCCGAGTTTAATATTGCTTGGAAGAAACATTAATAGGTTATGATTTATATTTACCAATAGTGGCAGCAGAAAATTAATTGAAAACATTTTAATAGAGTACAAAAGTTTGAGATCGATGCTAACAAGTACAATACAATTGACGTTTATGAAATATTCTACAATAATTACTCAAAATAAAAATGGAATGGTTTGCAGAGTAAGTATACATCAAATAATATAATTTTTAACTTCTTATGCTTATTTATGCCTTTCTCATTTAATATGAATAAGAAAAGAAAAATAAAAAGAATTAAATATAAAAACGACCCTTACGAAAAAAAACTACTGCCGACCGTGTGATTATTATACGCGGCTGTGTGATTATTACTGGTGGCTCTGTAATTATCAAGGCGAATATTCATGCCTCTATAATAATTACTAGCAACAGAATACAGACGGATATTACTCGCCTGTTGGGTATCACTAGAAAAACTACTGCATATGTAATAACTACCAGTACAGCACAAAAATATTGCAGCAACATTGCAGAAATATTTCATCGCAAGATTGTAATATTGTAGAAATGTTGCGAAATATTGCTGCAATGTTTCAGCAATATTGCAGCCACGGTAAAATGTCCGCTTTAACAATATTGCTGAAACATTGCACGTAATGTTGCAGCAACATTGTAATATAATGTTTATGCAATATTATGCTCTGCGTACAATGGAGGAGTACTTGCAACAATATTGCAGCAAAACATTACACAGTGTATAGCAATGAAGGAATACTTGCAGCAATATTGTAGCAACATTGCTGTAGTACTGGAATATTTATTGCTGCAAACTTATGTATTGTATGGATTAAATATCAGACATACAAAAAATTAGAAATAAATATTAAACAAAACGCACAATAGATACAAATAAAGCATAAAATATTATATTTATTGTTTTACATCTAAGAGGGAAAGATCACGTAATCGGCGGAAAGAAGCTGATTTTCAAAAAATTTTTTGCACTAGACTTTTAATGAACTGTCCATAACTTTACTTACATATTTCTTAAAATTCTACATCTACGAATTACAAGAAATACGTGAGAAAAGTTATGGACATTAGTTTATTGAAAGTCTTATGCCGCAAAAAAATTTATAAAAACCAACTTTTTTCTGATCTTCCCTCGTTAATCTGTATTTCTAATTTTTTTGTTTTTAATATTTAATAATCATTTTTATTCCTCCATTGTACGCAAGACCTTACTCATAGATTATATACAACTTGACATAATATTCTTAACACACAAAGTAATTAAAATTGTCCTAAAAAAACGCATCGATCTATTATGGGAAGTTTTAGTATTACTGATATATTAAGACTAATATATCAATTTGTATAATATTGTAACGTATTTCATTTAAGAATTCTTAAAGGTTAAAAATTATAAAAGTAATACTTATTAAATGACCATGCATTTATGATACAATAAAATAGGTCATTATATTTTTCATAATATTTTTTAAATAATGCTGCAATATTGCTGAAGTAATATTGCAAAAAAAATATCTTTGCAATGTTTCTGCAGCATTGCATTGCAACGTGCAACATTGCAGCAATGTTGCTGCAAAACTTTTGTGCTGTACGGGTACTGAGGGTATGAAGGCAGATATTACTGGATGTCGCTCAGATTAATTTTATTATATATACTATATAATATGAGCAGAGATATTAAAAATATTATTATAAATATAAAAACTTAAAAATTTTTTTATATTATTTAGAAGTTTTAAATATTTTCTTCAAATAACGCAGCAAAATATTTTTGTATAAAAAATACAAAAATAATATAAATTTAATTAAATAAATTTTTCATAAATATATAGTATCAATCCCACACAGCATAAATGACTGTTTGTCGACTAATAGTCGACTTTTTTCAGCCGACTTAAAGTCAGTTATTAAAGTCGACGTTTAGCTGACTATTTCTAGGATGATTTTTGTCGACTTAAAGTCGATTTCGACAGTCAAAAGTTGACGCATAGTGCGCGCGCGACATCATGCGATCGCCGCGATTTCATTCTTTTAATCGCCTCTGTGTGCAGTGTGCCTCCCGCGTGCCAGCTTTTCAAGTGCGCAATATTTATCAAGGTAATGTTCTTCTTTCTTAATTAATATAGCATAAAAATATTAAAGAATATCGGAGATATTATACATATGTAAATTTTATGTGTAATAACTCGTGATATATACAATTATGTACAAGTGAGATTAGAATCGTCCTCTTTCTTCTCCTCTATTGAGTTTCCGTGTATCTGTTGGTAACAGTATTTTTGTTTCAGCAAAATATAGAGGCGGTGCTTATATTCTGTTAGCCGATCGAAATATTCTGAAGCAATTAATATATGTAATAGTGAAAGACGAGGCGCCGGCAAATTTTGAGCGAAGCACATGACAGTACATGATCAAGGTAATTAATATGACCTACTAATTTTTGATCGATTAATTTGAAACATAATATAAACAAAGTGCCGTAACGGTCACAGCTACGTACTATAATATTTATTGTGTGATTTTATATACTTTTTCACTAAACTGCACGCCAAATTACATATTTTTCGGTCATAGCTCCAAGTTGAATTAATAGTAATATCACTTTATTAAATTGGAAATCAATTAAATTGGAAATCAATTTACTAATTAATGATGCTAACTCAAAATGTGAAAATCCTTCCTCTCCTCCTAAAAAAAAATTGTAAAAAAATTATTGTAAAAAATAATACCTCAACCAGGAGAAAATCTATTCAGTGCACAGTTTAACAAACTTGAAAAGTAACTTGTGACGTAACGCTCCGCAGCGCCGTCCCGGAGAGCGATAAGGCCGTGGAGGGTACCCTGGGTTGCGCCTTCCTCTCCCCCGGGAGGGAGACGGGGACGCAAAAACCCCGTTGAAATACCGCCTCTTACCGCTCTTTGATTTTAATTATCCGCATGTTCTTTTTATTGTACCGTCACGTATATCTTGTTAAGAGCGTTAAGCGAATCAGCGAAACCCGAGCGGACGGCAGTGCGAAATGTGTGTGCCCGATGAAGATCCGAGCGGAGGCGTTAACGAGGAAGCCGAAGGAACGACGGAAGGCGCACCGCCGCCGAACCCGCGCCGGAAAGCTAAGTCGCGGTTCCGCCTATTTATTACTACCGCCTGTATTAACGCCATCCTTTATTGTAGCGAATCTTGCCGGAGGAGCCTCCAAATAAAACCAGCGGACTGCAGGCCGCTGAGCCATCATTCCGGAGAATGCCGTCAAAGGTCTGGCCAGCCCGACGACCGCAACAGGGAATCGAATGCGAACCTGGAGCGTCAACGCCGAGAAAGATTTCGGAACGTCCCGTCCGTCTCGCTGAGTAGAAGAGCGGCAGTCGCTACACAACGTGACAATGGCGCGGAGCACCGAGGGAAAGCGAGAGGGCAAATCGCGAGTACCGGAGCAAGGGAGAAGGACGCACTACCGACCGCTCAAGAGACTACCGCTAGGAGCGAGAAGAATGCGCGTGGGAACGCGAACCAATCATCGGCGAAAATCGGCGAAGAGGGACATTGTGACGTCACGAGAAAATTCTGCGGAGCTCGACGAAAAGCGCGGATCGGCTTATCACTGTCGTGTGCGCCACCGTAACGAGAGGTACAGCCCAGGAACCCCCGATCATCGCCTACCGATATCTCATTGTAAGCCGCCGCGGCGCCGCTCCGGTAACCGTAAGTTAAGTCCTTGAGTGAGGATCGATCTCCGCGCATTTCCCGTAGTCATACCGTATACCGCACTTAAGTAAGCGGTGCGTCCCGCGAGTAATTAACTGTGCCGAAGTGACGACACGTCTAGCGAGATCGACCGCAGCTCAAGTATCGTTGAGTCCCTCTCGGGGTAAGGGCACCGACAGTCACTCGTAACGTCTAGATCGTAAGTAAAATCGCGTACCGTCTTGTGCCGCGTAATTATGAATTGTCGTCTCGTATCGAGCCGTAGTATTAAGGATTACCGTACCGTATCGTGCCGTACCGGGGGATTACGGAGCAAGATTGTGCTCCGGTCGAACCCGTCGTGGAGAGCTTTTGTGATAGCGGGATCCCTCGGTGCGTGGAATTCGCGCGGTTCGGTCTCGGCGAGACGCGATACCGTTCGGTTTCCGCGAGATTCGTAACGCCGCGGAGTTGCCGCGAGAGCTGCCGGCGATCGGAGTTCCGCGAGATAATTATCGGGATTAATAGTCGCGAGAGAGGGCGTGACGCTCGTCCGGATTCTATGTACGAGGAGAGTATTGTTCGTGCCGTGCGAGTTCACGTGATGATCATGGTCGTGCCGCGTGTTGTTATGTCGTCGTGATTGTCGTGCCGCGTATTTTGTAATCCGTCCCGTCCCGGTGTGTACTGCGATTTGGGGATCTCTCGATTTTCTTTGGGACGTTTCCGAGTAGCGAGATTGCGTCTCCGTTAATTCGCGTGCCGTTCGCGTTAATCCGTCTTTTCCGTTAAATTTCTATTCTCCAGATTACATTAAGAGTATCTCCCCCCGCTCGTAACTGCGTAACTTTTGTAAATTCCCTGTACTCGTTCACCGTGTCTCTAATTATGTTAAAATATATTATCTTTAATTGTTAAAACTATTCATGGCGTTGTGATTGCGTTTCTCTCCACTTCCTCGCTACACGTAAGAACTGCGCCCCTCTGCCATTTGCGGAGCAAGCCGCGGGCAGCGAGATTCGTCCTGCCGTGTCGCGTATTTACTGCTTTTCGTAAAGTTGTGCGAGAGATCGCGCCTGGTGCCCAATTACTAATTAAGTTGAGAAATTTTCGTTATCGCCCTCCTTTTCCCTTTTTATTGGGCGTACTCTCCTGCGCCTGGCGAGTGCAGGAAAAGTACGTCGCAAACTATATAAAATCACAAAATAAATATTACTACTAACAAAGAGAATCCGGCAATATCCAATTGCTGATTTTATTAAAATCTTAATAAAATTTAATGAGTGTGGTAGTATTCATTGAAACATTTATTACAGTGAAGCCGCAGGTGCAAAAATATGAAAATATAGTAACGAATTGCGCGTGCGTTGTAAAGGATGCGAGAAATAAAATGTCGAAACTATGTAAGCGGAGCGGAGATCCGCAGTGTAGTAACGAATTGCGAGACATTCACTCCTCGATTTCGCTAGTCTCCATGGAAGAGAAATAGCGTATTGCTATATTTATATTTATTTTTATATTTTTAATATTATTAATTATATATTTAATATAAATTATTGGTTTAGTATTATACAATATTATATACGTAAATTATACTGTATATACTGTTTCCTTGTAATATATATACACGCACGCACGCACGCACGCACGCACGCACGCACGCACGCGCACGTATATCTTTTATAAATATTATGAATGTATTATATGAAAAATATAATATATATTTGTAAAATTGTATGCAATAAATAGCTATTATTGTATATATATATTCATTTATTATTTATGACGTATATAAGTGACGTGTGTAAGTGACATTATATAAGACATCCTACGGGAGAGGAATAATTTCAATAGTTACCTATAATTTTCAATTAATTTTGAAACAAAAATTATTGGTAAACGGTTTACCATGTGCCGTTTACCCCTAAAACGTCCTTGGGCGGCTGCCCAATCTCAGGTATCCGAGCAACGGATGCCGGGGAACGAATTGAGCATAGTAGGGGCAAACTGAGCTTTGACCCCGCCGACGACTCGTTACACGGAATAACGGTTAGTCCTGAAATACAGCTTGCGTCGGCGAATGGCATGGCTTGCGCCGAACATCGGTCGCTAAGCGTTGGTCTCCTCAGCGGCCCCTGACTTAACACGCGAGTACTGCGGGAGATGGGGAGCCCCACCCGGCTGGCTATCGGTGTCCTATCAAATGGTGTCGGACTCGCAGGGGTGGTGGCTTTCGCTGGACACTGGCCGTCGTGTCAGCCGTTTGTATTGAACATATGCCTTTAAGCTATGGGGCTCGACCCCGGCCCTGCTACTCTATGCTGAGCATACACTGAGAGAAAAAATTGTAGTGGCAACTATAAGGGGACAACCGTACCAATTTAATGAATAGAATTATAATTTATAGTTAAGCGAACTATATTATAGTTACTGCAACTAAGTTAGTGATTAAGAGAACTAATAAAAAATAGTTGCAATATACTATCTAATATATTACAACTATTTTTTATTCTGGTTCCACGTGCTCGATAAAGCTAGGAAAACAGATTTTTTCATCAACCTCTTTCTTTCCTTCTTGCTTGAAAGTCAAATTCACTTTTTTCTGTTTGTAGAGAACAAGTTAGTAAGAAAAATAGCAGAAAAAGAGAATGGATTCAATCGACAGGATCAGGGTTCCTAATAAAAAAAGATGGCCTGATAATCACAAACTATCATGTAATAGAAAAAAATTGTACGAACAAAATAGTTGAGGTAAACATGAATCCCTTTTTTTCCTTTCAAAGCCCTTTTATTCTATTAAATAATATCATTACATCTTTTTTTGTGCAGGCACAACTCAAGTACTTGCAAAGCCAAAGTTATAGCGACTGAAAAAATATTAGATGTTGCAGTATTACATAACTTGCAACAAAATAAGATAATTTTCTTATTTTTTGTATACTACTAAGTTGCACTATTTTATCGTAGGTCATCTTCCCCAAATTAACTTTGGGAGATTCAAGAAATACTAAAGTGGCGATCGAGTGTACTCGGTCGAGTCCCCTAAAAATTTTTTTCAAAATGTTTCACGTTAATTTCCTAAATTATATCCAGAAAGCACAGATTCATCCCAGGCCATAGATATAAATGTTTACAAATAACTGTAGCTATACATGTAAGTAAATAAATCTAAATAATGTTATAATTATGTTAATATAATAAACAATTAAAATATTTGTTAAACAAGCCCTTTTATGCCATTAAATAATATTTTTACATATTTTTTTTACATAGTTGTGCCTGCATAATACAAGGAAATACATAATCACAGTCGAAGCTACTGATAGTATATTAGATATCGCTGTGTTGCGACTGCAACACAATAAGGTAATTTTCGTATACTTTTTTCTTATTTTTTGTATACTACTAAGTAGCACTAGAGTCGTAAAACATATCTCGCATAGGCAAGTGGATTATTCATATTAAAATGGAAGAAGTAGTATCCATAATAAAATCGTTAATATTCAAGGAGAAAGAAGGTATATCTATAGAGAAACTAAACGAAATGCCGCACAACATGAAAACAAGATTGTATTGCGTATTGTATTGTAATATAGAGATAACGGAAGTTCTTGTAATACCGAAAGGTTATATAATAGATATTATATATATGTATATATATATGTATATATATATATATATATATATATATATATATATATACTAAGTAGCACTATTTTATCGTAGGACATTTTCCCCACATTAAAATTGGGAGATTAAAAAAAAATCAAAGTGGGCGCGTTTACTTTTTTTCTGTTTATAGAAAACAAGTTATCAACAAAGAGAATGAAGAAAAATACTGGATCAAATCCTTGAGATCAGGATTTTTCATGAGAAAAAAATGGATTAATCGTCACCAACCAACATGTAGTGAGAAATACAAAAATAATTGAGATAAACGTGAATTCCCTTTTTCCTTTCCAAGCCCTTTTAATCTATTAAATAATATTTTTACATCTTTTTTTTACGTAGGTGTGCCTGCACAACTTGTCAAAAACTTACAAAGCCAAAGTTGTAGCTACTGAGCAAAATTTAAATGTCGCAGTGTTACAAACCACGCAACAAAATAAGGTAATTTTTGTATGGTGTTTCTTATTTTTTGTGTATTACTAACAATAAGTTGCACTATTTTATCGCAGGTTATCTTCCCAAAGGTAAGTTTAGGCAACTCTAAAAAAATTAAGGTGAGAGGTAAAATATTATCAATTGGATTTCCCAGAAACGTTATGCGTATTACAGTGAATTCCGGTATTGTTTACGGCAAGAAAATAGTCATCCCAGGATAATGTTATTATTAGGGCTGGCGATTTACTTCAAAAATTTGAAGCTTCGAAAAGAATTCAAATAACATCAACAATAACAATCTCAAGTCGCGGAGCACAAACATATTTTTTGAACCTCCAAAATTCGAATGTCATTCATATTACAAGAATACCAATTTGTACTTATCAGTGCAGATATACGTGTAAAAAATAATTCAAAATAATATCATAATTCTATTTATTTCTATTATAGTAATAATTTCATTTTCTTCTAGAACGAAATTCGGGGGGTCATTAACCAAAAGGGAAAGATTGTAGCAATTAACGCAGCAAAATATGGAGAAATATATGTGGGAAAGATCAATAAATTATTGATTTCCTTCCCAAAGTATAAAAGATTGTTGTCGAAAAATTAATATAGTATTTGCGACAACAGCATTTGAACTGTTAAAAAAAAATCCCCAAAAAAGCAATATATCATTTCCGAACAAGATTTATTGTGCAAAACAGACAGAAAAAGTACTATTTTTAATATTATACATTTCTTATTATTGGCTAAGAAAAAAATTCAAATTTGTCTAAATCGGACAATAAATAAATTGAAAAAAAGGCTGTTACGGGCCCAAACCATGGTCAGAACCAGTCTAGCTTCCAGACGTCAGAACACAAAGATAAATCAAATTTTTCGACAATTTTTCGGCTGAAAGCCGAAGAGTTCAAGCAAAGAAATAACAGTGTTCATTCAATGAACAAACATTTTATGGACAAACTATTCAACAAGCATTTTTGGACAAACTATTGACAACTGTATTGAAGACTTTACAAAATTCATTCAATAAACAAAATGATATTCCCGATGAAGACGATGGCGATGATAGTTACGAACCGCCGACAAACAAACGCAACACAGATCCGCCGGAAGTATACATGGTATACAAACTATATCCACCGACTCTGGTAAACAAATGATAAAAATAAATTTAAACACATATTTACACCAAAAAATAAGAGTTTGTTCTTGTAATATGAATGGTATTCGAATTTCGAAGCTTCGAAAAATTGTTTGTGCCCCGCGACCTGAAATGTTATTGTTGATGTTATTCGAATTCTTTCAAAACTTTGAATTTTCGAAGTAAATCGCCAGCCCTAACATTCAAGTATATATAATAGCAATATTATACATATTTGACAAAGCAATAAAATATTCTTAAAATAGTCTTCATAAAGCAATGTTTTACATTTTTTGTAAATATTATTACAACAGAATGTACTTTTTATAAATATTTTAGAGATAAAAATCCCAATCTAAGATAAAAAATATGTTCTCCGACAAGACCATGGTACTCATCTGCAAAAACGACACTCTCCCTTATTCATAAATTTATAATAATTAAAAGATACATAAAATTTTAGATCTGAATATTTCATCAAAATAATCAAATAGTGTCTTAAAAAAAAATTTGTATAATAAAAAAGTAGATATGGTATACAAACTATATCCACCGACTCTGATCGACAAATAGCAAAAATGAATTTAAACATATATTTGCACCATGAAGTATTAAATTGTTTGAAAATACGAGTATGTTCTTGTAATACGAATGACATTCGAATTTCAAAATAAATTACCAGCCCTAATAATAACATTGGCTGCGTTCAGCAGAACCCAACAGTTTTGCAACCGTTTTATGATTATCTGCTGAACGGTCCTAAACGCACCCAACCTTTCAACATGTTTAGTCAGCGATCGCCATGATTTTCAGCGAACTAAAAGTACGCTGAGTTATAAGCAAAACGTGATTAGAAAAATGGCAGCGTCCAGTGCATCATTACTGTTCGAAGAACAATATACATATAACAATATTATTTACAACGTAGTGGAAACTACGTATTTTTAAAAATACTTTCCAAAATTAACATTTAATTCAACATAATTTAATTTTAACGTAACTTTTAACTATAAGTTATTTGTTCATTTAACGTAACTGAATTAATTTTTTAATCTATTAATTTTAACTTGATTTAGTTAAAAGAATATTTTATCTTACCTAATCCTGATATTTTATTGTACGCCGTATTTCGTGAAGGTTAAGCTATTTAGCGTATTGTTTAGGTATGCGTTAGCTTACATTTTTAGAGCGTTCAGCAGAACACTCAACACGTTGCAACTCAGCAGTAAACCGTTAAGCAGCTGCTGAATTCTGCTGAACGCAGCCATTATTTTAGCCCTGGTTCATCCCAGAAATTAAAACGCTGGCAGCCAAAAAAAAAGGATATCTACATGAAATATTGAAGTGGAACAGCCACCATGAATAATATAAAGAAGCAAGAAACAGAACAAATGCAGAGATTAGTAGGATAAATCCCTATAAAAAGAGCACATGGTAAATTTATGAGAATTTGCCCACATCGAGTGTTGGTTCTTTTGGCCACAGGATGATGACAGGAGATTCATGCATTAAGAACGGCGACTGTTAAAAAAAAAAATCCCAGAAAAACAATATATCTCATTCAAGATTTGTTGTGATACAACAGATAGAAATAATACTATTTTTAATATTATAAAAATTTCTTATTACTGGCAGATAAAAAAATTATGGAATTTAAATTAAATTGGCCACCATTAAATGTAAAATTTCACATATATTAAATTTATTCGAGAGTAGAATTCAAAGTAAAAGGATTTTATTTTGGAAAATATGCGAGAAACAAAAAATACCAGTATTAGAAATGCATACTCTTGACGAATACAGAAGATACCCAGAGATAAATAATTATTATTCTGAATAGAGATTTGCCTCGTCCTGATTGTGAGTACTCTAGACAAGAATCAAGGTATGGTAGCCTCGACAAAATTGAAAAAGAACTAGAATAAGTGAAAATTAACTTTAGCATATTTCATTAAAGATTAAACTATTTTTCGACCAAAGAAAAAAGTTTAAGATATATGTCTATAACGAATATACATACTATCGAGATACCCGGTTTACAAACGTATACCGGTGTAGCAAAAACCGAACAAGTAAAGGAGAGTTGTGGTCTACTCCAACTTTCCCCATCTGTAAGAAGTACATAACCACCCGCTGGAGAAATGATCCCTTTGATTATATCAGCGAGTAAAATATTACACCGTATTAGAAAAGAAATTTGTGTCCAAATCCAAATAACAATCGATAAAGGGCGCTCTAGATAAATTTATGTTTTCACAACTATTTTAGGCACAAACCAAGAATACCACATATACAGGTTGATTTGGTAAAAAGTGGGAACAGTCATTAATAATCACCCTATATATATATATATATATATATATATATATATATATATATATATATATATATATATATTAGAGTTATGACAGGGAACGTGGCGGAGGGAATGAAAGAATCACTCTGTTGAAGGGATTAATCACTTGTTTAATCCGGAAGCTCGATACAACGCGTGAATAGTAGAAGAAGCGGGAGCGACACACGAGACGCACAGAGAGCGAAAGTGCCTGCGCAGCGTAGCATGCGCGTTGGATCGTTAGGACGACTCCTCGTGTGAAGTCTGATCGTAGAGCGTGATCAAGTTTCGCCAACACCTCCCCTCGATCGATGATCAGAGAGTCTTCGTGGGAACTCGCTCGAGTCCAGAAATCTCCAAACATCTCACGTGCTTTGGTCTGGGAAGACCTTTGGTTAACATGTCGGCAGGCATGTCGACGGTAGAGGCGTGAGCCACCTTCAACAGACCTTGGTTGAGAGTATCACGGATGAAGTGATGACGCATGTCAATGTGCTTGCTCCTGGAGTGGTAGACGGGATTCTGAGCCAGCTTCAACGCCCCCAAATTGTCGTTGAATACGGTAATGTTTCCGAGTTCGGAGAATCCGAGTTGTTGCAAGAATTTGCGTAAGTAAATGGCCTCTTTGGCGCATTCGGTCAGTCCCATGTACTCCGCCTCGGTAGACGAAAGGGCGACCGTGGGTTGTTTTCTGGAATCCCAGGATATGGGACTGCCGGACAGTTTGAACAAGTAGCCGGTGTATGATCGTCGATCTTCAGGGCAGCTGCCCCAATCAGCGTCCACGAAACCTTCGATGGGCTTGGAGTCCCTTCGATAGACTAATCCAAGTTCTCTGGATCCTTTGAGATATCGAAGGACCCGTTTCGCAGCAGTCCAGTGTTCTTGGCCGTAGCAATTATTAAATTGCCCTAGGTAGCTAACAGCGTAGCTTATGTCGGGACGTGTCGTTACGGCCAGGTAAGTAAGAGCGCCAACAAGCTCTCGGTAAGGAAGATTTGTTTCTTCTTCGTCAGGATTCGAATTCTTGGTGAGTTTCACGCTGGAGTCAATCGGTGTGCTGATGGGATTGCAATCGGTCATCCCGAATCGTTTTAAAATGTCATCGATGTAACCTCGTTGATGCATGGTAGCCTCCTTTTTGCTAACGTTGAATTCTATGTTGAGACAGTAGCCCACTTCACCGAGATCCTTCGCATCGAAGTGTTCGGTGATCATATCGCGAAATTTCGTAATGATCTTGGAGTTACGAGAAGCGACTAAAATGTCGTCGACGTAAATCACGATGGCGATGAAGTCTTCCCCTTTTCCACGTGTGTAGAGGCAAGGGTCTGCGTCAGAGGGAGTGGCGCCGAACTTCTTGAGTGTGCTGTCCAACTTGGTGTGCCAGTTTCTTCCGGCCTGACGGAGACCATATAGTGACTTCTTCAAGAGGCATACTTTGTCTCCTTTTTGCAGGTCTAGGAGCATTTGATTTGCTTTATTCGCCAGATTTCGATCGTCTTCCTCCTCCGAAATAGTCCTTAGAATTTTGGCTAGTTGCTTAGGAGGTTCCATGAGAATCTGTTCGTCTAAGTCGCCATTTAGGTAGGCGGTCGTTATGTCGAAGTGATGCATTTTCATGCCTAGGTGAACTGATAGTGCAGTGATCAACCGTATCGTTCCTTGACGGGCTACGGGTGCAAATACTTCGCCGAAATGTAATCCAGGCTGCTGGCTAAATCCCTGAGCGACTAGGCGGGCCTTGCGTCTGCAAAGAGAACCATCCGAATTGAATTTGTTCCTTAGAACAATGCGACTTCCTACAGTAGTGGAGTTCTTTGGACGGTCAATGAGTTGCCACGTTCCGTTTTGTATTATAGATTTGATTTCGGATACCATGGCGTCGTGCCATTCCTCAGCTTCCGGGCTCGCCAGAGCCTGTTTCATTGGTACCTCAGATGCTAAGGCGATTATTTCTTCTTCAGCGTAACCGACGTGGGTATTGGCAGACTGATAAACTTTGCGAGGTCTTCCTCTTTGTCCTGTTCTCAAGACTTTTGGTCTTCCTCTCCCCCTCGATGAAGACTGCGGTAATTCGGGCACGATTTCATCGTCGTAGTTGTCTTCATCGGGTAATTCCTCGATGTGGGGATATAATTCAACGTTGATGGATTCAGATTCCGTGTTTGTCGCATTCGCTGGTCTCTCTTCGGGATTGTCGTTTGACGATCGATCGAGATCCTGGGGGGGTGATTTATCATCCTCGATGAATTTGACATCACGTGATATGATAATCTTGTTTTCGTCGGTTAGCCATACTCTGAATCCTTTAGACTCGGTAGAATAACCTAGGAAGATGCCTTCTTTGCAGCGTCGATCCAACTTCCCTCGGCTTGGTTCTGTGTTTAAACAGAGGACTCGACATCCGAATTCCCTGAAGTGCTCGACGTTGGGAACGTCTCCGGTCCACAGTTGATATGGCGTTAAGCCATCGAGACTTTTAGACGGGCATCGATTCCGGATGTAGTTGGCGGTGTTGACCGCTTCGGCCCAAAATTTAGGTGGCAAGCCCGACTGTGCGAGCAAGCATCTGGCCATATCCAGAAGAGTACGGTTTCGTCGTTCCGCGATCCCGTTCTGTTCGGGATTGTACGGAACGGTAAGTCGTCTGGTGATGCCGTTGTCCTTTAGGAACTTGTCGAAATCTTTGCCTGTAAATTCCAAACCGTTATCGGACTGAAAAGATTTAACCTTTTTACCTGTTTGTCTTTCTGCGAGTACGATGAATTCTTTGGTTGCCTGAAGGGCTTCATTTTTGTGTCGCAAGAAACGAACTTCGCTCCATCTTGAACGGTCGTCGATGAACTCGATGAAGTATTTTGCTTTCCCTATTGATTCGGTCCGCATGGGACCGCAAACGTCCGAGTGAATGATGTCGAGGAGCTTCGAGACTCTACTGGATTTCTTAGGGAATGGTGTGCGGGTCATCTTTCCTTCGAGGCAGGTTTTGCAAGTAATGTCCTTAGTGATGGTGTTGAACTTCACGCCGTTGATGGTTCCTTGTTGCTGTGCCTTGATGAGGTCTGTCACGTTCAGATGGCCAAGTCTGCGATGCCACAGTTCGACGGCTGAAAGTTTTTCTGACGACGATAACGCGCAGCTAGGTTTCGAATTATTCTGACCAGATTCACGCACGAAATACAAGTCGCCAACTCTTTCTGCGATCAACTTAATATTTTCGTCTCTGTCAATTATTGTTGCGTTTTCCTTTGTAAAAATCACTTTAAAACCGTTGTCTGTTATTTTGCTTACCGACATCAGGTTAGTGCGTAAATCCGGAACGTGCAACGTCTTCCTCAGAGAAATGATTTTGTTGTCGCCGTGTACGTCGGCTGTGAACTTCACTTTGCCCTCGGCTGTCGTTTCGGTTGAAGTGCTGTTTGCCAGATTTAATTTCCCGGGTCGAGAGAGATTAACTTCGTGGAAAGTGTTTAAATCGTTGCACAGATGAGCGGTCGCGCCGCTGTCTAGACACCAGGCTTGGCGCGATTTGATCGCGTCGGTCTGTAACGCAACGTCGACACGTAACGACACTTCTTCCTCTGCATTTTTGGCTGATTGACTCTTGAGAGTCTTCGAACGACACTCCGCGGCTCTGTGACCTATTTTATCGCATTTACTGCAGCGAGGCTTGTCTGTCTTTTGGTCGTCACCTTGTGTACTGTCTTTAGGTTTGAACGCTTTGTTTCTGCGTGCTCGATTCCTATTTTTGTTTACGTACATCGCCTTGGCGCCAGAACTGTGTGTCTCGCTCTTTCGTGCTTCGTTCTCTTCTACGATTTTAATGCGTAGAGTATCCGGTGCGGGCAATTCATCGCGAGCTTCGATTGCGCATCGAAAATTGTCGAAACTCGACGGTAGACTGTATAAGAGCATTGTCGCGAGGACGTCGGGATGTATATCTACCTGCATGTCCTGCAGCTTGTCTACTGCGTCGAAAAATTTGTTTATATGCTCGCGGACGTCGCCACCTTCCTCCATGCGATGAAGCATTAATTGCTTAAGCAGCGTTGCTTTCCTGGCGGGTCCTCTCGATTGGTATGTAGTCTCCAATTTTAGCCAAACATCGCGTGCGGTGGTGCAGCCTTTGATCTGCTTCAGCTCAGAACTGCCGATTGCGAGGATGATGTCGGACTTCGCCTTCGCGTCGCCTCTCTCCCACGCTTTCCGTGCGGCTTCCGATGCGGGATCGCCGGCCACGGCTTCGGGCTTGGCGGATTCGCCGTTCGCGTATGACCACGCGTCGTTCTTGATGAGGAGAGCTTCCATGTGAAGCTTCCATGTATCATAATTATCCTTTCCGAGGCTCTCGATTCGTGTCACGCCACCGATATTCATGGTCGAAGAGGTTATGCTTCGCGGAATCCGTTAATTTTACTGTTACGATTATCGCGGTGCTCCTGGGCCCGTAACCTATTAGAGTTACGACAGGGAACGTGGCGGAGGGAATGAAAGAATCACTCTGTTGAAGGGATTAATCACTTGTTTAATCCGGAAGCTCGATACAACGCGTGAATAGTAGAAGAAGCGGGAGCGACACACGAGACGCACAGAGAGCGAAAGTGCCTGCGCAGCGTAGCATGCGCGTTGGATCGTTAGGACGACTCCTCGTGTGAAGTCTGATCGTAGAGCGTGATCAAGTTTCGCCAACAATATATATACAGGGTGTCCGTCCATAAATGTCCGAGCAAATATCTTGTAACTGGTTGAAGTTAGAAGAAAGTTTAATAAGGAAAATTTACATGGTTTTTAGTCGGCTACAAAATGCACGTAAAGAAATTTTTTTTACTCGTCACCTTTTTGAGTTATGAAGGTCAATGTAGGTTTTTTAAATGGGTACCTATAATTTTTTTTGCATATTTACATAGTAGAGGTAATTTTCAATCAAAATTATATTAGGAAAAAAATTGCTACGACGCATCGTTTACGAGATAATCGGCATGCAAAGTATTAAAGTAATAATTTGGATCGAGTATTGTTGAACAAATTTGGAATATCAAATAGGTTGAGAAAGTAAACATCGTTTTTTCATGAAATATTTATTAACAAATTAATTAAGAAATGGTTCGAAATTGTTACCATCATGATCGATACAACATTCAACGCGTTTTATAATGTTTCTTATTGTTAACTGCAGCATTTCTGTTGTAATACTTTCAACAGCTCTAGTGATTTTATGTCGTAAATCTTCTTCATTTTCAGGAATAGTTGCATAAACAATATCCTTAATATACCCCCAACTTCTGTTGTAATACCACATCTCGAGCATATCACACTTTTCCGTAATTGTAAACATTGTTCTCACGCGCTCGTATGAAGTCTGTTATATCGAACAGGATCGCTGACCTTCAACTTTTCAAAATACACGACTGTTTGATTTGTAAATAAAGTATTTGTATAGCACGTAATATGAATTACAGGGTAGTATGAGTCTGTTAGTCAATCGTCTACATACGAGCGCGTGAGAACAATGTTTACAATTACGGAAAAGTGTGATATGCTCGAGATCTGGTATTTAAGTATGCGTAATGAAAATGAAGCACGATTACTTTATCAACAAAAATATCCAGAACGAAGAATACCAAATAATCGTACATTTCGACGAATTGAAGATCAATTGCGTCAAACAGGATCGCTAACAAGACAACGACGTACAATCAAAACAGATGAAGAAAAAGAGACAAGTGTGCTATTAAGTTTTATTGAAAACAGACGTACATCCATAAGAACAGTAGCACGTAATTTAGAATTATCGAAAAGTTACGTACACGCTGTACTAAAAAAATTCAAATTCAAACCGTTTCGTGATAATTTAGTACAAGCTTTACATGAAGGAGATGCAGATTAATGTTCTGCCACTGGCTTCGAGTTAATTATCGCACTGACTTTGGTTTTCTTAATAAAATATTATGGTCTGATGAATCTTGTTTTTCCAATTGTGGTATGGAAAATCGACATAACGTGCATACTTGGTCCGATGTGAATCCACATGCGAAAAGAGAATAAAGGTTTCCAACGCAGATTTTCGGTGAACGTATGGTGCGGAATCATCGGAACAAAAATTATTGGACCTTTCTTTTTCCATGGTCATCTTAATGGTGACAAATACTTGGAATTCTTGCAAACAACTTTCTCAGATTATTTACGCGATCTTCCATTATCAGTTTTTCGAAATATTATTTTTCAACAAGATGGTGCTCCAGCACACAATACACGTGCTGTAATTAACTTTTTAAATAATAGATTTCCTAATTGTTGGATGGGTACTAATGGTCCTGTACGATGGCCACCGAGATCTCCGGACTTGACACCTTGCGATTTTTCCCTTGGGGGTATATTAAGGATATTGTTTATGCAACTATTCCTGAAAATAAAGAAGATTTACGACATAAAATCACTAGAGCTGTTGAAAGTATTACAACAGAAATGCTGCAGTTAACAATAAGAAACATTATAAAACGCGTTGAATGCTGTATCGATCATGATGGTAACAATTTCGAACCATTTCTTAATTAATTTGTTAATAAATATTTCATGAAAAAACAATGTTTACTTTCTCAACCTATTTGATATTCCAAATTTGTTCAACAATACTCGATCCAAATTATTACTTTAATACTTTGCATGCCGATTATCTCGTAAACGATGCGTCGTAGCAATTTTTTTCCTAATATAATTTTGATTGAAAATTACCTCTACTATGTAAATATGCAAAAAAAATTATAGGTACCCATTTAAAAAACCTACATTGACCTTCATAACTCAAAAAGGTGACGAGTAAAAAAAATTTCTTTACGTGCATTTTGTAGCCGACTAAAAACCATGTAAATTTTCCTTATTAAACTTTCTTCTAACTTCAACCAGTTACGAGATATTTGCTCGGACATTTATGGACGGACACCCTGTATATATAGTTACGCCCGCTGGTTTGGAAATAGGTCGGCGTAATTTATTTTGGTTTTTATTTTTATTATTGGCCGTTGTCACCAAGTTAGTATAAGGGTAGGTGCCATGCCCGCCATTACAACAACAATTATTATTAATAATGGATAAAGGAAATAGAAAGATTTCGAGAGATGATTTTGTATAGAATATTTGAATTCTTAACTGCGTGAATGAGTGTGCGTAGGATTATAATTTAAGTGAAAGTTCTCGTATTTGTTGACAAGAAGATCCGACAATGATCTCGCCGATTTTAGTAAAATTCTATGGGTGTGTACTATTCACTTACACCTTTATTGTAGTAAAGCCGTTAGTTGCGAAACTTAGGCATTCTCGAGAAAATGACGATTAAATATTTCCAGCATCTATTGTATAAGTACCGTTACAAAAGAACGATTCTCAAAATTGTCTGGTGCGCTTGGAATTCCAGAATCGATTCCCGCGGATGCGATTCTTTTAATCTTATATTTTTTAATTGTTACATATAATTTTTAAACCGTTTTTAATTATTTAATGTAAAATGTTATTTTTAAAAAATGAGGGAATTTAAAAATGCCTTTTTATAGAAATAAAATATAATTTTAGCAGAATTCTTAATTTCATACTCATGGCGCGATAATGGCTTGCACGTAGAAACTACGTCGGATCTTCCCCTTATCAACAAATACTTTTCTATAAAAAAGCTGAAGATTTAATATTTCTATTATAAACAATATAATAGAATTTATTTTTATTTGTTTCAAAACTTTAAATTTTTTTAGCGACTTCAATTTTCAAGCTATCTTAATAATATGTGCACAATTCTATTGTGGCATGTG
Organism: Solenopsis invicta; assembly: GCF_016802725.1. Taxonomy (NCBI): domain Eukaryota; kingdom Metazoa; phylum Arthropoda; class Insecta; order Hymenoptera; family Formicidae; genus Solenopsis; species Solenopsis invicta. The sequence goes on along the minus strand of NC_052679.1, from coordinate 7,702,546 downwards.
CACGTATAATGTTTCTGATTAAAAAATTGTTAATTTATAATTAATTCTACAGATTGAAAAATTAATTGATTTTAAGATCTTCTAAGATTTTTAATGGCACCAATTTTATCGCTATTTTGATTTTGCGAGCACAATGCGGAGTGCACGCACAATAAGTTTTCAGATTGAAACTCATAATTTTATTGTTGTTATATCGAAAAATTAATCTTATTTGTGCCAGAAATATAGAAGGAAACAGTGCGCATGAGTTTCACAGTGCTTGCGGAAGCCGCAAGGAGCGAAGGAAATGTGCGCGAGTACCGCAAGATGAATTCCTGAGATTCCGCGTATGATATTTGATTTAATAAAAAATGTAAAGAAATGGAAATCGAGAAAAACACCCAGAATTTAAATTATTAAAGATTAATGAGAAATATATAAGGAATATAAGGAATATAAGGAAAGATTTCAACGTTTGACGCCAGACACGTCAACTGTATTACAACGATTAAAAAAAATTTCCGGAAAAATACATCGCAATGCCAAAGAAGATCCATTGTGCATGACAGAGAGAAATAATACTATTTTTAATATAGTAAAAAGATTTTTTAATATTAGCGGATAAGAAAAAAATTCAAATTTGTCTAAATTGGACAGTAAATAAATTAAAAAAAAATTGTCATTTAAGAATATCAACAATTTAAAATTAGTTTAAAAACTAAGAATATTCTTTATTACAATCATATTGATTTGCTTATAAAGAAGAAAAGAAAGTGGTTTAATACCATTTTATTTTCTTTAAAGAACTTACTAAAAGCTGAATAAAAACTAGTCTTGACATTTTCTTTTTAAGGTTAAAAAAGGGACGACTAAAAAACAATCTGAACTTGCACAATCGCGGCCGTTAAGGTCTCACTAAGACTGCAAGAAAAATGGTTGCGTGAAACAAATATAAAGATACATACATAGTTTATTACGTTCGCATTACGTTTATTTCGACACTCTTTTACGCCTAACCCTAATATTTGCGACAACAGAATTGTTAAAAAAATCCTCAGAAAAACAATATATTTCATTACCCCATATCCCAAAAAAGATTTGTTGTGCACAACAGACAAATAGTACTATTTTTAATATTATAAAAATTTCTTATTATTGGCAGGTAAAAAAAATTATGAAATTTAAATTGAATTGGTCATTAAATGTTAAATTTCACATGTGTGAAATTTATTGAAGAGTAGCAAGTCGCGAGTTTTCTCGCCGTCCTTGTTTGCCCGTTTGAAAGTTTTCAATCTTTGTCCGTGTTTGTCCTTTACAAACGTGAATTCACACGGTTTTCACGTGTAAAATATTTGAATTATGACTTTACCAATGTGTAAACTGTAACAGTTGTCTCCCCGCCAATTTTAATCGCATACTTTCGGAGCTGAACATTCCTTTCCGCTTTTCGCGTTCCCGCCTATAGTAAGCTTTCGAGCGAGCGCGTGTCTCTCAACTGCTCTTAACAGCGGAACTCTCAAAAAATACCAGTATTAGAGATGCACACTCTTGACGAATTAATACAGAAGATAGCCAGAGGATAAATAATTATTATTCTGAATAGACATTTGCCTTGTCCTGAGTACTCTAGATAAAACTCTAGACAAGAATCAAGGTATGGTAACCCTGACAAAATTGGAAAAGAGCCAGAATAAGTGAAAATTAACTTTAGCATATTTCATTAAAGATTAAAGTATTTTTCAACCAAAGAAAAAAGTTTAAGATATATGTCTATAACGAATATACATACTATCGAGATACCCGGTATACAAACGTATACCAGTGTAGCAAAAACCGAACAAGTAAATGGGAAGAGTTGTGGTCTACTCCAACTCTCCCCATCTGTAAGAAAAAAATAACCACTCGCCGGAGAAATGATCCCTGTGAAATTAAATGATATCGGTGAGTAAAATATTATATTGTATTAAAAAAGAAATCAGTGTCCGAATCAAATTTATAACGACCGATGAAGGTGCTCTAGATTAATTTATGTTTTCACAACTGTTTTAGACAGTTAGATTAGTGACAAAGGATGGAGACTTTGCTACTTTAATGTCATCACTTATATCTGAAAAGGGTTATTCCACTGATGAAGCTAAAGAGCTTTTCAAAGCTTTAAATCCTACTTATGTTGATAGAAATGTGGCTTTTCTTAAAGTTGTTCTACAAATAGTTAAATATGAGAGATTTAATTCCAGAGAGATAGCATCAATAATGCTGTCTAAACAAAGGGCCACTGTTGCAGAATGTGGTGTTAATCCTGAATTAATTGATTCATGTGATGTTACATTAGATGTTGAAGGTACTCAGGTAACAAGATCATTTACAAACACAATGGAGTTTGGAGATGATGTTCAATTTCTTTGCACAATGTTCATCACAAGGGAAGCTGCTTTTGAAAAGATTATAAAAAAGGGTGCTAAACACATGCAAGATTGTATGAACATTCTCAATGCCAAATATGACATCAATAGAGGAGAAGAGGGTAATATGGCACCCATTTTCATTTTATTGAATCATTTTGTTTATAATTAATATTTTCTATTGAAACTTGAACGATTACATTCGTCAAAATGTTGTTTGACAGATTCTAGGCTCAAAATAATGAGATATTTATTATTTAGGACGTGATTTATAAAAATCTAATGCTCTGCATAATCGGTGGCAGAAAAAAAGTGATTGTAATATGGCTATCTATAAGAATAATTTAAAAAAGTTAGTTTAGTTTAGAAGAAACACAGTATCTTGTTACAAAATTATGTATTTTTAATTTTCCATTGTTTAGAATTTTTCTAATATAGAATTTTCTTGCGTTCAGTAACTTTAAAAATACCATTAGAAATTTAGTTAGAAATGTCATTTTATCCCTGTTTAACATTAAACAACAAGCATAAAATAATGTTTTTAATGTTTCTAAACACCGCTCTCTAGAATGACGATCGATTTATTGAAGAAATATTTCAATATAAAAATTTTGCTTAAAAAGCCATATTAATAAAATTCCATGTTATTGTTTTAACTTTGTATAACTCAAAATGTGTATAGCTGAATAAAAAGGTAAATAATAAAAAAACACTCAAGTGTATGTATATTCGTGTGATAATACACTCAAGTTTAAGAATAATGAGAAAGTATGAGTAATTAAAGGTTAAAGGTGAACCTTGAAAAAGTTTAGAAGTGCTCAAAAGTAAAAATGCCTTATAACAATTGTCACTTATTATGTATTGTCATATTAATATCACTAAAAAACGGCAGGCTACTAAATGAATAACTCCATAAGCAATTGTTAGAATACGTCATCTAATAACGGAGATAATAGGGGTAACCATATTGTCGACAGTAGCCATAATACCCTCTTCTCCTCTACAACTCAAAGAAAAGCTGGTTCTCAACTTGATTCTACCACTATAACCTATGCTAGAATAGCAGCTAGTTTCCCTTGCACGACTGTAAAATTTGTTCCATAGAGGCTACGGAAGATATATTTTTGAACCTTCTGAAATTTCTGGAGATACTGTTATATCATTAGCAATGATGTCTTCTATGCCTTCTGTCTTAGTCAAAAGACCAGACTCTCCTCTTGCTTTGTTATTAGCTATAGCTATAAAGACTGATAATGTGTTACATCAAGTTGATACAAAAACTCCTTTAAACAGATTGTATACATTCTTTCTGGCTTCTTACAACTCCAATATTACTACTGAGCCAGTAAAAGCAAAAATGTGTGCTAATTGGGCTATTTGTAATAGAACTAATTTCACTCCGGGAACAGTAAAAGATACTAAATTCCTTGATGAAATTATTGAAGCTAATCAAAAAGCCAAGGCTTTTATTTCATCATCTCGTTCTGGAGACCCATTTCTTCAGGAAATGTTAAGAAAAGTTTAAAATTTAAGGCTCCTGACTCCTCAGCCGAGAACTCCGCGTTGATGGTAGCGACATTTCGTCGCGGACAAAATTAGAACTAATACACGTGAAACGTGACAGATTGACGATGAAATGTTATCGTGCATGTCATTTTGTTATTGTGTTTCATTGTAAAAACATGACTTGTCTCGTATTTACCAAATTCGTAAAAATGGACCGCGAGTAAAGTTTCTTTGAATTTTATACATAAAAGTACATTTTTCACTCCTTTTAATAGCTATCCGTGTGTTTTCCTGTCTGAATAGACGTCACTTTACGTGCTTTTTACGACTATTTACTGACTGCTAGGCGAAAAAAGGATAGTCGTGACCGATATTTAGAAGTGTTTTAAAGCCATCTGATTAGTCTGTTTTATCCAAATTGGCATTATTTAGAAATGGCACGTCGGACAAAATTATGTGCCCATGTGTTTTCCTGTTTCAATTGCTTCACTTTACATGCTTTTTACAACTATTTACTGATTGTTAAGCGGAAAAAGGATAGTCATGACCGATATTTAGAAGTGTTTTAAAGTCATCTGCTTAGTTTGTTTTATCCAAATTGGCTTTATTTACAAATGGCATGTCGGACAAAATTACGTGTCATTTCACGCAATTTCTCGCTTCTAACGTCACGATTTCAATATGGCCGCGGCGAGTACTCAGGAGCCTTAATAATATTATTTAATATTTCCTCTAAGTGATGTTTGTTATCAGTTTCATATAAAAAGAAACATTTTAACTACAGTCTAATTGACTTAGTTTTTTCTAATTAAGGGTGTTGGGTATTTTGTGATTGTGTTCTAAATATGTTTGTTATTGATAACCGTATTTGGTTGACAAATCCCTCTAATTGAGGGTCATTACTCCATTTTAGACATAAACTAAGAAAACGTAGACATGAAGGAGCTATTCCATATGTTGCAGTGATTAATAGTGAGTGATTAATAATAATTTTTATTTATTTTATTAAATAATATAAAAGTTGTTATAAAACCAGAAAAAATAATATTGTATCTGCAACAACAGTATTAGAACTGTAAAACAATTTTATTATTTTAGACGCAAATAATTCTATGGACCATTGAGAACAATTCGTTCAAATTTTCCAAAAATATCCCGGATCAATATTTATTGATGGACTTAATAACATATCAGTAGAACAAATAGCAAAATTAATAAACGCAAATTTTGGCGATGTTAATTTTATTCCGTATGTTGCAGATTGATAGCGAGTGATTAATAATTACTATATTTATTTTATTAAGTAATATACAAATTCTAATAAAAACAGAAAAATTAATATAGTATCTGCGATAACAGTATTACAACTGTTAAAAAAAAGTCCCCCGCCCCCCAGAAAAACAATATATCTCATTCTCACCTCATTCCCGAACAAGATTGGTTGTGCACAATAGACAAATAAAATTTTTAATATTATAAAGATTTCTTATATTTGGCAGGTAAAAAAATTCAAATTTGTCTAAATTGGACAATAAATGAGTTCTCCACCCCATCAAAAAAAAGAGTTCCCCTGCCGACGAACGAGTTTCCCCCTCCTCTCCGCCTAGCGAACGAGCTTTCACACTCCACGTGGCAGTGTTAAAAAAAATTTTTTTTTTAGATAACCAACTCTATAACTATTAATTTTATAACCATTTTTAATTTAAGAAAAAAAGTTGATAAGTTGAAGATGCGTTTTAAAAATAATTATTTGAAGTTAAAAACAAAGTCCCTGCGCACAATACTATTAGAAATAAAATTAAAAATTTTTGAAATCTAAAATTTAGAATCAGTTTCCCCAATGTATACAAATAATAAATTATGATGTATCTTGTATAATACAAATCGTAAAAGATTTATTTCTTAAATTGTATACGTATCCATTATATATTACGTTTAATATTCATTAAGAAACAAATTCTAAAATTTTAATTCTTATTTCTAATATCTAACATTGCTTTATTGTGCACAGGGCCTGAGTAATTTAAAATTCACTTAAATTAAAAGTTAACTTTTTAACTTTATTATTTGAGTTTTAACTTTTTATTAATTATTATCCAATTATTATCCTATAACTTTTTAAATAAAACAATTCTTTTATAATGTATTGTGAAAAATGACTTTTATAATGTTTATTTAATTTTGAATAAAAATTTTAAAATCACGTTAAAATCATCTTAATTTTTTTAAATAAAATCATAAAACTTATTTTTATAAATATATCAATTAATATTTTTTGTCACTTATGCAACTTATAAAAATGTTTATAAAGTTTATTCAAAATTTTATAGAATAATTATAATGTATGTGTGAAAAATGACTTTTATAATGTTTATTTAATTTTGAATAAAAATTTTAAAATCACGTTAAAATCATCTCAATTTTTTTAAATAAAATCATAAAACTTATTTTTATAAATATATCAATTAATATTTTTTGTCACTTATGCAACTTATAAAAATGTTTATAAAGTTTATTCAAAATTTTATAGAATAATTTTTATATGAGACGTTATGTTTTTTTTATATGAAATTATTTTACTAATATTAAATATATAAATAGTGAAATAAGTCAATTATTCTTGTTGTATGATACAAGCCAACAGTTTGTTTTTTGTTTCTAAGAACCAATTTTTAAGTTCATGCGAATAACTTTCGCATACAAAAATAGCAGTTTTGTATATAATTGGCTAATCACAATCGAAAAACTATCATCTTCGTATGCGACAGTCATTCATATGTACTTAGATTAAAGTTTAAAAAATAAGGCTTTAGTAACCCAATTCAATATAGCTACAGTAAGAAAACAGTATTCGAAATCGAGTTGAAATCGAATCATTCTAGAGTCGATACTTCATCGAAAAGTGTGTCATAAATTCATCGAAATCGATGAGTATTTCGATTAGTTTTCGATCAATGTTTTCAATTTTGATATCGATACGACAAGTCATTTCTGAGAAATAATTAATCAAATTTACGTGAAAAACTGCATATATGTAAGTGCAAAAAAGTTAATCTTAAACACATGGCGAAAAACTTGATTAAACTTAACTCGTGTAATTAATTTATTAAGAGATTTTTTTAAAAAAAGTATGTGTATCAATTTTCAATTATACCCGCTTATAAATGTAAAAATGCACTATACTTTTCAGTTTCCTTAAACACGAGCTTGTTATCTGTTTAATCTGCTCTGATATAAACCGGGAAAGTCTAAATTGTAAACAGGAAGGTAAATCTAAAATTTTTTTCTTTTAGATAACCAACTCTATAACTATTAATTTATTAACATTAAAACTGATTAACTTCTGTTAATCCTGTAATAATTTTAATATATAGAAACTGATAGAGAAATTTATGAACCTTGTATTGATGATTACTGTTAAAACTTGAGTTTTAAAAGTTCAAGTTTAGTATAGAACGTGTTTTTTTTAATTATTGTACATACTTAATATTTCAGGCAAATTTAAAGTCTGTATATCAATAGCCACTCCCTTGAAACATGAACAAACAAAATTGTATTCAACGGTTAAGTCACCGTCTATTTGAAAACAGAAATATATAAATTACATTTGTATACATTTAAATTAAATTCGTGCACAAAGTCTTATGTATTACCTTGGCCTACTTTTAGTTTACCTTTGCGATAAAGCAGGAGCTACATAAATTTAGAAAATGGAATGAACAAAATAATTGATTAAAAAAATCAATTCGATTAAAATTTAAAAAGAATTATCTGTGTAATTCAAGAAAAATTTTAACTTTGAAGTGTAACAACTATTTTTTCTTCATAGATAGGCATTGACAAAAGTGTTGGTAGCGAATTCGGTTGGTATATATTAAAGCCTGTATACTAATCTAATCTCATTTAAAAATAAAATATAAGTATTTTGAATGAAAAAAATAAATATTTTACTAAATAGCATAATAAAATATCGATTAAAGATTTCACAATTTATATATAATCTGTTTATATATTTATATTAATACATATCGTTTGTCGATTAGTGTACGGCGATTTTAATGTGCATCAGTGCGCACTAGTGCAATCCAACTGAATTCGCTATTAGTTACACATGTACGAAGAAAGCGGGAGAAACACCTTGAAAACTCCTTGAGAAAGCGTTCTTCGCCACAAATAAAGTTTTCCATGGTGTACTGTTCCGCTTCTTTTCTCATACGCGGTATTGCCGTTTCTTAATTTGTTGATAATTACAATGTCTAATCTGGCTGCTTTCCTTTTAGAAGACACAAATCGACACAAGTTAACACAGTCGATTACAGTCTCAGACTCTCCTTCTGAATAGAATTAAAAAATGTCGATTGAGTTTGTAAATAAAAAGCGAAGTGTATCGCTTTGTGTTAAAAGTGTCGACTATGTTCTGTAAAAGAGAAGCAGCATCTATTTGAACTGTCGCATATTCGTGGGTCATAACATAGCAGCTCAAATGCAAACAAAAATGGATTGAAAATATGTAATCCATTTTAATTCATTTAAATACATTTTGGATTTAAAAAGAGTAATTAAGTCATTTCAATTCTATGTCATGGATTAAAATAGATTAAATGACTTGCCGAAACTCCTTTTAGATCGGAAAAAATAAAAATCACTTTATTTCTCGCTTTATTTCAATTCCGTTTCATAGATCAAAATGGATTGTATGGCTCGCACAATTTTTTTGATGATAAAAAAAACCCGTAATTTCAATCTCACTTCACAGATTTAAAATGAATTTAACAAATTCTTAAACTTTAATTAAATAGAAATAGATTCGAGTAGTTATTGCCGAATCCAAATTGATGATTTTTTAAATCCATTTCTATCCATTTTAAATATTCTGAATCCATTTTTGTTTGCTGGAAGTGCCCATTAAAAATTAAAATTCAGTAGACAGCGCCAATACGAAATAACATTAATCTATTTAAGAGGTTGGCAACGGATTTAGAAGCTCGCTCAGATCACAATTTCCCGAGCAATTTAGCTTCAAAAAATAACAGCAGAAATCGGCTATTCGCTTACCGTACTCGATGTCGTAGTAGTTCTTTCTATACTCAGGTTGGGCATCGCTGTATACACTTGAGCTTCCATCGTGTTAAACAAGGTCCCGTAGTAGTTCAAAGCATCAGTGATCGAATAGGTCGGCGAACATGCCATCGTGGAAAAGTGGTCAACTTTGAAAACCCACCAGCCAGTCTCTGATCGATACTTGAGAAAGTAGGTGTCATGATTCGCGGACAACCTGCGCAATTACTCTTCGTAATTCATTGCGGCAAATCGCTGCAAATCTGTGATCAGCTTATGCAGCGGCTTTTCATGTTGTGACTACATCTAGTACCAGGTGACTGCACTTTTCGATTTAGACTGGTGGCTTCTTTTCATCGTCGAGATAAATAATAGTTTCCTTATGACGAAAATAAACTGTAATGGCAAATGTAACATCATTAACATGAGAAAAGTTTCAAACATTACAGTGCTGCTATCAAAATAGTGGCTCAAAAAAAGTGAAAGTGATTACTTTTAGACAGAAAGTGACAAATAGTAATTTTTCAGGCAGAAAATAGTAACTAAAAGTGACACTTTTCATTAAATTTTCAGTGTAATTAAAACCATTTGAGCAAAAAATCTTTCATTTTCCAAGGTCTATTTTTGTATAGCTTGTATATAGCAAAAGCTTTTCATGTATATAGCAAAAGCTTTTCATAGCGTGATTTGAAAATTTATATTTTTTATAATAATAATAAAAAGCAGAGAGAAGCTTAAATGACAAAATATTAGTACAATAATTTTTGTTGCAGTTTTATTAGATAATATAAATAAAGTATTTTATTAAACATACTAAAATAAAGATTGAACAAAAGAGATATTAAACAAGATATTTATAATAATAAAAAATGAACATTATTATTCATAAGATAATAAATACATTTTTAAAAATGCAACAAAGAAAAAGATATTCTTTGAATATATGAAAAATAACTGTAGACTTTAAAAGACAACTATAGATAATGTAGATGTTGATAGTGAATTTGGTTAGAAACACTAGAAACTAAAAACCCTAAAATAAGAATCTGCTATAGGATAGTTTTGATTTGTTCGTCAATAAACCACTCCCGCACATATTTTACAAATTTCCTGTCAACTCAACAACAAAAAAGGACAAAAAAGGTGATAATAGTAACCCTTTTTGAAGAATAGTGATATTTTAGTGACTTGTGAAAAATAAAGTAACAAAAGTAACAAAACTTCAGTGACTGAATGGCAACGTTGATTAAATATAAAATTTTTAATGATATAAATAGCTACAAAACATAAAATAATAAAAAGTGCGCCATTCAACGCAAAACTATATAACAATATAAACTTATTTAATCATTTTACACAATATTTTATCATTATGTATTCATGCTGCTAAAAGCTATAACATACATGATAAGATACATGTATCAACCTGAAGGCTTTGTTGACTCGAATAATGAAAATAAGATATTCTTATTGAAGAAAGCTATATATGGATTAAAACAGTCTTCAAGAGTATGGAATAAAAAGATAGAAGATGTACTTTTGAATTTAGATTTTAAGAAATCGAAATTTGAAGCCTGTATATTTCTTAAAGTTACTGAAAAGTTTATTATTATTATCGCTTTGTATGTTGACAATTTTTAAAATTTCTTTAATAATGAATATGAGAAGTTAAAGTTAAAGGAATAATTAATGACAAATTTTAAAATTAAAGGTTTAGGAACGACCAAAAGATATTTAGAGCTAAATATTTTTCTTGCTTTTATCTTCATTTAGAAACCAAATACAATAATTGACAAATTACTCACCAACAAGATTTGTTGTATAGATCTACCCCAATAATCCACTTGTTCTGTAGAACGCATTGCCACTGTCAAATTATCTTGAAATTTTTTTCCATGTTAGTCTTACTGTATTTAAGTTTCTTTGCCACAGGTGCTCCTTTGACCTCTGAGAATCGGGACCTGTAACATAAAGAAATATAATAATTAATATCGCATCAATAAGCCATATATTTAAAAACATAGACAATAATTCAAGCATTGTTGAATACAATGGTACAATGAGGTGGTGCATTAATAAGGTCCTTTTTCAGTGTAGGAATTCTAGCAATTTAACCAATCTTGTGTTGCCATTCGCTTAGTGAGGTTGTCCGATTCACTAAGATTGCTGTGATTTTAGCCACACCAAAAAGAGATCTCATTAATGCACCTCATTGTACATTCGCACAGTTATGTTTCTTATTAATTAAAACTTTTTATAGAAAAAAATATTCACCTTCAAATATTAAATATTTGTTATTAGGTTTTAATTATTGCTTCCATTTCGTTATAATATATATTTATTTATTATACATATAATAAATAATCTTGATGATACTAGATATGTTAAATTACTACTATATCTTACTTCAGGTAATAATTCTTTATTTTGTAGCCATCTTACCATCAGTACTGATGTTCTTCTGCAACTAGGAAGAAGTAGAAGCATCCTGTGAAAAATTCAGAGAGGTGTGATGGCGACAATGGCAATGGTAAATCAAGCAACAAGTTGTTCATCGACTACAACTGATACAGCCTCTCGTGCTCCTGTTCCCGCTCGCGGGTCTGGCTTGGCTTATGTAATAACAGCTTGTTACGTTCTCAACTCTGCGTAGCATCCTGATGATGCATCGATGCAACGCAGTCGAATCCGACGTCTGTTTCATCGGTCTCGTCGCTCACCAGTGTGAAGTCAAGCTGCAAAAAACTCGTAATAAAATATCGCGAAATTCTTGCCTTCGAAATACGTTGAGAGAAAGAGAGAGAGAGAGAGAGAGGAGAGAGAGAAGCAGTCAGTTCACCTTACGTCGAAAATCAAATATATTTCACCAGAACTTCCATGCATGGCGTGTGAACAACACTGACGGACTGCTTGGTCGGGCGTAAACAGAAAACAGAGCGCCTGACGAAGAACATGGCGCGTGACGCGTTAGTGAAATTCGCAAAACAAAATTCTTTAGGTATGACGGGAAAGATGGGAGGGGAAGGGAGGCCGTTGAAAAACACATTCTGCAGCTTTTCGCCGAATTTCGATTCCCGAACCTTGAAATCACCGAGCGACTATCGCCGTAATAGAAAAACAATTTTCTGTCTCTCTCTATCTGTCACTTTAAATATGCTATATTTAACTTATCAAATGTATTTAACTTGTCGAGAAGACGTAAAATCTTCAAGTTTACATTATTATGATGAATGTACGCCCGCAAATAATAAAATTTAATGCAAACGAGATTACTTAAATATCATTTGCAAGCAGTGTTGGGTAGTATCTAGATACATTTTGTGTATCTGAGCCTGTATCTGAAATATATTCAAATTGGAGTATCTGTATCTGTATCTAGATACAAAACATAGTATCTTAACTGTCTTTTAGATACATTTTCAGATAATTTTTACGTATTTTTGGTCTGTAGTGGAAAAAAGTATATTTCTTTTTTATTTGCCTATGAGTAATTCGTGAAGGTGAAGAGTCTGACATAGCGTAACTAAAACCCATATCAGACTACGAGACTACTGAGGGTGCAGTCCCATGGAGCGTATCAGGCGTATCGCGGATTGCGCGTATCGAAAATCTGACCAATCGCGAACGTTCCGCTGCTTCCGCTGTTCTTGGTTCGCTGCCGTTCCGCCGAAGTTATTCTTTAGCGTATTCAATCGAGCGGATCAGAGCGGATTGAGGTTAACATAAAGAAAAATAGCAGTTTCTTGTAATTGATACAATTAAAACAATTATGAACAAAGGAAATATAAGTCCTGTGAGTAGCATATAGCATTTTAAAATATTATTTTTGTAATACTTATTAATTATAATATTTTAAGGTTAGTTTAGAATTTGACGAAGCATATTTTTGATTAGTCTACACTGATTATTTCAGTTTAATATAAATACGGATATAAATATTGTATTATGAATTGCAAATTACAAATTGCAAATTACAAATATTGGTCTGACCCAATATTTCCGTTTTCCTTTATTCGCAATTTTTCTCTCGTTTTTTAATGCTAAATAATAAAGCGCATAAAGATTAATAATTTTACGATGTATTTCATGCCTGGTAAAAACATCGTAATTTATTCGTTTTAAACGTTTTATTAATAAAGCAATTGAAAGCAATATTGTTTTCGATTTCATTCTGCACCTGTTAAAAGTCAAATGTTTTATTTACTTATACTAAATAAATTAATAAATTAAATAAAATTCACTTTATATATACTGTGAATATTCTACTATTCTTCCGTCTGCTTTTGTTCCTACGGTTCCATGAAGCGGAATTCGCGTAAGCGGATCAGCGGTTCACCAATCACAAGACTGTTTGGATGAGAGAAATAACAAAATTCGTTTCGTGATTGAGCATCCGCTTAATACGCTTACGCAAATTCCGCTTCATGGGACCGTAGGAACAAAACGTTCACGTACCGAAAGCAGCGGAACGTTCGCGATTGGTCAGATTTTCGATACGCGCAATCCGCGATACGCCTGATACGCTCCATGGGACTGCACCCTGAGACTATCAATTGCATAAGCCGACCAGGGCACGTATTACGCATTTGTTCGGAATCAATTCCGATCGGAATTATTCCGTTTTCCCCTAAATTTCTATTGTGTTTTCTAGGGAAAACGGAATAATTCCGATCGGAATCGATTCCGAACAAATGCATAATACGTGCCCTGACTGTCGATCACGATTAGCGACATTAGCGACATACCGACTCTCATCTGGCCAATCACAACGGGGTCAGCGAGGCGCCGCGCCGGCGCTGTGACAGGCTTTATATATAAAACGATTATCTAGTCTATAAATGTAGTTAACCTTTGTGGACAATGCAAAGTACTTGTCATTTGAGTATAATAACTTCAAAATTGTTAAAAATATTGAAAATTAAAAAGATGTCAACTCCTGGAATCTTAGATGGAGAATTATTTAGAATAATTCCCGATTCTCAGAATAGAAAGGAAAACTCGACGCAAGTAATTGCCGAATGTGTGTCATGTGGAAACAAATACAGTGGTGCACTAAATGCAACCGGAAATTTTTATACGCATATTAAGGCAAGTATCTTTTTAAGATAGTAGCATAGAAAATTAAAATAATTATTAAATTAAATAATTACTGTAATTAATATAGTAGTCTCCAGCTATGCATTTTGTCATTTTGATAATTGTTTTCTCTAACCTCTAACTGTGAATAAGTTTGAAAGTACGATTTTACGCAATATACGTTTTGATTTTTTCAGTTTAAATCAGGAATGAAAAAAAGAGACTCAATATTGTTAGCTAATTAAAATTTTCTTATAACAATTAATACACAAAGTAAATGACTGTTGAAATAATGATCTAATAAAATATATAGTTAAAATCTTATTTTAAGCTGGAACGATAGCTAGATGCCTAGATAATACAGGGTGTTTCAGACCACCCGTACACCCCTTTTCTCTTTGCAGGATTAGGACCAATCAAAAATATGTTCAGACGAAAGTTGTAGGGTTTCAAAAGATCTATTCAATGATCTTATCAGTTTGACCTTGGATGGCGTCGCCAAGGTCAGATCGAAATCACATTAAGTTTTTTAAATGGAACACCCTATTTTTGATTCCAGAATCTAATAGCTGGTGTCAAGACCTTTCCAAAACACTATAAGAATATTTATTTTCGTTGACTACTTTCCGAGTTGTGCGGCTTGAAAGTTACACTACCGCCAGCATCAGCATTACTCAAGATGTACCATGTGGTGGTTACTTAGTCGGATTTAATCTTGTGTGTGGGTGTGCATACGTGCATGCGTATGTGTATGGGGGAGGAAAAGGGGAGTCAAAGTTTTATGTACTCTGCTTTTGTTTATTAACTGGATTGATTATGTTTGATGATCAATCATGTCCAGATTGACTGTATGCATTTTCCCGTGCTTAGCATTATCCAGAATGAACGACGTGGACGTGACGAGAATTTCATCCCATTGGGGTGCTTGATTCACGTGAGTCCCCTTGCCTCTCATGTATGTTTTGTTAAGCGACTAAATGTTCAAAGTGAGCACCATTCTCTGCAATGCAAGCATCAACTCTATTTTGAAAATCATTGGTTGCTCGAAGAATTTCCTCGGCACGTAAGGATCGAATTGCTTCACTTATTCTACGAATCATATTATCCCTCGTAGTCGGACGTTCATAGACCAAGTTTTTTATCCTTCCCCAGAAATAATAATCAAGGACGGTGAGATCTGGTGATCGGGGTGGATAATTGATTGATTGACCGTATTTGCCTATCCACTTGTCGGGGAACATAGTATTTAATGCCGCACGAGCAACTCTCGATGTATGAGACGGACATGCATCTTGTTGGAACCACATGTTCAGGCGCAATTGCAGAGGAATATTTTCTAGTAAGACAGGAAGATCTGTCATTATCAAGGCGGAATATCTATCACCGTTTAGATTTTCGTCAAAGAAAACAGGACCTATGATTTGACTTCCAATAATTCCACACCAAACATTGACTTTCCAAATGGTTTGATGATCTACTTCTCTCAACCAGTGAGGATTATTTTGTGCCCAATAACGAGAGTTCCAAGTATTAACAGATCCATCACTTTTAAGTGTACATTCGTCAGAAAATAAAATTTTCAAGTGGAAATCAAGTGGTTGCTGTCTTATAAAGTTGCAAAATACAAGTCTCTGTCTAATATCGTTATAATTCAACGCTTGATGAACAGACATTCTGTAAGGGTGAAATTTGTTATTTTTTAGAATGCGCCAAACACTGATTTTACTAACACCAGAATCTTGTTCTCGTCGTCTTAAAGAATCATAAGGGTTCAATTCTGTCGATGCAAGAATTTCCACTGTTCTTTCATCCATAATCGGACGACGAATTTGTGTACCTTTGTTATGTTGAGGCTGAACGACACCTTTAATTTTGATTCGTTTAGCCAAACGTGAAAAAACATTTCGCGAGTGAGGAGTCCGATCAGGATAACGTTCCCGCCACAATCTTTCCGCTGCAATGAATGTACCTCGACACTCACCTAAAATTAGCAGCATATCATATGCTTCTTCATTGGAATAGGACATGGCTAAATAAACCTAGACTAATAAAGAGGGTCGGATTTTTGTTGCGCGATTGATACTGATATGACGGTTATTGAAGACGTAGGTGACAAGTTTGAGAGAGTTATTGTCACTCGTGTTGAGTTGAGTCACGATAGCGTTGTGGTGAATACATCTCTACTACATCCTATGCAAATAACAATATGTATAAAATCACGAGTTAGACATCGTTACGCAGAAAGCCGCGCTCGTTATTGCTCGTGTGCTACCGTTAAAGTAATAATGTAATTACATAATATTATGACATACATATGTATGTGACTATCTACGGTCGCGACAGCTAACTTTCACGATTTTTCATGATCTGTTTTTGTTGGCCCGGCTCGCGTGTTTACTTTCTTTGTGTCGGCTGCACGGCTTTCTGCGTAACGCGTGATTTTATATTGTTATTTACATGGTGTTGGCGGTAGTGTAACTTTCAAGCCGCACAACTCGGAAAGTAATCAACGAAAATAAACTTTCTTGTAGTGTTTTGGAAAGGTCTTGACACCAGTTATTAGATTCTGGAATCAAAAATAGGGTGTTTCATTTAAAAAACTTAATGTGATTTCGATCTAACCTTGGCGACGCCATCCAAGGTCAAACTGATAAGATCATTGAATAGATCTTTTGAAACCCTACAACTTTCGTCTGAACATATTTTTGATTGGTCCTAATCCTGCGAAGAGAAAAGGGGTGTACGGGTGGTCTGAAACACCCTGTATATATCACAATATCACATACTTTTTTTTTACTGTGATATTCTTTTTATTAATAACTTGATAATGTCCATATATATTTTTTATACAGAGAAAACATTTATCATTATTAAAAAAAGCATTAGAAAAGAAAGAAGCAAAATACAAAAATGCATCTTCATGTGAAACATCCAATCTAAAACCACTAATACCAGCAAAGCAACCAAAACTGATGAATACAAATATGTTAGTGAAAAACACTGTCTCAAAAGAACAGGTTTGCAAAATTGTACATTGTACTCAACATAGAATTTTACAATTATATAAATAAAAAGTGTTGTGTTTTTTGTTTCTAGGTCATTAAACTTGTGTTATCGTACATAATCAATGAAATGAGACCACTTGCAATCGTTGAGAAACCATCATTCAGAAATCTTATATCTGGTATATCAAACGTTGAGCTACCAACACGGAAAACTTTGAAGAAAAAAATCGAAGAACAATTTGAATCGACGATTGCTGAAATAAAGATTCGAGTTTCCAAAACTCAGTTTGTTTGCACTACTGCAGACATTTGGAGTTGTACAAATTGAAGTTTCATGGGAATTACTTGTCACTACCTTGATGATAAATTAAAAAGAAATTCATGTGTTCTGGCATGTCGCCGTATGAAATTTGCTCACACGTACATTGAAATAGCAAAAATGCTAAGTAATGTTCATCAACAATTTGGATTATCTGTCGATAAGATTGTAGGAACAGTCACGGATAATGCTACAAATTTTGGAAAAGCATTTCGTATTTTTTCACTTGATAAAAACGAAATTGAAGAGGAGCCAGAATATTTGCAAAACGAAGATAACATTGTTATACATGAATTTGAACTTCCAAATAATTTTGATGATGACTTCGAAGATTTTTCTTTGCCAACACAATACAAATGTATGTCACACACATTGAATTTAATTGCAACAACAGATTTACGTATAGCCCTATCTAATATCAAATACAAGAAATTATATAATTCTTCATTTTCTAAAGCAAATACACTGTGGAATACAATACATAGATCAACGAAGGCTGCAGATATTATTGAAGAAATTGCACATATTAAACTACTAGTTCCTTGTCCCACTCGTTGGAATTCAAGTTATGATGCAGTTTGTAAATTACTATCGATTAAAAATCACTTAAACGAAATTTGCGACCGTTTAGATAAGCCAAAGTTTAAAATGATCGAGATTGAGTTTCTTGAAGAATATGCCTTGGTAATGAAGAGTTTAGCATGCACGATTGATTTGCTACAGGGAGAAAACTATTGTTATTTAGGATACGTTTTGCCAGCTTTGCTACAACTTAAAATTAATTTGCAGACTCTTCACGAATTACCTAATTGCGAACCTTTGAGAAATGCTCTAATAGATGGCATTAATAAAAGATTCAGTAATAGTGTATTAAATTTTGACAGTACATGTAGCAAACCTTACAATATTTCATCCGTGACTGTTCCTAAACTTAAGTTAAAATGGCTAAACTTGATACCAGAAGCAGCGATTTTTTCAAAAACGATTCTAGATCACGAATATTGCAAAAACTTGCTTATTACAGAAGCAAAAAAATGTGCGTTGTTAAAAAATGAGACCACAATATCTTCTGATGTTTCTTCAGCGTCTTCCGTGGAAAATGACCAATTCTTTAAATTTTTATTAAAAGATCAAGACCACGTAGAAACAACTGACACTACTGACAATACTATCGGCATGGAGGTTTTATCTTATTTGTCAGACAAGCAAAAAGATATCGAATCACTAGCACGTTTTCCTCATATAAAACATTTGTTTTTAAAGTACAACACAATTATACCGTCATCAGCACCGGTTGAGCGATTATTTAGCACTGGTGGTCAAATTTTAGTACCACGTCGAAATCGTTTGAGTGATGATATCTTTGAGGCATTTTTGGTGTGTAAGACTAATGTATAAAGTCACAACTAATAATGTAAACAAAAAAATATTAAAAAATAAAAATTATTCAGTATATTTTAGGTGCATATTATTATTATTATTATTATTGCGTATAGTATAATTTAAAAGTATCTCATGTGTATCTGAAATACTTTTAAAGTATCTGAGTATCTATATCTATATACATTTTAATTTGTGTATCTGTATCTGTATCTAGATACGTTTTTTCACATGTATCTGTATGAGTATCTAGATACATTTTAAATGTATCTTACCCATCACTGTTTGCAAGTTAAAAGTAGCACATTTAAAACGCACAAAAAGGAATATTTTCGGTTTATACAGGACATCGGCTGGAAAAAGAAACAAATGAAAGTAACACGACTCTGGCAGTGAGAAGGCAAAGAATAAGGAAGCGGGGAGGGGAGAACTAAAAATGGCGGACCGTAGAAATGTAGGTGAACACATACGCACACGGAAAAAATCTCTACGCTTATTCGCAGATTAAACAGCGTAGCTAATTATCATGACGTAGGACGTGTTCGTGTCCATGCCGAGGATCGAGAACCACGCGCACGTTGAGATCATATGCCGGTCTCGATCGGCGATCGCTGCCAGCCGGCAACAATGCAACCCGCTGTCAACGCGGCAATCTATTCCGAACACGTTACGTCAGCGATGGCGTCACTTCCAATTTTAAACACGACATTCAGGGTGCCCCCAGGGTTCAATATAAGCGACGGCAAAAGGGGACGCGGGCAACGTACCTGGAAGAACCTTTCTCGTCCGTGCCTCATGCGTGTTCGTGAAGCACAAAGAGCGTCGGTAACGGTGCAACACTAGAACGGCGGTATAGATCGGTGAGATCGGCATCACGATAATACCTCGTGAAAACCCAAACTCGAAAACGCGCAATCACAACCGTACGAGAGACTCGTTCGGTTCGGACACTGTCGAAAGACTCGAGAGCATGGTGGAAGTATAACATCCTTTCCACCATGCTCGAGAGGAACCAGGAGGGAGAAACTGCGGCCGCAAGCGTGGTAGGAGGTGGGAGTAAGAAGTAAAAATGGCCGCGACTGCCGCAAGCCAAGCCCCCTGCAGCAGCGCGCCGGCGCGAACCCTCGGCCGTTGCGCGCTCAATTTGAACGTACATATTGGTATTCGGCGATACACCAGGGCACCGACGAGAGACTATTAAAGACCGTCAACACTGGGTAAATTTTCGGGGCCGTCACTGAGGCCCCAGGGGCCCAGCGGTAATTGAAGAGCGATGACGTTATTGACTATATAATTGTTAATACAAATATTTGAGTAATACATTATTAAAATCTTGATTTTTTTATTATACAAATATTTCATAAGCAAGTATGCATACTTATATTTAATAACATCATTGTATATTGCTTTAAAATTGTAATTCTTTTTGATCAGTTATCTCTGTCGATAATCAAACTTGCATGTTAACATCAAAATTGTAATTTTTAACAAAAATCGAGAATTTTCAGGTTACAAATACATAAGCATATCTATGAAACTTCAAGATAACAATAAATTATAAAATTAGTACTGTATTGTCAGTTTATCATTAAAAATTTAACAGTCACAAACTCCCGTGAGGTTAGCGGTATTTAATAGTCTCTCGTCGGTGGTATTAAAGAGTAATTAAAATTTTTTGCTTCTCGAATAAATTTATAATATAATTTTTTCCAATTTATACCTTTTTAAACTTGAGATCTTATAATTTTCTAATAAAAGTCAAAGTTACTTTTATCATTACTTTTTAATTTATGATATAATTTTCAATCTTTATTCAACTTTTGTTAAAAGTAAATAGTAAATTAATAGCAAAATATAATATTAAAGTAAAACATTTTGATGGTTTAACTTTTACATTACATTACAAAGTAAAATCTTCAGTTGAAAGTCAAACCTTTGTGATATAATCAACCTTGTGTCGTAATTATTTAACTTCCTATTAAAAATATCCATAAAAAGTTTATGTAGTTTATATTTAATAAATTCTATATGAATATTATTCAGAAAATCCTATATAATTTCTGTAATTTTATTTATTTTAAGAACTGTAGGTTTAGAATTATATAAAAATTTTGAAACATAATCTAATTTTATTTTAAAATTAAAAAAGTAATGAAAAAGTAACGAATCGTTACTTTCTATGTAACGGTAACGAGTTATTTTAAGAGTCAGTAACGAGTAACGATAAGTAGTTACTTTTTTGATTTGATAACGATTAACAATAACGAGTTACTTTTAAAAAGTAACTTTTCATTCCCTGCATTCGCTATTCTCGTCAACTTGAAATCTCTCGAATTATATTGTTCATTAGAGTCACAATTTGTACATGAGAATCAAACATATCTCACATTTGACTAAACTGAACTGATCTCGACAAAAGGTTTATTTTAAAAAACTATTTTCTGATGCCGTCAACATTTTACGCTAATTATAGATATGCTTATCAATTGTTGAGTCAAGTGAAAATATGTTGTACTCACAGGAATTCTGTTGCACCTGTCGGTAGACGCAGAGCGCCGCGGTTCTCTGATCCACGTAGTCCCACAATCCGCAGGCAATTATGAGAAAATCCTCGTTACCGTCCATAAGTACGCATCGGACCTCAGGCTCGCTGCTAATGTACGGTTTATACTGGACATCAGCTGGAAAAAAAATAAATTATAAATAATATACTTTTCAGATCTAATTTTCACATAGATTTGAATATCATTGTTTTAATGTGAAACTTTAATCAAATTGTTTTTATTTGTTCATTGACTGACTGGTGTAGTGATTCTAACTGATATATTACAATAAATATAAAAAAATTTAAATTTATTTTTCAAATAAAATTTTAAAAGATTTTATAATTATTCGATCAGTTAAAAAAATACTAGTCAACAAGTTTGTTTGGTAATGCTACAAAGAATATCGTTGAAAATACATACCATTTTGAGCATCGATAATCGGCTGGTTGCACCAAGGCAAGATCGTCCCTCTTCTGATTTATAGCCACCGTTTGAATAGCTAATTGTTGTTGAATCTCTTGACTCTGCACCTTCTTCTTCTCCGCCTCCTATTGGTTCTTGACCATTTATTTTAATTTTGCGTTAGCAGCATCATTTTTAGCTTGCAGTTCCTGTTGAAAAACAAAATAATATAAAGTGTGTAAAAAGGTCAATAAAAAAAATGTTTAAAAACCATTTTCCTATATTAAAATTGGCATGTTATCTAATTTAGAGTCACTTAATTTAAAATCTATTTTCCACGTTTCTGATTTGTTGTAAATTTATTAATTTAATAATTGTTTAATTATTTAATTAATATAAATATTTATTATATAAATTTGTAAAAGAATCGCTGTGAAAAAAGGCACGCTCATAATTTTAGTAAAATTAAAAAATAAAATTTTACCATATTATTTTCATATAAGGATCTGAAATATTTATGAATTATACAATTTTGTTTAAATACGTCATACTAGGGAAAATATAGCAATTATGCTTATTACCGTATTTAAATCATTATTAAAATCCTTTTATCTTTTTAAATTTTTTAAATATTTATCAATATTATAAAAAAATACTTTTTAATAATAAATTATCATTTTAATAATAAATTATCATTGCTTAAATTTTGTTCAGTTATTATTTTAAAAATAGCAGTGCCAAAAGCTTTTTCGTTAAGAGATATGTATGACTAAAAAGTCACGTAAATCCCCTTCATTTCTTTTTCTATTTAAAAAAATGAAGGGGTTTTTTTAGATGAAGAAAAGAAGCATTAAACAAAAAAATAAGAAAAATATTTCTCAATTTAGCTTATGTCTCACCTCAGACTTAACAGCCAAGCTTTTCTGCATTTTCTCCACCTGCTCAACCGTTTTAGCAATTTTACTCAAACTAACATTTAGATGCAACTGTTCCTTCAGGTCGCTTATTTTCTCTTGATACAATTTGACAAAGTGATTGATAAAATCTAAATAATGGCGCGGTGTAATCGTCATTGTTCTGGCGCCTCTTTTGACCAGTTGCGTGTTAGCTTTGTGCAAAGTCTGAAGACGTACGCATTTATCACGGCGTCCCTCTGCGTTGGATGCTGCGGGATCAACGAACAAACACTTGTAAAGAAATCTGGAGATTTCCACATGGGTCTTTCTAAATCGACGATTAGTGAATTTTTTGCCGACCTGGAACAACGCATTGTCCGATCGAACCAATTTAGCACGCATTTGTTGAACAAGGCGGGCAATGTCGCCACGCGATTCTTTAGTCCGTCTGTACTGAGATTCATTGTGAACACGACGTGTTCATAACTTGGCCGATAAACCATTTGTACAATTTCTCATTGAAATTCAGCATTAGACCTTCTCACTGAGCGCCTTTTTTACATTGTGTCATAATTAAGTATTGTGTACTCGTCACTCTCAAACAATCCAGGCACCTCTCCGTTGACGAGCAACGTATTCATACGTTCGAGGAAACCGGAATCCAGCACATTAGATTCGTCGAAAATAAAGAAATATTTTTTTGTCTTTGCAGCTGGATCGTCTCAGTACTTTTGTCATAAATTTTCGTCAAAATCTTCACCGGTGTATTTATTGTGCACCTATCAAAAGTATTGATTAATTAGAAAATAAACTTGAATTTAAATATTAAAGGAATATTTTAATCTAGAATATCAAAATAATAAATTTTTTACAACACTTTTTTTTAATACTTAGAATGTTTGGAAAATAAATTCCTAAGCTTTATCAATATTCGTAAAAATAACAAAAATATAAGTATTTTTAAATATTTAAATTGTAAACTTAAATTCTAATTACCTTAATTTACAAAATAGACAAGGCATTCATCCATGCAACAAATCTTGACAGAGTCGTCTTTCCAACACCAGAAACATTGATAAGTAACAAGTGTTCTTGATGCTATCGGAAAATTCTATCAATCTGTAGTACATGTTCAAGAACCTCATCAAAGAGCACCAATGGTACATCGAGCTCTTCCTCATAGTTCCTTCAACCTTGCTCAAACGTAATCTTTTGGTTCTTCTCTGTTCACCGGTACATAGTCTTTCGATAACCAATTGCTATATAGAATTAGTCTGGCTAATGCTCTTTCTCTGTCAACCGATATAAAGTGTTTCAAAACTACGATGTTGATGTTTCTGTTCGTCCAAGCTCTCTCGGATTCTTCCACCAATCTGTCTTGGAACAGACAAAGGGCCTCATGAGTCCACAAACGCACTAGGACTTGTACGGAGAGATTATCAAAATTATATATCTAATAGTCTCGCAAATGTCGCGCACCCAACGTGGCATTTTGCGCGGAGAATACACATAGTGCGGCTGCATATCCTGAGTAAATCTCTCCTGAGAAGCAAGATAAAACTCTATCATTGCGTTCGTCAAGGATTCCGCGTAGCCTCTCAGATTGGGTGTCAATCTGTAATTTTGTAAGAAAAATTTCTCTTGTATTAATTGATATTTAAGAAAGTATTTGTCTAAAAGAAAAATAGAATAAAAATTCATAGAAATTTTTTCGTAGAAGAAAAACAAATTTATAACTTCGGGTATTTTTGTGTTTTGTTATACTTTATTAATTGTAAATTTGGATATTTTAATAACTAATACGATAAGAGTTATTTAATTAAAAAATTAAAATATAAACTTTTTACGTATATTTATATCTTTTCCAAACTGGTTTCTATGATATTCCAAAAATTAATTAACTGATTAGTTTTCAATTTTACAAGCTTACTTAACACAAGTTTCTTCATAGCCTATACCAAAATTATGCTATCTTAAATATTTTTGGTACACAATTCGAAAGAATTAGAAATTCTATGTAAAATCATACAAGAAACATTATTTTCAGCACTAATTGTAAGATCTTGCTATGATCGTATACTATCTCGATATAAATTAAATATTTCTGTTATTTTTTTGTATCGACTCCTATTGATCCATCTACTCTAATACTATTATCTGGTTGTAACAAAAATCGCGTTAAGGCAGGATAGCACCTTTATACTTTCAAAAAATCAAAAATTTTTTTTTGGCTTAAAGTACTTTTTCAAGTGTATAGAATTGAAATTCATTTATTAGAAATGTGACCAAAACCTTTTTCTAGTGTTATAAACCGGTTTGGAGCAAGCGCTCTCGGCGCGTTTCTCGGGCTGCCGAGTGCGCACAGACAGACTACCTGTCTCATCCTACTACTTGTCAATTTACCGACCTTATTATGGCCCCTTTTAGTTCCAAATAGTGAAGTATATGTCGCTAGTTACTTTTTTCATTATAATAGAACATATACTTTATGTTTTGTATAGTTCATAACGAATTAGTCGTGTAAACATCATTCACATGTTGCTTGGTTTTGTGTTTCACAAGTTTCTTTCGAACGTTTATTCATTGTTCATCATGGGGAAGACAAAAGTAGTAGAGAAAAAAGGGACAAGAGAAGGAATTAGTCGTACCTCGAAACCGAGAAGCAGCGGAAGGAAGCTGCTGAATCGATACATGTTAGAAACAGAAAGTGAGAGTGTCTGTACATCGGCAAAGAAACTGAAACTTAGTGAACATGAATATCATATTAATGTGGACGCAACTTTTAGTTATCGTGTGATCAATTTTGTAACTGTTTTTGCAGCAATTTCTGAATTTCTAGTGTGCAAAGAGTGTAAATCTCCCATAAAGTTTCAAGAAGCAAGTATCCGTGGATTGGGTTTTAAAATTGCAATTCTTTGTAAACAATGCACACCGAAATATATAAACTCGTGTCCTGTCATAAACAATCACGCATATGATATAAATCGTCGTATAGTTTTGGCTATGCGATTGCTCGGTGTTGGTGTAAATGGCATTAAAAAATTTTGTGCATTCATGTGTTTACCAAATTCAGTATTCCAGTCATTTTATAACAAAATAGTTTCGACTATTTCTATTGCTACCGCAGACGTACGAGAAAAATCAATGAAGAACGCAGCTGCTAAAGAAAAAGAATTGTCAGTACAAAAGGGATTCACAGAAGGGATAGTAGTTTCCGGCGACGGTACATGGAAAAAGAGGGGATTCTCGTCTTTGTTAAGCGTTACATCATTAATAGGGTGATGCACCGGAAAAGTCATTGATGTTAATGTAAAGTCGAAAATATGTAACCAATGCAATTATTGGAAAAAAAGAAGGAACGGCAGAATATGAAGAATGGGCTGAGACACGCAAAGATAGCTGTGAAAAAAATCACGAGGAATCGGCAGGAAAAATGGAGGTTGACGCAGTAATTGAAATGTTCCAACAATCAGAAGAGCTCCACGGTTTGAAATATAGTCATTACGTAAGAGATGGAGACAGTAAAATATTTAAAGGTATTTTAGACTCAAATCCATATGAAAATTTGGACGTCAAGAAAAAAGAATATATCGACCACGTTCAAACGAGGATGGAAACGCGACTTCGGAATTTGAAAAAAAATGTACGAGGTCTTGGTGGCAAAGGCAAACTAACCGGAAAATTAATTGATGATCTATCATTATATTTTGGTCTGGCAATACGTCGAAATCTTAATTCAATTGTTAATTCTTGAAATATGGGCCGCGCCTTTATCACAAGATTTCCACGGACGACAACCCGCAGCACGATAGATGTTCAGATGGCGAAAATTCCTGGTGCTCGTGGAAAAAGGCAAAATCTCGCAAAGAACTCGTCAATTATCAACACAAATCAGCAATGAAAGACGAAGTTTTCAATGCTATTAAATCCATTTATGAAAAACTCAGCCAGGATGAACTATTAACATGGTGCTTGGGTGGGTTTACGCAGAACAGCAACGAGTGTTTCAATTCTGTTCTGTGGGCGCTCGCTCCTAAAACCATGTCCAGTGGCAAAAAAATCATCGACATTGCTGCTGATATTGCAGTATGTAATTTTAATGATGGATTACAGAGCATTATGAACATTATGCAAACTTTGAACCTACCGATAAGTCAAAGTTGCTACGATTTTTGTATAAAAGCCGATAATTATCGTATTCAGCGAAGATTTCAATTACTGAAGCTGCTCGAGAAGCTAGAAGAAGTGGTGTTTCTGCTCACAAGCTTGCTAATGAAGAAGAAATAGATGCTGAAGGTATCCTGTATGGCACAGGTATTGTAGATTGACGGTTAGTTGAAAATATTTATTAGTTTCATGTATGTAAAACTTTAAACGCGTTTTTCTCAAAACGATATTTTTTAAATGTGCGTGTCAAATTAGTCTTCCAATTTTCATCGGATTAACTTTGCATAATTCTTCCCTATGGTATACTCTAAGGATGTACGTAGGATTTTTTCTGTAGCGTTGTTATTTTATTTTTGGTGCAGTTTCATAAACTTTTTTTACCCTAAAAAATTGAATTTTTTTTTAATGACCGCCATTTTCTTAAAAATCAAAATTTTGTAAAATTCCTACGTACAAATTAAAAAAATTATTATTAATAAAAAAAAATTTTGATTTTTGTTCTAGGAGCCACGTAGAAGAAGGAATTTGACACGCAGACTGACGGTGTTCCTCAAAAGCCGTATACTTTGGCCCCATACAAGAGGCTATTTTTTACTTTTTCGACATTAAAAAATTTTTTATTGCAGTTTAAGATTGTCTTAATGAATGGCTAAAACCGATTTTCTTTCTGCGTATTTTTTGTATGGGGAAAAAAAAATGCCTCCAAAATTGCAATTAAAGGTAGTATCCTGCCTTAAATAACTCTATTGTGTATGGTGTGTTCGCTGCGTTCTCAATTCAAATATCACTTAATTTTCAATCACTTAATGTGTTTACCGTAATAAACTCCTCGTTATTTTTAACAATTGCATCACGAAACCTCAAGCTTTTATAAAAAATCCCATAAACATAAATCTGCACAACTTTACCTCATGTTGTTGTGAAGGAGATTGGTCGTAACTGCCATATAATTAATAATTATGATAATTCGGGGTGCCAATCGTTGATTGATTTCCCATCAGAGATTCTCGGGGCAATCCTAGCCCAAACATATCTGAGATTGCACTGTCGCCTGTAAGGAGTTGGCTTCAGTAAGTGAAAAGTAAGAGTACGTTGTTTTGTGAACTTAAGTCTTTATTTTTTGGCAAAATAAAACTTTATTAACAAATAAACAAATAAAAAAAAAAAATTTCGTATAAATGAGATATATTTCACAGAAATTTATATTTTGTCACAATTGAAATTTTTTACAACTAATAAATATTGAAGAAAACGTGGTAAGTAACATTTGATTACTCTTATATTTAGATTTTTTTCTCAGTGTAGTTTCTAAGAAAATTTTCAAAAACTTTTTACAAATTGACAACTTTAAGACATTGAAACTTCAACAATAGAATTCTCATTGAGATATTAAATTAATTTATTATTATACACTATCTTACCATTAGTACTGATGTTCTTGTGCAATTGCGAAGAGGTAGAAGCATCCTGCGAAAAATTCAGAAGGTGTGATGGTGACGTCGGCGATGGTAAAAATCGAGCAGACTGTTGATCGACTGCAACTGGTACAGCCTCTCGTACTTCTGCTCCCGCTCGCGGGTCTGGTTCAACTTATGTACACTGAAAAAAATGTTGGTCGTATTATCAATGACG
This sequence comes from Solenopsis invicta, assembly GCF_016802725.1. Taxonomy (NCBI): domain Eukaryota; kingdom Metazoa; phylum Arthropoda; class Insecta; order Hymenoptera; family Formicidae; genus Solenopsis; species Solenopsis invicta. The sequence goes on along the minus strand of NC_052679.1, from coordinate 7,674,178 downwards.
TTCATTGACTTGAAATTTATTAATACAATAAACTTTTAACTAATATTATGAATATTACATAGAATGTTTTTCATTAGCCAATAAGTGGATTTAATATAATAAATCACTGTTTGTTAATATACTGTATTTAAATGTTTCATAATTTCATGTAACATTTAATTGAACCAATAAAAAAGTACAGTCCTCTAATAAACATGTTAATAGAACCAATAAATTCATTTATTTGATGTGTTCTATAAAATTTTATAGAAGTCATTAAATACATTCATCGTATTAATACATTGTTTTATTAGTTAATAAAATTTGTACATTAGCTCAATAATCGAATTAATTATTTAATGTATTAAAGAAAATTGTTTTAATAACAAAATTTATTAATACAATAAATAAAAAGTATGAATAATAGTATACGTAATATTAACAAATTTTTTCATTATATAATAAAACTGGACATTGGCTGAATGAAATGTACGTTGAGACAATGTAGCCACTTCATTTATACCGATTTTCATATTTTTCGCTTTGCGTGATCGTGGTCGATTTTCATAAGTTGTTCGCGCTCACATGATCACAAGTTATATTATAATCTGTAGGATGCAGTTGTGCTTTGCTGCATACTATTAATTTTTTTAAGTTTTGTGTGAAAAATTGTGAAATTCAACTTCAAGGGCGTTGTGGTAAGTAACATCCATGAGTAACCATGCTACATTTGAGTAACTGTTTAATGAATTAAAATAAACATGTTAATACAGGTCAGGAGTGTGGAAAAGAATTTTGAAACGAATTGAGCTAGAAGTTTCTCTGAATCAAGGCTGTTTATATCAAAATACAAATTTAAAGTTGGAAAGATATAATATTATTGACGGTAATTTTAAATACATTTTTTTTAAATATTAAAATGTTATGCTATATTTATAAAATAGACTTTAAGTCTATACATTTACTGATTTCTCATTTTAAACGCACTCATAATTTGAAAACAAATTCAATATTTAAATGTTGTAAACCCAATTGTTTTCAAATTTATAAGAATTTAAGTAGCTTCAAAAAGCACATGATGCATAAACATGTTAATGATAACGATACTAAATTTGAAATTCAAAATTGTAATTTCAATATACAAAATAACACGAACTTTAATGCAAGTATTGAGCATTCTCCTGCATCTTTAGTTTCTAATGATCCTGTTTATACATCATACGATGATATTAATGAAACGCAAACATCAGAAATTAGTGAAATAGGGAACAATGCAATTCCTGAATTTCAAATGGAAGAGTCACTTAAAAATATGATTAAATCTGTTACGGAATTTGTACTTACTCTTCACAATAATAATAATTTTTCCAGGAAAAATGTTTTTAAAATTCAAGAATATGCGAACAAATGTTTAATTGATCCGTTATTAGATATTATAAAATTATTTGTTAATAATAAACTGCAATCAAATAGTTCGGTGCATAACGATTTTTGTAGTCTGATATCAAATTGTAGAATCCCTTTAAATTTTTAAATACTGAATATTTGTTGTATAAGTGTTGAAAAGTGAGAATTATATAGAAAATGTACAAGAATTTACAATTGATAACACAATTAGTGCAATTCATCGGAACGGTAGTTTTGTATATGATGAAAAACATATAAAGGATACACTTATGCCCTTGAGATTTCAATTTAGAAAAATATTTGAAAAGGAAGGACTTTTAAAGCGTACATTAAATAATATTGACTTTTTACAAAAATGTTCAATATTCACAAATTTTGTACAAGGCGAGTTATGAAAACAAAAAACTAAAATATATCGTAACAAAACAATGGTGCCATATTTCTTATACTTACAAGGAAACACAGGGAAGTGTCCGCCTCAGATTAAAACGAGTTTTTAATATGTTGTAGTACAGATAAAAATAAGGGACACGTATTTTTTTATACGTGCCCATACGCACTTTAAGGGGGTGAAACATTCCTTTGAAGAAAATCGATTTTTTTCTTTCGAAGTGTATGCCGTCGAAACTATAAGAGATAGAAAAAAATGTTTTAAATGAAAGTTGAATGGCTCGAAGAGTAATTTATGACAGCAAAAAAAAAAATTAAAAAAAAATTTTTTTTAATACTTTCCCCCACCACTTACCTATTTTTTTTCAAAATTTTTATGTTTTTATAAGCAAAATAAAGCTTATTTTATTACGAATTCAACGGTATATGATAAAGTTACGATACAACATTCCCATTTTCCAAAAATAATTAAAAATCTCTCGATACGCACGGTACGCGCACCCGTCCGCGCGTTCGTGCGCTACAAAAGTGACTCCCTTCGATTTCGACGTGCCTTTAATATGTTGTACAGATTAAAATAAGGGACACGTATTTTTTACACGTGTCCTAATACACTTTTAAGGGTGAAACACCTCTTTGAAGAAAATCGGGTTTTTTCTTTCGAAGCGTGTATCGTCGAAACTATAAGAGATAATAAAAAAGAAACTCCCGACTGCTGCCAAAAGTTGGTTTAATAACAAGAATTAAAAAGTTTAAGATTAAAAATTAATTAATAACAAAAAAAATTAAAAATTTTAAAAACAATTTAAAAAATTATAAAGTTAATTAAAATTAAATAAAAATTAAAAAATTAAAAAGTTAATTACAAAAATTACAAAAATAAGAAAAAACCAACAAATTAATAAAAATTAACTAAATTAACAAATTTAGTAAAAAATTGGAAATAAAAAACAAATTAACATAAAAACAGAAAATCAACAAAACTAAAAAATAATAATAAAAAAATTGCTTTAAAAAGTTCGAAATAAAAATCAATTAAATAATTAAAATAACAACAAAAAATAAAACTACAGATACTAAAAAATAGTTTTAAAAGTTTGAAATAAAAATTAATTAAAGCAAATACTAATACTTGACATTTTAAATGCTAATTATATTTTTAGCACATTACTGTACCAATTAAAAATTAAAATTGAAATTTACACTTTGTTTAATAAAATATTTTTTTTTCAATAATAAATTGTACTTAACCAGCAGTCGGGAGACGCCACGCTGAATGTTATAACTATTCAGGATATAATGTAATGTTATATTTATTATTTAGCGTGGCGTCTCCCGACTGCTGGTTAAGTACAATTTATTATTGAAAAAAAAAAGTATTTTATTAAACAAAGTGTAAATTTCAATTTTAATTTTTAATTGGTACAATAATGTGCTAAAAATATAATTAACATTTAAAATGTCAAGTATTAGTATTTGCTTTAATTAATTTTTATTTCAAACTTTTAAAACTATTTCTTAGTATCTGTAGTTTTACTTTTTGTTGTTATTTTAATTGTTTAGTTTATTTTTATTTCAAACTTTTTAAAGCAATCTTTTTATTATTATTTTTTAGTTTTGTTGATTTTCTGTTTTTATGTTAATTTGTTTTTTATTTCCAATTTTTTACTAAATTTGTTAATTTAGTTAATTTTTATTAATTTGTTGGTTTTTTCTTATTTTTGTAATTAACTTTTTAATTTTTATTTAATTTTAATTAACTTTATAATTTTTTAAATTGTTTTTAAAATTTTTAATTTTTTTTGTTATTAATTAATTTTTAATCTTAAACTTTTATTCTTATCTTAATTCTTGTTATTAAACCAACTTTTGGCAGCAGTCGAGAGTTTTTTTTTATTATCTCTTATAGTTTCGACGATACACGCTTCGAAAGAAAAAATCCGATTTTCTTCAAAGGGGTGTTTCACCCTTAAAAGTGTATTAGGACACGTGTAAAAAATACGTGTCCCTTATTTTAATCTGTACAACATATTAAAGGCACGTCGAAATCGAAGGGAGTCACTTTTGTAGCGCACGAACGCGCGGACGGGTGCGCGTACCGTGCGCATCGAGAGATTTTTAATTATTTTTGGAAAATGGGAATGTTGTATCGTAACTTTATCATATACCGTTGAATTCATAATAAAATAAGCTTTATTTTGCTTATAAAATAAATAAAAATTTTGAAAAAAAATAGGTAAGTGGTGGGGGAAAATATTAAAAAAAATAAAAAAAAAAATTTTTTTTCCGCTGTCATAAATTACTCTTCGAGCCATTCAACTTTCATTTAAAACATTTTTTTATATCTCTTATAGTTTCGACGGCATACACTTCGAAAGAAAAAAACCGATTTTCTTCAAAGGGGTGTTTCACCCCCTTAAAGTGCGTATGGGCACGTATAAAAAAATACGTGTCCCTTATTTTTATCTGTACTACAACATATTAAAAACTCGTTTTAATCTGAGGCGGACACTTCCCTGTGTTTCCTTGTTAGATGATCTTGAAATTAATAATCCTCTTAGTCCGGGAGGTAGCGACAGAAAAATGTGACTCATTTCGCCAAACTTAATAATTATTTTACCAAATGTACTTGTGATGAGAACTTGAACTGTCAAAGTCTTCCACGGTATGGACACAACGGGGCATAATAGGACGGTTTGAAAACCCGCATAAATTAGGGAAAAAAAACTCATACCGCCAAGCGTAAAACTTTTTTCTCTAATTATTTATAATGTTAACATAAAAATAAAACTCGTCTTCCATGTAGCAAACACAACGTATCACGTCTTCCATCCATATAAACACCTCCAAAAAGGGATAAAATGGATTTATTCCGCCAAAACTGAAACTTCGTTAGTGCATAGTTTATTTTATGTACAAATGAAAATTCATAGTCTTCCAAGTATCAGGTACAACAATAGTCGTCTTCCAAGCATGTAAAGGTACCGCGCGCCGACCTGGCGCTTAGGCGCGCGAAGGGGCCGCAACATACTTATATACTTGCTTGGAAGACGAGTATTGTTGTACTTGATATTTGGAAGACTTTTATTTTCGTATTTCCCATTGAATAAATATTCATCTATAAAAATATATACTTTGGCGGTATCATATTTATGATGTTTTTTTCTATAGATCTATTGAACATGAAAAGGAGATATATGAAAATTTACTCGCTCGGAAGACTATGTTATGCGTATAACAGAATAATAAAATACAGGTTGTGCCGGTCATGCACGACATATAAAATAAGCGATGGATGGACAACATATGCACATACATGGCCATATAATCATAAAAAAAAGCCGAAAAGGCAAATCGGTAGCTTCTCTTTCTCGATCCGAGAGAGAAGGAAAAGCTCGTCGCCTATCCGATCGCCTAGCGACATCGGTCTCGGGCGCCTTTGTCGGTCTCGTAGGACGTAAATAGTAGGGCCCCGGCCCCCCCGGCACACGTGTTTTTGTTTCTGTCGCGATGTAAGTCTCGGACTCCTGATTGGGCCGTAGCATACACGCATTTTAGGTAGCCAATCAGAGAGCCAATAAAATTTCAATTTTCAACTCTGCTGCAATACTGAGCATAACTATATAACTGCGGTGTCACCGGACTCACCGGCCAGTTTTGCTGTTGCAGTGCATTTGAAAAGACGTAATTTCGTAAGAATATGAAAATGTCCACGCCTTTTTGTGTGTTTTGTGGTAAAAAAAGTGGTGATTTGAAAGACTTTGTATCGAAAACTTTAGATAAATGTACCGATATTCTTTTGATACGAAAGAATAGAAATTTAGATTCCACTAACGTAATTTTGCCTAAAGAACCGGATAATTATCAAAAATATCACTCGAAATGTTATTCGAATTTTACTGCTGTGACAAAGAAATACAAGGTTTCTTCTGTTGAACCCATAGCTAGTACGTCATCAACATCTACAGAAATGTAAGTACATAATCACTTTGTAACTATAGACACAACACGATGAATCTTATATATCTGCTGTGATATAACAGAAAGTGTTTCCAAATTTGAATTACTGTCTAAAGTACGAATATGAATTCATATTTTGAAACAAATTTTGAATCTAATATTCTTATTCAATTATTATTTTTTTAACCATTTAAGTATTATTTCAAAATTGAAATATTTATAAGAGTATTTACATATATCAAAGAAATATTTTGTATAATTTTTAATTATTGAATAAAACGTTCTTCAAATAAAATAAAATTATTAATTTTTTTATTGAAGAGCATTATATTATAATTTAATATTCAAACGTGTAATTTTAAATGCTTTTTAGAGAGAATCCAAATGCATATTCTTCTCTCGATTCACCTCTTGCTACTGATGAACTCCTATCTCGGAAAACTGATGTAGATGAATCGACAAATGAAGATCCTGCTGAGAAGGAGAATGCAGAGAGAGATGAGGATGATCTTCGTGATTCCGAATTAAGGAGTGACACTGAGGAAATACGAGAACAATCATCTGAAGCAGCACATGGATCAAAAGTCAATAAAATATGCGTGATTTGTTGTAAAGAACGTAAGTTCCATAAAGGACATTGGCAACCTTTGCACGCTTTGAGTTCACAGAATGCGATCGAGAACCTTAAAATAATTGCCATTGAAATGGAAGATGAAAGTCTTCTTGAAAAATTAAGCAATACTGCTTGCTTATACTTCTACCATAATATTTGTAAAAGAATTTATGAACATCGACTAGATTCGCAAAAAGTGTCAAATCAAGAAGAGAAAGATTGGCATAAAAAACGATATATTAATAAAATTGCTTTTGAAGAAGTCTGTAAATTTGTAAAAGATAATGTTATTGCTAAACAAAGTTGCTTTTTTCTGAGTTTATTAGAAACTTTGTACAAAGATAGTTTAGGCAAACTTACAGAATCGCAATGTCAAGACACACTACAGGAACCTGACAGATTTCGTTCACATTTAGAGGAGAAATTATTAAAGCAATTTCCTATGCAAATAAGTATTGTTACGTTACAGAAGAAAAAAATTATTAAACCGTACACTGGTGTTCTTTTGCAAAATGATATAACTGCCCTACAAGAAGATATTTTACGGAAAGCGGCTATTATGATTAGGAAAATATGTTATAAAATTGAACGTAAAAAATTGCCAGATAAATTAACAAGCACAGATCTGATAAAAGGAGAATGCGAAATCCCAAATTCAATTTAAAATTTTTTTGAGACAATGTTATGTGGACTTAATTATCGCAGAAAACGTAATATTAAGACTGAAAGACTTAGCGAATCTTTATCAGCAGATTTGATTTATGCAGTAACAAATGGAAAAGTAAAGCCATCGAAACAAATTGCTCTAGGCATGACAGTGAAAAGCTTAACTAATAGCAAAAAACTTGTAAATATTTTGAATAGATATGGCCATTGCTGTAGTTACACAGTATTAGAAGAACTAGAAACGGAAGCAACGTACTTTTCAACTAATCAGTCGGATATTTGTCCAGAAGATATCTTGCAATCAACAAACTTTTGTACAGGCTTAGCGTTTAATAATTTTGATAGATTTGTTGATACGCTAAGTGGGAAAGGTACATTGCACGACACAGTTGGCATTATTTTTCAAAATAAATATGATCCAGCAATTGATGGTAGAATTGAAATTAATCCAGATAACTCTCAAGAAGTGCTCTCAACTGAAAAATCTAAGAAACGCAGGCGAGCTTTTGATGAAGTAACATTCGAATTAGAAGCTTATGCTAAAAAGCCTAGGTTAATAGAGATATTACAACCGTTGGATCATCCGGGGCGCTTTATTGATCCTAATAATTTACAGTTTCAAAAAATTAATTTCACGTGGATACTTTCTCATTTACTAAAATTACCTGATATTCCAATGTGGATGGGATATAATAGTTTAATTTTTGATGATAAATCCCGTGAGCAACAAGTTTCTTATTTAACAACAATTAATGATTCGCCAACTAATAATTCAGTCGTTGTAGAAACCATGAAACAGAGTCAAAGAGTGGCAAATGAGTGTGGTGAAATATATATGCAAGTAACGTATGATCTTGCAATTGCTAAAGTGGCTCTTCAAATTCAACGTACAGAAAAACCGCGATTTGATAACTTATTCATACACGTAGGCATGTTTCACGTGATGATGGCTTATTTTAAAGCTATAGGCAAATTTATTAATAATTGTGGAATCAGTACGGTGATGATCAACTCAGATTTATTGGCTAGTGGATCAATTAATAGCTTTCTTGAAGAAAAACATTTCAATCGATGCAGAAGGTTGCACCCTATAATTTATTTAGCGATTAATATTCTGCATTTTGAGAGCTTTGCTGATTCGGAAAATATTGAGATTACAGATCAAGTAAAAAAATATTTGCAAGATTTTATTAAACATCGATCAGAGAGACCAACTGTGCAAAACCGAGAATTGGAGAATTTATTCGATGAATATGATGATTATAAACAAAAAACACTTCAAGGAGAACATGGGAAAACTCCACAATTTTACTTGATGTATGCTCAACTTATTGAATATTTTTTTATATTGAATATGTCCATCCGGAAGGGAGATTTCGAATTATTCAAATTTATTCTACCAAAAATTGCAAATATTTTTTTCATATTCAACCAGCAAAATTACTCACGGTACTTGGTGAAATACCACGACAATCTGATTAAAATTGATGAAACGCATCCTGGTCTGAGAGTACAATTAGAGAAAGGATCATTTGGCATCAAACGAACGAAGAAACCTTTTTCTCGGCAGCCAGTAGATTTGACTCTCGAACAGACTATTAATGCCGATGCTGCTAATAAATTAACGGGAATCGTGAATACTACTAATTCAATATCGGCTAGACAACGTTGGTGTAAAAGTCATAATATTCGAACCACGATTATTAGTCATGTGATGGATAAAGCAGGTTTAAGAACACGTCAACAGCTGATCTCCAGAAAAGTAGTATTCAAATTAATTCTTCACACCTGAAAAAATTAATAAATAGTATACAGCAAAATATTAATCCTTTTGCACCAGATTTGCAAAGGAATCTATTATTTAATATATCAACAGGACAAGCAGCACAAGAACATGTAGCAGATTTTTTGCTAAACATAGAGAAGAATGGCAATAATCAAAGAGAGGACTTTATTAAAGAATGTTCTGAAAGTGAAGAAAGATTCGAGAAAGTTATTAAGAAGAATAAAATTATGAATTTTGCTAGTTCTTTAATAAAAAAGAAAGTGTCTGTATCTAGTAAAGTCGTTGAAGTTAGTATACACCGTGATTTATTTGGTCAACTTTTTAGAATTTCTTTACAAAAAACATTGGATATTGCCAAAGTGTTATCGTTTCCATTGACACCAGTTCCTTTTTCATTGTGTCACGTTGATGGATCCATATGTAAAACTGATAAATCAGCTTTATTAAAGATTTTAGAGAAAAAAATCAGTACTGATCACCCGCAAAATGTTGATGTAATTATTTTTGATGGTTTCTTTTTACTTCATTTAATGAGAGATATTCCATTAAATTTTGGTGGCGTTTCACAAAAATTCCTGAAAATGTGTGTCATGTCTAATGCTCATACTGTCATTATTAATTTTGATCAGTATTTTTCACCATCAATTAAAGATAATGAGCATTTATTACGAGGTACGACAGAAGATTATTCCTCATCAGTATTCCTCATCAAAGGACCTGATCAAAGATGCCCAGTAAATTTTAATGTAGAATTGAAAAACATTAATTTTAAGAAAGCGCTTGTAAATTTTTTTATTACTGATTGGGAAAATAGCTACATGGCTCCTTTCATTGGTAATAAAACCATATATTTAAATTTTGATTACTGTTATAAGTATGAAGTACACGATGGAAAAGTCAATAAGACACTTGATGATAATTTATCTTGCCCAGATCACGAAGAAGCTGACACGAAAATAATTTATAATGTCTGCAAAATTGATTTCGATGCTAATGTAGTCATACGATGTTCAGATACGGATATCCTCGTAATAATGCTAGGCAACATGTGTTTTATAAAAAAATTGAAATTATGGATGCATGTTGGCGTCGGAAATGCTCAGAGATATATCAATGTTTCGAAATTACATGAAACTTTAGGAGAAAAATTATGCAATGCTCTGCCTGCATTTCATGCTTTAACAGGATGCGACTTTAATCCATCTTTTTACCATAAAGGAAAGACGCGTCCATTAACATTGTTTGAAAATTCAGAAAAATACATAGATGCTTTCAAGAAAATTAGCAATATAAAAAATTGTAATACTGAAGAAGTTTACGCCATATTAGAAGAATTTGTATGTCGTATTTATGGTTTGAAGACATGTAACGATTTAAATGAAGCACGAGTACTTGTATTCATGAAAACTTATAAATTTACTGATAATGACGCAATCTTTCGCTCCAAAATGAAGAATATTGATGGATCTACGTTACCGCCCTGCAAATCCTACAACATCTAAAGCGCACTTCTTACATCGCAAATCTCTGGAGAAATGCCCATCTTCCACAGCCAACAGAATTTTCACCACTTGATTATGGTTGGGAGAAATCAGATGGAAAATACTCTTTCAAATGGTTCGATGGAGATCAATTGCCTCGATCAGTAGATGAAATAAGTATAGAGCCTGACGCAGAAAAAAATCAAGGTAACGAATTGTAATGAATATTTTATTCTTTTTATTAAATTACAAATTATAAATTTTAACTTCATTACTTTTTATGCACGAACAAAAAATCCATAAAATAGATATTTTCGAAACAATATTTTATATATACATACAATAAAATGCGTACTTTATGATTTTTCAATCTTTTTTTTCTATTTCTAGATGAAACAGTTACGCGAGAAGAGCAAGCTTCAGATGACGACGATGAAGACACCTACAATGACCGCGTTTCAGACGATGATATCGGTGATGAAATGGATGAATGCGACACTGATACCTCATCGATTTTGTCCTTGGATGATTGAACAACTTTTATTTATATAACAATTAATAAAATGATTTTTAATATTGTGTGACGAAAATATTTTTTTCTGTTTAAAATTAAAATCGTAGTTGAGAAAGCTAAGAAAATAAATCACAAATTTATATACAATTTTCATATATCTCCTTTTCATGTTCAATAGATCTATAGAAAAAACATCATAAATATGATACCGCCAAAGTATATATTTTTATAGATGAATATTTATTCAATGGGAAATACGAAAATAAAAGTCTTCCAAATATCAAGTACAACAATACTCGTCTTCCAAGCGAGTAAGTATGCTGCGGCCGTACGCGCGCCTAAGCGCCAGGTCGGCGCGCGGTACCTTTACATGCTTGGAAGACGACTATTGTTGTACCTGATACTTGGAAGACTATGAATTTTCATTTGTACATAAAATAAACTATGCACTAACAAAGTTTCAGTTTTGGCGGAATAAATCCATTTTATCCCTTTTTGGAGGTGTTTATATGGATGGAAGACGTGGTACGCTGTGTTTGCTACATGGAAGACGAGTTTTATTTTTATGTTAACATTATAAATAATTAGAGAAAAAAGTTTTACGCTTGGCGGTATAAGTTTTTTTTCCATAATTTTTGCGGGTTTTCAAATCGTCCCATAATGCCGCGTTGTAACATTGAGGTGGAAGACTGCTGTTTAAATAATCAATTACCAAATATAATTAAAATAAAAAATTTTCAGCCTTGGCGGAATAATGACACGTAATCTGTCGCTACCTCCCGGACTATTGGATCTCACTCCAAGGTTAATTCAATTTGTAATGTTTATTATTCTTTTCCGTGTTTTCCGGTGGAAGAATCTAAATTGAAAAAACGTATTTTTTGCTGCAATTATAAAATCTACCGATGTAAAAAATAATAGAAATGAAAAATGTTTTCAATCTCTTCTAAATAAATTAAAATATCTAGAAATAAATGGTATAGCTATTAAAATCGATGAAAATTCTAATTTACGCGTTCATTTTATCTTGGGTTTGGTACTTTGCGACAACTTGGAATTTAATTCATTTCTAAACTTTAATAAATCGTTTTCAAGTAACTTCTTCTGTCGACTTTGTAAAGTAGAAAAAATGAATTGTCAAAAACTAATCGCGGAAAATAAGGCATTGATGCGAACAATTACAAATTACGATAATGACTTAAAGTTAAATAATTCACAAAGCACTGGAATTGTAAACAATTCTTTATTAAATGATATTCCATCATTTCATGTAGTTGAAAATTATTATGTGGACGTTATGCATGATATTTTTGAGGGAGTCTGCCATTACAATTTATGCCATGTAATGACTTATTTCACGATAAAAATGAAATATTTTGATCTAACAAATTTTAAATTCAAGAAAACAAAATTTTGAATACGGACCAAAAGAAATTAAAAGAAAATATTTCAGGAGAAATCAAATCATCACAATAAAAAAAAAAAAAAAAAACATTTAAAAGTGTCAGCTACAAAAATGATGACATTCATTATGCATTTTCCTCTAATGGTTGTAAACTTAGTTCCATCTGATGATGAAGTCTGGCATTTTTTAATTAATTTTATTGAAATTATTGATATTATACTTTGCTTTGAAATTGACGAAGCAAACATTATTTTATTAGAAAACAAAATTAAAAAACATCATAATGATTACATTACATTATTTAATGATACACTGAAGCCCAAATTTCATAATTTAATTCATTATCCAACAATTATTCGTCAATGTGGACCTTTAAGAAAATTCTGGTGTTTTAAATATGAAGCAAAGCATCGTCAATTTAAAATATACTCTCATTGTATCACTTCTCAAAAAAACATTTGTCTTACATTAAGTAAAAAGTATCAATTACAATTTGCATTAACAATTAATGAAAACTGCAAATCTGGCAAGTAAAACTTTTAAATGCAATAATAAGTATGAAATATCAAGTAATTATCGTTCTATTATTATGAAAAAAATGCAAAATGTTAATGAAACGAACTTCAAATTGTATTCTCGCATTGAGTATAAAGATGTTGAGTACAATATTAAAAACAACTATATAGCAACTTTTGAAACTGAAGTTGAAATATACTTAATATTAGATATTATTTTGTTTAAAAACAATAAGGTATTATTTTTTTGTCAAAAGTTACAAAGGTTGCAATATAGGCAACATTTTTTAGCATACAAAATTGATGAAACAATTTTAAGACATTTTTTTATAATATCTTCGAATAATATAATCGGACCTCCACTTACTTTAATAAAAAGGCAAATCAATGATACTGATAAAGAAATATTATAAATGTGTTACTTAAATTATTTTATCTATTTCTATACATCAGAACTAAAAGTTGTAAAATTTTATTCAATAATAAGTTGATAATACGTATATTATGTAATTTCTGTACAATTTCTATTTCGCATCAATCATTATTCAGTATTTCATCAGTATTTTCTGTTGACATCTTTTTAACTAAAATTTATTCTCAATATACCACTATAAATGTCGGATTATACATGGTGATGGTGCGAAACAGAATGCATAGATATTTAACTGGTGCTTGTAGAATAACTTTTAAAACTTATCGTGCATTTAGACAACACATTTTCCGAAAACATATAAAAGTAATATGAGGTTAAAAAACCAAGTATCTGAAGTACCTATAAACTGTGAAATTTGTGCTCTTATTTGTAACAACTCAAAAGCTATAATTAAACACTACAATAACCATATAATTTCTGGAACACCAGTTATATATCCTTTTTTTAAGGTATGTAAATCAACTTTATTGTTTAAAAAAAAGAATACATTAGCTCAGCATTTAACTCAATTTCACAAAAGTCAAAAAGATTTTATGTCAAAAGATGATGATGTTTCTATAATTAATAATAAAATCAAAGAATATTTACAAGAAATCCCTTATCACCAGGAAACTAATAAAAATGAAATTTACAATGAAGATTTAAATTCTTTAGGTATGAAGTTGTTAGGTTCTTTATATTTATCGTTAGAAACACAGTATCAATTACCTAACCAATCTTTGCAAATTTTAATTGACAATATAAATGATTTCCACAAAATAAACGTGCAATATTTGTCAAAGCAAATTAACTTTAAATAATTTAAATATTGATAAATCACTTTTAGAAAATAACTTATTTAAAATAGCACATAATTCACAAAATGGGTACTTTAGATCAAAGTTTGCGAGAGACAAATATTATATAAATAATTTCAACTACGTTAAACCTAAGTGTATTATTTTAAGTAACAATAGCAAATATTATTACACTCCAATAAAAAAAACTTTAATTAATCTTTTCAAAAATTCCAATTTTTCCAATCAATATTTTGATTTCAAAGAGATTTTTTTAGAAAATATATTTTCTAATATAACAGATGGAAATTTATTTAAAAATAACAGTTTTTTAAACAAAATCTTAATGCTTTACAATTTATAATTTATCAAGATGCATACAAAATTTGTAACCCTTTAGGTTCGTCCAGGATAAAACATGAAATTGTTGGAGTTTACATTGGCAAATATCCCCGCTTGGCAACGTGTTAAAATAAATCAAATTAATTTAGTTTCTTTAATGTATGAAAAAGATCTGAAGAGACTTGGAACGTCAAAGCTTTTTGATATTCTTATACAAGATTTAAAGGATATTGAACAAACAAGTATAGAAATCAATTATAAAAATGAAAAAATAATGCTTAACCCTTGTGTACGCACCCAACTTTACCAACGTTCGGACGCACCCGGTACCCCGGTGCCCACCTCTCATTTTTTCAATTTTTTCAATATTTATGCAATTGAAATGGTTTCCTTAACGTTTATCTCAGTAAATAAACATAAAAAATGAGAGGCCGAAGCATTTGTAAATAAATTGGTCTGCTGTAGATCGTACAAAGGTAAGAGAAAACAGGATTTTCGAGGTCGACGCAAGTAGCGCGCGGTTACTAAGGCTGCCAGGCAGCTAGCTGTTTGGAGTTTTAAAATTTATCTAAAATGTACAAATTTATCTAAGATGTACAAGCCGACGGAGAATTTAACGATCGATGAACAACTTTATCCTTTTCGCGGTCGCACAAAGTTTACGCAGTATATACCTTCGAAACCAGCCAAATATGAAATCAAGATTTAGTGGATTTGCGACGATGAAAATGTCTATCCGTTGCATGGTATCATTTACACAGGCAAAACAGGTAATGTTCGAGAGAAACATCAAGGAGAAAGAATAGTAAAAAAACTTGCAGCCGCGTACCGAGGCAGTGGTAGAAATATTACCATGGATAATTATTTTACAACCTTACCACTTGCCAAACATTTACTTTCATGGAAGTTAACTTTAGTTGGCACTTTGAAGAAAAATAAACCTTACATTCGAAGTGTGATGGCTCCGAATAAATCGAGAGAACTATACTCTACTATGTTTGGATTCCACGAAAAAGTAACGCTGTGCTCCTACGTACCGAAGAAGAATAAAGCAGTTATTCTAATATCAACGATGCATTCCGACATGGCTGTGAACGATGATGCTAAGAAGAAGCCTCATATTATCACATATTACAATAAATATAAAGCTGGCGTCGACACGATGGACCAAATGATTAGTAGATACACTACACAACGTCGCACTTTGAGATGGCCGGTAGTAGTTATGTTTTTCAACATATTAGACGTTGCCTCACTCGCTGCCTACCTCATTTATTATGAAAATAATAAGATGCTGCCGAAAAAAACCAACCAGCGACGGTTATTTCTACGCCAATTGAGCAAAGAACTTGAAACGCCAATGATTGAGGATCGATATCATAACGTGCAAATTAATGAGAAATTATAGCACCAAGATCGCTATTGAAAGTGTAATCGGTCGGCCAGTAAATCCAGTGGAGGCTGATCCAGGTCCGTCAGTTCAACGAAATGCATCAGGAAGAAAGAAAGTTATCGGTTCCTGCCATATTTGTTACAAACAAACAATTAAGAAGAGAAGGAAAACACAGGAAAGACCTGCTCCGAATGTGATAGGCCTATTTGCGATGAACATGCGATAACTTTTGCCAAGTGCATAGAATGCAATAAATAAATGTTTTTTTGTTTTTTACATAAATTTTCATGTATTCTATTATTACGCAACTCATTTCACCTGCATAAATCAAATAAATTAATAAAAAAAACTAATAGTTCACTCAAAACTGAATTTTTCTATGGTGGATACCCGAGTAACCGGGTGCGTCCGCGGCATATGTATATTTTAAACTAGATTATTTATGCTTAAAAAAATTCTTAAAAATCTCCAAATGCACCATTTGCTTAAAAATGAGTTAAATAACGACGATCCGGGCGTACAAAGCAAAATTTTCATTTTTAATCCACTTACATGCAAAAATGAGCAGTGGTGGGCACCCGGGTAACCGGGTGCGCACACAAGAGTTAAAGGAACATTAAAAGGGCCAGTTTCACAACTTAGTTTAACCGGAGTTTAAACCTTTAAACTTGGTTTACGGTAAATACTGTGTCCCACAACTGTCTTAAACCTCGGTTAACGTTGTTAAACTGCGGTTAAGGTTCCTGAGTACTCGCCGCGGCCATATTGAAGTCGTGACGTCAGAAGCGAGAAATTGCGTGAAATGACACGTAATTTTGTCCGACATGCCATTTGTAAATAAAGCCAATTTGGATAAAACAAACTAAGCAGATGACTTTAAAACACTTCTAAATATCCCTAGTAGCACAGTACATTGGCTTTACATTGGTTAACATTGGCGAAACATTGGTTATGTTGGGAGTACATTGGCCAATATTTCCCAATAAAGAGCCAATATTGGTCATAGAATCAATTGCACATGTACTTGTAATATTGCTCGCCAATTAATAAACAATATTGCATTTACATTGGAGATGCATTGGCCAAGATTTGCCAATGTAAAGCGAATATTGTTTATTAAAGAAATGACAATGTTTTACCAATATTACGAGTCAACAATTTTACAATATTGCTCTTACATTGGAGGTGCATTGGCCAAGATTTGCCAATGTAAAGCGAATATTGTTTATTAAAGAAATAGTAATGTACTGCCAATATTACGAGTCAACAATTTTATAATATTGCTCTTACATTGGAGTTGCATTGGCCAAGATTTGCCAATGTAAAGCGAATATTGTTTATTGAAGAAACGGTAATGTACTGCCAATATTACGAGTCAATAATTGTACAATATTGCACTTACATTAGAAGTGCATTGGCGAATATTTGCCAATCAAAAGCGAATATTGTTTTTTAAAGAAACGGTAATGTGCTGCCAATGTTACGAGTTAACAATGGTACAATATTGCACTTATATTGGAAGCGCATTATTGGTCAAGATTGCCAAATCTAAAGCGAATATTGGTTATAAAAGAAAGATTAATGTGCTGCCAATGTTACGAGTCAATAATTGTATTGTAAATATTATCAATAAACGAAATAGGTCCATAAGTGAAGAAACCTCAATCTACATTCCAATAAGCAAACAATATTTTTCAATTGTTTAAAAAAATTTTTTTACAAAAATTTTTTATAAAAATTTTTTATATTTAATTTGTATTATATTGACATATATTTTCTAATTGCATTCTTACTCAAACAAATAACAGAAAAGTTATTCCAGATACTATTCCGCATTTGTGAAATTGTAAAAAAACTATAATTTTATATTTGTTTATATAAATAATGTGCTTTAATTATACATATTCCATTTTTTTGATAACGTATATTGACCTGATCTACCAGTTATATACAAGTATCAACACAAAGCTTTCACAGGTCATCACGAAGGATCAGTTCGCAGCGATCACACAGGTCAAACAACGTTCACCGGAGTCGCGACTTGGATGGGTGACCGCTTGGGTTAAAAAAAAAATTGGACTAATATTGGTTAAAGTGTCAACCTTCTAATATTGGACCAATGTTGAAAACCCAATGCACAACCAATATATAATATCGTATTTATTTTTTTTTTTTAATATTGGTTAAATAAGGGTCGATATCATACTTTGCAATATTGGACCAATATTAAAAATCAATTCACATCCAATAGATAATATTGGGTTGACATGATTTTTCAATATTGGACCAATATTGCAACTTCAAGATTGGTTACATAAGAGTCGATATCATACTCTGCAATATTGGACCAATACTGAAAATCAATTCACACCCAATATAGAATATTGGGTTTACATTATTTCCCAATATTGAACCAATATTTTGTGCTGCTAGGGATCGGTCACGACTATCCTTTTTCCGCTTAACAATCAGTAAATAGTTGTAAAAAGCATGTAAAGTGAAGCAATTGAAACAGGAAAACACATGGGCACATAATTTTGTCCGACGTGCCATTTCTAAATGCCAATTTGGATAAAACAGTCTAATCAGATGGCTTTAAAACACTTCTAAATATCGGTCACGACTATCCTTTTTTCGCCTAGCAGTCAGTAAATAGTCGTAAAAAGCACGTAAAGTGACGTCTATTCAGACAGGAAAACACACGGATAGCTATTAAAAGGAGTGAAAAATGTACTTTAATGTATAAAATTCAAAGAATCTTTACTCGCGGTCCATTTTTACGAATTTGGTAAATACGAGACAAGTAATGTTTTTACAATGAAACACATAATAACAAAATGACATGCACGATAACATTTCATCGTCAATCTGTCACGTTTCACGTGTATTAGTTCTAATTTTGTCCGCGAATGTTTAATGTACTTAATAAAGTGTAAATTTTTACAGTAACAATTGAATTTAATTGTTTAGTTCAAACTGATTTGGAAACATGTAAGAAGAAAACCTTAAAACTTTTAAATTTGTTCATTATTTTTTACCTTGGTGTATAGAACCTGTAATATCTCATTCCTTACTCTTCGGTAACAACCAATCACACTACTTGTTCTAGAAGAAAGATAAGTCTGTTGAAGTTTCTTCGCATAGATTATAGGTTTACGTAACTTAGAGTTAAAATCTGGTTGTGAAACGCGATAGAAGTTTAACCGTGACGTTAAACTTGACGGTAGTTCAACTAAGCTCGGGTTAAACCCAAAGTTGTGAAACAGGGCCTAAGGCGATGCTGGAGTAACGGTCGAACTTGTGGCGTTACGAGCGCTAGCGGCGGCGCTGGTTTGTTCCAGCTAGCGGCGGCACTGGTTTGAGAGCGTTTTTGTGCGCTCTCTTTCTCGCTCGCTCTTTCTCCGTGCATGGCGTACCTGATGCGAACGTTCGCAAGCGATAGCGTAATATTTCCTAAGTTTTATTTGGTAAGATTAATTTATTTCCTAATCAATCCTCCGGGATCATTTGTGATGTTGGCTCAGAAACCTGTACCCATATTCGCGTAGACTCTACTACTCTTGTACAGTAAGCCTATAAGTTCCCGAGAGCTAACCTCGAATCATAGCCGTTGAGGCTCGAGCTGTAAGCACGCGATCACTTCTACATACTCGTGGGGTTTATTTGTCTTGGCAATTTTAATAAAGCAAACTATTTTATGTAAAGCCTAGCTGCTTAAACATTCATTATAACTCTCCATTTCCCGCCAGTCGAAATACGTCAGTGATTGGCCACCACGACAACGTAGTAGTCACAAACTCCAAAGGTCCTACGCCATCTACTAAGTGGAATTAAAAATGTCGATAATATCGATATTTTTAATTCCATTACCATTTAAGCTCTGCATTATCATTGTGTCCCTCGGCGCTTGTGTTCTGTTGTTGCACACACGCAAAGTCGCATGCACACATGTACGTCGTGAGTTAAGAGGATGCTAAAGTCATCCTTTTTTACCGACCAAACGTTAATTTTTAGGCATGCCGTTCTTCTAATTACATTTACAGATTTAAAAATCCTTTTCCACAATTAAAGTATAGACAGTAATGTATAATGGACGCTATATATAAGAATAATAAAAACGAAAAAAATTGGAAAATTATAGAGAGAGAGAGAGAGAGAGATGACTTGAAAATAAATTATATATACAGTTTTTTAAAACTTTGTTTTTTTAAAACACTAAAAACGATACACAAAATTGTTTATTCTGTACATAAAATTAAAAAATGGTAATATATTTAGTATTGTGTCGCAATTACTATCGTTTACACGTAATCTTCAGGTTAATAACTTTACAGTGAAATATCACTCAAGGACAGTGTAATATAAAAAATATTTCCAACTTGATTAAAATTCTTTCATATATGGTTATATAAATATTCAATAATTTTCATTAAATATTTATATTACTATAATTTAATACAAAACCGGAAACAATTTTATACAAAAAACAAAAGTAAATTAAAAATTATTGTTTAATTATCGGCTTCTGCAGCCGACTTGTGACAACATGATTTATCGACACGTAAAAACTGCAAATTTGATTGTAGCGCCGCTCTCGGAATATCAAGCAACTAAACTATAGCTTTCTGCACCAATTCCACGTGCAAATTACATAAACAATTTGCAGAGATCCATTTCTCTCATACTAGAGCCTCTAGGATCATTCTGCAAGCGCCGTATTGTTCTTTTACGAGGTGTGTTCAAAAAGTATCGCGAATTTTGTGTTTTTTCAAAAATTATTTATTTATTCATGAATATCTATTTTGTCCCCTTCAAAGTAATCCCCATGAGATATTATACACTTGTGCCAACGGTTTTTCCAATCTTCGAAGCACTTCAAAAAATCTTTTTTTTTTATCTTGTTCAGCTCCTCCTTCGATGCCGTCTTTATCTCGTCAAGCGTAGCGTAACGTCGTCCTTTCATGGGCCTCTTCAGTTTAGGGAACAAGAAAAAGTCACAGGGGGCCAGATCTGGGGAATACGGTGGCTGCGGCATCATTAGTGTGTTGTTTTTGGCCAAAAAGTCGCGCACAAGCAACGATGTGTGAGCAGGGGCGTTATCGTGGTGCAAAAGCCAATTATTGTTCTTCCACAAATCCGGGCGTTTCTGGCGGATTGCTTCGCGCAAATTGCGCATAACTTGCAGGTAATATTCCTTATTGACCGTTCTACCCTGTGACAAGAACTCATGATGCACCACGCCCCTGCAATCGAAGAAAACTGTCAGCAAAACTTTCACATTCGACCGAACTTGGCGCGCTTTTTTCGGTCTTGGTTCGTGCGGCAGCTTCCATTGAGATGATTGAGCTTTGGTTTCCACGTCATAACCATAAACCCACGATTCGTCACCAGTTATGACCCTCTGGAGCAAATTTGGGTCGTCGCGGACAGAGTCCAACATCTCATTAGCAATGTTCATGCGATGCTGTTTTTGGTCGCAATTGAGCAATTTTGGTACGAATTTCGCGGCGACCCGTCTCATGCCCAAATCATTGATAAAAATCGAATGGCACGAGCCAATCGATATGTTTAGGTCCTCAGCAACTTCTCTAACGGTGATTCGACGATTGGCCAATACCATTTTCTCCACTTCATTAATTTTTTCGTCTGTTGTTGAAGTGCTCGGGCGTCCGGCACGCTCTTCGTCGTTCACATCTTCTCGGCCTTCTGAGAACATTTTGTACCACCGATAAACGTTGCTTCGGTCCAAGGTAGCTTCTCCGTATGCCACAGTCAACATTCGGAATGCATCCGCGGACTTAATTTCGTTTTTCACACAAAATTTGATACAGGTTCTTTGATCCATTTTTTTGAATAGGTAAAAATCGAAGACGATCCAAAACACGTGCAAGCAAAGCAGCTGTCAACAATTAAGTGAACATTCAAAATGGCCGAGCTTGTCGGCATAAGTGAGAGACATGAGTACCAACATAACGCCACAAAAAGATCGAAATTCGAATATACGTAACCCGCGAAAATTCAAAATTCGCGATACTTTTTGAACACACCTCGTATTTAATTTATACGCAGTAAACTACTTATTTCATACATACAAAATCTAAAATTTTTATATGGGGCACATGTTGTCACGAATCGGCTGCAAAAGCTGATAATTAAACTATAATTTTTTAATTTACTTTCGTTTTTCGTATTAAATTATAGTTTCCCGTGTATGTTTTTGTTACTACTTTAATTGTGGAGAAGAATTTTGCGATCTATAAAGCCAATTAAGAAAAATGCCTGTCCAAAAATATGCGCGTATAAAAACCGGTCCAGCATCGCCTTAATGAGTTTCAAGAATTCTAAAAATACTTTCTTAAAACCTTGAAACTGTATTATAACTAAATTCCGTACGTTCTTTCATGCCCCTTTGAGACTGTCGCTCAGCTCGCAAATATTTAAGCAGCCGGAATCACGTCCCGTAAAGTCGGCTACTTATTGTAAAAATATTTCGGGTGTTTAAAATATATGTTTCCGTAAATATAGGTACGTACACGTGAGTGTGTATCGTATTTATAAATTTATTTCGACATTTAACAGGCTTGTATCACGATTTTATAAAAATTAGAATAAAATTTAAAAATACACTATTATATTTACCTAATAAAGTGCTTTAAAATGTTACTTCAAGTAACATTTTAATTTGTTTGATGTGTATTCAATGTTCATATTTATCAATATATACCCTTACACTAGCAATGTTGAAACAACTTTGGAAAGTTTCAACGTCGCAGAAAATATGGACAGTCACTGTGATTAAATAGAATAAATTTTTTTATCTCATATATATCTCTTATATATATGATATATATATATATATATATATATATATATATATATGTGACGTGGCAATTTTATCTGCCTCGCCACTTCGTCCTCCGCCTGAGCATAGCGCAAGGAGGCGCGTAAGACCGGATCGGGCACTCAGCGAGAGAGCGAAATCTCCGGCGGGACTGCGGCGCGTATTGATTTCATTTATTTATTCGCGGCTTATTTCATGTACCCGCGGGCAGAGTTGCCGCTGATGCGCCGATTTGCAGCACACCGCTGCCAGAAAGAACAGCACTCGCGAGCACCCGTTGGCACTTTCTCCCCACTTATCGGCCTGCGTCGAGCAGCCGAGGCGCCGAGTGGGGACTTCTTCTGTCTCTTTCTCTCTCGAGCGGTCTCTCTCCTTCTCGACCTACCCTCTTCTGACCTGAGCGTTCTCTTTCTCTCGTATTACAAGCACAGCTCTTGGCGTTTAGCTGCACGATTTTAGATTTTTGTGCCGCGGAGCAGAGTCACAGGGGCTACGCGCGATATATATATATATATATATATATATATATATATATATGTATATATATATATATGTATATATATATATATATGAATATGAATAATTGTAGAAAAAATTATTTGCGATGTATAATTATTAATAAACCTAGAATTATACATAAAATATATATATATATATATATATATATATATATATAAGTTATTAGGAAAATCTCATTAAAATACATTTATTAAATTATATGACGAAATCTTGCATAAAAATTTTAATAAGCACTTATATAAGTCCATTTACAAAAACAGATATAGAGGTACTGTTTTGAAATTAATTGAACAATTATCTATTTTATAAAAGGTCAACTACATAATTGCTCATTACAATATTTATGCAAGATTCCGTCTTGTAATTTAATAAATATTATCCTATCGGGAAATGTCGCGCGCCGCATTCGTCAATTTGACAACTCCAGATCTGAAATCACATACAGCTGTTACTGTTGCTGTAACATGATTGCGAATCTCGAAATTCTTCAATGTAATTCTGGCGACGTCATTAAGAATCGGTTATTTTTCTGCAAGCTTTTAAGTAATATATAATTTACTCGCACTAACTTAATACAGCAATTAAAACATGTTAATATATTTAACTCCACTCTTGGCCACCATGCGCGTTTTTTATTTATATGTAAAAATAAATATCTGTCAAGTTACAAAAAATTATGTCCACTTTTTTTAATGAAATAAATATCGACTATTACTGAAATTATTTTTTTCTATGTATTACCTGTTTCATTTATTTGATTTACACAAAACGTACATAGTGTTGCTCAACGGAAACCGCGAGAAGGTGGTGGTCTCTTCCGTCAGGAGGAAAATGTACAAAATTTTTATCTATTTGACAGTAATAATCATAAGAATTGAAATTAATATTTAATCAGCTATGTTGTTTTACAATATTAACTAGTCACATAAGAAATGGAATTAGATAATATTGCAAAATAATGTAACTGATTAAATATCACTTTCAAAATAAATTTTTTACATTTTCCTCAGTGTGTGTGTGTGTGTGTATGTGTGTGTGTGTGTGAGTGTGTTTGCGTGTTTAAATTTATCAATTTAAAACAAAAATTTTCACTCTTTTTGGGCGATGTCCTTACGGACCAAAAAAAAAATATTTGCACTCTTTTCGAGCGATGTCCTTGCGGACCAAAAAAAAATATTTGCACTCTTTTCGAGCGATGTCCTTGCGGACCAAAAAAAAATAATTGCACTCTTTTGGAGCGATGTCCTTGCGGACCAAAAAAAAATAATTGCACTCTTTTCGAGCGATGTCCTTGCGGACCAAAAAAAATAATTGCACTCTTTTGGAGCGATGTCCTTGCGGACCAAAAAAAAATAATTGCACTCTTTTGGAGCGATGTCCTTGCGGACCAAAAAAAAATAATTGCACTCTTTTGGAGCGATGTCCTTGCGGACCAAAAAAAAATATTTGCACTCTTTTCGAGCGATGTCCTTGCGGATAAAAAAAAATATTTGCACTCTTTTCGAGCGATGTCCTTACGGACCAAAAAAAAAAATATTTGCACTCTTTTCGAGCGATGTCCTTGCGGACATGATATGCAATTTAATTACATAAATATGAAATTAAAAGTATCAAAGTTTTGATATTTTAACTGTTACATTTAATTTCAATCTGCCCACGATGGACCATCAATATCATTAACATTCATTACATGTAATGATGAAGTCTGGTTTTTTTTAACGCTGCTTGCATATAATTTGTCTGGCGACATAAGAGATAAATCTCTTTCCTTTATATTCATTTTTATGCAAGTTTCGTTTCTTGCTTTTAATGCCGATTTAATAACGCAAATGGCATTAACGGTTGCCGGTGAAAGTTTGTTACGAATATTCGTTTTCACGACAGTTAAAAAAGAAAACATTCTCTCTGCATCGGCATTTGAATTTGGAAGACACCGAACAGCATTCAGAACACTTTTTAAATTTGGATATTTAGCTTTATTGTTCGAGTCCTGACATTGCAAAATTTTTTTCCACATTTCGTCAAATGTTTCTGTTGAAAGAGTATGTTTTTCCTCATTCGTAAAATCTAATGGTAATGCAATCCATTCTTTCTTTAAACCATCTTCTTCAAAACCACCAATAGTTTTTGCTATGAAAGAAACATCTTTGAATGATGTTTCTCTTTCTGTATTAAATAAAGTTACATATGGTCTGAAGACATTTAACTTTGATAAAAATATATTGTTTACTGGTAACCTTTTCCGAATTTCTTCTGCAGCAGTCACATAAAACGACAAACAGTTCTTACGAACTGTTGCAACATCGTCTTCGTGACCCTGCATTGTTATTTCGGTAAGGTACTCATCGCAATCAGGTCCAAAAGTTATTTCATCAGAAACTTTATGATTTTCTTTTTCAGAAAATATTATGTTCATAAGGTTTTCTGTAAAAGATTTCATAAGTTCATCTTTCAAAAAATTTTTACATATTTTAAAAAGAAATTGGATCGATTTTGATTGCAATACATGTATTCGCGTCTCTACTGCTTGAAAGAATGCATTGAAAGCATTAAATTCATGTAAAATATATTTTAAAAATAAAAAATAAGCTTTTGCATCTGCTTTGCCCATTATGGCTAACAGTTCTTCTCCAGTTTTACTTTTTTCACTGAAAATTTGTTCAACTAGGAAAAGTTCAATTGTATGCCAAGATTCCAAAAGTCTATCTACGCATTGATAATGGGAAAGCCAGCGTGTTTCACATAATTTTTTTAATTTTATATATTTATTTTCAAAGTTCAGACAAAATTCGCGGAAAATACCCGTACGTTTTGGACTGCTGTTAACATATTTAGCAATTCCTTTTATAAAATCGTCGCAATAATCGGGTATCATTTTACATGCAGCACGAGCTGCTAACGCTGCGGAATGGCAAGGACACGAAAATGTTAATAAATTTGGACACAATTCTTCCAATTTTGTTTTGAACGATTTCTGTTTCCCAGTCATGACAGACGCATTGTCGCATGACAAGGCAACAATATTTAAAAATGGTATTTGTAATCGCCACATTTCACATTTGAATGCGTTAGTTAACTTTTCCGCGCTGGAATCTTTGGCATCTATATCAATTAATTTTACTAGTTGCGTACGAACATCTAATGTCTCAAAATCTACGTATCTTACGAGGAAAGTCATCCATTTCTCATTTGTAATGTCAGACGTTTCATCTATGTATATGCTAAATTTCTGGTTCTGAATGCTGTTCACGACACGTTCTCTCATCATTGGGTATAGTGCATTTGTAACAACATTCTTGCATTTTGTACGACCCATTGTCATTTGTTTCAACACATGTGGATCATCTGATAACTTTTGGAAAAATTCGAGAATGTGTTTTGCATTATAAAAAGGAATATTTAGATTAGCGATTAATGCTGCATATTTCATTTCAGCTTCTTTTATACGTTGTTCAAATGGTAATTCATTATTTAATACACATGATTCTTTATCGGATTTATTCTTTTCCAAATCTTTACATTTATTTAAATGAGTTTTTGATTCTGCGTGTCGTTCAATATGCGATAATCCACCTGATATACTTCCATATGTATCGCAAATTGAACATAAAAATAAACTTTTATCGTGTGCCACTTCGCGTAACCAACATTTATATTCATCAATTTCTAACCATTTTGGCTGAAATGTTCTACACGTTGGTTGTAATTTATCATTATTATTATTTAATAAATTTCTTTTAAGTTTATTTTTATGACCCACAGAATCTGCATGTCTGGGAAAAATGTGCTGAATTGCATGACAAATTTTTATTGCATATAGTGCAATGGTAGAGAGAACTGTCGGACGGAACTTCGCGTATCCAAAATTTATATCGATCATCAGAAAGCCAAGCTTCTGAGAAGCTTCTCTTTCCTTTTTTGATCGATTTGTCGGACATTTCCAATAGAGATAAATAATATATATAAATAATATGTATAAATAATATATATAAAAAAATAATATATATAAATATTGAAGGTGTATGTCACAGAAAGAGATCAGGATCCTGTGGTTCGTCACTCCCACAGTATTTATCGACTAAAGCCTTTTCTCTTACCAAATATGTATGTGTATGAGAGAGTGTGTGTTGTGTGTGTTGTGTAAAAATCAAAAATACCTTTTTGGCCGTAAATATCTATTTGCCAGCTGAAGACAGCTCTGATCAGCAGCAAGATGTTGCGACCAAACAGATAAGAATGACCATAGCGCATAAAAAACAATTGAAGAACAATATTTCAGAGCAGTGATGCCACATTTAGGCCGCGTCTCACTGTTACGTTGGTAAAAACACGTGCGGACCGCGCGTTTATCGATGATCCGCGTCTCCACTATCATTGTTTAAGTTTCTGCGACAACGACAGACAAGAATAAACAGCGATATGGCAGGTTAGTTATAAATATTTTATTATATTATTTAACAATTGAACATCAACACAATTAGATACGTTCAATCTATATTGATAAGTACTTCTTGTAGGCAAGGTTGTGCCGTACAATAATTTAAAGAATAGGAAAATAAATCAAGAGGGGTTATGTATACCTGTACATGTCAAACAAATCTTTTACAAATAGATAGTATCAAGTTATGTAAATTTTTATAAATTGAATAACAATACAGAAAGTTATGACGAACTAAAGTTATTAATATTTTCCAGAGAGAAATAACTCGAATTCAACGATGTCTAATGGACATTGATTTGATGTACAAATTTTCGTTTTGACATCGAGTTTATTATTTCTTCTTGCTGAAATATGATTTTTATATATAATAAATACAAATTTTATATCAGTGAATTTAAAAAGAATTAAGAAAAAACAGGTTTATGTCATCATTTCTGATTTTATTTTGAAATGCAAAAAGATTTATTTTTCTAAGCAGTCCAAAACAAAAATCTTTTTACATCGTAAAATAAACTGAAAATTGACATAAATATATTTTTTTAATTCTTTTTGAGTTCTTTGGCATGTTATATGTTTTTATTTCATCACTATTAAAATCTCAGCGAGCTAATTAAATAAACGTTAAAACGATTTTTATATTGAATCCATGTCCATTCGACATCGATTTGACAAGTCATTTCTCTCTGGGATATATATTAATAATTTTAGTCCGTTATAACTTTCTGTACTGTTATTTAATTTATAACAATTTACATAGCTTGCATTATCTACTTGTATAATAAGTAAATTATTTAAACGAAATTTTTTATATTTTACGCCAACTTTGCTCTTAGTATGTGTGTGTGTGTGTGTGTGTGTTTTTATTACTACATAATATATTTATATATTTTCGTTAATTATTATTATTATTTACATATTTTTTAGATGAACAAAATCAAAAGACCATAAGTCTTAACAGACAAGGACCAGCATTAGTCCAACAAAGGCTCAAGTGGAGGGTATATTAAACATGCTGGTGCAAGGCTGGCAGGAAATGCAGCAGCAGCAGGGGCAACAGCAGCAGTAGCAGGAGCAACTGCAGCAGCAGCAGGAGCATCTGCAGCAGCAGCAGGAGCAACAGTTGTAACAACAACCGCAACAGGAGCGTCAGCAAAGTAACAATAATATTCATTACAATATTTATATGTATATATGTATAAAATGTTATTATATTTATTTATATTTATTTTTAGTCCGGCGTAATGGACTAGGGCATGGGCGTGCGCGTGCCCGCTGGTACAGACAGAGAGGTCTGTACCAGCCATACAGGGATAGAGGTGGAAAAGGAAGAGATGAAGGTAGAAGAGGAAAAGGAGAAATAAGAAGAGCAAGAAGAGAAGGAGAAAGAGGCAAGGTAGGAGGAAGAGGAAGGGGCGAAGAAGGAAGGTGAAGGAGAGAAGGAGGAAGAGGAAGGGATGGGGGACATATCAATTACATTTACGTATTAAATAAATGAATAGAAAATATTAAAATAAATATTACTGTCCTCTTATTTTATCCCTTATACACATATTTTTTAAACAGAAAATGTAAACATTCCTTTAATTTCAAAAAAGTTAATAAAAAACCTTGTCCGTAAAAATAGTATATTTTCATAACATCTTCTTCTGTCAGGACAATACCCGAACAGAGTGCGTAAAAGAAACTGTCCGTAACGATATTCTAGATAACATACAGAATGCAAAAAGAATTCAGGTTTGTCATTAATTCTGAATTTATTTTGTGACGCAAAAAGATTTCTTTTTCTGACTTTTCAGAAATAGCTTTTTGCATGTCAAAATGGACTCAAAATTGATGATATCAACTTGAATTTCAAAGAAATTTTTTTTTAGTTTTCTGTACTGTCAGGGGGGTGCTCGAAAAGAGTGCAAATATTTATTTTGGTCCGCAAGGACATCGCTCGAAAAGAGTGAAAACATTTCTGTTTTAAATTGATAAATTTAAACACGCAACACACACACACACACACACACACACACACACACACACACACACACTGAGGAAAATGTAAAAAATTTCTTTTGAAAGTGATATTTTATCAGTTACATTATTTTGCAATATTAACTAATTCCATTTCTTATATGACTAGTTAATATTGTAAAACAACATAGCTGATTAAATATTAATTTCAATTCTTATGATTATTACTTTCAAATAGATAAGAATTTTTTACATTTTCCTCCTCACGGAAGAGACCACCACCTTCTCGCGGTTTCCGTTGAGCAACACTATGTACGTTTTATGTAAATAAAATAAATGAAACAGGTAATATATAAAAAAAAATAATTTCAGTAATAGTCGATATTTATTTCATTAAAAAAAGTGAGCATAATT